>NC_088346.1:7492500-8106666 GCF_036884655.1 Musa acuminata AAA Group | reverse complement strand
ACGAAGGAAAACCCAATCACCCATGGTAAATTCTCGTTCACTTTGGTGTTTATCAGCTTGTTTCATTCTTGCTTGTGCGTATGTGAGGTAATCCTTTAAAAGTTGAATAATCTTGTTTTTATCCATCAATTCCATTTCCACTTGATCAACTTTAGAATAACCAGGTATATATTTTGTAATTATAGGCGGGGGTTGACCATAGACTGCTTCAAATAGAGTCATTTTAATAGAAGAATGGTAAGAGGTATTATACCACCACTTCGGTCAGTGAAGCCATTTAATCCATTCCTTCGGCTTGTCACTAATAAAGCATCAAAGGTAATTTTCTAGGCACCTATTTACCATTTCAGTTGCCTATCTATTTATGGATGATAAGCAGTGCTCATATTCAGCTGAGTATCCTATAAACGAAAAAGTTATGTCCAGAAGGAGTTAGTAAAAACCTTGTCTCCGTCACTAACAATGGAACAGGGACTCCCATGCAATTTAGCTATGTTTTCCATAAAAATACGAGCAACATTGGCAGTAGTGTAAGGATATTGTAAAGCACAAAAAATAAGCATACTTTGTAAGCCTATCCATGACTACAAGTATAGTACCTTTTCCTTAAGATGGTGGGAGTCCATCAATAAAATCCATATATATGTCGGTCCAAGTAGCTTTAGGAATAAGGAGGGTTTGTAGCAAGCCTAGGGTGGTTGCTGTCTCACTTTTGTGACGCTGGCAAACATCACATTCTACAATAAATTTCTTGATAAAATTTTTCATACCTTTCCAGTAAAAAAGTTGTTAGACTCGTTTATAAGTACGGAGAAATCTCGAGGGACTAGCAATTGGTGATAAATGGAACTCCTTCAGACTTATCTCCTACCAAGAAGAATGTGGGGCAACAACTATTTAGCCTTTATAGCGCAAGTCCACCAAATCCCAACTATAATTTGGGACAGAACTTATGGCTTCTTCTAATTTTTTAGTGATATTTTGGATCTTAGGATTATCTGACCATTCCCTTCTTATAACTTCCAAAGTCTCACAAATAGGAATAGAAATAGATACAAGTTCAGCTTGTTATAGAAGGCGTGAAAGGATATCTACTATTAAATTCTCGAATCATAGTAGCTTTGTGACCCATTTCTGCTACTCTAAAGAAAAAATCTTTTGCTCCAAAAAATATTTGAGGCTTTTGTGATCAGTGCGTATTTGAAACCGTCGACCAATTAGGTAGTGTCTCCATTTTGTGACAGTTGAATCTCGGATTTTGATGATGAAGTCAATTGTAAATCGTTTGATCTAATCTATATGTTGAAAAAAGTGTACAGGATTAACTATGATAGCAGTAAGACATAAAGTAGGTGTTGCCGGAGTCCAGATCGAGATCTCATTAGGAGTTTGAGAGTTCGTTGGAAGTCTGAACATTTGTCCGAAGTTCTGTCGGAACCAACCGAGAAGTCCAGGAGCTTGCTAAAGAAACTCATTGGAGCTCGCCAAGAAGATCATTGTAAAATCCGAGAGCTTGCCGAGAGTCCGCCGGAGCATTGCCAAGAGTTCATCGGATGTTCACCGGAAGTACACCGGAAGCTCACCGGAAGAGCAATTGACACACCGGAACATGAAGTGCATTAATCATGTCTTAATTATCATAATTAGAGCGTAAATTAAGTTAAGATTGAGAGGTAATCTCACTAACTTAATTAGGGGCCAATTGGGCCGGTAGTTGGGCTGGATTCAAGGCCCAACTAGGACCCTAAATTCTTGGCCAATGGTGGCACCGCTTGGGAGACCCGGTCTCCCAAGAATTCTGGGCGATGGTACCACCCTTGTCATGCAGTGGTACCGCCGACAGTTAATGCTGCCAACGGTGGTACCGCCCCTGTCAGGTGGTGGTACCACTCTAGAGCTTAGTCTCCAAGCTTTGTCAGGCGGTCGTACCGCCCAGTGTCAGGTGTCAGGTGGTAGTACCACCCAGTAATTGTGGTGGTATCGCTAGTACCCCAGAAATACGAGATGAGACACTTCTTGGCTCTATTTTTTAAAGCCATTGGGGTCTATAGATACCCCACCCTTTTCTGTATGAAAGGGCAACGAAAGCTTGATATATTCTGGAGTTTTTAAAGTGTTAAAGAGTTGTAAAAGTACTAGAGTTCTCCTCCCTTTCTAAGTGTTGAGATCATTCAAGAAAGGTGTGAGACTTGTAAGTGTTCTCTCCTAAACTCGTGAAAAGGAGAAAGCACTGTAAAAGATGTGGTTGGTCTTCACCTATTGAAGGAAGGCCTTTAGTGGACCCTGAAGACCTCGTCGGAGGAGGAATCCGAAAGTAGATATAGGTCACATTGACCAAACCACTCTAAAACTCGGTTTGTATTTACTTTGTGCAATTTACTTTACTGCAAACCTCCTTAATCTTCTCTTGCACTTTTACGAAAGCTTTCGAGTTCAACTTCTCTCCGAAACAGATTGAATCGAAACCATTTTCGTTGGAATCAGTTTTAAACAAAACGAACTATTTTCTGAAATCACAAAAGTTTTCTGTTGCACTAATTCACCCCCCTCTTAGTGCCGCTCTTGATCCTAACTAGCATCTCCTTATCATAAATAGATAAACTCGTATGAGAAGGGGAAAGAGCCTTACTAGCGTAAGCAATATGCCGACCTTCTTGCATTAATACAATTCATATTTCAACTCTAGAAGCATCAGATTCAATCATAAATAACTTATTAAAATTAGGTAGAGCAAGCACTGGTGTAGTAGTCATTGCAATTTTTAAGAAATGAAATGCCTAAGTTTCCTCTTCTAACTATCTGAATGCATCTTTTTTCAGAAGTGACATCAAGGGAGCACTGATTTTGTCATAATTCTTCACAAACTTTCGATAATAGCCCGTTAGTCCCAAGAACCCCCTTAAAGCTTTGATTGACTTTGGAATTGGCCAGTCTATCATTACTTGAATTTTTGAAGGATCAACTGCAACACTCTTTTGAGATATGATATGACTGAGGTACTCAACCTACGGTTGCTCAAAACTACACTTGGATTTCTTGACAAAAAGACCATGCTCACGAAGAATATTAAAGATAATTCATAAATATAATAAATGACTTTCTAGGAAAGGACTATATATTAAAATATTATTAAAGAAAACTAGAACAAACTTATAGAGATGAGCTCGAAATATATCATTAATTAAACTCTGGAAGGTAGAGGTGCATTGGTTAACCCAAAAGGCATTACTAGAAACTCATAATGGTCGTTATATGTCCTGAAGGCAGTTTTCTGAATATTACATTCATGTACTCCGATTTGATGATAGCCCGATCATATGTCCAATTTAGTGAAAACCTAAGCTCCTCCCAATTCGTCCAACAGTTCATCCACTATTGGAATAGGATATTTATCTTTCACTATAATATTATTGAGTGCTCGATAGTCTACACACATCCGCCATGAGTCATCCTTCTCTCTGATCAATAAGACTAAGGAGGAATATGGGCTAATACTAGCTCATATAACTCCTATTTTGAATATCTCTATGACAATCCTCTCTATCTCTGCCTTTTGGAAATGTGGATATCTATAGGGTTGGACGTTGGTTGGTGCTTTCCCGAGTAATAGTGGGATCTAATGATCATGACGTCTAAAAGGTGGAAGTCTGTGTGGCTTTGCAAATATATTTGCAAACTCTATAAGCAATGATTCAATATTTCCGGTTAGGATGTGCACTGTCGTTTCCTTTTCAATGTTTTGCAATTGCGCCAAGAATCCAATGTGTGTCTTTCAAAGAACCTGCTCCATTCGATAGCTAGTGATAGTTGTAACTTTACCTCCGCGTCTTCTCTTGAAAGTCACCTACTTTCCATTGATAAAGAACTTCATAATTAGTTTAGAAAAATTCCAGGAGACATCACCTAGAGTTGATAGTCATTCAATTTAAAGCACCACTTCATAGTCTTCCAAGGGTAGTAAGAAGAAATCCACAAATAATTCTTGGATTTGCAAAGTCAGTTTTATCTTTGAGCAGTTGCTATCACAGGTTAAAATCCATCTATCGGCAACCTTGACTTCAAATTTGTCACAACATTCGATGTGGTAAGCTAATCGGGCTGTAACTTTCCTATTCATAAAATTATTAGTACTACCCATATCAATCAAAATAGTAACAGGCTGGTGTTTTAGTGTTCCCCCAATTTTCATAGTTTGTGGATTAGAGTAGCCAACCAATGCATGCACTGTATGTGTGATGGCTTCAACATCTTCATCAGTTTCCATACATTCATGATCGGAATATGACACTTCTGCTTCCGTTTCCTCCTCAATCGGTTCAATTATCAAAAGTTTTCCTTGTTTGCATCGGTGCTCCTTACTCCACTTTTCATCCCAATGCCAACACAAACCCTTCGTTGACCTTTCTTTGAGTTCTTCTCGGGTTAGTCTGCGAGTGTTAGGATTTCGATTGGGAGTAGATGGGTTGTGCTGCCTGATGATCATTTGTTTATTAGCACCTCTGTTTCGACGATATTTCATACTGATTTTTTTCTCATGCAAGCGTGCAAATGAAATCGCAGCTATCATAGTGCAGGGTTGACAAGCCTTAACTTCACATCGGATCTCTAGAACAAGCCTTTCAATAAATGTACCCAGAAGTTATCGTTCTGACCAATCTTTAGCTTGATGATAATCTTTCAAACCTACTATGATATTCCAACACTGTAGAAGTCTAACGAATTTTGATGAGCTGACGATCAACATTATCATATTCGGATGGGTCAAAGAGAACAAGGAGCCCTCTTTTGAACTGTTCCGATGAAGGAACTCTATGGTAAGTTTCATACCAATCGTACCACTAGATTGCATCTCCATTGAGCTAGATTGAGGCCACTTCTACCTTAGATTCTTCTGGAGCTTTGTGAAAACGAAAAAAAAATTCCACCCAAGAGATCCAACTGGTCAGATCCCCATCTTTCCATCATGGAAATTCTACCTTAATGTGTGAGTAGTGTGTGTCATAATCCTAGGACCTTTTTCCTATACCTCCAAATCTATTCAACGTAGAACTTGAGCTCCCATCATGTTGAAACCCGCTAAAGTGCTCCAACAAGCTCTTTATGATATCATGATGGGTTTCTTGTAGCTAATTCTCAATTCTGGTTTCCAATGCTTCAATTTGTGCTTTCACTAAGTTACTGACAGTCATTGTGTACGACTACAAATCGATAATCCCTAGTTCTTATTTCTGATGTCTGATCAAAGGCATCTGGACTATGGATGTGAAGCTGCCAAGGAAACAGACGCCAAGGGCAATGCTGCGATCACTACGAGGAGGAAGAGGTACTGCCATGTGTTTCAGTCGTTGTGTGAGATGAGAGCATTGGGGGCTAGAAGGCGATGATTGCAACTACTGTGACCTAAGGGATCGATCGCCAAACAGTCAGGTTGAAGCTACGGTGATGGCAACCGACGACTATGGTAGTGGAGGCAGAACAAGAGGGAGGCAGCGTTGAAGTCGCCCAGGTTGAGGCTGTAGTGGAGTATAGGAATCGACGGTGGCACTACGGGGAACGAGGGCAATCAATAATTTGTCATATTTCTGTCACCAGAGCAAGGGGGAGGCTGTGAGGATAATGATTGGGCGGCGAGCAATGTCGTCGTTGGTTGGGCAGTAGCGGCGATAGTGGTGGCAATCGGTGTATGCAGCAACAGAGAGACTGGCGACTGCGGCAACAAAGGCGATTGCCATGTTTCTATCACCAAGGATGAAGAGCAAGGGGGAGCGGCGGTTGGGAGGCGAGCGGCGATCGTCGCACAGTGGCTGGTAGTGGTGGTGGTTCGGTTGGGAGGCAACGACGCTATGACGTCCGATGGGGAAGAGAAGTGGTGGTGGCGTGGTTGGGAACAAGGGGAATCAGTGAGTTACCCTGTTTCGGTTACCGTAAAGAGGGAGGCAACCGACGACTACAGCTGCGACCTAGGGGGGGCACAATGGCAGGGCAGTCAGGGCAGCGTCGTTGACGATATCAACGATGAAGGGGTGGTTCGCTGGTTGGGAAACGATGGTCGCGATCCTTCTTACTCGAGCAATTATCCTATCGTCAAAGCAAGCTTAGTTGATACTTCAAAATGAATTTCAAGGCTTATTAAGGGTGATTATGGTAAAACTTCAAACCCTTCATTATGAGTTCAAAATTTTATCCATTAAAATCAATAAATCGGTGCAAGATTTTCTTTCTGAGTGACTGAAATTGTTAGTCAAATAAAATCTTATGGTGAACATCTTCCTGTTCATATAATTGTCGCAAAATTTTTGAGAAGTTTAACTCTGAAATTTGATTATATTGTTGCTGCAATTGAGGAGTCAAAAGATTTATCTATATTTATTTGATGAACTAATAAGTTCCTTGGAAGCACATGAAGCAAGGTTGAACATGTCACTTGAGAAAAGTGAAGAAAAATATTTCAGGTTAAGGGGGAGTCTTCTACTTCAAAAGAAGATAAAAAATCAGCAGGAAGAGAGAAGAATTTTGTGGTAGAGGAAATTGAAGAGGAAGAGGTAGAGGACACTTTGATGGGCATGATGAACAAATGCAATCAAATTATGATAAAAAAAATTACAAGGAATTCAATGTTATTATTATAAAAAAATTAGCCGCATAGAGGAAAATGAGGAAAATAGTAAGTTGTTTATGACTCATTCACAAGTTAATGATATCTCAAATGATATTTGATTTTTGGATAGTGGATGTTCTAATTATATATCATGCATAAAATCAATGTTTAGAGATATTGATGAAACTCATAAGTTGAAAGTTAAACTTAGAGATAACAAATCTAAGTGGAAGGGAAAGGAACAATTGAGGTGAAAACAAATCGAGGGAAGGTAAAATATCTTGATAATGTTTTCTTGATACAATCAAAATTATTGCATAACTTGTTGAGTGTTGGCTAACTGATAGGATGATGAATATTTAGTTATATTTGATGATGGTTTATGAACTATTAAAGATAAAAAATCTAGTTTGATTATGGTAAATGTTTGCATGATGCAAAATAAGATGTTTCCACTTTATATTTCAAATATTATAAAATATGCTCTTGTCACAACTCAAAAGAATGAGTCTAATTTATGATATTTAAGATATGGATACCTTAACATTAAGGGTTTAAGGTTGTTAAATAAAAAAGAAATAGTTTTCATATTGTCTAAAATTAATAGACTTTATGCATGTGAAGGATGCATTTATGACAAACAAAGTAAAAAATTATTTCGTGTTAGGAAAGCATGGAGAGCATCTAATTGTCTTGAATTAATTCATGTTGACTTACGTGGACCTATGAATATAAAATCATTTGATAGAAGTCAATATTTTTTTATTATTTACTGATGATCATAGTTGCATAAGTTAAGTATATTTTCTGAAACTAAAATCTGAAACATTTGATAATTTTTAAAAATTCAAGGCACTTGTAGAAAGGTAAAGTGGTAGATATATAAAGACACTTCGGACGGACAGATAGAGGTGGTGATTTTTTATCTAATGAGTTTAATTCTTTTTATGAAGAAAGTAATATTCATAGAGAATTGATAACACTATATATACCGGAACAAAATGATGTTGCTGAACGTAAGAATCAAACTATCGTTGAAATGACAAGAATGTTGTTTAAAGGAAAACACCTTCTAAATCAGTTTTGGGCAGAAGTAGTTGCAACAACAATTTATTTGTTGAATATTTCACCAATAAATGTTGTTATAAATCAAACTCCTTTTGAGGCTTGGTATGGTGTGAAATCAAGTGTAATCCATCTAAGAATTTTTTATTGTATTGCTTATGTTTTGATGAATTCATAAAATCATCATAAGCTTGATGAAAAATCTAAAAAATATATCTTAATTGGTTATTTCTTACCATCGAAAGCATATCGATTATATAATCCTATTAGTGTTAAAGTTATTATTAATAGAAATATTGTGTTTGATGATAGAGTAAGTTAAAATTGAGAGATAACTAAAGGTAGAATACAAATTCGGATTCCAAGAGAACTAGACACTTCATAGAATCAAATGACAGATCCTGCTCCAATAAGTTCATCATCAACCTCACTTAATAATAGTTTAAATTCTGATTCCTCAGATGAAACTCTTTCAAGAAATTTCAGATCACTAACAAAAATTTATGACTCAACATTTGGAGCTAAGGATCTCCCGAAAAAAAGAAAGCTATTGGATTAAAATAGGTGTTCAAAACAAAGTTTAATGCAGATGAAAGTATCCAAAAGTATAAGGCTTGGCTTATAGCAAAAGGATATTCACAATAAAGATATTGATTTTGATGATACTTTTTCTCTAATTGCTAGATTCGAAACCGTGAGAACTTTCTTGGCTTTAGCTGCTCACATGAGTTTGTATATTTATCAATTTGATGTGAAATCTATGTTTTTAAATAGTGATTTACACGAAGAAATTTTTGTTACTCAACCAGAATATTTTTTGTTAAAAGACATGAAGAAAATGTGTATAAGCTAAGAAAAATTCTTTATAGGCTTAAACAAGCTCTAAGGGCATGGTACATCTTTACAGTAAAATTGATTATTATTTTTATCAAAATGAGTTTTGAGCATTAATGAACCTACTTTTTATCTAAAGAAGGAAGGTGAATATGATATTCTAATGGTTTATTTTTTAGTTGATGATATTATATATATGGTTCATCTAACTTTTTTGTAGCAGAATTTAAAAAATACATGATAAATAAGTTTGAAATGTCATATTTAGGCCTACAACATTATTTTCTTGGGTCGAAAGTGAAGCAAGGATCAAAAGTAATTTTTATTTCATAAAGAAAGTATACAATAAATCTACTCAAAAAATCTAACATGATTAATTGCAAGTTACAACAACACCCATGAACGTAAATGAGAAATTAAAACTTGAAAATGATACATATCTGATAAATGCAAGATACTACAAAAGTTTGGTTGGAGGTTTAATTTATCTAACTCATACTCGACCAGATATTACCTTCTCTATTGGTGTAGTATCCAGGTTTATACATAGCCCAAGCAAATATCATCTCGGAGCTATTAAAAGAATTCTGCGTTATATTGCTGGAAATACATATTATGGTTTTAGTATTCTCATAATTTTAAATGTAAATTATTTGATTTCACTGATAGTAATTAGGCAAGAGATTTAGATGATAGAAATAGTACTTTAGGCAATATTTTTAGTCTCATATTAGGAGCTATCTTGAAGTTCAAAAAAACAAGCAACAATTGTATTATCGACATCGGAAGCAGAATATATAACCGCAACATTAGTAGCTTATCAAGCAATATGACTTAAAAGACTTCTTGAAGATCTTCATCAAGAATAAAAAGAAGCAACGGAAATATTTTGTGACAACAAAGCCACAATTACAATGACGAAGAATCCAATATTTAATCGAAGCATATAGAGATACATATCATTTCATCCGGAATCTTATAGCAAGTGGAACCATAACAATGAAGTATTGTGGAATAGATGAACAAGTTACGGATTTCCTCACCAAGTCACTTTCAGTTCAAAAGTATGTCTATTTCATGTCACAAATTGGTATATGTAACTATGAATGAAGAGGAAATGTTGAGAATTGATTCATAATAGTTATCTAAGTAGTTACCATGTTCTGAGTAATTATATGCATGTGTTAAGAAATGACACATAATCTAGAAGTCATAGGGTACTTCCTATACTTAACTCAATCATTAGTGACATGATAGAGTAAGGTAGTTATCACTATATCTTATAAATATGACTATAGTTCATGAAGCAACATAAGGAGAATACATTTAAAAATACGTAAGTATTCTATGTCAATCTTTTTATTTTAAATATTACTTATATTATAATATTATATTTTTATCATTTCTTGTTCCTTTGTCCCCAACAAATCCCTCCCTTGGGTTCCTTCTCCGTGGAAAATTCCTGTATGATGATCTTTCAAATGCTCCATCTCTCCGATGCGCAAAGGCTCGAAGAGCCGCCCATCATGCCAAGAGAACAGGCAATGGTGGTGCTAGAGCCTTCGTAGTTCGTTTCTGTCGGCCAAGCATCTGGGGTGTTTCTTCGGGAGTTTTCTGGCTTTTGTTCTGACCAATTCCCTGTGCTCCTCGAAGCGAGCAGGAGACTTTTGCTTGTTGTGGACCTTCAGCACCCTCTTAATCCGACGACAAACTGCGCTCGGCCTTCGATCAGCCTGTTCTGCATATTATTTCTACTATCTTTCTGGAGGAGTCGCCTTCCACGAGTTCACTGACTAGATATGGAAGAGAATCGCAGTCAAGTCAGAGATATCTTCTTCGAGAAAAGATGGTGATGCGAGAAAGAAATGAAAAGAATTCTAGGATACATGAAAAATCGTCAACCAGCTGGGTTTCAAGCCATGAAATAGGATTAACATAATCCCTGCATGCTTGGACAGATGGTGTGCCTCCAAACTCTCCCGCTTCACAAACTTCTCCCCAATTTTTTGGCAGGTCACAGCTGTAGAGGACTTCTGCAGATCTGTCTGATGAGAGAACCTTGGTGTTGAAGCAGCATGGTGAACATGATTTCCAAGCAAAGCAGTAGCGAGAGATGAAGCGTTTCATGTTGGAGTGCTGGTGGCCCTTCTGCAAGAAGGGTTATACAGGAGCAGAGCAGAGAATAGTGCCGTCTTGCCTCATCCTCATGGCAGGCTCCATATCCGGTACTTATCCTTGGCTCACGCCTGAACTGGTCGACAATGACATCGTGGGCGACTGGGTTTAGGAACTCGCTACTCCCTATGGACCTCGGACTGCTAACTTGGTGGCTTGTCAAGGTGCTTCTTGTTCCCATGGATGACATCTCTGAGGTTGGCGATGGATCTCGAGCAGCCAGACCATTCTGCTTTCCTTCTTAAGAGGGATCCAGGGTGGCTCCTGGCTTTTGGATCATGAACCTCTGACGGCTCGGGCCTACAATAGAGAGATATCTTCTCTAAGGCAAGCCAAACCGTTGGATGATGAGCGTCCACCTCCTCCCCTTTGTTTTTTATATCCTTTTTTAACACTTTCACTTCAATATGATTCCACCGCTCCTAAACGAATGATTTGATAATGGATGAAATAATAGGACCATGGTGTAATTTTTCAGTTTAGATTAGGCAATATAATTTGGCACCAAAACGAAAGGAAAATAAGACAAGTCCACAACATTCATGCGTCTCATATAATTTGACTCTAACTCAGCAAATTTAAGTTTTTAAATTCCATTAATATTTAGAAGGAAGAGATATAATGAAATTTTTTATTGGATCTTTTCACTTGATAAATTTCAACTGGAACCAAACGATACAGTTTATTTTTAATAGTAATTTTGTCAGGATTCATCAATTTGATTTGATCTAAATCACTTATTAAAATATTTAAGTTGAAATTGATAATAATATATTTACTAGACCCTCAATCTTTATATTATCCATTTTTGATATGAAATTAATCGGAATATTACAAAATTGATCGAAACCAAATCGTCGTAATTTTATGTTATATATATATATATATATATATCCTAATTAATTTAAATTAGATATATAATTATTTATTTATTAATATAATACGAGAGTCAATATCAAATCTGATGTATATTATTATTAATTAGTTTAACTTAGACTTATGGGATAAGATCTCCCGAGCACGCATACCCGCAATAATGGTCGTCCTCATTTACACAACGAAATGAAGTGAAAAGTGAAAATTAGAGTTCCCATGGCTCACAAACATGATTTCACTGGTCAGCTTTTCCCTCACGCAGCCAAAATCAACAGAACTCCCATTGCCAGACCCACGGCAAGATTCGCGCACTGCATACAACCGCGAGCTGCAGATGTCATGGAAGGCGCAACGCCGGGCGCGTGACTCATCGGTGGGAATGAAGCCGAAGGGGCTCTCGATGGTGCAACCATGGGAGGCTCCGAAGGCGAGTGAGATGTTGACTTGGGCGATGCAGGAGGATAGTGGTGTTTCGGCGGTGGAGCTCCCACGGCCGTGGAGATGACGTCAACATCGAGCTTCATCCCCGCTGCACAGTGGCCCGGCACCCCGCAAATGAAGTATCTCTTGCCGGGGACCGAAAGCTTGATCGCAGTGTTGCCGCCGGTGTGGGACTCCATTGGAGTGGTTGCAGAGCATGCGTCGTAGGCTGCCTTTGTCACCTCCAGCACGTCATGGGATGATGTATACGTGAAAACTGCGGAGACGAATGAAACCTTGTTACAGAGACTACAAAATCAAATTGGATATCATCTTATACAGAAAGCTAGACGCGCCATGTTGTTGGTTGCGAACTTACTTAGGCTGTCTCCAGGAGCAAATCTCTTGGTTGATGCCCATGCCTGCAAGTCCGTGATTGTATTCCATCCTCCAGTCGGCCCTCCGACTGTGTACCTTGTGGCGATGGCTACATGAAGGAGAGCTGCTACTGTTACGATTGCTGCAACTGCTCGTGTTGCCGCCATCTTTAACTCGTAGGAATCGGACGCCAAGAAAGACGATATAAATAGACGCTGCAAACAGAAAGACTTCGTAGAAGCACTTTAAACATGTTGGTACATGGACTTTTGATTTTAAATCATTTTAATTAGGTCATATTGGTATGTGGTGGACATGTCCTAAAGGTATGAACAGAACACTCTTCCAGATTACTGCATCATGCTTATTTGAACATGTTGATTGCCAAATTCAAACAAAATGTTGCAATGCAACTCCGACATGGAAGCAACCGTCCATTGCAAAGTAACGTGGTAGGCATTACACTCCTGGTGCCTTTTTTTATTTGATTATTCTACGTAGAAACCATCTACATGTTGACCTCATTCTTGCTAGTTGTTAGGAGATAATTAATTACCGTTGACTTCTCTTTTTTGCATTTTGGTTGATGATTCTTCTTCCTCTTTGGAAGACTGGTTGTTTGATGGGAAAAAAATAAACTAAGATGATTAAAATTTTCACGCAATTGTTGCTTTCCTGCGTCAGTAAAGCTTTATCACTGAAATGATTGAAATTATATACCTAATATGAAATCAGAGACAATGTGAGAGGCGGAACATCGAGGCATTGGCCGGCCCAAATCACCTATATTTTTTGGATTAGGGCCCAAATATGGATAGGCTCAATCAGCCCAACTCAGTTTGCAACGGTCCAAAGTATGCTGTATTAGATATGATAACAAGCAAATTCGAAAGGCAATGGCTAGCTAGCTATTATTATCTCTTCTTGTAATGAAAAGATGATCATAGTCAATATGTCGGATAAAATAATAAAATTATGAGTCGCATGACTGCCTTCAACATATGGGTTTGACTGTCATATCCGAAATGACACCTCGTGCCAAGGGTTCTTAGTTACGTGCTATGCCTGTGCAAAGAGTGCTCACTTTGTCTCTCTCTGACAAAATCTTTCTGCAAAAACACGGTTGCCGACATATCTTACAATATATAAATCTTAGAATCTTGACCAGATTTAGATATAAAAAAAGGAAGAAACTTAATCGGAAACTGCCACAACAGTAAAATTTACGAGTTAAGATTGTTGTTGCTTAATTGCACCTTAGTGGAGGGGAGAGTATGCTGGGAATGCAAGCGAGATTGTTCGATTAATCCCTTCTTTCTTAAATTTAATTATGTTTTTCTTCCCTCTTTATCAACGAACATACACGTTTCTTGGTCAGGAAAAACATGCCTTTTGATACTTACCCAAAAGACACGCAAGGAAGAAAGAAGTATTTTGCCGCGTGCATTAAATGGGTGTTTTACCGAAACCATCTCTTGCTGGGGAGTCTTCGTTCGATAAGAAATTGCAGTGTTGTTGATCCGCGTCATTGCGTCCTACGCGTGGAAACAAAGTCAACAAGACTCGCATCACTTCAATCACAGGAATCCCCTTCTTGTCCTTTTTGACTCGGATCCCTCTACATTTGAACGAAGGAGCCGTTCAAAGGAACAACGACCCATTGTCACGTATTCTTCGGTCACCTAACTTTATATGACCATCATTGTTATGAAATAAATTTCTCCGAACGTAACTTGTCATGGACCAATTCCACCCCACTGAGTTTATCATTTGTGTGCAACTTTTTCTAGTGTGTATTGCACGGTACGACAATGAAACAAACTACGGCGACCATGCAAATTAAACTTTGCTCCGAATATATTATATATAGTAAGATACGTCTCTCTATGCTCCCGCCACGGCATCCGAAAAACAACGGAGGACAACCAGTTGCACGATGCATTCCTGGAATTACTTCCGGATACTTGCGCAGCTCCTCTTCCTCCTCTCCCTCTATAACGCACGCCACACTGTATCATGGGAAACGTGTCCAACAGACTCCAACTTTACCACCAACAGCACCTACCATTCCAACCTCAACCTCCTCCTCCCGTCCCTCACCTCGGCCACCGTCTCCTCCGGCTACGCGAACAGATCTGCAGGGAGTTCCCCAGACCAAGTCTTCGGCCTGGCGCTTTGCCAACTCGACGTTTCTCAAGATAAATGCCAAGCTTGCCTCGCCACCGCCGTCGACACCCTCCATAGTCGCTGCTCCTACGCAAAAGATGCGGCTACCTGGGGAGATCACTGCTTCCTTGCTTACTCCAACACAAAATTCTCGGCCGAGAGCAACAAATCATCCTTTTACCAAATCTTATACAACGGAGGAGAAGTTTCGGAGACGTCGAGATTCGTGGATCTGGTGGGGGAATTGATGAATGCCCTCATCAACTGGGCTGCCTACAAGACGGACAGCATGTTCGCCATTGGAGAAGCCAACTTTACGAGCGCCACCAATCTGTATGGATTGGTGCAGTGCACCAGGGATCAGTCTGATGATGACTGCTTTCTGTGTCTTCGGCAGTCGTTGGCTTCAATGCAGAGTTGTTGCTTGAAAAACCAGGGAGGGGTGGTGTTGAAGTACAGGTGCTACTTGAGGTACGAGACATATTCATACTATAATATGTCAGTCGCGACATCTCCACTGCCTCCGCTGTCATCTGCATTCTCTTCAGCACCTCCGCCTGGAGCTACGGCCAATCCACCGCCTCCGCCTGCTGTGGTGGACTCCAACTCTTCGTCATCATCGGCGAGAGATGCAGGCAAGTTACAGTACATAATTAAATTATGCACATGCGTTAAATTACAAACGATTCATCCATATTTTCCTACCAATTGTTGCAAGTTGTACACAATTAAAATTTAATTATAAGAAGATGGAAATATTCATCAGATGTTGTTTATCGTTTTAATTCAGGAAAAAAGCAGAACTCTAAAATAGTAGTGGCTGTCGTCATTCCCATCCTCGGTGCTGTGATGCTTGTGGCAGCGCTTTTGATTTTTTTGTGGAGGACGAAAATATTTGCCAGAAAGTCGAGTATGTAAATTTATTTGACTCCATCTATGTTTTTTGTTTCTTATTCATTTAAATGTTAAAAATTTGCCAAAACCAATTCTTTTTTTTTTTAACAAAAAAATTTATATAACGATCATCAGATGTTGGAGGAGCGAAAAGTCAGAAGGCAAACTCTCTGTTATTTGATTTGGAGACACTGAAGGTTGCAACCAACAACTTCTCGGACGCAAACAAGCTTGGAGAAGGGGGATTTGGACCAGTTTATAAGGTCAATTATATGGTTAAAGCCAGTGGTTTATCCTTTTTTGCAGTAAACACTGCATACTTTATGTCTACATTTAATTACAACAGTGCTTCATCTTACGCAAAATATGGAACAGGGCGTACTATGTGGTGGCCAGGAAATAGCTGTGAAAAGACTCGCAAGAAGCTCACAGCAAGGATTTGCAGAGCTAAGAAACGAGGTTGCGTTTATTGCTAAGCTTCAGCATAGAAATCTTGTGAGGCTCATCGGTTTTTGCTCGGAAGAAGAGAAGCTACTCGTCTATGAGTTCCTCCCAAACAGAAGCCTAGACAAAATTTTGTTTGGTACGATCCTCCTCCATCTTCTTAATTTTCTGAAAACAAAGCTTTTAATGAGATGCTAACGGATTTACTATCGAAGAGCTCCTATTAGTGTCCATGCCATTTCCTTTTACTGTAAGATTGCTAATGAACTCATTCAACCATGGTGAAGCAGATCCCACAAAATGTGGTCAACTAAACTGGGAAAGGCGCTACAAGATTATCGAAGGGATTGCAAGAGGACTTCTTTACCTTCATGAGGATTCCCGCCTAAGGATTATTCATCGAGATCTAAAACCCGGTAATATCTTGCTAGATCAGCACATGAACCCCAAGATATCTGACTTTGGTCTTTCAAAGCTGTTGGTCGACCAAGACAGATCAAAAGAGAGTGCTAGCCGAATAGTTGGAACAAAGTGAGTCAAAACTTTGAATTCGTTTTGTTGAAAAGCTCCTCCGCTGTTGTCCCCCCTGTTCATCTGTGGCATTGTGCAGCGGATACATTGCTCCAGAGTATGCTTTGCATCGGCACTTCTCGGACAAATCGGATGTGTACAGCTACGGAGTGTTGGTGCTTGAGATTATAACTGGTCGAAGAATCAGCGAGTTTCGTGGATCAGGTCATCGCGCAAACCTGCAGAGCTATGTAAGCATTTCCTCTCTTCACTCGACACTGCGATCGTGGCAATCTGTGATCGATTACTGATTGATGATTCTAATGCATATTGGCGACTGTACGCGTTAAACAGGCATGGAAGTACTGGAACAAAGGGAAGGCGTTGCAGATAGTGGATCAAAACTTATGTGACAGGTTTCAAAGGGAAGAAGCTTTACGATGCATTCGCACGGCGTTACTGTGCGTTCAAGAAAACCCCTCGAAGAGACCCACCATGGCATCGGTTGTTCTCATGCTGAGCAGTTCCTCGATGACTACTCCATCTCCTTCTACTCCTGGGTTTCTCATTGAGAGAAGTGGAACCACTGATTCAAATGAATCCACAGGAAATAGGTCTCCAGAAATCAAGAACGAGAGAGAAGGCAGTTCAACGTCAATAAATGGAGTCTCAATTACTGTACTGGAACCTCGACAATAGACAGTCACAGATCTTGCTTCATGTTGAAACACGGTAGCTGGTTTGCCTGGTCGACAATGGAACATTGTCTTCCTTGAGATTAGTTAGTGAAACTTTCGATAGCATTAGCTCTCTCAGTATCTAAATTGAAGTTTGCATTCAATCTATCCTTCCCCACATAAAATGCACGTCATGAAGATGTATCATTTTAAGCCGAGATTCCTGTGCAGATGAAGTAGGCGTCGAGGGATTCAACAGATGATATTGTATCTAAACTTTGGAGTTGTAAAAATTCATCCAAATTTAGGAGTTGGAGATAATAATCTTGGATTTTGATGATGAAAATTAATTAATTAGTTTATGATTTAATCTGCATTTTGAGTGATATAAGACTAGCTTCGATCAAGGAAAGACAAATTGATTAAAGCAAGAAAAAATATGTTGGGCCGGAATGGAACATGTCATAAGATTAGATATCGAGTCGGATGATCGGTTGATGTATCGGCAGAAGGCTTCGGGTCATGGGTTTGGGCATCGGGCCAAGAAAAGCGAAAATTATACTAAGAAAATCGGAGTTACGAAGGTTAACTGACCGATTGAGTAATAGGCCGCAAGAGAGGACAATGTGCCAAAGAATCAGACGAGGTGCCGGATGAACCAATGACATGCCGGACAAAGGATTCATGCTTTGTAATTATTTATTTAAGATCAAAGTCATTTAGGAGGTTAATTGAGTTATTTTTTGGTATAATCATGCTAATTCAATTAGAGGTTAATTGAACCTTAATTGAGACTGATTTGGGCTCATTGGAAGGTCCATTCAGTGACCCAAAAGTTGGGTTAAGCGGTGGCACCACTAGGTGGTGGAACCGTCTATGAGTTGGAAAACTCAAAAAACCTAGTCTTCGAGGCTATCAGGTAGTGGTACCACATAGTAATAGTGTGTCAGGCGATGGTACTGTCAGACTGGCAATGGTACCACCTAGTGTCAAGCTATAGGCGGTGGTACCGCCTAGTGCAGGTGGTGGTACCGCCTAGTGCAAGCGGTGGTACCACCCTTTGCAGGCGATGGTACCGCCCGTACTTGGAAGACACAAAAATTTAAATTTTTGGCTCCATTTTTTAAACCATTTGGGGCTTCTAAATACCCCACTTGAGCAGTAAAAAAGGGACAAGAATTCTTGAGGAAAAAACTGAGTAAATTTTACCAAAACTTTGAGTTCCCTCCTAGTATTTAGAGTTAGTCCGAAGGGAGGTGTATGAGGGAATACTTGTAAAATAGTAACTTGTAAGGGTTATTTTCTAAACCCGTGAAAAGGAAAAAGTGCTGTAAAGAGGTGGTTAGTCTTCGCCTATTGGAAGAAGACCATTAGTGGACGCCGATGATCTCAACAGAGGAGGAATCGGAAGTGGATGTAGATCACAACGATCGAACCACTATAAATTCCGATGTGTTCATTCTTTACTACTTAATCTCTTTATTGCATTTAACTTTACTTTAGTGTCTAATTCCCTCTTCTCAACTCATTCAAGAAAACTGAAACGATTTTCATCGAAATCGAATTTTATCATACAAAGATTTTTAAATCGATGTAATTTTTTCATTGTACTAATTCACCCCCTCTTAGTGTCGCTCTTGATCCTGACAATCGGTATCAAAGTTATATTATTTTCTGTTTGGTTTAACACTCAAGAGAAATAACTCTTTTTAGCTTTCAAGAGGATAACTCTATCATTAATCCTCCCATGTTCAATGGGACATACTACATATATTGGAAAGCTCGAATGAGAGTTTTTTTACTTTTTTATATTTCAATTTATGGAATATCATTGAGAACGGATTTCAAAAGTCTTCTCTTATAATGAACAATTGGAATGATTTAGAAAAGAAGACTTTCTCTTTAAATATCATAGCGATGAATGCCTTGTTTTGCTTTTTAGATAAAAATGAGTTCAATCAAGTGTCTATTTGTGAAACCGCTTTTGATATTTGGCCCACTCTTGAAACTACACACGAAGGCACTAGTAGAGTAAAAGATTTTAAGATTAATCTGTTAATGCATGATTTTGAATTATTTTGAATGAAACCAAGTGAAACTATTGTTGGCATGTACACCCGTTTTACGGATATCGTCAATAGTTTAAAAAGGCTTGGAAAAAGTTTTTCTAACTTTGAACTAGTTAACAAAATATTGAGATCCCTTCCAAAGAGTTAGGACCCTAAAGTAATGGTCATTCAAGAGGCGAAGGATTTGAACTATTTTCCATTTGAAGAACTTATCGGATCTTTAATGACCTATAAAATGAATTGTATGGAATAAATCAAACATAAGAATAATTTTTCAAAAAACAGAAAGGATTTGGCACTTCAAACAATAGAATATCACTTAAGTGATAACTCAAGTGATTATGATGATGATTTTGAACTCCTAACAATAAAATTTAAAATATTCATAAAACAAGAATTAAAGAATAAAAGTAAACTTAAAGATGACAAAATAACTTGCTATGAATGAAATCGACTGTAACACTTCAAAAGCAAATGTCCACAACCAAAGAAAAAAGCACTCAAGACGATAGTGGAGAATGAAATGAGTGCATCCGAAGACGAAGTTGTGAACTTCGCTTTGATAACTCTTGACAAAGAGGTAAACAACTTAAACGAATCTCCTTTACCTTATTTTGAAATTACTTGATGTTTTTCATGAATTATTTTTAAATTAGTTAGTATAAAAAATAAAAAATTATCACGCTTCTCTTTCTAATGATTTTGAAATAATAATAATTAAAATTTTGAGTATGACAATTACATGTTAACTCTTAGAACTAAGAATAAAAAGTTAGATTCACTTAAAAATAATGTATTACTATAACAAACAAAATGATTTTGACTAAAAATTCATGTTTAATGAAATCATGTTGATGATTTAATAATGCATAATGATATAATGATATAATGAAAATGTTAAAAAGTTTTGGTATCATGCTTAATGATTTTATAATTATGCATGATGATATGAAGTAATGATGATTTTTTGGTAATTTATGGTTTATTGAGCTTCATGATTTCTATGATTTTCATATTGCTTTTCGATTATAAATGATGATACATGGCTTTTGTACAAAAGACTTGAACATAAAATCAATCACAAAATTTGGAACTAAAAGAACTTGAGCAATCTTTAATCTTATAGGAATCTATCTATGTTACTTTTATTAAATTTTTTAAAAAGTGATTTTGATGATAATTTTGGATTTCTTTTCATATGATCCATTTTAATAATGAGATGATATATCCAATCGAATGATTTATCGATGTTTGTGACTTGAGATGTATTTTATATGAAATATTTTCTTGATTCGTGTATGATTTACTTATCTAAGAAAAAAATTATCTAAATGAATCTTGATTCTTGACGTTATTAATTTGAGATTTAATTGAATCAAGATATTTTATTTGATCTCCTATCATTATATTCGTTATTTACAAAAAAAGAGATTTATCAAGATGAATCATTCACGAATTGATGTTTTATATTAATATCTTTTTATGTCATGATTTTTATATGACTCCTTTGTAATTATGATTTGTATATCTCATGATATAAATGAATCATTGATGAAAAAAAGGAGAGATTAATGGATCTATCTATGGTTTTCTTTTTGAATCTCTTGAAAATAATTTTGATGATTTGATGATTTAAATTTGAATAAGTCTTATTTATAACATGATCTTGATTTTTTTTTTTGAATTATAACATGAGATTTTTTTTAATGAATTAAGATCATATACTATGATTCTTCTTTTCGCTATTTGAGTCATTAAAAAAGAATCATAATTTTTCTTTTGATTTTTTGATATTCACAATTTGAAATTTGGTTCATGACTCCCGTGTATTCACGAAGTATATATCTCATCACCCAATTAATTTTTCTTGATATTCTTCGTATGATGATATGAAATTATGCATGAAATACTCATGATATTATGTTGATGCATACAAATAAGAAATTATGATCATGCATGATATGATATAATTTGACATTTTGGTACCATCATGATTTGAAATATTTATGATTTGTATAACTTATGATATGATTGAATTATTATTGTAAAATGAGAGAAAAATTGTTAGCTTGCACATTGCAAAAGAGAATAAAAAAAGTGCTAGCTTGAATGATAAACTTAAATCTCTCAAATGCATAAACTCTTCTTATACATTTTTTAGATCATGATCTTGATTTCTTGATTTTTTTGACTTAAGTGTTCTTTTTAAATCAAGATCATTTCCTTATGTTTCCTTTTGCTATTTACAAAAAAAGAGATTTGTCAAAAATGAATCGTATCTTTTGGTATTCAAATGATGTTTGATATTATATCTTTCATGAAATGATTTATTTATGATACTCCCTTGCATTCATAAATTTTATACCTCATCACATGTGTTTTAAATTTATCTTTGTCAATATGTGAAAATTGATATAAAAGAAAAAATAATTATAAAATTATATTCTTCCCTTCATTTTGATAATGACAAAGGGAAAGATAAAATATGCTAACTTGCACAATTCAAGAAAAAGTTAAAACTTGTTAGCTTGCACATTTCGTAGAAAGACAAAAACTTGCTAGATTGGATATTCTAAAATGATGCATTGCTATATTGCTAGCTTCCTATCTAAAAAAAAAAAGGAAGCTAAATTTGTAATCTTGCACAACTCAAAATTGTTGCTAGTTTATCTGTTATAAAACTTGCATATCTCAAATACTTGGTAGATGCATTTCTCTTTTTTGTTGATGATAAAGGGGAAGAATATATGATGATAATCATGCATATTATGCCTAAAATGATAATTTAAAATTATATATGATGATAATGCATGTAATGATGATTTTGAAAATATACATTATGTTTTGAAGTATTGCATGCAATACTCATGATTTTATTATGATGATGTATATGATGTATTGCATATGATGTGATTAAAATAATTTCAACTTAGACTAAAAGGTCATCGTTTATTTGAATGATGCCTTATTTCAATATGACATATTAATAGGGGGAGTATAGTTTAAACTTCGTTATCAATTGGTTCTCATCGTAAAAAAGGGGGAGATTATTGAATCTTGGATTTTGATGATAAAATCAATTGATGAGTTTGTGATCTAAACTGTAATTTAAGTGATGTAGGACTAGCTTTGATCAAGGAGAGATAAATTGATTAAAGTAGGAAGAATCATGTTGGGCCAAAGTGTAATATGTCAAAAGATTGGACGTCGAGCCAGAGGATCAGTCGACATATCGGTAGAAGGTTTCGGGCCAAGAAGAGCGGAAATTGTGCCAAGGAAATTGGAGTTGCGAAGGTCAACTGGCCAATTGGATAATAAACCGCAAGAGAAGATGATACGACGAAGAATCAAACGAGGTGTCAGATGAACCAATGACATATCGAACAAAGGATTCATGCTTTATAATCATTTGTCTAAGATCGAAGTAGTTTAGGGGGCTAATTGAGTTAGCTTTCGATGTAATCATGCTAACTCAATTAGGGGTCAATTTGGCCTTAATTAGGACTAATTTGGGCTCATTCGAAGGCCCATTTAGTGACCCAAAAGTTGGGTCAACCGATGGAACCGCTTGTGAGTTGGAAAACTTGAAAAACCCGATCTCCGAGGCTGTCAAGCAATGGTACCGTCAGATTGGGCAGTGGTACCACCCAGTGACAATGTGTCAGGCGGTGCAAATAAAGCAGGCCCTTAGCAATCCCATAAATGATCTTGTATCGAATTCCCCAAATTAGTTGTTCGCCTCTTATAGGATTTGTTGCATGAAAAAGGAATTAAGATGAGAAATGGGTAGGTCTAGAAAGCCTTGAAGAACCACACTTATTATTTGGTGTAACTACCAAAGGGAATGAAGGTTTTGAAGAACAAGTGAATTTTTTGGTTGAAGACTCAATATTTTCATCAACCAAAGTACAAAGCTAGATTGGTTGTAGCTAGATTGGTTGTGAAAGACTTTGGTCAAAAGAAATATATTGATTTTGAAGATATTTTTTCTCCTCTTATTAAAATATCTTCTATTCATGTTGCTCTTGGTATTACTGCTAGCTAGGACTTGGAGGTTGAACAGTTAAATATGAAAACGACTTTCCTTCATGGTAACTTAGAGGAGAAAATTTATATGGAGCAACTAAAAGGCTTCAAAGTCAAAGGTAAAGAAAACTTCATTTGCAAATTGAGGAAGAGCTTGTATGGCTTAAGCAAGCTCGATAGTGATACAGAAAGTTTGATTCATTTATGACAGAAAATGGATACAAAAGAATAATTTCGGATCATTGTGTGTACATCAAATGGTTTGACGAGAATTTTATTATTCTCTTACAAAAGAATGATTTCGGATCATTTAGAGGATTCTTTGGCTTTCTCTCCTAAAGTTGTGTTGACTCTTTCCTCGTTGCCCTCCATAAGAACATTTCCAGATTTGGCTAATTATTATCGATAGAACTTTGGTCGGGCAAAATTGACGACGGCACTCGATGGAATAATGTCAGATGATCTGCCAAAGAACCCAACATATGGCTCAAACCTTTTGGGTTTGCCATTAAGCCGAGAAAGCCCAAAAGCCTCTTCTGTTGTGAATGTGATGTACCCTAGAATGTGTCGCGGTGCTTGGAACAGCAGCCGACATTGGGTCATCCCATCGGAGGTGGCCTGTAAGATTGCCTGTCCGCTTGCTTTCGAGTGGCTTGACACGCACAAACTCTCAGAACGAGCTGCCCTGATAACGATGATACGAAGCCAAATGATCTTGCATGCCCGCAGTCGTCCCTGCTTGGCAGAACATGAACCCGAATGAGCACTTGCATCACAAAACCAGCTTCTTAAATTAAGATATCATCTTTATACCTTCAGAAACAATTGTGGAACAAAAAATAAACAAACAACACACCGTTTAGTTCATATTTGAGTGTTGTCGTATTAATAAAGAAAAACAATTTAGACTGATTGGAGGTAAATTTTATTTGAGGACAGGAAAATATCTATATCTCGCATCTAACTTCAATTTGAGAGTTGAGTAGAAGATATCTGTATTTCATATTTTGGTTTCTTAGTTTCTACCGAAGACTATGCCGATGATTTATTCGCCAATTTGTTAGTCAAGTCTTTGCTTGCTTGTTCGTTGCGAGAAAAAAATATTTATGAGCAGTTTGATATATATTTTTTAATTATATAAATTAAGAATGCTCAAGAACATTCTCTTTGAATGTCATACCGAAGTGATGCACTTGGTTGATGCATCATCGATACTAAATTGATTGGACTCCATATGTCGAGTCTCTATTAATTCAATATAACAAAAAAGCACACCGTTTGCCACCCATCTATTCCAAGAAACTAGTAATTCATTATCTTCAAATTTATAAGTTGGACTAACTTGGTACAGCTTGAACTCCCGCATAAAAAGAAGTTTGTGATTGTCCTAGATTTTTATTTAGAAAAATAAATTTTATTGATATTTTAGAAAAAATATTTTGTAAATATTTTATTGATATTTTTAGAGTTCCATGAAAGAAGATAATTTGACTGAATGAAATAGAAACTTAATTTACTAAAACATTCATTTTCTTTCTTGTAAACTTATATCTACACTACGGAAGCTATTTTATTAACGTCAAATCCAATTTTGGATCAGGTCTCATTGGTGTCCTTTCCTCCTATCTTCTGTGACGAAAAGACACGTAAGGAAGAAAGAAGTATTTTGCCGCTTGCATTAAATGGGTGTTTTGTCGAAATCATCTCTTGCTGGGGAGTCTTCGTTCGATAAGAAATTGTAGTGTTGTTGATCCGCGTCATTGCGTCCTACGCGTGGAAACAAAGTCAACAAGACTCGCATCACTTCAATCACAGGAATCCCCTTTTAGTCCTTTTTGACTCGGATCCCTCTACATTTGAACGAAGGAGCCGTTCAAAGGAACAACGACCCATTGTCACGTATTCTTCGGTCACCTAACTTTATATGACCATCATTGTTATGAAATAAATTTCTCTGAACGTAACTTGTCATGGACCAATTCCACCCCACTGAGTTTATCATTTGTGTGCAACTTTTTCTAGTGTGTATTGCACGGTACGACAATGAAACAAACTACGGCGACCATGCAAATTAAACTTTGCTCCGAATATATTATATATAGTAAGATACGTCTCTCTATGCTCCCGCCACGGCATCCGAAAAACAACGGAGGACAACCAGTTGCACGATGCATTCCTGGAATTACTTCCGGATACTTGCGCAGCTCCTCTTCCTCCTCTCCCTCTATAACGCACGCCACACTGTATCATGGGAAACGTGTCCAACAGACTCCAACTTTACCACCAACAGCACCTACCATTCCAACCTCCACCTCCTCCTCCCGTCCCTCACCTCGGCCACCGTCTCCTCCGGATACGCGAACAGATCTGCAGGGAGTTCCCCAGACCAAGTCTTCGGCCTGGCGCTTTGCCAACTCGACGTTTCTCAAGATAAATGCCAAGCTTGCCTCGCCACCGCCGTCGACACCCTCCATAGTCGCTGCTCCTACGCAAAAGATGCGGCTACCTGGGGAGATCACTGCTTCCTTGCTTACTCCAACACAAATTTCTTGGCCGAGAGCAACAAATCATCCTTTTACCAAATCTTATACAACGTAGGAGAAGTTTCGGAGACGTCGAGATTCGTGGATCTGGTGGGGGAATTGATGAATGCCCTCATCAACTGGGCTGCCTACAAGACGGACAGCATGTTCGCCATTGGACAAGCCAACTTTACGAGCGACACCAATCTGTATGGATTGGTGCAGTGCACCAGGGATCAGTCTGATGATGACTGCTTTCAGTGTCTTCGGCAGTCGTTGGCTTCAATGCAGAGTTGTTGCTGGAAAAACCAGGGAGGAGTGGTGTTGAAGTACAGGTGCTTCTTGAGGTACGAGTCCTATTCATACTATAATATGTCAGTCCCGACATCTCCACTGCCTCCGCTGTCATCTGCACTCTCTTCGGCACCTCCGCCTGGAGCTACAGCGAATCCACCGCCTCCGCCTGCTGTGGTGGACTCCAACTCTTCGTCATCATCAGCGAGAGATGCAGGCAAGTTACAGTACATAATTAAATTATGTATTACAAACGATTCATCCATATTTTCCTACCAATTGTTGCAAGTTGTACATAATTAAAATTTAATTATAAGAAGATGGAAATATTCATCAGATGTTGTTTATCGTTTTAATTCAGGAAAAAAGCAGAACTCTAAAACAGTAGTGGCTGTCGTCATCCCCATCCTCGGTGCTGTCATGCTTGTCGCTGCGCTTTTGATTTTTTTGTGGAGGACGAAAATATTTGCCAGAAAGTCGAGTATGTAAATTTATTTTGACTCCATCTATGTTTTTTTGTTTCTGATTCATTTAAATGTTAAAAATTTATCAAAACCAATTCATTTTTTTTAGTTTAACAAAAAAATTTATATACCGATCAGATGTTGGAGGAGCGAAAAGTCAAAAGGCAAACTCTCTGTTATTAGATTTTGAGACACTGAAGGTTGCAACCAACAACTTCTCGGACGCAAACAAGCTTGGAGAAGGGGGATTTGGACCAGTTTATAAGGTCAAATATATGGTTAAAGCCAGTGGTTTATCCTTTTTTGCAGTAAACACTGCAAATTTTATGTCTACATTTAATTACAACAGTGCTTCATCTTACCCAAAATATGGAACAGGGAGTACTATCTGGTGGCCAGGAAATAGCTGTGAAAAGACTCGCAAGAAGCTCACAGCAAGGATTTGCAGAGCTAAGAAACGAGGTTGCATTTATTGCTAAGCTTCAGCATAGAAATCTTGTGAGGCTCATCGGTTTTTGCTCAGAAGAAGAGAAGCTACTCGTCTATGAGTTCCTCCCAAACAGAAGCCTAGACAAAATTTTGTTTGGTACGATCCTCCTCCATCTTCTTAATTTTCTTAAAACAAAGCTTTTAATCATATGCTAACGGATGTATTATCTAAGAGCTCCTATTAGTGTCCATGCCATTTCCTTTTACTGAAAGATTGTTAATGAACTAATTGCCAATGAACTCATTCAACCACGGTGAAGCAGATCCCACAAAATGTGGTCAACTAAACTGGGAAAGGCGATACAAGATCATCGAAGGGATTGCAAGAGGACTTCTTTACCTTCACGAGGATTCCCGCCTAAGGATTATTCATCGAGATCTAAAACCCGGTAATATCTTGCTAGATCAGCACATGAACCCCAAGATATCTGACTTTGGTCTTTCAAAGCTGTTGGTCGACCAAGACGGATCAAAAGAGAGTGCTAGCTGAATAGTTGGAACAAAGTGAGTCAAAACTTTGAATTCGTTTAGTTCAAAAGCTCCTCCGTTGTTGTCCCCCCTGTTCATCTGTAGCATTGTGCAGAGGATACATTGCTCCAGAGTATGCTTTGCATCGGCACTTCTCGGACAAATCAGATGTGTACAGCTACGGAGTGTTGGTGCTTGAGATTATAACTGGTCGAAGAATCACCGAGTTTCGTGGATCAGGTCATCGCGCAAACCTGCAGAGCTATGTAAGCATTTCCTCTCTTCACTCGACACTGATATCGTGGCAATCTGTGATCGATGACTGATTGATGATTCTAATGCATATTGGCGACTGTACGCGTTAAACAGGCATGGAAGTACTGGAACAAAGGGAAGGCGTTGCAGATAGTGGATCAAAACTTATGTGGCAGGTTTCAAAGGGAAGAAGCTTTGCGATGCATACGCACGGCGTTACTGTGCGTTCAAGAAAACCCCTCGAAGAGACCCACCATGGCATCGGTTGTTCTCATGCTGAGCAGTTCCTCGATGACTACTTCATCTCCTTCTGCTCCTGGGTTTCTCATTGAGAGAAGTGAAACCACTGATTCAAATGAATCCACAGGAAATAGGTCTCCAGAAATCAAGAACGAGAGAGAAGGCAGTTCAACGTCAATAAATGAAGTCTCAATTACTGTATTGGAACCTCGACAATAGACAGTCACAGATCTTGCTTCATGTTGAAACACGGTAGCTGATTTGGCTGGTCAACAATGGAACAGTGTCTTCGTTGAGATTAGAAAGTGGTAGTTTGCATTCATTCTATCCTTCCCCACATCAAATGCACGTCATGAAGATGTATCATTTTAAGCTGAGATTCCTGTGCAGATGAAGCAGGCGTCGAGGGATTCAACAGATGATATTGTATCGAAACTTTGGAGTTGTTATAAAAATTCATCCAAACTTTGGAGTTGGTGACAATCTTGATCTCCGGTCATCCCCCCTGCTTGAGTGCCTATAATATTGCGATGCCTTCTGCTTATGCAGGGCTCTCCCCTATATATTGGAGTTATTCGAATTGAAGTTTGCTTTCGTGCCACTATTTTCCACATAAAATGTGAAAGAAATAATTAGTTTAATTTTTTATTAATAGTGAATATGAATTTATATACATAAAAATAGATTACAAAATATGATAATTACATAATTTTTTTGATCAATAATAAATATAAAATATGTATCTAAATCATTTCATGATGTAGAAGATCGTCTCATTATTTGATAGAATCATGATAATATGTTATCATAATTTTTATGACTTAAAATCATAATAACATATTATCAAAATATTTAGAGAATCATGATAATCGATTTATTTTTATAATAATATCCTATCTAACAAAATGCAGGTGGTGAAGGAGCTTGCAGAGTGACTGTTGCACTACTTAGCATCACAGCGACTGTCGACATAGTAGGCCTGGCAAACGGGTTTTCCTGCACACACAATAGCCCAATCTGCATACATCTTAACAGGTCGCTTCCATGGAATTGATTGCCCAAGGCTGGATCTACCATCTCCAAGGCTGATCCTCCTCGCCATTTCTCCCATGTCTGCATCAAATAAAACATATCTACAAGTTCATTCTCTGTTTCGAAAGGACTTCCGTGGAAATGCAAAAGCAATCAATATCTGCACTCTACGACCCCATTTGGTTACTTACATAGCTTAGAAGGTCTTCAGTATTTTCAGGATTACAAGCTGTGCTGTTTTTTCTTCCCGTCAAAATCTCCAAAACCAGAACACCGAAGCTGAACACATCTGACTTGATCGAAAATTGGCCATGGATCACATACTCTGGTGCCATGTATCCACTGCAACCAAGTGAAGATTAGTTAGGAAGCACAAATTATAGATACTGCATGCTGCGAGTACACTAGTCCAGTCTGTCAGGCCACTCACAAGGTTCCCACAACTCGACTCGTCATGCCCTGAGTTTGCTCGCCATCGAAAAGCTTAGCTGAACCGAAATCTGAGATCTTTGGGTTCATATCTGCATCCAACAAGATATTGCAGGCCTTTAGATCTCGATGTATGATTTTTAGCTGAGATTCCTCGTGCAGATAAAGCAGGCCCCTAGCGATCCCACAAATGATCTTGTATCGAATTCCCCAAGTTAGTTGTTCGCCTCTTGCAGGATCTGTTGCATGAAAAAGGAATTAAGACGAGGAGAAGCCGAGTAATGGATAGCTGCAGTTCTTTTTTAACAATTAGCTGAAGATAAGGAACTCAGAAGACGAATCATATGTGAAAGGCGAATCACCAAAAAGAAATTTGTCGAGGCTCGTGTTAGGCACGTATTCATAGACGATCATCTTCTCTTCCTCCAAGCAAACTCCCAGAAGCTTTACGAGATTCCGGTGCTGGAGCTTGGCAACCAAAGCCAACTCATTTTTAAGCTCTCCAAGTCCTTGCCCAGAGTTCAACAGCCGCTTCACTGCTATTACTCGTCCATCTGGTAGCACTCCCTGTACAATGCCAAATGATTAAGAGGAAACAAGAGGATGCATGCCAAGTGAATTCGAGTACCGAATTGGAAATATGAAGAGGGTATCGTGTCGATGTACCTTGTAAACAGCTCCGAAACCACCTTCACCAAGTTTATTTTCCTCTGAGAAGTTGACTGTTGCAACTCGGAGTGTCGATAGATCAAATAGTAGTGATTCGACTTGTGTGGCCTCCTCCGAGTCAGTTGCATCTATTACAAAGAAAACAATTCCAAGCATGTCACAAATGGTTTTCCTCGAGAGCTAGCCGATTGCAATGGAGGAGAGAGGATATCAGGAATAAAACAGTCCCTTACAAGGTGGCTTCAGTGTCTGCTTCCTCAATCTCTTGAAGCAAGCGTAAATAATGAAGATTAGCAGCACCGCACTCACTGCAGATATCGAAATTGCAAGAATTGTTTTCTTTTTTCCTGCACCGTGATGAAATGTATTAGTAGACACAAAAAAAAGGGAAAAAAATGGTTTATCCACATCTGATTTTGAAATCATTGGACATATGAGGAACACATATGACTGTAAATGTCTTCCGTGTCTCTGTCGACAAACTCCGCTGTGGTGCCTAATCGACCAGTTTCTTGAATCTTTGACCCAAAGGACAGATTCGGCACTTTATTCCCTGCGCGTACAACTTTTACTTTGCCCATCATCTGTTTCCCTACATATTCGAATATGTTCTGTATATATCGTAACGGTGTCTCGGTTATATGTATATTGCTATCCTTGCATATTTCAATTAATTTTATGTATAACAATAGTACAAATCCATGAACAACTTTTATATGCTCAAAGATGCTCTTTGCATAAAAGAACAATTACTTATGTATAATAAAAGATCGGGATAGAACACTTTATATGGAAAAGGCAAGAATCCATTATATATATAGTTGGAAAGTTGATAATGCTAAGAGTTCATCGTTACCTTCTTTGCTGGTTGAACCAACAGATGGCCGGGATGCCGGAGCAGAGGCCGGAGTTGTGGCATTATCCACAGGCGTTGTTGCATTCGTCGCAGGGGAAATAAGCCGTATGATGGGGTTGCCTTGGAAGAAGAGGCTAGACTCGTACCTTAAATTGCACCTCACTCCCTGATTCCTAGCTCCCATTCTTGCCATCGGGAGCCCCTGCGACACCCCTTCCAAACACTGCCTGCAGTCGCTCGCCGACATGTCCGGCGTGCATTGCGCCAGGGCATATATAGTTGGAAACGCCAGCGTCACGTTGAACGCCTGCCCAGTCGCGTACCTCTTCGTCGAGTTATACGCCGCCCAATCCGCTGTGCTGTCGAGCAACTCGTTCACCACCTTGTTGAACCGATCCGCTTCGTCGTTTACGGCGATCTCGTTTTCCAAGGCAGCCGTCGGGTCGTTGTCTGAGGTGCTGAGGAACTGCAGGTTGGAAAAGCGGAGGAGGCACTCGTCATACCAAACCACGGCATCCTTGTCGTAGGCACAGAGCTGGAGGATCTCGACCGCGCCGTTGCTGAGGCAGGAGCTGCAGGTGGTGGCGTTAGTATCACCACGACAAAGGACGAGGCCTTGAACTTGGTTGGGTATCCGTCCGATGGTGTCGGTGAAGAAGCCAGGAGCGGAACCGTTGGAGACGAGGGAGGAGAGGAGGAGGTTGAGGTTGGACTCATACGTGCTGTTGGCAGTAAAGTTGCCGGCACTTGTGCTGCAAACTTGCCACGTGAAGGCAACGGTCGGAGAGGGGACGAAGAGGAGGATGAGGTAGAGGAGCAGAAACTGGGTGGAGCTGATCGAGGGAAACATAGTGGTATTCGGTAGGTGCATCGAATATGGCAACACGTCTCTTTTTATTGACTCGGCTCAAGAGAATTCAGAAAGACTGAATCAATCTTAACGATGAAAACTGACAACGATGAAGTTCAAATCTATTGGATATATTCACTAGAGAAAGTCTCCGGGACAGTAATGTTTTTATTTTTATTTTCACTTATTATATATTATTTTCTTTATTGAGGTACTCATCTTCCATGACAGAATTAATTTCCTACTCTTCCAGAGTAGATCTAAAAAATCTTTCGTCAAATCCCGCAACTTTAGTTGACTAAGTCTGGACTACGGAGGCACATGCACCGCAGTTGACAAGATTCGGAAGAAGAAGAAGAAGGTGTAAAATAACAGCAACTTGCTCAAAACTTTTATTTGATCTCCAACGCAACACCGTCGCAAATTCTCAAAGTTGTTCAAAGGTCCAGTCGTACTTACTACAGGAAGCAGAGAACGACCTTTTGGATTAACAACATGAATATATTATATTTACTCACGAAAGCATCAGTCGAAAGTTTATTAGGCGGACGGAATAATGCAGGCAGCTGATAGCAGTCGTCGTCAACGTCAACATTAAAGTAAACCGTGTTAGAGTCATCGGTATGCATGAGCAACACCCCACGGTGGAAACGTGTTCATTCAACTTGTGAACAGAAAAAGGTGTATTCAAATTCCGGAATAAGAAATCACACCATCTCCACAGCTAATTTTGTGCTCTCTTTCTCGCTTTAACTATATCATCTTGTACAAACACGATTTCCGACGTCAGATTGATCTTAAGCAAGGCCATGCATGTTTAATAAAAGAAATATCTGAATCAGAATCACTAGCGTTAGCATTGAGAAAAGTGAAATTAGAAGATCAGGACGGTTCTTGCTTAACTGCATCTCCCTCCCTCTCTGAGAACAATCGATGTCTTCGGAAGTTTACGGCTGTCGTTGCTTAATTGCATTCCACTATCTTCTCTCTTTTTTTGCGTTCCTCCCTCCCATCTATGGAAACACGCAAGTCCGCCTCCGAAAGATATCATTTTGGATCCGTTGGGTCAGAGTCAATGGGTAATTAACTTTTCTTGGAGTCTACACCGCTCCGAATTAGACACGTGCGCATACGACCAGGAAACAGAACTCTGCCCTATTTTTAGTTTGGTTTTCAAAAAAAAAGAAAAAAAGTTGAAGTTTGCATTCATGCCATCATTTCCCTCGTAAAATGCAGGTCTTGCAGGAGCATGCAGAGAGGCAATTCCAGTGGTCAACATCACAACTATTATCGACATGGTTGGCCTATTCGACGAATTTCGCCGAACGTACTTCTATGAGTACACAATTTAGTAAGGCCACTCGCAAAATTAAGCTATATATGTTAACGATCAAACTTTAGCTCTACGAATGTGTAATTCTCTTGTGCGACAATGACACCAAAAAATAGGAATAAGAATCCTTACATTCACATGCGTACGTGGCTATGTGGTTGAAGAAATATTAACATTGTCCTTCCATTTCTATCGAGGTTCCATTTCTGTGATTGAAACTTCGTTTGATGACATTGGACATGACTTACTTCCTCGGTCAGATGTACCGATTGGATGATTGGAGTTACTCGGATTGAAGTTTGCATTCCTGCCACCATTTCCCAGATAAAATCCAGGCCGTGAAGGAGCTTGGAGAGAGACAGTCTCACTATTTAGCATCACAACCACTGTTGACATAGTTGGCCTATCGTTCGGCTTTTCTTGAACACATAACAGCCCAATATGCATGCATCTTAATAGGTCGCTTCGTTGGTAGTGAGCACCCAAGGTTGGATCTACGATCTCTAACGCCGATCCTCCCCGCCATTTCTCCCATGTCTGCATCGAAGAAAATATAATTCCAAATTTATTCTTTTATGTGATTATTCTGTTTGGAAAATACTTCAGTAGAAATGCAAAAGCAATCAATGTGATCTGTGAATCCACTTGGCTACTTACATAGCTTAGAAGGACTTCGGTAACCTCAGGATTATAGGAACCGCTGCTTTTTCTTCCAGTCAAAATCTCCAAAACCAAAACACCGAAGCCGAATACATCTGATTTGATCGAATACTTGCCATACATCACATACTCTGGTGCCATATATCCGCTGCAACCAAAAGTGAGGTTGGTCAAGGCACGCAAAGAGTATATAGCTTCCTTCCGCTCTGAGAACACAATTTAGTTAGTCCACTCACAAAGTGCCCACAACTCGATTGGTGGTGGCTCGAGTCTGGTCAACGTCAAAAAGCTTTGCAAAACCAAAATCTGTGATCTTGGGGTTCATCTCTGCATCTAACAAGATGTTGCTGGCTTTTATGTCCCGATGTACGATTTTTAGTTGAGATTCCTCGTGCAGATAGAGCAGTCCTCGAGCGATCCCATGAATGATCTTGTGTCGAGTTCCCCAGTTTAGTTGTTTGCCTCTGACAGGATCTGTTGCATGCAAAAGGAATTAAGACAAACATGTTACGTTAAGAGTGTAGGAAGTAAATATGAGAAAGGCGAATCATCACCAAAAAGAAAGTTGTCGAGGCTTGTGTTAGGCACGTATTCATAGACAATCATCTTCTCTTCCTCCAAGCAAACTCCCAGAAGCTTTACAAGATTTCGATGCCGGAGCTTAGCGACCAAAACCAACTCATTTTTAAGCTCTCCAAGTCCGTGCCCGGAGTTCAGCAGCCTTTTCACTGCGATTTCTCGTCCGTCTGGGAGCACTCCCTGTACAATATCTCATGATTAAGAGGAAGAATGGAACAAGAGGATAAACGTGAAGTGAATTCAGCATATCGAATTGTACCTTGTAAACTGCTCCGAAACCACCTTCTCCGAGTTTATTTTCTTCCGAGAAGTTGGCTGTTGCAGCTCGTAGTGCAGAAATATGAAATAGTAATGACTCAACTTGTGTGGCCTGCTCCGATTCAGTCCCATCTATGACAATTTCGAGCATGTTACACATGGTTTTCCACAAGCACCAGATGATTGAAATGAAGGAAACAGCACATTAAAAAAATGATCGAGTCACTTACAAGGTGATTTCGATGTCTGCTTCCTCAGCCTCCTGTAGCAAATGTAAATAATGGGGATTAGCAGTACTGCGCTCACCGCAGATATCGAAATTGCTAGAATTGTTTTCTTTTTTCCTGCACCGCTCTGAAATGTATTAGTAGACACAAAAGGAAAAAGGAAAAAAAAAATTGTCTATCCATGTGTGATTTTGAAAGCATTGGACATATGGGAAATACATATGACCGGAAATGCTATCTGTGTCTTTCTCGAATCTTTTACTGCAATTATGTTCTGTATATATCGTAACAGTGTCGCAATTACATGTATAGTGTTATCGATGCATATTTCGATTAGTTTTATGTAGGACAATAGTACAAATCAATGAATACCTTTTATATGCTTAAAGTTAAAGATGGTGTTTGCATAAAAGAACAGTCAATTGTACATAACAAAAGATTGGGATGGACAACTTTTGATGGAAAAGGCAAGAATCAATATTTACAATGCAAATTATATAGTTGGAAAGTTGATGACGCTTGGAGTTCGTCATTACCTTCTTTGCTGGTTGAACCGAGAGATGGCTGCGATGCTGGAGCAGAGGCCGGAGTTGTGGCATTCTCCGCAGGCGTTGTTCCATTCGTCACGGCGGAAACAAGCCTTATGATGGGGTTGCCTTCGAAGAAGGGGCCAACTTTGTACCTTAAATTGCACCTCACTCCCAAATTTTCAGCTATCAATCTCCCCATCGGGAGACCCTGTGACACTCCCTCCAAGCATTGCCTGCAGTCACTCGCCGACATGTCCGGAGTGCATTGCGCCAGGCCATATATATTTGGAAACGCGTGTGTCGCGTTGATCGCCAGCCCAGTCGCGTACCTCTTCGTCGAGTTGTACGCCGCCCAATCCGCTGTACTGTTCATCAACTCGTTCACCACCTTGTCGAACCGATCCGTTTCGTCGTACACTTGGTACTCGCTTGCCACGGGCATCTCCGGATCGTTGTCTAAGGTGCCGAGGAACTGCAGGTTGGAATAGCGGAGGTGGCAGTCGTCATACCAAACCACAGCATCCTTGTCGTTGGCACAGAGCTGGAGAATCTCCACACCGGCGGTGCTGAGGCAGGAACTGCATGTGGTCGCCTTTGTGTCACCACGACAAAGGACGAGGCCTTGAACTTCGTTGGGCATCCGTCCGACGGTGTCGGTGAAGAAGCCAGAAGCGGAACCATTTGAGATGAGGGACGAGAGGAGGAGGTTGAGGTTGGACTCGTACGTGCCGTTGGCGGTAAATTTACCGGCACTTGTGCTGCAGACTTGTGTGGCAACGGCGGGAGAGGAAAGGAAGAGGAGGCTGATCAGGTAGAAGAGCAGAGACGGGGTGGAGCTCATCGAGGCAACCAGAGTAGTTGTCTTTGGTTACTGCGTGCTGTAGGACTAGCATCAAAGATGGCAACACCTCTCTTTCTGTATACAGCTCAAACGGCCAAATATTCATCACAAAGAGTTTCTGGGACGATAATCTTTCCTGTACATGTAAGGATTCTATATATTGTTGTTTTAATTTATAATTTTTTTCTTTATTGAGGTATTCATCTTTCTGCACAAAATTTTATTCTCATTAAATTCAATTTCCGAATCATGGTTTACATATATACACACTACGGAGGCAGGTGCACAGCAATTTCCCAAGACTAGCTGCAACGCATTCATATACGATGGCAACTTGCTGGGGCATCAAACGTAAGTTTGAGCTCACAATTTTTCTTTGATCTCCAACGCGACTCCGCAGAAACTTCTCAATGTGGTATTAAAAGGTCCACTGGGTACTTGCTTCAGGACCCAGAAAGGAACCTCTTGCATCAACGACTTGAATATATATTAGTAGTGACCGATGCAGGAAGCTGATAGCAGTCATCGTTGACGGCAACATTAAAATCAACCGCGTTAGGAGTCATCGGTATGCAGCGAGTCTTCTAGTCTTGGAGGAGGATGAGTCTCTACATCCGGTACACACGAGTGAATCAGACCGGAAGAAATTACAAAACCTGGAATTGTAGACCATATATTTCAAATGAGTGAATCATATTATTAGAAAAGACATTAACTATCGGTGTACTGACCAAGAAATATGATTCACTCATTTTTTAAATAATATCTAATTTTCTAATAATAATATGGATACCAATGGGCGTCTATGGTTAGAATGGAAGGGATGCATCTATCATAGAAATGGACGCTCATGGCCTTGCTTGCAACTTGTTGGACTATTCTTTTATTGTGTTGACTGGACTAGATGTGTGTGTGTGTCTGTTTTTTTATTTGTATGCTGTTCGAATGTCTTAGCCTCGTCTACCCTCTGTACTCTACGGCTGGAGATATAAATAAAAAATAAAAAGATTTCTATTGACAATCCTTTTTATTATCTATAATTTTATTTTAATTTTTTTAATATTTCTAATATTCCCCTCTATATAAATGTTCTTATCATCTTTTCCTTTTTCCCTTCTTCTAATTACAAGCATGATAATGGAAATAAATGTCTTCATAATCATCTTCTTTCGATTGAAGATAAGATAATAGATAAATAATCATTCGAGAAGAGATGATAATTTTCTTTCACTAATTATATTGAGATGAAGTGAAGATGCAACAATTATAATGATTATGTGATGCTTATCAATTAGCATTAAAAGTTAAAACAACACTTTCTTGTGAGTTTTGATTAGAGATGAGGTGGAGATGTAACAACTATAATGGTCATGTGATACTTATAAAAGTTAAAGCAAAATTGCTAGAAGTAAAGTAAAGAGATATTCTAATATTTCTTTGTATTCCTCTTCTCGAAATAATTTTGTAATTCTTTTTATTCAAAAGCAAACGAGTGAAATAATTAAAAATATATCCAAACTAACTTCAACCAAACGTAGATGACAATCTAATCATACTAGTCACTTTTATACTTGCATCAAATATAAATAAGTAGAATACTATGTATCCAGATAAATAAACTAATACACGAGTCAACTTTGACGAAGATAAAGATGCCAATGAAGAATTAAAAGGTATTAGAAAATTAAGATATGATGAATAGTCGATGAGGTTTATTAAGAAATTGTACGCGACTTCGTAATCCGTAGAACTTGGATGGGTATCCATCCGACGAGGTGTCAGTGAAGAAGTCGGAAGCCAAACCGTTGGAGACGAGGGAGGAGATGAGGAGGTTGAGGTTGGACTCATACGTGTTGTTGGCAGTAAGGTTGACGGGCACTTGTAATTCAGACTTGCCAGGTGAAGGCAAGGGTGGGCGAGGGACCGAAGAGGAGGAGGAGGATGAGGTAGAAGAGCAAAAACTGGGTGGAACTGATCCGGGAAACATCTTTGATTACCCCGTGCTGTGGGGTTCGTAGCTTCAAATATACCAATACGTCCTATTTTAGAGAGTCAGCTCAACTAGAAATCATGTAGTCTCCATTCTCAGTTAGCCGTTTGTGTACCAAAAAGATGAAGTCATAAAGCCAGCAGGTATGATCGGGGAATATCAATCCTAGAGATTTACTTGTACAGAACACCACCGAACACAATATTTTGGTATAATTTCGTCAATATAATTTCTCAACTGGTCCCGTTTTCCTTGACTTGTCAAAGCTTGTCTACGCCCGCAACTCACTCTGGTTGGCTATGTCTGGACCACCGAGGCACGTTCATGGCAATTGACAAGACCGAAGGCAAAAAGGTTAAATGAAGACTGGATACAACGCATGCTGTCAGCAACTTGCACGGTCCATGGCAATTGATAAGACTTGGAAAAGAAGAAGATATATTATAAACATGAAGACCGAATACGATGCATGCTATCAGCTACTCGCACGACGTTTCATGTACTAACAATTTGAATATACAATGTGCGAAAGCACCACTTGAATCTCCATTAGGTGGAGTACTCAATAATACAGGTCGCTGATAGCCGCCATCGTTGACGTCTGCAAAGCAAATCCCGTTCGAATCATTATTATGGAGCTAAGATTCATGATGAGTCTAAATCCCACGGCATAAAGGAGTTCATTTATCTTCTTAATTCCAAGATAACAAATAACAATTTGGCCACATGGTTCCGGATGCTAATTTTGTGCATCACATTGTTTGGAAGCACCTAAAATTCCAATGATTATTTGATACGTTCATTCTCTCTCGTTTATTGATTGTTCTTAACCTTTTATTTTACCCTCCTTTTCATGGCGCTTCCTGCGTCGAGTAGGCGATCAAAACAGATATCCATGTCACGTTTTAGCTTTGACGAAGGAATGGAAACCAAGAAAAGATGTTACCAAGTCTTCGAAGCTTCGAGCGGAAATGGTGTGGATTCGATGAGTAGAATGGAAGCGATGCATCTTCCAAGATGGACGCTCCTGGTAGATAAATTTGTATTTTTATGCTGTTTGAATGTATTAGGATTAATTATATATTATCTATTATTCATTTGCATCAACATCAATATTAACGTAGACGTAGAGCGATGTCATTCGAATTTTGATTCTGATATCAAAACGGGTTCTATGTGATTTGATTTTGACTCTCAAAATTTAGAAACCAAAATTGTAAGTTTGGAAGCCAAAATTAGATCTAATGGTATAACCTTGTAATTGCATATTACAATAATGTCACATAAAACAAGGATAATATTTATTACATTTTCACGCATCAATGGCCCTTATTCTCGAAGGAGGATTAACATTGTCCTTCTATTTCTATCGTGATTCTTGTTCTGATATTGAAACTTGGTTTACTGACATTGTTACAATCCTCTCACCGTTCCCCACATAAAATGCAGGTTGTGAAGGAGCTCGGAGAGAGACAGTTTCACTGTTGAGCATCACAACTATCGTTGACATAGTTGGCCTATCGGATGGATTTTCCTGAACACATAATAGCCCAATCTGCACGCATCTTAACAGGTCACTTTGTTGGTAGTGACCACCCAAGGCTGGATCGACTATTTCCGAGGCTGATCCGTCTTGCCATTTCTCCCATGTCTGCGCAAAGAAAAAGATAACTTGAAACTCAACTCGAATGCATCACAAAAGTTGGAATAGACTTGGGTAGTAATGCAAAACCAATCGATGTGATTTGTGACTCCACTTGGCTACTTACATAGCTTAGAAGGACTTCAGTAACTTCTGGATTGTAGGAATCATTGCTTTTTCTTCCTGTCAAAATCTCCAAAACCAGAACACCGAAGCTGAATACGTCTGACTTGATCGAAAACTTGCCTCGCATCACGTACTCGGGAGCCATGTATCCACTGCAGTGGAATTAAGATTGGTTAGGTAACGCAAATGATAGGTACACCGTTCGACCAGTCCACTCACAAGGTTCCCATGACTCGATTGGTGGTGCCTTGAGTCTGGTCAATGTCAAAAAGCTTCGCTAGGCCGAAATCTGAGATCTTGGGGTTCATATCTGCATCTAACAAGATGTTGCTGGCTTTTAAATCTCGATGTATGATCTTTAGTTGAGATTCCTCGTGCAGATAAAGCAGGCCTCTAGCGATTCCACAAATGATCTTGTATCGAATTCCCCAAGTCAGCTGTTTGCCTCTTGCAGCATCTGCTCCATAAAAAAGGAATCGAGGCAAAGCTTTTACTTCCAAACATAATCATAAAGGTTTAGTTTTTTTTTGAACTGCAGATAAGTAACAAAGAAAATGAGTAAAAATAATAATTTAATCGAAGTTCTAAAGAAAGCACATTAAGAGCGTGAATTACCAAACAGAAATTTGTCCAGGCTTGCATTAGGCACGTATTCATACACAATCATCGTCTCTTCCTCCAAGCAAACGCCCAGAAGTTTTACAAGATTCCTGTGCTGGAGCTTAGCAACCAAAAGCAGCTCATTTTTAAGCTCTCCAAGTCCTTGCCCAGAGTTCAGCAGCCTCTTGACCGCTATTACTCGTCCGTCCGGCAGTAGTCCCTGCACAATACTTCTTGATTAAGCGGAAGAATGGAAACAAGGGGATACTGAAATGGAAATAGGAGGAGAACATCGTGTGGATGTACCTTGTAAACTGCACCGAAACCACCTTCCCCAAGTTTATTCGCTTCGGCGAAGTTGACTGTTGCAACTCGAAGTGTAGGTAGACGAAATAGTAATGACTCGATTACTTGTGTGGCCTGCTCCGGGTCAGTTTGATCTATGACAAATTAAGCAGACGATGTCAAGAATGTTAATTACAAATGGTTTTCCAAGCACTAGCCGATTGCAATGAAGGAGACGGGACATCAGGAATAGTTGCGTCACTCACAAGGTGATTTCGTTGCCCGCTTCCTCGATCTCCTGTACCAAGTGCAAAATATGGAGATTAGCAGTATTGCGCTCACTGCGGATACCGAAATTGCTATAGTTGTTTTCTTCGTTTTTCCTGCACCATTGTGAATTGTATTAGCGGACACGTCAAAAAACCTTCGTTACGATAGCCATTCTTTTGCAGCACGGGTTATTCGATTTGCCCTGTCTTGATCGTATGTTGAATGGTGGATCAGACCAAGTGGTATACTTTCCTAGGCTCTAATAGAATGAATGAGTCGCCTATTTGCCATGGATCTATGCATATAATTAATTAATTAGTTGGAAATTTGATTGTGCTAAGGGTGCATCTTTACCTTCTTTCCCGGTTGGACCGACGGCAGGATGGGATGTTGGAGCAGAGGCCGGAGTTGTAGCGTTCTCCGCAGGCGTTGTTGCATTCGTCAGTGGTGAAAGGAGCCGTATGATGGGGTTGCCTTCGTAGAAGGGGCCAGTTTCGAACCTTATATTGCACCTCACTCCCTGATTCCTAGCTCCCATTCGGCCCTGTGGGAGCCCCTGTAACACCCCTTCCAAGCACTGCCTGCAGTCACTCGTCGACATGTCCGGCGTGCATTGCGCCAGGCCATATATAGTTAGAACCGCCTGCGTCACGTTGAACGCTTGCCCGGTCGCGTACCTCTTCGTGGAGTTATACGCCGCCCAATCGGCCGTACTGCTCAGCAGCTCATTCACCACCTTGTTGAACCGATCCACTTCGTCCTTCAGGTCGTAATTTACCAAGGCAACCGTCGGCTCGTTGTCGAAGGTGCTGAGGAACTGCAGGTTGGAAAAGCGGATGAGGCACTCGTCATACCAAACCACGGCATCCTTGTAGTAGGCACAGATCTGGCGAATGTCCACCGCGCCGTTGCTAAGGCAGGAACCGCACGTGGTGGCGTTAGTATCGCCACGACAAAGGACGAGGCCTTGAACTCGGTTGGGTATCCGTCCCACGGTGCCGGTAGAGAAGCCAGAACCGGAACCATTCGAGACGAGGGAGGAGAGGAGGAGGTTGAGGTTGGACTCGTAGGTGCTGTTGTCGGTAAAGTTGCCGCCCCTTGTGCTGCAGATTTGCCACCGGTAGGCAACTGTTCGAGAGGGGACGAAGAGGAGGATGAGGTAGAAGAGCAGAAATTGGGTGGAGCTGATCGAGGGAAGCATGGTGGGAGTACTCTTTGGACTTGTGGTAGCAACAAATATGGAAACAGATATCTACTTACAGACGCCTAGAATACCAAGTCACATAGTCTGCTTCAATCATAGCTAGTGGTTTTATACGTAAAAGATGAAAACAAAAACAGTTGCTTGGTCTGTTGTTTATTGATTTTTATGAAAATCTAACGCAAATCTAAAATTATGGATCGATGTCATTGTGTTTAAAAGTTAGATGATATTTGATTTTAATTTTTTATGTATAACAATCTTCCTCGTGTGTTGTGTTGGTGACATATGGCTTAAATCCATATGGAAATTAATATTTGTTTCTAAGTTTGGGCCAAACAGGATTTGAATCAAAATCTTTGGTTCTGATCGGTGTCTGTCGTACCGCCCATATCGGACGATACGTATCGATCCGACAGGTACTCGTGGACCGTCCGGTATTGCTACAGTGCTATAGTGTTAAACTATAGCACTGCTTATATAAAAAAAATATAAATTTATCGGTATACCGGTATCGTATCATACCGAGCCCGAGTCAAAACTCTGGTACGATACGGTATGACGGATCTTGGTTCTGATATCATCTTAAATAATTTGATTGGGTGATCAAATAAACCCCGAAGTTAGGCTTAAGTATGTAAGTTATGGTGTGTGTGCTCAATGAATACTAATGCTATATAAAAAAAATAATTTTAATTAAATACTGAGAAAGAGTGATAGATACACAGTTCTTGCTATGATACCATCTTAATTTTTTGATTGATGTCATTGTCTCTACAAGCCTAATCTCATATATAAAAGCTTACTTTGTGTCTCGTTTTCTTGTTTATTAAGAAGGAATACAAATGATCAAAGTTATCAAACACATCGATTACGAGAGGTCTCGGCGACAATAGTCTTTCCTGTTATAATTTTATATGTTATTATATTTTTTTAATAGAATTTTCTTTATTTAGGTATTCATCTGTGGTAACAAAATTATGATCTCATTAAATTCAATTTCCTAATAATGGTTTATAGATATTATTTTAAAAACTTAAATAATGGTTTTCTCGACAAGACGACGTCAAAGCTCGTCGAAACCCATCACTCAAGTCTGCAGGTTGACTGTCTTAAGTACACAGGTGCAAATTGACAGGATTAGGAAGAAGAAGGTTCAGTATGAACATAAAGAGTTGCTATAGCGCATGTGTAACACCAACTTGCACGCTTAGTTTGGCTCAAAATTTTTATTTGATCTCCAACCCAACAAATTGGTCATATTAAATGACCATCTTACTTGCTTACGGAACCATAAAAGGACATAGACCACCAACTATTTGAATATATTACTTGTGAAAGTTCTTTAGGTACGAACTGAATAATGCAGCAAGCTGATAACATGCCGTCATCGTTGACTTCAACATGAGACTAACCCACTTCTCCAAGTGATTATTTGATATATATATATATATATATATATATATATATATATATATATATATATATATATATATATATATATATATATATATATATATATGCTTATGGATAAAGAACACCATTAGAGAGGTGGATAATTTGGACCGGCAATTTATGATCTGTAGGATATCACATTCACGAGATTGCAGATAAATGGCCCCAACCAAGGATTCATTCTTTTAGGTGCTGTTAAATTCGGATAGTATATTTTCTTTCGTTGAGTGTCTATTCTAAAGCATTTATTTTGTGCCCATTGTTATTTCATTGTTTCAGTGGGTCTTTTCGTCGTAGTGTGATCATGAATGTTGACGCATGTTATTTTTGTCCGAGCACTGCGGCGTCATCCATTGCACGATCTAGCTTTCGCGAAGGGGAATGGAAACCGAGAAAAGCTCCAACCAATCAAAAGCTTGATGGAGACTGCACAGTCACAACTTGTTGGACTATGCCTTTATTTGTTGACTGGACTACATATATATATATATATTGTGACCGTGGGTCTTGCAATATAGTTTTTCCTTTCAAAAAGAAATATTTGCCGTATGTTTTTTCTCGGTCACCTTTTGCACTTTATGAATAAAAAATAGTGGATGGCCATTTGTGTTCATCGATTGTTCAAGTCCTACATAAGTCTCTTTCAAGGAAAGAAAGAAACAAAGCCGCCAATGTCGACTTTATAATAGTAACACCTTATAATTTGATCCTGTCCCAGTTCTGTTCTAAAGGGTACCTTGTAACCAGCAAATCTTAATGACGATGGCAAGCTATTATAATTTGATCCTGTCCCAGTTCTGTTCTAAAGGGTACCTTGTAACCAGCAAATCTTAATGACGATGGCAAGCTATTTGTTTACATAAGTCTCGCCTTCTGTCAAATAAAATAGTAGAAAATGATGAGTAACGTTGTCAGAACGGTCCGAAATCTTAAGATTCACGATAATATTAAAGATGTTATTAAAAAATATTTAAGACAGTCATTTTTACTAGTTTATGCGGATGATTTAATTATTTTCAGTAATAAACTAGTATAATTGATCAGTTTATTCAACAACTTAGAAATAAGTTTTCTATGAAAGATTTTAGGTCTCTTAGCTATTTTCTTTATATTTAAATCATCCACATGGTAAATAATTTATTTTTTTCTCAATAAAAATATATTCATGATCTTTTTAATTACATTAAAATACTTTTAAATCAATATTATTACTATGCATACAGTATTTGATATTCACTTATTCGGATATTATATATGTAGTGAATGAATTATCTCAAGCATAAGAATACTTCTCGACAATTGTTAAACGCCTTCTCCGATATTTAAAGGGCATCATAATTTATTTCTTTGAAATGATTCTCCTCTATTATTTCATACATTTTTTGACGTTAATCGGGTAAGTAATAATGATCACAGGACATCTACTAGTACTTATATCATATTTCATGGTCACAAGCTGAAGTTTTAAAAATCAATAATTTATAATAATATTGAGCAACTGCTTCTGTAACTATTGAACTTATGATAATATCGAAATAACGTATTTATATACTAATCCTGTCAAATGAAATGAAGCACATAATCATCGATTTTTACTTTGCTCATGATAAAATTCAAAATAGCAAGCCCGTGTCTCATCTTTGGGTTAATTTGCAAAGGCTCTTACCAAGCATTTGCATTTGTCTTACAAGCAATTCTTTTACTTCGATTTAAGATCGATATTTTCAATAAGAATATTATGATATATTATAAAAAAATATTATTGAAAAAATAAATCATGATAAGATTATCATGAACCTCATTATTTTGACATTATATTATCATAATTTTAAGTCATAAAAAATTTATGATAATATATTATCATGATTTTGTGATCTATTATGTCAAGAAATGATTTACATGAATATTTTATATTTATTATTTATTAAATAATAATATAAATTCTTACTCATTATTAATAAATAAATAAATAATTTATTTCTTTCTTACATTGTCATGGTAAAAATTAAGAAAATCTAATGAGCGAGATTAGATAGGTGTCAAGGATTCATAATGAAAATTTGAACAACCGTATCGTCTTTTAATCAGATATTATAAGAAGGTCCACAACGAAGTAAATCCAACAAAATATAGTCAATTAAGTTGGGAAAGGACAAGACAACTATCAAGGAGTTGTAAGAGCACTTATTTACGTTGAAAGGGATTTCTTCTGATGATTATTCATGAAGGTCTGAAACCTAAGACATGAGACTTTGGTGATGAAGACATATCACGAATAAGATGGGATAAAATTAAGTGAGAACTTTGAATTCCTGTTGTTGGAAATCTTTATTTTCTTTTTGACTAATCAAAATCACTAGAAGCTTCTTTCGTGTATATCTTTTTTTTTTTGTCCAAGATTAAGTTTGATTTGTGTAGACACTATAAAATTGAAACGCTCACTTGTTCAACTTTAATATTGTGCAGGCAATATACATGGACTTAAGAGTAAGTATGCCTTCGATCGGTACCTCTAAGATGACCCAAATATGTGTTAAGATTTGTAACTATTGTCATATTCCTTATAGAAACTAAATTACTTGAAAAACGAAAAAAGATACAACTATAGAAAGAAACTATTGTATATTACAATATTATTATATAAATATCTTATATATGTTTAGGATACAGTGAAAGAGAATTATAAAGTGAACACTTTAAGTACTCGTAGTATTTTTTTTAGTGGATTCAGAAAGGTTGAAAAAAAAATCTCATCTATGCGACTTTAATCTTGGATTTAAATTAACTCAAGAGAGAAAATTATTTTTTTCTATTTTGTTAATTATATATAGTGAAAGTATTTAGATTTTCTTTACGACATAAATAATTAGTGTTTATGTTACTATTAGGCTAATTTGTGTAATCACAAAACCAAATCAGGTTGTTTATGATCCGAAGTCTGCCCGACAAGAACCCGAGTTTATTCGCTACGTCGGATGTAGCGGAATCTAGTAGTCGAGTTTATTAGGAAAAAAAATACTTAAGTACTTCATTAAAAACACATGATAACTCAACCTATTGGAACAAAAAATATATTAGTAATTATAATTCAAAATAAAACAACATAATCGTCAGCTGTAAATAAAATTCATGCCTCATGTAATTTTCAAAATTAAATTCACAATCATAATATCCAAAATGTCATCGTGCATGTTGTGAGACACTCATATATTGCATGATTGTACCTTACCTGGTTTGCAAGAAAATGTTCACTTTAGTTTTTATGACTTTACAGTTCATCCTTGGTTCTAGAGAATAAAACCAAGTTCTCAAATCTAGAAAGGTAAAACCAATAGCTTAAGCGTGCTGATTTAGTCAATCGTAATCATGAGATTTAGATCTGGACATTACATAAAGCTGGCTAGACTCCGGCAAGAGTCATGATCATGGAGATTGTCCAGAAGATGAGTATGCATCTTTGTTTCGGAGTCAACAAGCAAATCCAAGATGCCAAGAGAGAGAGAAAAAAAATCATGATTCAAGCACATGATTGATACACATTACCTCTGATGCTGTGCTCCCCAGAATTAATTATCGATCGAGTGCATACGCAAATCTGAATTATCACTCAAAAGTTCAAACGTAAAATAGTGTCTCGGTTGCTTGCTTGCGTCCTGCTAACACTCTACGCTGCTGAAGCTGATGAGAAGACCATATCGTAAGAAACATAAAAGGGATCAGGAACAAGAACTATATTCACACACATACCTTTTTGTCAGTTTCTTTCTATCTAGCCTGTTGTTCTGTGACTGAAACTTGGGTTGATGACGCCGGAAGTGGTTTACATTCTCCGTCACATACAACAATTGCAGTTCTGGCATCGTTGGCACTGAACTCTACATTCACGTCCTCCTTTTCCTCCTTTTCCACATAAAATGCAGGTCGCCCAGGTGCTTGGAGAAAGGCAATTCCACTGTTTAGCATCGTAATTACCGTTGACATCGTCGGTCTATCATTTGGATTTTCCTGCACACATAACAGCCCGATCTGCATGCATCTTAACAGGTCGCTTCCTTGGTAGTGACCATCCAAGGCTGGATCGACCATCTCCAAGACTGATCCACCTCGCCATTTCTCCCATGCCTGTCTCAAACATAATTTATTCAGAGATCCATTCTTTTGCGATCTAATTCTATCCCAATGAAACTACGTATGCCAATAAACACACCACACAAGTTCAAAAGGAATAGATTTTTTGTTTTTTGTGATTTATGAGTCCGCTTGACTACTTACATAGCTCAGAAGGCTTTCGCGATATTCAGAATTATAGGAATTGCTGTTCTTGATTCCAGTCAAAATCTCCAAAACCAAAATGCCGAAACTGAAAACGTCCGACCTGACCGAGAACTTGCCATGCTTCACGTACTCTGGCGCCATGTATCCACTGCGGTAGAATTAAGATCGGTCAAGAGACACAAAAGACACAAAGAAGAGCTACCGATGTGAGTACACAATTGAGTCGGGCCACTCACAAAGTTCCCACGACTCGCTTCGTGGTATCTTGAGTTTGGTCCGCATCAAACAGCTTTGCTATTCCAAAATCTGAGATCTTTGGGTTCATAGCCGCATCCAACAAGATGTTACTGGCTTTTAAGTCCCGATGTATGATTTTTAGCTGAGATTCCTCGTGCAGGTAACGCAGGCCTTGAGCAATTCCACGAATGATCCTGTATCGAGCTCCCCAACGTAGTTGGTCGCTTCTTTTAGGATCTATTGCATCAAAAAGGATTTTAAGACGAACCTTTTAGTTCTAAGCTAATTAAAAAGGTTTAGTTTTTCCAACGAGAAGTAGAAGTGTGGAAGGCGCATCACCAAAGAGAAATTTGTCCAGGCTTCTATTGGGCACATATTCATACACAATCATCTTCTCTTCCTCGAAGCAAACTCCCAGAAGTCGTACGAGATTCCGATGCTGGAGCTTAGCAACCAACAGCAGCTCATTTTGCAGCTCTCCGAGTCCTCGTCCAGCGTACAACAGTTTCTTGACTGCTATTTCTCGTCCATCGGGTAGCCGTCCCTGTGCGGCGTCTAACCATGGTTAGGAAGCAGAACAGAGCAAGCGAGTGTAACCGGAGACTGCGAAGTTAACTCAGAAGAAAGAAGATCGTGAAGTCGAACCTTGTAGACTGCTCCGAAACCCCCTTCTCCAAGTCTATTCTCTTCAGAGAAGTTGGCTGTTGCAAGTCGCAGCGTAGATAGATCAAACAGCAGTGACTCAACACCAGTGATCAGCTCCGGGCCAGTTTCATCTATGAAGGGGCACACAGTTTCAATCTGGCTGATCGCAGTGAATGAAACAGGACATTGGAAGCAATTCTGTGACTTACAAGCTGATTGTACTATCCGCTTCCTCGTCCTCCAGTAGCAAATGTAAATAATGGAGAGTATAAGTAGAGCTGTAAATGCAGGTATCGCGATTGCTAAAGCTGTCGTTGCTGCGTTCTTCTTCTTTCCTGCACCGAGAAATGACCGTGAATTCATAGTTCCATGTCTCGATGGTTACGATGATTTTGCACTCATGTGAGATAAGGTGGCGGCGGATTTCCTCTGAGATCCATTTATAAGAACGAGTAGGAAACGGCTCGTTTTTATTTGAGGTCAATAAAAAATTCATTTGATATAGTCATCTAAAATACTCAAGTCAGCGATGGCTACGGAGGTGTTCACATTTGAACATGGAAGGAGGACTAATGGGCTCACTGCCCCCGTGCTAAAAGAAGATAATATTGAATATTTATCTACATAAATAACTAGAAATCGTGATCAAATGAGATGATCCGATTGAAATCTAATTTGTCTTACTTGGATCAATGGTAAATATCGAGAAAGATCGATGTCTTCGAATCAGTACGGTTTGCTGTTACTGAAACCAAATTGTGATGAGACCGAATTTTATAATTAGGATGGATTTTGTCCTACAACGAATGCAAAGAACATATAATTGGTGAAAATTGAGCTTTTTGTGTGTGTGTATGTGCAGCTAATATGATAGCACGAGATGTTCTTTAATTACCTTCGCTTCCGTCGGACGGGAGTTGTGTCGCATCCTCCAACGGAGCCGTAAGGTTCACCATGGAGGGAATTCGGTAGAAGGCGGACAACTCATACCTAATGATGCACCTCACTCCGAGCACCCTCGCTCCTTGCTTTCCCACCATATCCGTCGGCAGTGGGTCGAACAGCGACTGCAGGCACTGGCTGCAGTCGCTCGGTGACAGGTCCGGAGTGCACTCCACCATCACATATATGGTGGGGAACTCCGACGTGAAGTTGCTCATCTCCCCTGTGGCGAACCTCTTGGTGGAATTCGCCGCCCAATCGGTGGCGCTGCTCAGCAGCAGATGCAAAAGCTGGCTGAGACGAGCAACTTGGGTGACGCTGCTGGAGTTGTACTTGGACACCTGCTGGTTGTCGGTGGAGTTCAGGAAGTTCTGGCTGGAGAAGCGGAGGAGGCAGTAGTCGTAGTAAATCATGGCGCCCTTGTTGTAGGGGCATATCTGTTGGATGTCAAGGCTGGCTTTGTCGAGGCAGGCGCGGCACTCGCTGGCGTTGGCATCTCCCCGGCAGAGGGAGACGCCGTACACTTTGTCAGGGACTTCTCCCACTGCCTCCTTCAGGAAGCCGGAAACTGAACCTTTAGAGGGGAGGGTGGAGAGGTAGAGTTTGAGGTTGGACTGATACGTGCTGTTATCGGCAAAGCTACCGGACGTGTCGCAGATTTGGTCCAAATTTTGGGCGCCGGTGAGGGAGGAATGGCAGAGGATGAGGAGGACGAACCCAAGGAGGGGGAATAGGGAAGAGGATGAGACGATAGCGGGGAACATGGCGATGATGCTCTGCGGCATCGTGAATTAACGAGACTATATAGATCAATAAGGTCGTCTCCTTTTGCTTTGCTACAATGATTAGTTGTATGAAACAGCATCGTTGGTACAATTATTAACTCACTTTTGATAGAGAGTTGATAATTACCCTTTTGTTGAGGATATATATATATATATATATATATATATAAAGTTATGCTTATATGGTTTCTATCGACAAGTGGGCACACGTAGGCCGTTGATTCGGTCAAAATCAGGTTCACGTTTGACTGCTGAGTTCCACCTACTAATCTACATAATCGATGCCGTAGTACCATCATTTGTGTTAAGAAATTGCAATGTGATAGATAAAGATCCAAATATGAAGGTGGAAAATTCTACGATACACGTCAATCTAGAAGTTTTGTTCACGATTTCCTCTTTTTCAATCTTTCGATCCCAATCTCTCACCTGCTACAAAATCTTACGCCATATCTATATATAGAGAGAGCTTGTTAACTTAATTTATTATGGCATTGACTCTGTCCGAACTCTTATAAGCAAATCATCATAAATATAAAATTTAATTTATCTTCTGACATTCTCTCTTATATTAAAATTTGAAAATAATTAAAAAAATTGATGTAATCTCATCAAATATAGACACATCAGTTTTTGGGCAAGAAATGATATCAATTCAAAAAAATTAATACGTCTTGAACTAATATTACCAAAATTTTTAAATGACCTTCGATTGTAATACTTATTTTAGAAAATATTTAAATTTTAATTATGAAATATTTATTTGACTATTCATCAAGCTTCATATCTTGTAGATTAATTATCAATAATTTGTTTTTTTTTAAACTATTAGCAGCATCTTCAATGAATTTTCAATAATCAATAGCTTATCTCACTTTGCAGATTCTTTTACATGAGAAGCTAAAGGTAATTTCTAATTTATAGTGAGAATAAAATTATTTACTCCATTTGTTTGTTATAAGCCGAAATTTTACAACTATTGTAGATAGCATGACACAACTCGCAAAACTTATATTAAATGTTACAAGTAGTGATTATATCAAAGATAATTACGTCAAATATAATTCATACATTTTAAATTTTAATTCAGGATAAGATGTGAGAGATAAATCAAACTTTTTTGTTTGAGTGCATTTCTCATTGGAAATTGTCCCTATGTGCCATCACTTTGTAAAATCTCCCATATTTAGACTAGAGAAAAAAATAGGAATTATGGCAATGAATATTTTTTTAGTTATTAGTAATTAGTAACTCATTTTTCTTCTCTCTTATTATTTATCATTTTAATTTAAACATAATAAATTTGCAGATCGAATAATATGTAATCGAAGACACTCTTGTGGAAAAATATAATGAATTAATTTTAATGAAAATAAAATGAGAGCACTGTAATTGGGAACAAGTAAAAAAAAAAAAAAAAGAGAAGTTTGACTCTCTTAGAGGATATTTATGGAAATATAAATATCATATGAATTGTTCAAATATGGATAATGGAACATAACTTCCAAACTTGTGGAGAAAACTACGTGTGGAACTCACACTAAAGGAGAGTTTCATAATATTATTTCTTTCGAAAGTTCTAAGTTAAAGAAATGACATTTGATGTATGGTCTCTGATTCACCAATAGATGGGAGAAAGAGACAGAGAGAGACTGAGAAGAAAAGAGTGATAAATAAAACCGTTGAGACCGATTAGTGCATATTATATATTTCTGCTAGTTGTATTTCTACCGTCAGCGTTGGTTAATGTCTGGTTGGAGAAGTTGCCGTTTCGGACCGTAGGTTGTTTCGGCCACTGTTGACTTGGCTTCGTACTGGTTTGTGAGACTTACATTACATAATTTGATTTGACTTATAGGAAAAATGAGGCCTGTTTGAAACTGTAGCATACATAATTTGATTTGACTTCAACTCTATATGCACCGATTCCACACATCAGAAGCTGTCGCCTATATCCGATCAATAACTGCAAAGCATGACACGTCGGATGTCTCAGTCATCTAGATGATCCTCACCTTTCTTCTTATCGACCTCAGCTAATCGCATGCCACCAAGTGGGAACAATTCTCTATCAAGCTGGAACTTTTTCTCTCTTCTTATTTGAAATTTAACAGCGTGCATGATCCCAACTGCCATTACTTGTCCGATTTGATGGAGACAATCAAGCACCGTACTTTGTGTGCTACAAGTGCATCTTAAGACCTTGCTTTCTGGGCAAGCAAACCTATCGAAGAAAAACCATCCCTCTGCCTATTTAACTCTCTCTCTCTCTCTCTCTCTCTCTCTTCCGTATAACCTTTTTCACATGACGTTAAACGATGTTTCACGCTAAGAGCATATCCTCTTTCTTTGCTTGTAGTGATAATAAAACATCTCCGCCGAGCAGAGGAAACGCATTCCCTCGACAAGATTGGGGTTTGGAGCGTCGGATTGGAGTTGGGTTGAGCCCATTGAAGAATTAAAACCCAGCAACTTTATATTCACGATAACTTTTTTGCTGCTTCCGTTAGTAGTGGCATAATTCTAATCTCATGTAGTATGAACTTAATCTACAACATAGTAGAAAAAGATAGATGTAAGAGGATGCATACGCACAAACTCAACAGATGATTCCTGATAAAGGTTTAATGCTACAGATCTTAGAAATAGATGGGGCACTTGATGTTCTTGGACTCCGGCAGTATACTTCCATCCGAGCCCACGACCAGGTCGCACTCCACATGCAAATGATGGTGGTGGGTGTCCCACGTCTTCACCTTGAACCGGATGGTCGAGTTGAGCTCGAGCCGCAGCTCGGCGCGGCCGGCCGCCGCTTCTGCCGACAATTGCGACGATAACGTGCCCCCAGCCTCGATCGCCGCCCCACTCAGCTGCCCAGTTATCAGCGTGGTGTTCTTCGGAGGCTGAAAGAAGGGGAACATGACCGGCCCGGACCCGACCACCCGGTCCTTGTAATAGACCGAACCGAACATGGCATCGTAATAAATGCCAATTTTCGCGTTTGCGTTCCGGTCCGTCACATTGAAGGAAATGGGTGAGCCGGATAGACCGGCCGGGGTGGCGACACCGGGGGCAGCGAACGCGACGAGATGGAATCGGGGTCGATGAGGACGGAGGCTGAGCCAGAGAATGAAGACGATGATGCCTGCAACGAGGATGAGGGAAAGAAGAATGGAGCAGAGGCACTTAGCGAACCGGCTCGTCAGGCTTTCACGAATCCATGTTTGCGTGGGGAGGCCGGGTGACGAATACATGGAGGGCATGGTTACCGATGAACTGGGTGAATGCATTTGAGCGAGCTGTGATTGAGATCTTATAGGGAGGAGGGTGCAGAGGTGGTGGCTGGATTCACAAGGCACGGTGATTGATAGAAAACTGTGTGTTTTCTATTTGGAAGCTCTTTTGGCTGGGCGAAGAAAGGAATATACTTGCATGAACGATCGTGGAAAGCTGAGCACCGAACTAATCCAAAATGGACTAAAATTTTTAGTTTGTAACGCTGGAAAGTTCTTGCTTTTTGTGCTTTATTGGTTGGAGGAACAGAATCTCTACAGAGCTTATATGTCAGCTTACCTCGGCACCGATTGGTGCATAACTGTTAGTAGTCTATTTCTCGTCGTGCTACGACATGATTATTAAAACTAAGATTTTTCATTAGCTTTGTGATTATTACAACAAAGCTTTCCATTGTTCATCTAAATCGATTTCATAGCTTTCGATTAAGGGAAAAAATAACTTTTTTTATGTTAACTGTCAGAGCACATATGCTGCGCAGTGGTTATGCTTGACAACAATAAAATCATAATTTTAATTACTTATATTAAGAGTGCTTACATCTTTATTTATAATTTCTATTATTTTTTTTATTTTTATCTATCTCTTCTCATATCACTAAGACGATATGTTTAGACATAATAACAATAATAATAATAATAATAATAATAATAATAATAAACCTAGCTTACTTATTTATCTATGTATACGCAATAGGAGCTTCTAAGTTGTATACAATGTAATTTTCCTTTCTTTCTTCTTCATGTAAGGTTTATCGAGGATTAACACCACAAAAGGGATGAAAAGGACATATCAACAATACATATTGAGATTTAAATATGCATGAAAATAAAATTTAGGATTTATCATTTCAGCTACGGGATTATCGTATCATCACTATTCGTTTACTTTTCGTGATATCTTCATTTTTTTTTAGGACAAAAATCTTATGGAATCAATGAAATACCTAAGCATGCTCTCATGCAATCGTCACTGTATCAGAAAAATGAGATGAACTCTGAAAGAACATCGCTATCGTTTTAAGCGGAATGATCTTATGATAAACAACAATGAGGTCGCCTGCACACAGCTGAAAAGTCACCGGAGAATTTTCTTATGAAGATACTATACACAGAGATAGGCACCTTAGAATCTTTATTTCGTTAGTCCGTGCAATAATTGTCCAGGGAAATGGATATGTAGGAGCTGAATCTGCTACTGAAGCACTTGATTAAGATTCTATATGAAGGAAAGATCAGACAATGAAAATTGGAAGAAGAATTTTGCAGAACATATGATGTACTTATTTATTATTGGTGGCTTGGTGGGCACATATGTCCAGCCCACACACTCCAGCTTCAAAGTCCCGGTTATTGTACTTTCGATTATGACGGCTTTCAGAGTAGGTCAACGGACAGATGCATTTCGAATGGCCACAAACGGGCGGAAGAAAAGCAAATTAATCGCAGACTACATGAAATACGAGCCCGAATTGACGCCTCAAGATGAACCCGATCCCACGAACATGAGAGGATACAATTATCTGGTTGATGGAGAAGATCGCGTTGATCATATCTGTGAAGCTCCTGACTACTTACTCCGAATAGAAATAACTGATCATCGGGTTATTACCGTCAACAAAATCTGGCGGTGCACTGGAGGTCTGCTGAGCTCGAGCGGAGATCCAGAAGGGCGTTTGAAAGACATTTGTCTTTCGTTTGCCCTGTTCAAGCTAATTCAGCGTAGATTTTCCTGCTATCAACTTGCTGAGAGCAGCCTCCAAAAGACCAGGGACTTCGTGATTCGGGGATTGCTCTCCAACGATGATGATGCTCATGAAAGAGCCTTCAGGGTGATCGAGGTAGAGCTGGCTTTCCTTCATGATTATTTCTATACAAAGTATCCTTTGATATTTGTCAGTGAGAAATTCATGCTAGCCATGTCAGCTACACTTCTGATATTTCTATGTTGGTCCGGAGTATCAGTCATGAAGTATTATCTATCCCCTACCACTTACTTCAACCTTATCACAATCGGAAGGAAGAGCTTCGATGCAATTTTTACCTTGATAATTGTAGCAGCCATTTTTTGGCTGGAGCTGTTCCAGATCTACCTCTATGTGTGCTCGGAGTGGGCCAAAGTATCTCTCGTTTGTAGATACGTTGCTCATCCTTCATGGCATGATAAGCCATGGATCGCAGAATTGATAAAACATCTTTGCCAGCTAAAGGTTTCCGACAGGGTTTTGCAGAATAAACTGGGTCAGTATTCGCTTCTTAAACATTGTGATTATAAGCCAAAAGCTAAGAACATGTTATATTACATGACATGTGAAATTGTTGGGAAGACCAGAGCTGGCCAAAAACAAAGCAAGCGATTAAAGCTCCCAAGTGAGGTAAAGAAAGCAGTCGTCCGTTGGCTCAAACTCAACCATGACACGCTGCCGACCAACGGAATTTCATCTCTGCAACGAAATGGAATGAGCGCACAGCTTTCATGGGCATGCAATCTTGAAACTCACGCGCAGGTAATATTGGTTTGGCATATAGCCACTTCTCTGTGTGACATCCACGGATCCCGAGTGGAGCACGCAAAGGTTACTTCGATGGAGATGAAGGATAACCAAGTCGTTGCTAACAGTTTATCGCGATATTGTGCATACTTGGTAGGGTTTGTCCCAGATCTTCTACCGGACAACAGTTTTGAAGTTCGGTTGATCTTTGATGACGCAGTAAAGGAAGCTTCCTCGCTACTCGGGACATTCAACTTGGACCAAAGGTTTCGAAGTATGATGAACCTAAGTGACACTTCTCAGACTGTCGTTTGTAGGGGTGCGAGACTGGGAAAGCAGTTGATAGACATGGAGACGCCAGAGATGCGATGGAAGGTGATGGCGGAATTTTGGGTGGAGATGATCCTGTTCCTTGCTCGATCAGACAATGCAAAAGCTCATGCGGAGGGTCTTGCAAGAGGTGGGGAGTTCATCACGCATCTGTGGGCGTTACTTTCCCATGCAGGCATACTTGGAAGAGGCCCCAGCTGCATACTTTAGTTGATTGTCTGATGCATTCAGCATTCTCCTGTGTGTGGGTGTGTGTCAATAAGCGCTAGTTTGTGTGTGGGTGTGTGTCGATAAGCGCGAGTTTGTGTGTGCTAGTGCGTGCATCTGCCCGTGTGCGTGTCTGTAAGCGCTAGTTTGTGTGTGCCAGCGCGTTTATGTGCCCGTGTGCGTGTGCATGTGCGAGTGTTACTTGCGTGCATTGCGTGCGTGCGCGGTACAGCCAGTTTTCGTTCTTTTAGCAAGTGTGTTCGTCGCTACTCAGGTGGCCTTTAGATATAGTGTCCGAGGTGCTCTTGAAGGATGAGCTTCTCAATCTAGTTCTTTAAGTTATGGCATTCCTTAGTGTCATTACCATAGTCATAATGAAATCGATAGTATTTTGAACGATTTTTGAGTTCTCAGGGGGTCTTCATCGGATTGAGCGCTCTTAAGAGTCCTCTCTATCTGATATGGAGAAATATTTCTATTATGGATGAATTCAATGGTGGGAGAGAGGGTTTCGGGAGTGATAGGTCGGGTTGATCATGCTTCTCCTTGGCGGACCCGAAACCTGCCCTCTGGATGACTTTGCGTGGGGCCTCTTGTGCTCTTCGTGCCTTCCCACCACCAACGCCTCAGCAGCCACGTACTAGTTTGTGTGCTAGAGCAACTCAGGGACGGTCATCGCTGATCGTTCAACCAGCGACCAGAAGAATATGGATGTTTGCAGACCCATCAAAAACACCTGCATTAACAGAGAAGGGTGAGCATCAGGGACTCCTGGAGTCATAGTAGCGAAACGGGTGACAAACTGGGAGAGAGGCTCGTCATCTTTCTGGTTGAGGCCAAGGAGAATGGCTGCATATGGCTTTGGCCGTGCGTTGGCAAGTAAGTTAAGCTCGAACTTTTTAGCCAATTTGTCGAAGGATGCAACCAAGGCCAGCCTAAGTCAATTATACCACATCCGAGCTGGGCCTCGAAGAGTAGTAGTAAATGCTCAGCACATTAGGACGTTCAAAGTATTGTACAGGGTCATTTGGGTTCAAAATGCAGCAACATGTTCCACTAGGTTAGAGCTGCTGTCATAGGCTTCAAGCACGGGAAAATGAAAGCTTTATGGGATGGGATTGTCCTGGACCTCCTGTACAAAAGGTGACCCTCCCAAGGAAACCTCGCCCAGCTCTTCCTTGGACTTGTGAAACTCTCTTTGGACTTCATCAAGACGTCGATTGATCGAGGGTAATTGAGCCCGGAGAGAGTCCACCAAGTCGGATGACAATGTGTTAGGGTCGGGAGCGCTGTGCTCGGGTATCAGCCTCAAATTCTTCAATAGCTCCTTGGGTGATAGGGTAATGTTCACCACAATAGGCTATTGAGTGGCCGACGGTGATGTGGGGATACGAGCTGGCGATTGTCATTGTGGAAGCTGAGGCAATGCCGATTGTTGGGCGAGCTGAGGAACTAAAGGGATGATGGTCGGCATCATCCTTGCCAAAGCTTGGACCTGGTGAGTGAGACTAAGGAACGCCTCAGCTGAGATGGCAAGCTACCCCATGCTAGTGCCGGGAGGCAATAGCCTAGGGTCATTAAACAATCGCCATTAGCGACTTGGGGTTGCGGTTAAGGCGTTTCCTTCCAAGCTCGGAGGAAGCATAGGTTGTCCTACGAACTCGAAGGTTGGGTGTGGCTCCTCTCGTGGATACTCTCCCGGGTTGTTCGACTAGGGGCATTTTTGCGACATTGGGCCCTCCTTCTAGTGACATCGGTTGGTGAACCTTTATATCGTGGTTGAGGAGTCAGCGCAGCTTGGTCTAGTCCCCGATGCATAAGGTTGGCCACATAGACACTCGAGTGGAGTGGGCGAGCGTTGGGTTGGGTCGGGTTCGAGCCTCGTCCCCCGAGCGTGGCCTTCTCTCTTGACGAGCAGCTTACCTCTCTATCGTTGGGCTCCTGCAAACAGGTCGAGGTCGGGAGGGGGATTTCTCGACTCGACCCATCCAAAGCTTAAATTAGTTTTTAGTTGAATGAGAGAGAGTTGAGTATTCGAAAAAAGTCCTTCGCTAGTGCTGGCGAGGCGATGGGTTTTTATACCTGCTCACGAGGGTCGATCGTACCTAGTTCGCTAATGACCATCGACCCCTTAAGTGGTGAACCCATATCCTCCATGTAGACATCGATTTACCTGTATGGATCGATGCCGAGCGGCATCGTTCGGAGCTTTTCGGGGTAGCTTCATACGACGGTGCCATCCCGAGCTTTGCAGGGCAGCTTCGTACCCAACGGCACCATCCCAAGTTTTGCAGGGTAGCTCCGTACCTGACAGTGTCATCCCGAGTTTTACAAGGCAGCTTCATACCTGACGACACACCTTGCACGATCTTGTATGGCATGGGGGATGGTCATGCCATCTGAGTTCAAGGTGTCGCGCCGACGTGGTTTGCCACATTGGCTTCAAAGATCCACATTGGTGATGTCATGGCTGTGTACTGTTGCCAAAGGGCGTGCTACCAAATTATGCCCTATCAAATAGGAAAAATGAGGCCCGACCTATAACATACATAATTTGATTTGACTTACAAGTCTACATGTATCGATTGTTAAATTATATGGTCCTATTTAATCATGTAAGATATATTATAGATATGATTGAGTTAGTTTCATTGTTGTTTGTGGGAGTCGACATGCATGGCTAGGAAAAATGATACTGTTTGACTTGTAACATACGTAATTTGATTTAACTTACTAGTATATATGCATCAATTATTAAATTATATAATTTTATTTAATTAGGTAAGATAAATTATAAATATGATTGAATTAGCTTCGTTGTTCTTTTTGGCAGGAGTTGACATGTATGGTTAGGAAAAATGACACTCATTCGATCTGGGTTCAAAATGCAACAACATGTTATGTTAGGTCGGAGCTACCATCTTAGGCTTCGAGCACGGGAAGACAAAAGCTTTGTGGGATGGGATTGTCCTGGACCTCCTGTACAAAAGATGACCCTCCCGGGGGAACCTCGCCTAGCTCTTCCTTAGACTTGTGAAACTCTCTTTGGACTTCATCAAGATGTCGATTGATCGAGGGCAGTTGAGCCCGGAGAGAGTCTGCCAAGTCGGATGACAACGTGTCAGGGTCGGGAGCACTGTGCATGGGTATCAGCCTCAAATTCTTTGGAAGCTGAGGCAATGCTGATTGTTGGGCGAGCTGAGGAAAATAAAGGATGATGGTCTGCATCATCCCTGCCAAAGCTTGGACCTGGTGAGTGAGACTAAGGAATGCCTCGACTGAGATGGCAGGCTGCCCCATGCTGGTCTCGGGAGGCGACATCTCAAGGTCATTGAACAATCACCAATAGCGGCTTGGGGTTACAATTAAGGTGTTTCCTTCCAGGCTCAGAGGAAACATGGGTTGTCCTCCGAACCCGAAGGTCGGGTGTGGCTCCTCAAGTGGACACTCTCCCAAGTTGTTCGACTAGGGGCATTCTTGCGACATCGGGCCCTCCTTCTAGCGACATTGGTTGGTAAACCTTTATGCCATGGTTGAGGAGTTAGCGCAGCCTAGTCCAGTCTCCGATGCGCAAGGCTGGTCACGTAGACACTTGAGTGGAGAGGGCGAGTGTTGGGTTGGGTCGGGTTCAAGCCTCGTTCCCCGAGCGTGGCCTTCTCTCTTGGCGAGCAGCTTACCTCTCCATCGTTGGGCTCTTGCAAATAGGTCGAGGCTGGGAGGGGGATTTCTCAACTCGACCCCTCCGAAGCTTAAATTAGTTTTTGGCAGAATGAGAGAGAGTCGAGTCGAGTGTTCGAAAAATGTCCTCCCCTAGTGCTGGCTAGGTGGTGGTTTTTATACCTGCTCACGGGGGTCGATCATACCTAGTTCGCTAATGACCATCGACCCCTTAAGCGGTGAACCCATATCCTCCATGTAGACATTGATTTACCTACACAGATCGATGCTGAGCGGCATTGTCCTGAGCTTTTCGGGGCAACTTCATATGATGGTGTTGTCCCGAGTTTTGCAAGGCAGCTTCATACCCAATAGCACCATCCCGAGTTTTGCGGGGCAGCTTCGTACCTAATGGTGTCGTCCCGAGTTTTATATGGCAGCTTCGTACCCGACGACACACCTTGCACAGCCTTGTATGGCGCGGGGGATGGTCATGCCATCCGAGTTCGAGGCATCACGCCGACATGGTTTGCCACATTAGCTTCGAAGCTCCACATTGGTGATGTCATGGCTGTGTCCTACTGCCAAGGAGCGTGTTACCAAATTATGCCCTATCAAATAGGAAAAATGAGGCCCGACCTATAACATACATAATTTGATTTGACTTACAAGTCTACATGTATCGATTGTTAAATTATATGGTCCTATTTAATCATGTAAGATATATTATAGATATGATTGAGTTAGCTTTATTGTTGTTTGTGGGAGTCAACATGCATAGCTAGGAAAAATTATATCGTTTGACCTGTAACATACGTAATTTGATTTAACTTACTAATATATATGTATCAATTATTAAATTATATAATTTTATTTAATTAGGTAAGATAAATTATAAATATGATTGAATTAGCTTGGTTATTCTTTTTTTTGCAGGAGTTGACATGCATGGCTAGGAAAAATGACACTAATTCGGTCCATAGTATATATAATTTGATTTGACTTGCAAGTCTATATGCACCAATTGTTAAATTATATGATTTTATTTAATTATATAAAATAAATTATAGATAAGATTGAGTTGGCTTCATTCTTATTTACGAGGTCGACATACATAGGAAAACTGAGGCTCATTTAACATACATAATTTGATTTGACCTACAAGTCTATATACACCGATTATTAAATTATGTGATCGTATTTAATTATGTAAGATATATTATAGATATGATTGAGTTAACTTCATTGTTATTTGTATGAGTCGACATGCCTGGCTAGGAACTAGGAAAAATGATGCCCATTCGACCTATAGCATACGTAATTTGATTTGACTTACGAATATATATGCATCGATTTGATTCTATTTAGTTATATAAAATAAATTATAGATATGATTGAGTTGGTTTTGTTTTTTTTGTTTTTTGCTTGAGTCGACATGTATGGCTAGGAAAAATTAGGCTCATTCGACCTATATTATACGTAATTTGATTTGATTTGCAAGTCTATATGCATTGATTATAAAATTATATGATTTTATTTAATTATATAAAATATATTATAGATAAGAATAAGTTGGCTTTATTCTTATTTATGGGAATCAACATACATGGATAGGAAAAATGAGGCCCATTCAACCTATAGCATACATAATTTGATTTAACTTACAAGTCTAAATATACCGATTGTTAAATTATATAGTTCTATTTAATCATATAAGATATATTATAGATATGATTGAGGTAGCTTCATTGTTGTTTGTGATAGTCAGCATGCATCGTTAGGAAAAATGATACTCATTCGACCTATAACATACGTAATTTGATTTGACTTATAAGTATATATGCATCAATTATTAAATTATATGATTCTATCTAATTAGGTAAGATAAATTATAGATAGAATTGAGTTAGCTTCGTTCTTTTCGTAGGGGTCAACATGCATGGCTAGGAAAAATGACACTTATTCGACCTATAATATATATAATTTGATTTAACTTTCAAATTTGTATGTACTAATTATTAAATTATATGATTTTATTTAATTATATAAAATATATTATAGATAAGATTGAGTTGGATTTGTTCTTATTTACGAGTGTCGAGATACATAGGAAAAATGAGGTCCATTCGACCTGTAACATACATAACTTGATTTGACCTACAAGTTTATATGTACCGATTATTAAATTATGTGGTCCTATTTAGTTAGGTAAGATATATTATAGATATGATTGAGTTAACTTCATTGTTATTTATGGGAGTCAACATGTATGACTAAGAAAAATGATACTCAATCCACCTGTAGCATACCTAATTTGATTTGACTTACGAGTCTATATGCATCGATTATTAGATTATGTTATTCTATTTAATTATATAAAATAAATTATAGATATGATTGAGTTACCTTCGTTCTTTTGTACAAGGGTCAACATGCATGGCCAAGAAAAATGAGGCTCATTCGACTTATAGCATATATAATTTGACTTGATTTACAAATCTATATAAATTAATTATTAAATTATATAATTTTATTTAATTATATAAAATATATTATAGATAAGAATAAGTTGGCTTTGTTCTTATTTGTGGGAGTCGACATACATGGATAGGAAAAATGAGGCCCATTCGGTCGATAACATACAAAATTTGATTTGACTTACAAGTCTATATGTACCTATTGTTAAATTTTGTGATCCTATTTAATCATGTAAGATATATTATATATATGATCTAGTTAGCTTCATTATTGTTTGTGGGAGTCAACATGTATGGCTAGGAAAAATGATACTCATTCGACGTGTAGAATACATAATTTGATTTGACTTACGAGTATATATGAATCAATTATTAAATTTTATGATTCTATTTAATTAGGTAAGATAAAATATAGATATAATTGAGTTGGCTTCGTTCTCTTTTGCACGAGTCGACATGCATGGCTAGGAAAAATGACATTCATTCGACTTTAAGCATATATAATTTGATTTGATTTGCAAGTCTATATGCATCGATTATTAAATTATATAATTTTATTTAATTATGAAAAATATATTATAGATAAGAATAAGTTGGCTTTATTCTTATTTGTGGGAATCAACATACATGGATAAGAAAAATGAGGCTCATTCGACCTATAGCATATATAATTTGATTTAACTTACAAGTCTAAATATATCGATTATTAAATTATATAGTTCTATTTAATCAGGTAAGATATATTATAAATATGATTAAGGTAGCTTCATTGTTGTTTGTGACAATCAGCATGCATCGCTAGGAAAAATAATATCCATTCGACCTGTAACATACGTAATTTGATTTGACTTATAAGTATATATGCATAAATTATTAAATTATATGATTCTATCTAATTAGATAAGATAAATTATAGATAGAATTAAGTTAGTTTCGTTCTTTTTGTAGGGGTCAACATGCATGGCTAGGAAAAATGACACTTATTCGATCTATAATATATATAATTTGATTTAACTTACAAATTTGTATGCATTAATTGTTAAATTATATGATTTTATTTAATTATATAAAATATATTATTGATAAGATTGAGTTGGATTTGTTCTTATTTACGGGTGTCGACGTACATAGGAAAAATAAGACCCATTCTACCTGTAGCATACATAATTTGATTTGACCTACAAATTTATATGTACCGATTATTAAATTATATGGTCCTATTTAGTTAGGTAAGATATATTATAAATATGATTGAGTTAACTTTGTTATTTATGGGAGTCAACATGTATGACTAGGAAAAATGATACTCATTCGACCTGTAGCATACCTAATTTGATTTGATTTACGAGTCTATATGCATCGATTATTAGATTATGTTATTCTATTTAATTAGATAAAATAAATTATAGATATGATTGAGTTAGCTCTGTTTTTTTGTATAGCGGTCAACATGCATGGCTAGGAAAAATGAGGTTCATTTGACCTATAGCATATATAATTTGACTTGATTTACAAATCTATATAAATTAATTATTAAATTATATAATTTTATTTAATTATATAAAATATATTATAGATAAGAATAAGTTGGCTTTGTTCTTATTTGTGGGAGTCGACATACATGGATAGGAAAAATGAGGCCTATTCGGTCGATAACATACAAAATTTGATTTGACTTACAAGTCCATATGTACCAATTGTTAAATTTTGTGATCCTATTTAATCATGTAAGATATATTATAGATATGATCTAGTTAGCTTCATTATTGTTTGTGGGAGTCGAAATGTATGGCTAGGAAAAATGATACTCATTCCACATGTAGAATACATAATTTGATTTGACTTACGAGTATATATGAATCAATTATTAAATTATATGATTCTATTTAATTAGGTAAGATAAAATATAGATATAATTGAGTTGGCTTCGTTCTCTTTTGCACGAGTCGACATGCATGGCTAGGAAAAATGACGTTTATTCGACTTTAAGCATATATAATTTGATTTGATTTGCAAGTCTATATGCATCAATTATTAAATTATATGATTTTATTTAATTATATAAAATATATTATAGATAAGAATAAGTTGGCTTTATTCTTATTTGTGGGAATCAACATACATGGATAAGAAAAATGAGGCTCATTCGACCTATAGCATACATAATTTGATTTGATTTACAAGTCTAAATATATCGATTATTAAATTATATAGTTCTATTTAATAAGATAAGATATATTATAGATATGATTAAGGTAGCTTCATTGTTGTTTGTGATAGTCAGCATGTATCGCTAGGAAAAATAATATCCATTCGACCTGTAACATACGTAATTTGATTTGACTTATAAGTATATATGTATCAATTATTAAATTATATGATTCTATCTAATTAGGTAAGATAAATTATAGATAGAATTGAGTTAGCTTCGTTCTCTTTGTAGGAGCCGACATGCAAGGTTAGGAAAAATGACACTTATTCGACCTATAATATATATAATTTGATTTAACTTACAAATTTGTAAGCATTGATTATTAAATTATATGATTTTATTTAATTATATAAATTATATTATAGATAAGATTGAGTTGGATTTGTTCTTATTTACGGGTGTCGACATACATAGGAAAAATAAGGTCCATTCAACCTGTAGCATACATAACTTGATTTGACCTACAAGTCTATATGTATCGATTATTAAATTATGTGGTCCTATTTAGTTAGGTAAAATATATTATAGATATGATTGAGTTAGCTTCGTTGTTATTTGTGGGAGTCAACATCCATGACTAGAAAAAATGATGCTCATTGGACCTGTAACATTCCTAATTTGATTTGACTTACGAGTCTATATGCATCGATTGTTAGATTATGTTATTCTATTTAATTAGATAAAATAAATTATAGAAATGATTGAGTTAGCTTAGTTCTATTGTACAGGAGTCAACATGCATGGCTAGGAAAATTGAGGCTCATTCAACCTATAACATATATAATTTAATTTGACTTACAAGCCTATATGAATCAATTATTAAATTATATGATTTTATTTAATTATATAGAATATATTATAGATAAGAATAAGTTGGCTTTGTTCTTATTTATGGGAGTCGACATACATGGATAGAAAAAATGAGGCTCATTCGATCGATAACATACAAAATTTGATTTGACTTACAAGTCTATATCTACCGATCGTTAAATTTTGTGATCCTATTTAATCATGTAAGATATATTATAGATATGATTGAGTTAGCTTCACTGTTGTTTGTGGGAGTCGACATGCATGGCTAGGAAAAATGATACCCATTCGACATGTAGCATATGTAATTTGATTTGACTAACGAATATATATGCATCAATTATTAAATTATATGATTCTATTTAATTAGGTAAGATAAAATATAGATATAATTGAATTGGCTTTGTTCCCTTTTGTAGGAGTCGACATGGAAAAATAACGTTCATTCGACTTGTAGCATATATAATTTGATTTGATTTACAAGTCTATTTGCATCGATTATTAAATTATATGATTTTATTTAAATTATATAAAATATATTATAGATATGGATAAGTTGGCTTCCTTCTTATTTGTGGGAGCCGACATATATGGATACGAAAAATGAGGCCCATTTAACTGATAGCATATATAATTTGATTTGACTTACAAGTCTATATGTTCATTTGTGGGAGTCAACAAACGATACTAATTCATTGTGAGTTAGCATATATATATTATATATATGATTGAGTTAGCTTCATTGTTGTTTGCGGGAGTCGACATGCATGGCTAGGAAAAATGATACTAATTCGACATGGTTGAGTTAGGTTCATTCTTTTTTGCGGGAGTCGACATGCATGGCTAGGAAAAATTATACTAATTCGACCTATAGTATACATAATTTAATTTGATTTGTAAATTTATATACATTGATTATCAAATTATATGAATCTATTTAATTAGGTAAGATACGATGTAGATTTAGTTGAATTCTAATTATAATAGAAAGAATGTCAACTTATGATGAGATTCTCTAAACTTTTTCTAATTATTATTCTAGAGTCTTTTGTCACTCCTATAAAAGGAGATGACCGGCGAACAACAGAAATTTAGATTACAATATATGTCCAATTTCCTTTCTTAGTCCCTATTCCTTATATATCGATACTGTTGCTTCTTTGTTTTGAATGAAATCTAAAGGTACGCAGCCATAATCTTTAATATATGATTATTTGATTTCGATTTCTAACATTAAAGCTTTTCACATAATAACATAACTACAATTTTTATTCTTAAAATTGATATTAGAATCTATTTCAAAATTAATATCTTAAATTTATTTTACATTAGATCTTTATTGTGTTATCGCACTTAGCTTACAAAGGTAGGATGATATGATTTATTTTATTTATCTCGTCCATCTTAAGCGATGAATTTGTAGAAAACTGTGTTTTATATTTAGCAGCTTTTTAGGCCGGGCTAGGAAAGGAATGTACTTGCATGAACTATCGTGGATAGCTGAGCACCGAACTAATCCAAAATGGACTAAAATTTTTAGTTTGTAACGCTGGAAAGATTTAGCTTTTTGTGCTTTATTGGTTGGAGGAACAGAATCTCTACAGAGCTTATATGTCAGCTAACCTCGGCACCAATTGGTGCATAACTGTTAGTAGTCTATTTCTCGTCGTGCTACGACATGATTATTAAAACTAAGATTTTTCATTAGCTTTGTGATTATTACAACAAAGCTTTCCATTGTTCATCTAAATCGATTTCATAGCTTTCGATTAAGGGAAAAAATAACTTTTTTTTATGTTAACTGTCAGAGCACATATGCTGTGCAGTGGTTATGCTTGACAACAATAAAATCATAGTTTTAATTACTTATATTAAGAGTGCTTACATCTTTATTTCTAATTTCTAATTTTTTTTTTTTTATCTATCTCTTCTCATATCACTAAGACGATATGTTTAGATATAATAATAATAATAATAATAACAATAATAATAAAGAACCTAGCTTACTTATTTATCTATGTATACGCAATAGGAGCTTCTAAGTTGTATACAATGTAATTTTCCTTTCTTTCTTCTTCATGTAAGGTTTATCGAGGATTAGCGCCACAAAAGGGATGAAAAGGACATATCAACAATGCATATTGAGATCTAAATATGTATGAAAACAAAATTTAGGATTTATCATTTCGGCTACGGGATTATCGTATCATCACTTTTCGTTTACTTTTCGTGATATCTTCATTTTTTTGAAGGACAAAAATCATATGGAATCATTGAAATACCTAAGCATGTTCTCATGCAATCGTCACTGTATCAGAAAAATGAGATGAACTCTGAAAGAACACCGCTATCGTTTTAAGCGGAATGATCTTATGATAAACAGCAATGAGGTCGCCTGTGTAAGAAATTTTAATGAAGCCAACTTGTGTTTCTAAATCATTGTAATAGAAACACAATAAAACTAATGCGGAAACGAAATAGCGTACCTCCAGCCATTGTCACCAAGAATTTCTGCAGAGGTTTCTTCTTGAACTTTGGTTCTTCTCGGCTCAGAACTCTCGCTTTAGATGGTGTAGGAAAGCCTTTCGCTTCAAAGAGATGGTTGAGCCAAGGGACCAAAATCCTCATGTATATATAGATGTTCTCCCATCAAGAACATTTATCATCACCAACTCATAACGTTCAAGAATTAATTCAGATTTGTAACGTTTGGACCATAATGAAGAACTTTAATGATATTAAATATTTAATTTAATAATAACGGTTTCTTGCATAAAGAATAAGAAACTGAAATCATTTAAACCATAATTAATGAAGAAATTCATGATAATGAATTATGAATCTTAATGATAACAGTTATATTATTATTAAATTAGATATTTAATAATAACAATTACATTCTCCCACTTGGTCCATACGTTTATCTTAATAATTTGAATTAATTTTTCTTGAACAACTTTCTTAAGAAATAAATACACGAATCATAGCGATAAGTCCTCTAAGAGCGAGTATTATCATCCATGTATCACGATGTATTTAGTTTCTTAATCTTAATGTGGTAATATTACTTTATGAATAAACCTTATGTTTATTCTTGGTCCAATAACAATATATTTTCTCAAAAATAATGTGCACATAAATGAGAAAATTTCACAATATATAAGAGTTTCAATATTATTACAAAGTGGAACCAAGTCCCATTTTCTCTACATGATCCTTGAATTTCAGAGGTGACATGCCTTTAGTCAAAGGATCAGCAATCATCAATTCAGTGCTAATGTGCTCAATGACCACTTTCTTTTCTTTTACACGTTCTCTTATGGCTAAATACTTAATGTCGATGTGTTTACTTCGACTTCCACTTTTATTGTTTTTAGCCATAAAGACAGCAGCTGAATTGTCACAGAAAATTCTTAATGGCCTAGAAATAGAATCCATGATTCTAAGCCCAGAAATGAAACTCTTAAGCCATACACCATGTGAAGTAGCCTCAAAGCAGGAGACAAACTCAGCTTCCATGGTAGAAGTAGCAGTCAAGGTCTGCTTAGCGCTTCTCCAAGAAATAGCTCCACCGGCCATCATAAAAATATATCATGATGTTGATTTACGAGAATCAACACAACCGGCGAAGTCTGAATCTGAGTAACCAATCACATCCAGATTGTCTGTATGTCTATACATAAGCATGTAATCTTTGGTTCCTTGTAGATACCTCATCACTTTCTTTGCAGCTCTCCAGTGGTCCATACCTGGATTACTCTGATATCGACCTAGCATCCCTACAATAAATGCAATATCAGGTCTAGTACAGACCTGAGCATACATAAGGCTTCCTACGACAGAAGCATATGGGATGTTTTTCATTGATTCCCTTTCAAAATTGTTCTTTGGGCATTGGTTCAAATTGAACCTATCACCTTTCACAATAGGAGCAACACTTGGTGAACAATCCTTCATCCGAAATCTTTCTAAAAGTTTATCAATATAGGTTTCTTGTGATAGACCTAAAATGCCTCGAGGTCTATCTCTATAGATCTTAATGCCAATGACATAAGATGCTTCACCCATATCCTTCATGTCAAAATTTTTAGAAAGGAATTGTTTCACCTCATGCAGCAATCCCTTATCGTTGGTTGCAAGCAAAATATCATCTACGTATAAAACAAGGAAACATATTTTACTCCCACTAACCTTCTGGTATATGCATTGATCCATGGGATTTTCAACAAATCCGAATGAAGAAATCACTTCATGAAATTTAAAATACCATTGGCGGGAGGCTTGTTTTAAACCGTATATAGACTTCCTAAGCTTGCAAACCAAGTGTTCACCAACACTAGAGGAGAAACCTTCAGGTTGTTTCATATAAACCTCTTCCTCTAGATCTCCATTAAGAAATGCTGTTTTCACATCCATTTGTTGCAATTCAAGGTCAAAATGAGCAACTAATGCCAAAATTATACGTAGAGAATCTTTCTTAGATACAGGAGAAAACGTCTCCGTATAATCGATTCCCTCTTTTTGAGTAAATCCCTTTGCAACAAGTCTTGCCTTGTATTTCTCAATGTTGCCTAACGAATCTTTCTTAGTTTTAAAGACCCATTTGCAACCAATGGCCTTTGCTTCATTAGGCAACTCTACAAGATCCCAAACTCCATTGCTCATCATGGAATTCATCTCTTCTTTCATGGCATCATACCATAAATTTGACTCTTTGCAACTCATGGCTTGTGAAAATGTTTCAGGATCATTTTTGGCTCCAATATTATAATCAGATTCTTGTAGATATACAACATAATCACTAGGAATTGCTGATCTTTTATTTCTAGTAGATCTTCTTAATGTTGTACCAATGGTTCCTTGAGGAACTTGTGGTTCAACTAGTTGTTCAGGAGCTTGTTGTAATTCCTGAACTGCTTGATCTATTAGAATACTATCAACAACTTGTGGAATTTCAATGATTGGTTGTTCAACACTAGTTTGTACTTGAGGAGTGCTATGAACTATAACCAATCTATCATTTGATGTGGAAGGTTGAGATTCTATATGATCATGTTCGGAAACTATGTTCCTGAAATGATCGCTCCCACTAATCATATCATCCTCAAGAAATTTAGCGTTTCTTGATTCCACAATCCTAGTTGTGTGAGATGGACAATAGAACCTGTAACCTTTGGACTTTTCGGCATATCCAATGAAATACCCACTAACAGTCCTCGGGTCCAGTTTCTTCTCTTGTGGATTATATATCCTGACTTCAGACGGACATCCCCAAACGCGCATATGTCGCAAACTCGGTTTCCAACCTTTCCATAATTCAAATGGTGTCCTTTGGACAGCCTTGGTTGGAACTCGGTTTAATATATACACAGCCGTCTTTAGTGTTTCAGTCCACAAGAACTTAGGAAGATTGGAGTTGCTAAGCATACTCCGCACCATGTCTAATAATGTTCGGTTTCTTCTTTCTGCAACACCATTCTGGTCTGGAGAACCAGGCATAGTGTATTGGGCAATAATCCCATGTTCTTGAAGAAACTTAGCAAAAGGACCAGGTGCTTGTCCATTTTCAGTATATCTACCATAATATTCTCCACCTCTATCTGATCTCACAATTTTAATTTGCTTACCACATTGGTTCTCAACTTCAGCCTTAAAGACTTTGAAGGCATCCAATGCTTCATTTTTATTATGAAGCAAATATATATACATATATCGTGAGTAATCATCTATAAAGGAGATGAAGTATTTCTGACCATGTATGTCCATGTCTGGACAACATATATCAGTATGAATTATTTCTAATGAGTCTGAACTCCTATTAGCACCCCTTTTGGACTTATTGGTCTGTTTTCCTTTAATACAGTCCACACAAGTCTTAAAATTAGTAAAATCAAGAGTAGTAAGTACCCCATCTTTAACTAATCTTTTAATTCTCTCTATGGAGATATGTCCTAATCTCCGATGCCATAATATAGAGGAGTCCTCATTAATATTATACCTCTTAATGCCAGTGTGAACATGCATTGAACCTTGAGTATTATCATTTTGTAATAAAATACGGTAAAGACCGTCAGACAAAATACCATTCCCAACACAATCAGATTTATATAATAAACGAAATGATGTGTCTTTAAAATTAAAGGAATATCCAAATGGTACGAGTCTGGAAACAGAAATTAAGTTTCGTGAGAAACTTGGTACATAAAAGGTTATTTCCAATTTTAAAACAAAACCAGTACTTAAAGTTAAAATGCATGTTCCAATTGCTTCCACATGTGAGCCCATCTTATTTCCTGATAAGATGCTTTGCTCACTTCCCACTGGCTTCCTTAGGTTTTGTATACCCTTCAAAGAGTTTGCAATATGGATTGTTGATCCAGAGTCAATCCACCAGGTGTTAATATTAACATTGACCATATTAGATTCATAACATACATATGAGGTTGGTTTACCTTTCTTTTCAAGCCATTGTTGGAATTTCGTACATTCCTTCTTCATGTGTCCCTTTCTTTTACAAAAGAAACACCTTGCTTCTTTCTTGATATCAGCTTGGGGTGGTATTTTACCTTTTCCCTGCTGATAAGCTTTTTGGTTGGCTTGATGTTTGTCAGTTTTGTTCTTCCCTCGAGTGGTTACAATCAATGCACTCTCACCCAATTCCATTACTAGCCTCTCTTCTTCTTGAACACACATGGTCATTAATTCATTAATTGACCATTTGTCCTTATGTGTATTGTATGAAATTTTAAAAGGGCTATATTCAGGTGGAAGGGTGTTCAGAATATAGTGCACCAGGAAGGATTCTGACATATTAACCTCAAGTTTCTTAAGTTGAGCCGTAATATCTCGCATTTGCATTATGTGCTCACGCACACCCTTTATGTTGGTGAGTCTAAGGGATGAAAATTTCATTATAAGGGTGCTTGCTAGTGCCTTATCCGAAGTGATGAATTGTTCATCGATAGCCTTTAGCAAGTCTCGGACATTTTCATGCTGGTCAACAGAACCACGTATGCCAGCAGTTATCTTAGTTTTGATAAACATCACGCTGAGCCGATTGGATCGCTCCCATCGCTCATATAACGCGATCTCAGTTAGAGTGCTGGTATCAGTGACTATAGGTGGTTCGTCTTTTCTAATAGCATAATCAATATCCATCCACCCTAAATGGAGGAGAACCCTCTCCTTCCATATCTTATAATTATCATCACTAAGTTCGGGAATATCACATCGAATATCAGAGAAATTAACCGTTTGAGAAACTGCATAAAATCAAACATGCTTATGTCAAAATTTGAAGCTTAATAGACTAAATTACATGTTTTACCAATGTGAAACATGCCAAAAATATGAATCTCATGACATAAAAATTGCCTGTGGGCTAAATTCTTAATTCAAATAGATTCATATGGTCTTTATGAAAAAACTATCAAATTATATTCCAATTCATAATCCCTGTGGGTAAATTATGAAAATAATCTGATATTTTATCCTGATTAATTATATTAAATATAATAAAAGATCCTGTGAGATAACAATTATTATACAAAATATAATCAATCACAATATGATGTCTAATTACTTATGTGATCCTTATTTTAACTTTATATATAATTTTAATTAATTAAGGATGTTGTGGCTAATTCTTAATTAATTAAGATTATATGGATCACTAGACATTTTAAACATAAAAAATTGGCTCATAAACATAATTTAATATAACTAAATATGCATACATAATATGAGCATTTTACTGACTAAAAATGTTGAAAATGATATTTCCTCATGATTTTCAACAAAATATATCAACAAGTTTCCAAGAAGAAATCAAAATCAAATCATTTTCATGGCATAAAAATGAAAACTTTTTTCATATCAAGGCAGAGGTCATTCGACTCTGATACCAAATGTAAGAAATTTTAATGAAGCCAACTTGTGTTTCTAAATCATTGTAATAGAAACACAATAAAACTAATGCGGAAACGAAATAGCGTACCTCCAGCCATTGTCGCCAAGAATTTCTGCAGAGGTTTCTTCTTGAACTTTGGTTCTTCTCGGCTCAGAACTCTCGCTTTAGATGGTGTAGGAAAGCCTTTCGCTTCAAAGAGATGGTTGAGCCAAGGGACCAAAATCCTCATGTATATATAGATGTTCTCCCATCAAGAACATTTATCATCACCAACTCATAACGTTCAAGAATTAATTCAGATTTGTAACGTTTGGACCATAATGAAGAACTTTAATGATATTAAATATTTAATTTAATAATAACGGTTTCTTGCATAAAGAATAAGAAACTGAAATCATTTAAACCATAATTAATGAAGAAATTCATGATAATGAATTATGAATCTTAATGATAACAGTTATATTATTATTAAATTAGATATTTAATAATAACAATTACAGCCTGCACACAGCTGAAAAGTCACCGGAGAATTTTCTTATGAAGATACTATACACAGAGATAGGCACCTTAGAATCTTTATTTCGTTAGTCTGTGCAATAATTGTCCAGTGAAATGGATATGTAGGAGCTGAATCTGCTACTCAAGCACTTGATTAAGATTCTATATGAAGCAAAGATCAGAGATAGCACGCCCACATATTGGAAGTACGCAGATATCACCTATAACCCAAGTCAAACGTGTTAGGTTTTTGGCATGATGTCATAAGATTCCACCTACAGGTAACTCTTACAAAATCCTGTCAAGAAACTCTGTTTCCTCATCATTTAAAAACCAGAAACTTCCAAAGGTTTTCTGATGGGAGAGTCATTTCTTATGAAAGTTGACTTGCTACAAAAAAGCATGTCTTAACTGCAAGGGTATATAGACATGAAAGTTTGATTGCTTTAAGATAGATAAATGGGATTAAAAAAATTGTGGAAGTTGAAATGTCTCGCGTACAAGACTTCTTGATCGACACTGTAATCATTTTTCCAAGCTATCCATAATTTATTTATTACTATTAGAGGTTTATGTGTACGCTATTATTATTATTATTATTTGGTGTTTCACACGTTATCGATGTAGCTTAACCTCACAATATAACAGGCAGTTGCTCCCACCAAACTGGATAGATAGCTCAAGTAAGGAGAAGCCAAAGAAAACATGGTGCTCGATGATTGTCTTACTCCCTTTCCCGAAATGCTTCATGGCTTGAACTCCCCGAAGGGCAAACTCATCCTCATCGAAGTCCTGGTTCTGTTGGGGACTGTCCTTCTGTTTCTGCTGATCATCTTCGGTTCGTTCCGGCGCCGGTCCAGCAACAGCTTTATCCAAGCCGTCGTCTGGGTTGCTTACACGTGCTCCACCTACTTGGTGGTCTACACCGTTGGACTAATGCAATCCTCTGGCTTCAAGAATGGATTGCTTGCGCTATGGGGCATTTGCTTGTCCTTGGTACTCGGAAGCGCCATCGTCCCGTCACATACATGATTTGATTGAGTTGGCTTCATTCTTATTTACGAGGTCGACATACATAAGAGAAATGAGGCCCATTCATCCTCTAACATACATAATTTGATTTGACCTACAAGTCTACATACCTACAAGTCTATATTATAGATATGATTGAGTTAACTTCATTGTTGTTTGTGAGAGTCCACATGCATAGCTACGAAAAATGATACTCATTCGATTTGACTTGTAAGATATTTGTATGTTACGATGTAACATACGTAATTTGATTTAACTTACGAATATATATACATCAATTATTAAATTATATGATTTTATTCGTGGGAGTCACACATGGCTAAAAAAAATAACACTCATTCGAACTATAATACACGTAATTTGATTTGATTTACAAATTTATATGCATTGATTGTTAAATTATATAACTCTATTTAATTAGATAAGATATAATATATATGTAGTTGGATTCTAATTACGATTAGTGACCAATAGAAAGAAAATCAACTTATGATGGGATTCCTTAGAAGATGATGAGAGAATTTTTTTCTAATCATCATCATAGACCCTTATGTTTCACCTATAAAAGGAGATGACCTCTTGTCGATGAACTACAAAAAAAAATTAGAGTACAATATGTTCTCAATCTCCCTTCTTAGTCCCTATTCCTTATATATTGCTTCTTTCGGATCGATCAGTATTTATGCATCAGAACAAATATGTTCTGAATGAAATCTAAAGGTACGCAACCATAATCTTTAATATATGATTATTTGATTTTGATTTCTAACATTAAAGTTTTTCTCATAATAATATAACTATAATTTTTATTCTTAAAATTGATATTAGAATCTATTTCAAAATTAATGTCTTAAATTTATTTTACATTAGATCTTTATTGTGTTATCGCACTTTGCTTACAAAGGTAGGATGATATGATTTATTTTATTTATCTCGTCCATCTTAAGCGATGAATTTATAGAAAACTGTGTTTTATATTTAGCAGCTTTTTAGGCCGGGCTAGGAAAGGAATGTACTTGCATGAACTATCGTGGAAAGCTGAGCACTGAACTAATCCAAAATGGACTAAAATTTTTAGTTTGTAATGCTGGAAAGTTTTTTCATTTTGTGCTTTATTGGCTGGAGGAACAGAATCTCTACATAGCTTATATGTCAGCTAACCTCGGCACTAATTGGTGCATAAAACAAAGCTCGGACTTATTAGTAGTCTATTGCTCCTCCATTAGCTTTGTGATTATTACAACAAAGCTTTCCATTGTTCATTTAGATCGATTTCATTGTTTTAGATTAAGGGAAAAAAGAACTTTTGTTTACATTAACTGTTATAGCACATATGCTGCGTAGCTTAGTATAGGAAAATCCATTTGTTGTGGTTATGCTTGACAACTATAAAATCATAAAGTTGTAGCTATTTGAGATCGATGATCCTTTATCTTCATTGAGATATGTGACTATATTAAGAGTAATTAATTTTTTCATAGTTTTTATTATTATTTTAATCTTTATCTATTTCTTCTCGGGATGTGTTTAGATATAAAAAAAAAGAAAAAAAAAAGAAAAAGAACCTGGCTTGCTTATTTACCTATGTTTACCAATATGAGCTTCTGAGTTGCATGCAATGTGATCTCAGTTTTCTTTCTTTATTACTTCACCTAAGGTTTATCTAAGATTAGCCCACAAAAGGGATGAAAAAGTTATGTCAATGATGCATAGTTGAGATTTAAATATGAACAAAAACTAAAATTAAGATTTTTCATTCCAAACATGGCTTTGGGACTGTTGTGTTGTCACTATTTGTTTACTTTTGGTGAAAACTTCAAATTTTGTTTTTGAAGAACAAAAATCTTATGGAAACGTTGAAATACCTAAGCATGTTCTTATGGAATCGTCACTGTATCAGAAAAATGAGATGGAGAAACTTTGTTTCCTGACAAGAAACTCTGTTTCCACCTTCAAGTAATTCTTACAAAGTCCTGACAAGAAACTCTGTTTCCTCATCATTAAAAAATCCAGAAACGTCCAAAGGTTTTCTGATGGGAGTCATTTCCTCATCATTAATCATTTTTCCAAGATATCCATAATTTATTTATTACTATTCGAGTTTTATGTGTACGCTATTATTTTTATTATTATTTGGTGTTCCACACGTTATCGTTGTAGCTCAACCTCACAATATAACAGACAGTTGCTCCCACCAAACTGGATAGCTAAAGTAAGGAGAAACCAAAGAAAAGATAGTGCTCGGTGATTGTCAGACTCCCTTTTCCGCAATGCTTCATGGCTTGAACTCCCCGAAGGGCAAACTCATCCATATCGAAGCCCTAGTTCTGTTGGGGACTGTCCTTCTGTTTCTGCTGATCATCTTCGGTTCATTCCGGCGCCGGTCCGGCAACACCGTCATCCAAGCCGTCGTCTGGGTTGCTTACACGTGCTCCACCTACTTGGTGGTCTACACCGTTGGACTAATGCAATCCTCTGGCTTCAAGAATGGATTGCTTGCGCTATGGGGCATTTGTTTGTCCTTGGTACTCGGAAGCGCCATCTCCATTTCAGCTTATCGCCTTGAAGAAAATGAAAATTGGAAGAAGAATTTTACAGAACATATGATGTCCTTATCTTTTATTATTGGCTTGGCGGCCACATATCTCCAGCACACCCACTCCGGATTCAAATTCCCGGTTATTGTACTTTCTTTACTGATGAGTGCCCGAGTAGGTCAACGGACAGATGTATATCGAATGGCCACTAAAACAAACGGGCAGGAGAAAAGCAAATTAATCGCAGACTACATGAAATACGAGCCCGAATTGACGCCTCAAGATGAATCCGATCCCACGAACATGAGAGGATACAATTATCTGGTTGATGGAGAAGATCGCGTTGATCATATCTGTGAAGCTCCTGACTACTTACTCCGAATAGAAATAACTGATCATCGGGTTATCACCGTCAACAAAATCTGGCGGTGCACTGGAAGTCTGCTGAACTCGAGCGGAGATCCAGAAGGGCGTTTGAAAGACATTTGTCTTTCGTTTGCCCTGTTCAAGCTAATTCGGCGTAGATTTTCTGGCTATCAACTTGCTGAGAGCAGCCTCCAAAAGACGAGGGACTTCGTGATTCGGGGATTGCTCTCCAACGATGATGATGCTCATGAAAGAGCCTTCAGGGTGATCGAGGTAGAGCTGGCTTTCCTTCATGATTATTTCTATACAAAGTATCCTTTGATATTTGTCAGTGAGAAATTCATGCTAGCCATGTCAGCTACACTTCTGATATTTCTATGTTGGTCCGGAGTATCAGTCATGAAGTATTATCTATCCCCTACCACTTACTTCAACCTTATCACAATCGGAAGGAAGAGCTTCGATGCAATTTTTACCTTGATAATTGTAGCAGCCATTTTTTTGCTGGAGCTGTACCAGATCTACCTCTATGTGTGCTCGGAGTGGGCCAAAGTATCTCTCGTTTGTAGATACGTTGCTCATCCTTCATGGCATGATAAGCCATGGATCACAGAATTGATAAAACATCTTTGCCAGCTAAAGGTTTTCGACAGGGTTTTGCAGAATAAACTGGGTCAGTATTCGCTTCTTGAACATTGTGATTATAAGCCAACAGCTAAGAACATGTTATCTAACATGACACTTGAAATTGTTGGGAAGACCAGAGCTGGTCAAAAACAAAGCAAGCGATTAAAGCTCCCAAGGGAGGTAAAGAAAGCAGTCGTCCGTTGGCTCATACTCAACCATGACGCCCTGCCGACCAACGGAATTTCGTCTCTGCAACGAAATGGAGTGAGCGCACAGCTTTCATGGGCATGCAGTCTTGAAACTCACGCGCAGGTAATATTGGTTTGGCATATAGCCACCTCTCTGTGTGAGATCCACGGATCCCGAGTGGAGCGCGCAAACGTTACCTCGATGGAGATGAAGGATAACGAAGTAGTTGCTAACAGCTTATCGCGATATTGTGCATACTTGGTAGGTTTTGTTCCAGATCTTCTACCGGACAACAGTTTTGTAGCTCAGAGGATCTTTGATACCGCAGTAACGGAAGCTTCCTCGCTACTCAGGACATTGAACTTGGACCAAAGGTTTCAAAGTATGATGAACCAAAGTGACACTTCTCAGAATGTCGTTTGTAGGGGTGCGAGACTGGGAAAGCAGTTGATAGACATGGAGACGCCAGAGATGCGATGGAAGGTGATGGCGGAATTTTGGGTGGAGATGATCCTGTTCCTTGCTCCATCAGACAATGCAAAAGCTCATGCGGAGGGTCTTGCAAGAGGTGGGGAGTTCATCACGCATCTGTGGGCGTTACTTTCCCATGCAGGCATACTTGGAAGAGGCCCCAGCTGCATACTTTAGTTGATTGTCTGATGCATTCAGCATTCTCCTGTGTGTGGGTGTGTGTCAATAAGCGCTAGTTTGTGTGTGGGTGTGTGTCGATAAGCGCTAGTTTGTGTGTGGGTGTGTGTCGATAAGCGCGAGTTTGTGTGTGCTAGCGCGTGCATCTGCCCGTGTGCGTGTCTGTAAGCGCTAGTTTGTGTGTGCCAGCGCGTTTATGTGCCCGTGTGCATGTGCGAGTGTTACTTGCGTGCATTGCGTGCGTGCGCGGTACAGCCAGTTTTCGTTCTTTTAGCAAGTGTGTTCGTCTGTCAGTGGTGATGTAAGACGTACTCGTGTGAAGTGAATGTAGTGTCATTTGACCAACCTCGTACTTGTGGATTGTGTCTGCACATTGATGTTCATGGGTGTGGGACAATTTTACTGAGGGTTATCATATGACTTTCCTTTGTTAAATACCATATGAATTCAATACTAATGGAAAACTTTAGCTAATCCTCCTAAATATGAATAATGAAGCAACTTCCATTTTTCCAATTAAGATTAAAAAATTATATACTGACCAATTAGGAATTCTGCTCATGTAATTGATGTTGAAATATTAAGACCCATTTAATAAAATGAAAATATGGTTTTAATCCATTTTCATAATTATATTTTATTATTTTCGTAAACTAGGACTGGATTTAGGAGTTGGAATGTCAATTTTATCAGCCTTAGGTTGGATGCAATGATCTGTCAGATAATAGATACATTGTTTTGACATGTGAAACAAACATAATTCTCTTCCTTCATTCCCGAAGCAATCCAATAATTGCACATCCGCCGCCCAACCACTGTTCCGGTGACACCAGCCAGATCCAGTTTTTTGTGTGATGCAGACTACAAGGTGGTAACACGGCATACCTAAAATGTAAATTGATACTGATTAAAGAATCATTATGGATGTTTTGTTTCGGCATCTTGAAAAAGGATTGGAATTCGGCATCTTGAAAAAGGAAGAAGGATTATAAGGAATGATGTAGTGAGATCAACTAATTTACTTGACTAAACCCTTTGTTTTATTTCATATAAATATAATGGATTACGAGTTGGCATTGATATGCTCAATCGGACAATGATTAGTACTTAACATGTGCAACCTCTTACAAGTAAAACATTCAAGAACTATTAGTTAACCAAATCACAGTTGCTTATGATCTCCCCTGCATTGCCTGTGAGGACCACAATCTTTCCCATCTTGATCAGTGAAGTGACCCACTGATGTCGAATTCGTGTTAATACTTAATGGCTAGTAAAGTAGTTATCTAAGAATTGAAGAAAGATTGTTGAATTTGTGTTGCTGCAGCCATTAACTCCTCACGTCCATTGCGAACACCGAGTCAAAACAGGTTTAAAGGTGAAAAAAGGTGTGATGTATGGTCTCTGATTGATTTAGTAATAGATGGGAGATAGAGATTGAGAGAAACAATGCGTGATGGATAAAGCTGTTGGATTGGTTAGTGCATATTATATTCCTGCTATCTTGCTTTCAATCCGTCAGCGTTGGTTAATGTTGCGGTCGGAGAAGTTGCTGTTTTGGACCGCGTCCACTGTTGATCCGTTCTTGTTTGCGGTCGTACGACTAGGAAAAATGAGGAGCATACAAATTATTTTGGGACTTTGATAAAAGATTAAAAAAATAAATCTAGTTATTCTTATAGCTTTGGAATGATAATATATTTATTGATAGTATATTTATAGATGAGATAAAAGATATTCTAAATGATATTGAAAGCCACATAATTCTAATATTAGTATATCATTATATGATTTTAATTCTCACATTATGTTAGAACATATGATGTTCATATGGTTTATATGGTGAGTTTAATAAATTAAGGTCACATAAAAAGAAAAAAATGAGGCTTCTACCTATAACATACATAATTTGATTTGACCAATAAATCTATATATACTAATTATTAAATTATATAATTTTATTTAATCTAATAAAATATATTATATATATATGATTGAATTAGCTTCATTGTTATTTGTGAGAGTGGCATAGCTAGGAAAATTAATGCTCATTTGACTTATAGTATACGTAATTTAATTTGAATCATCGATTATTAGATTATATGATTTTATTTAATTAGATAAGATAAATTATAGATATGATTGAATTGGTTTCGTTCTTTTTTGCATGAGTCAACATACATGGCTAGAAAAAATGAGGCTCATTCGACATATAGTATACATAATTTAATTTAATTTGCAAGTCTATATAAATCGATTATTAAATTATAGAATTTTATTTAATTATATAAAATATATTATAGATAAGAATAAGTTGGATTCGTTTTTATTTGTGAGAGTTGACATATATGGATAGAAAATATGAGGTCCATTAGACCTATAGCATACATTATATGATTCTATTTAATTATGTAAGATAAATTATATATATATATATATATATATATATATATATATATATATATATATATATATATATGGGCCTCCCTTGTGCTATTGGTTAGCACGAACGTGTTGTAATCGATATCGACAGCTCCTTTTACATATTTATTCTTACAAAAATTTGAAATAGCATGTTTGGTCTCTTAAAATTTCCCTCTTTTAAATTTATAATACATAATATTTATATAATTATAAATTTTGTAGTAATTTAGATGCTAAACTTAAATTTAGAAGAGTAAATATGAACATCGTTGACTTTGACTTTGTATCGATATTTACACAATTTTACCTAACCTAGAAATGAGTAAGCATCTCAATGAAACCACTTAATATTCGAAGTGTCACAGAATTATTATCGCATTGTATTTGTGCTTCTGACATCATTACATAACAACCACAGCATGCGTCAAATCATACTGAAGAACCAATTTCTTAATTAAACCTCATTATTTAGGCATCGTAAATACGCAAATAGGCAAGAGATTGCTGAGCGGAGCCGTCAATTTTGGTCACCGGATCCAACCAAAAGAATCTTGACTTAGGTGTCGAGGAGAACTCCACACTTTGACTGGACTTGTTTGAACAGGACAAGCTCAGAATCTTACAAAAATCGTATTTACCCAGGAAATTATATAGAATTCTTTGGGACATTCAGACTTTTGAGACGAATATTCATGGAGAATCCCCAGGAAATTATAAAACGAGAACACAAGAAAAAAGGACTCTGGAAATATCAACTTATTTATTGAAAGATATGAACTTCGCTGGTAGAGTTCTACCAGTCATTCCGAAAAGTATCATTAGGATACAGAGAGTTACAAAGAATCACAGCAGACTTCACAAATGACAAGCTACCAAACCACGAATCATTTTGGTAGTCAAACACACAGCGTAAAAGTTGCTTCCTAAGTCTCTTCGATTGCTGATCGAGAAAGTTCGTACCCTCTAGTTGACAACCGAACATTTCTTCCTGACCTCACCTGCTGAGCCAGTGAGGACACCAACATTCCCCGTGTTGATCATGGAGTCCCCGAAGTCCTTGAAGAATTCCGACTCGGAAGCACCGGCATGGCTCAGGACGTATGCCTTTGTCAGGGGATGCTGCAGGAGAGCCTCGTCAGAATGGAAGACACCTCTTCTCTTGGCTACCAGCTTGTAGTAGCCTGTGTCGAATGTCCTGAAGCTCCCTGGATCCATCTCCACGAAAGTGACGGCGTCGTTGGGTTTGCAGATCGTCCTCAACTTCGCCAGGTAGTACTTGTCGAGTGTGGGATCGATGTCGGTGGGCGTGGCCTTGCCGGTGAAGTTGTAGAGCCTGTCGCTGAAGAATGAGCAGTGCGAGATCCCAATCGTGTGCCCACCTAATTGGCAAACATGAAAACTTCAGATCTCTGTAGCAAACCATCTGAAGTCCGATCTCTTAAGTTGAAGAGAGAGAATGCACCTGATAGAACAACAAGGTCCTTCACGCTCAATCCTTTGGATGCAAACATTGAGATCAACGTAGTGATGTTGGCGGTGGGTGGTGGCAGCTGTTTGGTCTCGTTGGCTATGGACACAAAGCCATCCCTTCGGCCAGTCGGCACAGGCCAATAGGGTCCTTTGCTCTGAGGAAAGATGGCCATCAGCTAAACAAATCCCTTGACGTTTACCGTATATCGGTTATAGAAAAAAGATAAAGGTTATCGTACCAAAACCACCGCATCCCTGGCGACCAAAGCTAGGATATCAGCGCAGGAGACGATCCCGGGGCAAGCTTTCTCCAGTTTAGCCTTCACTCTGTCAATGACACCATAGCCTCTGAGTGAGAGGTTGGGATGTGCGTCCTTCTCAGCTACATTTCCCTTCGTGGAGTTCAACAAGACTGACCCATCACATCCCTGCATGCTGAAAAGTTTAGGCAAAACACATTTTCGATGTTTCGATGAAAGCTCAAAGTTGACATTACCCTTACGAAACAATCATGGAAGTGCATCCTCAGGAGAGCACCAGCAAGGCTTGGTGCGACTTTGATGACTTTGGCCATCTCCTCGAACACGATAGCTTCGGCATTTGGACACGTCTTGCTGTAGTAACCAAGACTCAAGCCCTGTTCCTCTGCTGACCCTGTGAGTAGAAGGGAGAGGGCCATAGAGGCCAAGAGCATCGAGAGAGTCTTAGAGGCCATCTCAGAAATCAAAGATGTGTTGGCTCTGTGATGCTGAAGCTACTAGGGACTTGGAGCACTTATATAGAGTGAGCCTCATGAGTGCGACAGCTCGCCTCTGCATGGCCACTTCTTTGCTTCTTACTTCATTACTCTACATCTTTCGTTCTTATGATTGGGAATCTTCCAGTTAGATATATCAAGTGGCGTGTAGCGAGTATAGTGAGCAAGGTTCCATGACATTTGTAGAAGGATTGAGGGATGCAAAAGTTAGATACAGCTTTGGTGATGCTATGATCTAATTTTTTTGCTTTTCATGTTCATTACTATCTGTATGGCTCTTAAGATAATCATGCTACTCATCAGGCAAAATTGACACAAACGAAAAAGATAAAAAAAAAAAAAATAATTTTTCCCCCTGAACCACGGCTACAGTCCTCGGTCCTCAACCGCATGGGATTCTGCATTCTCCTTGCGCAAGGATGATGAGAGACAAAGGACATCAACTGAAGAGCTACTGATCTACCCACACAGTCACATGGAGCTTTTCCTGCACCCTCAAGAACGAGTTGTCTGGACGAACTGGAGGTGTTGTCGATTAACGTAAGCCATTGCATAACTCGGCTGATTTATTTTATTTCACAAGAAAAAGAAAAGGGAAAAAGAAAGGGAAAAGAGTTCCTCTCAAACTCTCTCTTTCCAAAAAAGAAAGAAGAATCACGTTCTTCTGTGGATTTCTGAGCCACCTGCCCTATGGTTCCGCTTTGCTTCGGTGGTTTTGCCTACGCACAACACTCGCTGTTGCTTTTCTTCCTTACAATTCAGTGTGTCGTGTGGTGTACATGGTCGGTCCTCAACCTGCAGCCACGACGGTGCAAGAAGAAGAAGAAGAAGAAGAAGATAACGAGAGGGAAAAGGACGAAATTATTTTTTAAAAATAATAAAAAAATATTTTTAATTTTTTTAAATAATTTTTAAAAAATGAGATTAAATGTTTCACTTTGATAATTAATAAGAATCCTAATACTATTTTTTAAACCAACAGGATACTAATCATAATTAACTATATGACATAATCTATGATTAATCTACTTATCAACTTAAAGATGATAGTACAGGCTGAGCAATATATGATTTCTCTGTCTTGCTTGACTAGGTTTTTCTTGCTCTCTCAAAATGCCTAGTAAAGTAGTTCAAAGGTTGTTGAATTTGTGTTGGCCATTAACTCCTAACATTCATTTTAAACACCGAGTCAAGCAAATCACAGTTGCTTATGATCTCCCCCCCTGCATTGTCTGTGAGGAGGACCCCAACCTTTCCCATCTTGATCATTGATGTGACCCACTGATGTTGAATTTGTGTTACTACTTAATGGCTAGTAAAGTAGTTATCTAAGAATTGAAGAAAGATCGTTGAATTTGTGTTGCTGCAGCCATTAACTCCTCACGTCCATTGCGAACACCGAGTCAAAACAGGTTTAAAGGTGAAAAAAGGTGTGATGTATGGTCTCTGATTGATTTAGTAATAGATGGGAGATAGAGATTGAGAGAAACTGGGAAGAACGAGTGATGGATAAAGCTGTTGGATTTGTTTCCTGCTATCTTGTTTTGAATCCGTCAGCGTCGGTTAATGTCCTGTTGACTCGGCTACGTTCTTGTTTGCGGTCGTCGACATGAATGGCTAGAAAAATTCATATTATTATAATCATGAAAGTAAATATTTAATTTTATTTATCTTAATATCATTGTTTTTATCAATTATTAATTTTACTAATGATAAAATAATTATTTTAAATATTAATTAAAAGGTGATAGAAAAGGATCATTGGCTTAGATAGTCATACAATTAGTTTCTTTCCCAAATCAATCTCTTAGGATCATTGGCTTAGGTAGTCATACAATTCCATCTTTTATGATTTAGGACAAAGCTCCTCGTAACGTTAAGTCAAGTCATACAAAAATTGGTTGGTGAACTTAGAAATTCCTTTGGACCAACATAAAATCCGAACTTATTTGAGGAGAGAATTAGATTTTGGGTTTGAAACCATGACAGTGGTCTTTGTTTTGTTGCAAACGATGATAATTCATAATTATATATTTTTTAGTTATAGGTATATGGTCGAAAAGAATAGTCTCTATTGAGATTATTATTATTATTATTATTTTTACACCAAGCACTACAGAGTTGTACATTAAAACTGATTCAATAATCATTGTGAATGATGTGCTACGAGATATTCTCTCACCATGGACCATTTTTGACCCTGATAAGAAAGATTAAAGAGTTGATCCCTTGTTTTGATGACTATAAATTCTCTCATATTTTTTTATTTTTTATTTTTAGTGAGGGAAACAAATGTAGCTAATTGGTTGGCAACATATGCACATACAACTAAATCTTGTAACCTTCGGACCAAAGGTGGACCTTCGGAGCTTTATTTTTTGGTTGATTGAGATGCAAACAAGCGTGTACTTTGGCGTTATAGTTACTAAAGTTTTAGTTAACTTATGCATGATTTGGACGGACCTGTTAAAGCGATTTTTGTATTTATTATTGTAAATTTATATGTATAACTTGATAGAAGATAAGATTTTCCCAACTTGATAGAGGATAAGATTTCTCCAATTATATGAGGAAATCTCTTTATTCTGTTTATTCTGTTGAGGGAAATCCTTCCTCTATAAATAGGAGAGAGAACATGTTAATAGATTCAAGCTAAAGCTACTTCATTTATTCAATAAAGCTTCTTTAATTATTGTTCTTATCTTTTATTATTTCTATTTCTATTATTTCTATCATGGTATCATAGCAACTTGACTAGAGCCAGCTCTCTTCTCGCTGCCAATTCATCATTGGTGTTGCCACTCTGCGCCAACGTCCGTTCCCTTCCGCTACGGCATCTCTAGTGCTGCTCATCAGCACTGCCCCACCTTTCTTCCTCGTTGTAGCTATTTTCTTTCCTCTTTTGCTATAGCTTTCTCTTCTGCTACAGCTTCCTCCTTTGTTGTAGTTTCCTCCTTTGATGTAGTAGTATCACTGCAATATTGCTATAGATTTCTTCTCTACCGTCGCAGCCGTCGTAATCGTAACCACGACCAACGTCGCTGAGAAAAGCGAAGCTTCGCCCTTGTCTTTGGCCACCAACGACCAACGCCGCTGCAGCCACATTCCTGAGAGGCTTCACGGCCAATCCTCATCTTCCTCACCGCGGTAGTCTTCGCTGATCTGCCAACAGTCGGCGGACTTAAGGAGAACGAAGGGCGGATGTAAGGAGAATGAAGGGAACACCTGTGCCCTCACAGCAACAGCAATCGCAACAACAACAGCGATCTGCTCTTGCCCTACTCACGAAGCCTCTTGCTTTAAACCATTCTTTGCATCGATCCAAGATTGGTATCCTTGTTAGGAGCACCATCTTGCGGGGGCATGATAGAAGATAAGATTTTCCCAACTTGATAGAGGATAAGATTTCTCCAATTATATGAGGAAATCTCTTTATTCTGTTTATTCTGTTGAGGAAAATCCTTCCTCCTAATCTGTATAAATAGGAGAGAGAACATGTTAATAGATTCAAGCTAAAGCTACTTCATTTATTTTCAATAAAGCTTCTTCAATTATTGTTCTTATCTTCTATTATTTCTATTTCTATTATTTCTATCATAACTAACTTGACTTTGGTGCTACTTTTAGGATCATTAGATTGCTAGTGCTGGTCGAATCGGATGTTGGGTTGTGTTGGATGGATTGATTTCGCTTAGGCGAACTTAAATTGCACAAGGAAATAAATATAGTGGTTTATTTTCCCAGGGTGCCAATAGTCTAGTCTTGTAAGGTCGTCTAAATGCTACCTGCTTCAGCAGCTGTATCCAGTTAAAATGATGCAGGCCTTCTATTTATTTATTAACTATCACAGAAGCTGGACTGGGCTTGGAGAAGGTCGAATTATAATGCAGGATAAGATCAGTTCATGGATTTCGCCTCAGCATAAAAGGATTTTGATTTTGGAATTCGGCATCTTGAAAAAGGAAGAAGAATTATAAGGAATGACGCCAGTTAGATCCACTAATTTACTTGACTAAACCCCTTGTTTTATTTTATATAAATATAATTAATTACGAGTAGGCACTGATACGCTCAATCGTACAATGATTAGTACTGCCACCTCTTAGGACTAAAACATTCAAGAACCTACTAGTTAATTAACGCACAGTTCCTAATGATCTCCCCTGCATTGGCCGTGAGGACCGCAACCTTTCCCAACTTGATCGTTGACTCGCCAAGGTCAGAGAAGAAGCTGGATTCGGACAAATGAAGCCGAGAAAAAACGGAGCCTCTGGTCTCCTTGTCCTGGAGAAGAGCCTCATCGGAATGGAACAGTCCCTTTCCCTTGGCCACCAAATCGTAGTGATTGGTGTCAAACGATGTCGAGCTTCCCGGGACTACCGTGTTGTTGTCACCCGGATGACATTTGCTTCCTAATGTGATTACATGGTTTAGATTTTCTTGTTTCTTAATTTTATTTATTTAAAATGTATTATTATATAAATAAAGGACAATTAAAACTTAAATAAATTGACTAGTATGTACAATAATTAACATTAAAGTGAAAAAAGTCTTATGATATTCTCGTTACTATTCGAGGAGTGGATAATAAAAAAAATTAGAGTATAATTTATAAAAAAATCAATTGAGTTTATAAAAGGTTATACAAACTCATAAAAGAAAAATCTTTATAGGAAAACACTATTTCTATGACAAGAAAGGTTAATGACTATAATATTTATTTTGAAAGGAAAAGATATAAGTTGAACCTTATATGTTCAAATAAAATATTATAAAAATATTTTCTAATATTTACTAGATTGTACTTAGTGCTTCATCTCATATTATTAATAATAGACAAGATTTCATTTTAACTCAAAAAGGCCAAAGCAACATGAAAATAGGGAATCATCTTAAGCTATAATTTTAACTTACGTTTAAGGATGATTTGAATTTTGAGACTACATGTTATATTTATATAATTCCAAAAATTAGTTTCTTTATCTAGAATTATTTTTTTAGTGATCATAAACTCAATATATTTATGATTCAATAAAAGTTAGATGTTGTATGATGGTTTGTAAAGAACTAATATTAATCTTGAATTTATAACGACACTATAGTAAAATGTTTGATACGAAATTTCATGAACTAATATTAATCATTTCATGTTCTCTATTACATGAAGAAATTTTTTTTTACCACTTCTATAAATAAATGAACTACCGAAATATATTTCTAATACATGTAATATATATATTTATATGTATATATATATATATATATAGTTAAAAATCTATTATATGCTTAAGTCTATAGACTAAGTATTAGTTTTATAGTAAAAAATATTGGATAGATATTATAGTTACTCGTAAATGGAACATTAAAGTGCTACAGTAATAAAATATCTATAAGGGATTAAAGAATTATATGTTCACATACAAGACAATAGATCAACTTGATAATAAAATTTTTGTATATTAATTCTATAAATTATCTCAAGAGAAGTCCACTTTATGATTTATATTTATATTAGTTAGAGAGATAATTTTTAAAAATGACATAATACAAATTGTATTATAAAAAATAAAGGCTGATTTCACAGGTCTCTAATCAAGTTTTATATTGGTAAAATTTTATCTTATAAGTTGGTATTGTGAGACTCAATTGTAATATCTTTAAAAATACTTTCTGATATATTATAGTAATTTTTTTTAAGAATATTAATTACTCTCATAGTTCTATATATTATGGGTATAAAATACTTGATAGTTGAATAAAGAATTAAAAAATAACTAATGTCAATTGAGAGCATGAGTTCCACTACTGATCCATTTACTAAGGTATTACAATCTTAAGTATTTAAAGAATATGTTCTTGTGATTGAGCTCGTAAGTAATTTATGAAAGATATGATAATGTATATATAATTAGACATCATAATTGATATTTTACTTATATAATTAAAGTTATTTATTTCTATTATCCTATTGATATTTATTTATATACATATTATAATTAGATGTGATAATAAGATTGTCTTGACAAGAGAATTTTCAATAGTCATTATAGATTATATTAGAAAAGACTAATAGTATCGTGGTACATAAAATAGAGTATGACATTAACGATATACAAGCGATATGACTCACATTGATAAGTCATACTCGGTTTAATATTATTAAATTTATTGGTTTATTTTATAAAATTCATGACAATGTGTAAAATACTTTTTAAAACTTTTAGAATTGAATTAAGTAAAATTATTTTCAAATATTTTTTATTATTTTATTTTATTTAAAAATTTTAAATATCTTATTAATTAATGGATCAAATAGAAGAATGCTAGATTATATGGTTTTGTTAAATTGAGTAAGATATATTATAGATTTGATTATTTTCTGATTATTTTATCGACCAATAGAATTTTTTTTTAATTATTATATCTTTTTATTAGGATGATCTTGACGAGAGACACTCACCTAATTGATTATCTTAAACCTCTTACTTTCTCTTATAAATAAATATGACATCTTAGGAATTAAAAATATTGAAGAAAGATTATTGATTTACTCTATCTCCCTTTAGTTCATATTTCATCGTTTATAAATCACTTTCGGATGATAATGCATTTACATATTAAATGAAAGATATTCTGAATTATATTAAAAGATACATAATTTTGACATTAATATATCTTATTTGATTTGGATTCTCACATTATGGTAGAATATGTGTTGTTCATATGGTTTATAGAGTTGTGCAAACGTTGGGTCAAATTGGATAGCTTATATATTAAAAGCAACCCCGTTGATTAGCTTATGAATCTTCATATAAATCATCCTGTAGTAGCGTGGTAGCAAAGTCAACTGATAGGCATCGAGCAATGTCAATTCGCTTGTGGATTTTTATTGGGTTTGGCAAAGTCTATTTACAAAGTGAAGTCAACAATAGCTGAAGCTGTATTATCTTTTATATAATGAATCTTACGTATGTAATGACCTTAGTCAAATTGGCTTAAAGATGGCATAGTATGGACGACCTTATTTCCTCTTGTGATCTAACAAGATAAACATTTATTGACTTAAGCGTGAATATTGTATACTTTCCATAAAATTAAAATTTGATTGTTCGATTGGAATGTCAATTTGGAGCAATTGGAGATTCCATTTTACATCTGTCTTTGATTAGTATAAGGAAATATCAAATCCTCAAAATTACATTTGGATATACCCAACAAAATCTCTCCATGCCTAAGTTTAAGAAGTTAGGTATCAACTAAGTGTTGAGATTGCTAGAGTTAAATGCATAAAGAACTCATAAATTCTTATCTATGGAAGAATGCGGATTTTTTTGTAGTGCAATCTACTCATAAATGCACATTGATGTCGGGACGATTATGTGCACATTCTACCCAATGTTTGAATGGAATCTTGCTATGTTGAATCTATTAGATGAACAATAACTATGACATGTTTGATAATGTCCGAAAGATAATGCTATGCCAGCTAAATGCAATTGAAATATCGAAAAATAGCATCGTGATATTAGCCACGTAATGTCGAGATATCAATCATGTAGTATCGATGTGTCAACAATATAATAACAAGGTGATGATTACATAACATTAATTTATCGGTTACATCATTATTTTTCAATCATCTTCTATTTTATTTTAACAAAATGATTAAGATTTGATTGGATATCACTAGGAGAAAAATTTTGCATGACCTGAACCCAACAATTTGAATGAATAAATCATCTTACGTTAGTCGGTCTAAATAAGTATCATATCAACACATAAGTCTAATGTCATAATTTCGTTTAAAGTGAGAATTCAAAAGATATCTGAATCGATGAGATCAATCGAACTTAACATAAAGACCTGATTTATTGGATGGATCGTGTTGTATTAGAAATTTCTCAATCCCACTGTACATATATACATACATATCGGGATAAAAAAAAATTTATCCATGGACGAGCCTCCCATGTGTTATTGACTAAACGAAATGTACTAATCGATAGCACCTTTTACATATTTATTCTTGTAAAAATATGAAATAGCTTGTTTGGCCTCTTAAAATTTTACATAGCATGCAGGTCCCTCTTTTAAATTTATAATACATAATATTTATGTAATTATAAATTTTGTAGTAATTTAGATGCTAAACTTAAATCTAGAGGAGTAAATATGAACATCGTTGACTTTGACTTTGTAGCCATATTTACACAATTTAACCTAACGTACAAATGAGTAAGCATCTCAATCAAACCATTTAGTATTCGAAGTGTCACGAAATTATTATTGCATTACATTTGTGCTTCTGACACCATTTCGTAACAACCACAGCATGCATCAAATCAGACTGAAGAACCAATTTCTTAATTAAACCTCATTATTTAGGCATCGTAAATACGCAAATAGGCAAGAGATTGCTGAGCGGAGCCGTCAATTTTGGTCACCGGATCCAACCAAAAGAATCTTGACTAGGTGTCGAGGAGAACTCCACACTTTGACTGGACTTGTTTGAATCCCAGTATTTACAAAAATCGTATTTACCCAGGAAATTATATAGAATTCTTTGGGACATTCAGACTTTTGAGACGAATATTCATGGAGAATCCCCAGGAAATTATAAAACGAGAACACAAGAAAAAAGGACTCTGGAAATATCAACTTATTTATTGAAAGATATGAACTTCGCTGGTAGAGTTCTACCGGTCATTCCGAAAAGTATTAGTAGGATACAGAGAGTTACAAAGAATCACAGCAGACTTCACAAATGACAAGCTACCAAACCACGAATCACTTTGGTAGTCAAACACACAGCGTAAAAGTTGCTTCCTCAGTCTCTTCGATTGCTGATCGAGAAAGTTCGTACCCTCTAGTTGACAACGGAACATTTCTTCCTGACCTCACCTGTTGAGCCAGTGAGGACACCAACATTCCCCATGTTGATCATGGAGTCCCCGAAGTCCTTGAAGAATTCGGACTCGGAAGCACCGGCATAGCTCAGGACGTATGCCTTTGTCAGGGGATGCTGCAGGAGAGCCTCGTCAGAGTGGAAGACACCTCTGCTCTTGGCTACCAGCTTGTAGTAGCCTGTGTCGAATGTCCTGAAGCTCCCTGGATCCATCTCCACGAAAGTGACGGCGTCGTTGGGTTTGCAGATCGTCCTCAACTTCGCCAGGTAGTACTTGTCGAGTGTGGGATCGATGTCGGTGGGCGTGGCCTTGCCGGTGAAGTTGTAGAGCCTGTCGTTGAAGGCTGCGCAGTGCGAGATCCCGATCGTGTGCCCACCTAGTTGGCAAACATGAAAACTTCAGATCTCTGTAGCAAACCACCTGAAGTCCGATCTCTTAAGTTGAAGAGAGAGAATGCACCCGATAGAACAACAAGGTCCTTCACGCTCAATCCTTTGGATGCAAACATTGAGATCAACGTAGTGATGTTGGCGGTGGGTGGTGGCAGCTGTTTGGTCTCGTTGGCTCTGGACACAAAGCCATCCCTTCGGCCAGTCGGCACAGGCCAATAGGGTCCTTTGCTCTGAGGAAAGATGGCCATCAGCTAAACAAATCCCTTGACGTTTACCGTATATCGGTTATAGAAAAAAGATGAAGGTTATCGTACCAAAACCACCGCATCCCTGGCGACCAAAGCTAGGATATCAGCGCAGGAGACGACCCCGGGGCAAGCTTTCTCCAGTTTAGCCTTCACTCTGTCAATGACACCATAGCCTCTGAGTGAGAGGTTGGGACGTGCGTCCTTCTCAGCTACATTTCCCTTCGTGGAGTTCAATAAGACTGACCCATCACATCCCTGCATGCTGAAAAGTTTAGGCAAAACACATTTTCGACGTTTCGATGATAGCTCAAAGTTGACATTACCCTTACGAAACAATCGTGGAAGTGCATCCTCAAGAGAGGACCAGCAAGGCTTGGTGCGACTTTGATGACTTTGGCCATCTCCTCGAACACGATAGATTCGGCATTAGGACACGCCTTGCTGTAGTAACCAAGACTCAAGCCCTGTTCCTCTGCTGACCCTGTGAGCAGAAGGGAGAGGGCCAAAGAGGCCAAGAGCATCGAGAGAGTCTTAGAGGCCATCTCAGAAAGCAAAGATCGGTTGGCTCTGTGATGCTGAAGCTATGAGGGACTTGGAGCACTTATATAGAGTGAGCCTCATGAGTGCTACAGCTAGCCTCTGCATGTTCACTTCTTTGTTTCTTACTTCATTACTCTGCATCTTTCGTTCTTATGATTGGGAATCTTTCACTTAGATATATCAAGTGACGTATAGCAAGTATAGTGAGCAAGGTTCCATACCATTTGTGGCAGGATTTAGTTGACCATGTTGGGGAAATATGTTGGCTTTAGCTAATAGTAATTGACTCGGCTGCTACTTTCAGTTCTACATCCTAAAGTTGAGAGAGTCAATTGACCGTGAAGAGTTAACTCTGTACATCTATTTACACATTCTTTAGAAGTAAAAATCCAACTTGGACAAAGCATACCATTTTACGGAGATGAGAGCTAAAAGGACCGACAATTAAGTTGCTATGAGAAGCTTGGGAGCTCTGCTCAGATGATGAAAAGAAAAAGAGCTACTTTTGCCTTCTCTTCATGCAGCTTGGACAGCAACATTTGGATGTCTAAGTAGTTGTGTCACCACCTTTAACATAATGGATCACATGCACCAGAAGTTTCTCCAATCTGAAACAACATGGCCTTTAGCTCAATGACAAGCTAGAAAAACAGAGGACTTCAACTACTACTTGCATAGTTTTCTCAGTAGGTGAAGATGAGGATTGGAAATAGAATGCTGGTTTATCTCCCAACCCAAGCAATGCCAGATAAGCTGTCCAACAAGAGTCCTTCAGTAGTTACTTGCTTTGAAATAACAAGATTATAATTTGGATGTCACCCACTGATGACCTACAAAGTATGAGGGATGCAAAAGCTTTGGTGAAGATATGATTTGGCTTTTCATGTTCATTGTTATCTGTATGGCTCTTAAGATAATTATGTTACTTATCGACTGAGAGATGCTGGTACAGCTTGTCTGAGCAATACATGATTTCTGATGTCCTGCTTGACAAAATTTTTCTTTATCACTCACAATGCCTAGTAAAGTATTTATCTGAAAATTGAAGAAAGATTATTGAATTTGTGTTGCTGCAGCCATTAACTCCTCACATCCATTGCAAACACTGAGTCAAAACAAGTAAAAGAAGAAAAGGAAAGAAAAAGATGCTTTTAGGTGAAAAGAAAAAAAGTGTGATTTCTACAAATCTCTACTTGGTTTACTAAAAGAGGCAGCATATGCGAGCTGCATCAGACAATGCTTGTATGGACCCAATCACATGTCACCATTGCACTGGAAAAGAAGCACTTCTCTTCATTAATCATTTATTTGAGATCATTTGACATATGGCAAATTATATCTAATGCAAATGGACTTACCTAAAGACCTTTGGATTAGACAGAGGTGTTGCTAAAGACAGAGAGGTAGGTGACACAGGCTGCTAAGAACATGCTGTTGGCCGGTGACATGAGATGGTTTCTTTCCATCAACCTCACTGCAACACTAAAATACTAAGACAGTTCTTCCAGATGGCTATCAGACAATACTAAAAATTTAGATGTCGGCAGATCAACTCAAGAAAATTTTACCAAGGTGAGTGTATTTGCTAGTAACCTCAAGAACTCGAATGTCGTGAAAACTTTTGGCACCGGTGGCTGTCTTTGATTGTTATGTCGCATACTTTAAGTATGGAATTTAGGTAAATTTGAGTGAAGTTTTGCATAGTTTAACTTAATTCAGTTCGATAATTTGGTCAGCGTAGGTCAAGCGACTCGCATCCAGTATAAGCCCGAAAAAACACCAACTTTGGTCGAAAAATGTCTCGATTTGGTCTAGTTGGATGACACAGAGTTGAGACATCTTCAGTGGCAAATGCCTTGGAGAATTAGACGAATTAAAATTAGATATGTGATCAAGTCAACCAGCAATAATTTAGAGGCCAAAAACTGTCAGACTTTGAATGGAATACTGAGGATGAATAGTTATGTACATTTTGAAAAGCCAAGTAGCTGATTATACTAAATATTTGGGTCAAAGGACCCAATGAAGAACATGAAGAAGCACCAAAGTACAACTATGCCGAAGCTTCTTTCTTCACTTTAAATTCCTTTCAAAGAAGTTGCTTAGCTACTACTCTCTTCCTCTCTCTCAAAAAAACTGCTTGTCCAGCAAAGACATGTTGGGTTATGAAACTTTTTAGAAGTAAGAGATTCTATATATGGCTGGCCATGTGAATATATAGTTGGCTTGGTCTCTATTTATTTCTATATTATGTTATAATTTTGATTTATGGAGTATTAGTTCTATATTGAGGGAGAATTTAATTAGGGAGTTTCTTGGAAATCTCTTCACTTACAAGGCATGAATGAAAATGATTAAATAAAACATAATAGAAAACATGCTCAGCTTAATACATTTTTGGGCCAAGCATGTATAAAGCATAAACAGCTAATTTATATGAAATTTAGTGAGTAGGAAGAACACTAGCAATAAAATGAAGCCTACCAAGTGCTACACAAACTAAAGGCACAGCACACTCCTCTGGGACTCTTTTCCAGGACCCTTTAATGAGCTAATAGCAGCTTCAGAAGAGGTTAAAGCAACAGAGATTTCTCAGATTAGGAGGCTGAAATCATGCTAGACTCCTAATTTAATAAGCGAGTCATTGATCAACATCATATCGTCGTCTGAAGCAAGAAAGTCAAACATTTTTCGTAGTTAATCCTCATTAGATATTATGAATTTGGCTCAGCTGACCTGCCTCAGAAATTGGCACTTCCTCGCATATGCTGCAAGCTCCACTAATACTGGAGAACATTGAGTAGAAAATTAAGGAGTTGACTTGGAAGGTGCTAAACTAAGAACAAGTTGCACCATCCAATATAATGTATTCCAGACCTCAAATAAGATGACAAAAAAATGAAAATAAAGAAACGATATTTGCTTAATTGTTCTTCTACGTAGTAGTATTCGACTCTGCTGCAGTACGCTTGACATGTCAAACAGAGTATTTCATTTCACTGTCTTTATCTTCAACACTTGTCTACCATGAATGAAATCTTTTCCTGGCTTTCTCATCTCATCTCCTCGTGATTGTGCTGAAGTAATTAATTAAAAGATTTTTTGGAACATAATAAGTGCATTTCCAATTCAGATGGGAGCAAAAGTGGAATAGTGCCTGTACATCTATGCTCGATTCCAAGAACGTAAGCAACCACAATTACTCATTGATCATCATGGAGCAACTGTCCATGCACTGGATAATTGTTGGCCCAGTGTAGCAGTATCTTTGGCTATGTAACAGAGATCAATGAGTTTCCAAAATCTAAGATAGTAGTTGGTTGTTGATGTCGGATGGTCAACTCCAGCTCATTCCATCATTTTCATGAAATAATAGGCAGATAGTACAAGCGATCCAATGGAATTGGAACATTAATGCGATAAGGGTTGACAGTTAGTAAGATGCAGATAACATTCTCAAAATCAAATCGAGATTTCTTATAGACTTCCATTCTCTTTCTGCTTCTTCTTATATATGTTTCCGGAGTAGTTACTCCTTTGACCGCACAAAGCATCCACTGCATGCGAGGAACACCTGTCCGCTCTCCCGTACCACTATTCCTGCCAAAGAGAAAGAACCCAAAAATTGGCGAAATAATAATAACATCAAGCCTACCATCTTTGCCTCGTAGTTGGAGTCAACCAATATCTCATCTGTCATTCAAATCTCACTGTTCGTGTTTTGCCCATTTGTCCATTTCTGATGCTTGTTGCCACTTCTTGTGTTCATATTGATGAATACTTGTGTCCATATTGAACAGGAACTATTCATTCTTGGGAAAAAGGCGACAGAAGCTGGGCTATTCCTATCTGATTTCCGCAGCAATCCAGATCTTCCGTAAGTGTTCACACCTCCTTTTTCCTATATAGGAGGAGAGTGACACAGAATACTCTCCTTCTCTCCTTTTGCTTCCTTCCGTTTCGCCATCACCTGTATCATACTCTCCATCGTTTCTTGCAGTAATCTATTCTTCATGTCGTAGCGAGGAAACAAATAGATATCCATAGTGAAGCGATGGCCAAAACCGCGCACTTGGTGAGTACTCATATAGGTACTTCAATCAGCTGCTGTTCCAATGTATTCTGTTGTACCCACTCCTCCCAACTTATTATCACTGCTTCGACTCGTCTACGAAGAGTTCTTACGAGCTTGCATCGACCCGAGAACCGAAACCGGATACTTCAGAGAGGGAGACGTTCGACTGCTTCGTTGCTGTTGACATCGATGAGATCTCTCAGCAACTCGTAGCAAACACCAAGGATCATTCCAGTTCAAGCCCACGAGTACTCTTCCTTTTTTCCTGCTCTTTGTCCTCTACGATTTCATGTTGATTTGGTAGAAGATTAATCATGAATGTTTATTGACGATTTAACTCATCGGGATCTGGTTTCTAAAGTTGACGAAGAAGATTCCTTCAAGAAAAGGATCACATGGCAGCGGCGTCGAAAAAGAGAAGAGCAAGACTGTGGAAGGAGAGGAGCATCCTGGCGCCGGTGAGTCACGACCCGAGTCGTCCGGGTTGTGGACGAGTGCGCTCGCCATCGGACTCGCGTAACTGATTGGGCTTTGTACAATGGATAATCGCGCAGGTGGGCACGGATGGGCCGAGAAGTCGCCTCTTTCGGTACACGTGGCGATCGAGGGTGAGGCAGTCGGGATTCCCCGTGCGATGGCTCCGACACTGGATGGAGCGAGGTGGAGGCGAGTCGGTGCTCGGCGTCCAACCTCGCGATGGCTCGACCCAAGCGGAATCGTTATCGTCTTCGCCACCTTGTAAGTTTATGACACCATCTGTTTCTACAGAAAAACTAGGGTATTTTTATGAACGAATGCGATTCTCCCTTTTAATGCTTATTATACGATAGAAATAACGATCAATAAGTTTCTTATTATTTTAACAGTTTGGTCGCTAATAATCGTTCACTTTTCATGATTTCTAGTATAAACTTAGTCTTCTCCAATGCCAATCTCTTGTAATGATACCAATATTAATATGGCTTTAAAACCATGTCGTCATAGTAATGGTAGGTGTCGATGGTGACACATTTCCACGAGTATATGAAATAGTTGGATTACTTGCATAAAACGGCAAGAAGAACGAAGGAAGCATTCTTTGACTAAAAATGGGTCCTCCAATGGTGACAATTTGATGCGTGGGGGTCTCGAATCAATGTGCAAAAGGGAGAGAAAGTATGCGACCATGATGCAAATTCAACTTTCTTTTAGTTGAGTTTCTCGGCTTGCATTTCAAGAAAAGAGTTGTTTCATGTCCTTTCCTTTTTCCTCCTTTAATTCCCTTAGGTGTCAAGTCACCCTCAGGAGGGTGAAACCTGGTGATGGTGATGCTAATGGTAGAAACTTGGACTTAAAAAGTTTGAATTATTATTATTGATCAGATAGATAGCCTCGAGCTGTACTTTCTTTTGGATAATGTTTCTATCGGTCACATAGATAGCGTTGGTAGCAAGAATTAGAGCTAATAGGAAACATAGTAAAGCAGTAAGAATTGGATTCGGTGATTTAGATTTTCGATGTGTGGTCTCATTTGTGCAGGTCTTGTATGGGAACACTGATACTGCTATACCTCACACTCTCCATGGGCAAGATGAACAGCGGTAATGAAACTGCCAGGTGATGTGATCCTCACCACCACCACCACCACGGGGTGAATTCAGAGCAATATATACTGCTCAAAAGACGGATATTTTTTACTGTGGTCATGCTTTGCATCTTCTCGATCCTACCTTATAACAAAGACAAAAGAACATGCAGAAGCTGACAAGAATGAGACTTATTGAGTCGTAGATGGATGCATAGATAGAGGTAGCTCAGTCAGCATGTTGTGGGATATCACATTTTCTCTTTTCCACAGATACTTGGTTTGCTTTCCTGAATGCATTGCACTTTGGCTTGTTCTACTACTCCGCCGGTTCCTAATCTTGTCGGAAATGCGTGTTGTGGAAGGTATGTGGTGGACTCAAGACAGACAATTTGATGCTGATGGCATTGCATGTTGTGAGAGGCATGTGGAGGAGGTTCAAGAAGTTCTAGCTCTTCTGATACGCCCAAAAAAGTAGAGAAGAGAAAGAAGGCATGTCAAAGTTATCTAATATTAGATGATTATTGAATTTAATACCATCAAACTAGCTACAGGAATTGGCAGTAAGGTATGAACCATCAAAGAGAAAATGATCTGCACACAGATGAGCCAAAGATCATGTCATGGCACCGACCACAGTTCTTTCCTTGCCAACAGAAAGCGTATATTTTTGTCTGAACATAGAGAAAGGGTAGGGGATCATACAAAACATTAACAACCAATCCTTTCTCCATGGACAATTCCTTGCTGGGGGTCCTTGATTGTTTCCGGAAGTCAAGAGCAACAGGCCATTGGCACGAAGAACGACCACCACTTCCCTGTAGCCCGATCTCCGTTGGGCAGCTAAACAGAGACCGTGAAGATCTACTGCTTGCTTGCTTCGAGCTGGACTTGGCTGTTGGGAAGCAATTACATATGAACAGCGGACAAGCATGCGATCCAACACCCTCGGCGTGGCCGCCATTGGTTTCGAGCGACAAGTCCAAACCATTTGCGTGGTTCTTCTGAGAGTTATTCGGTACAGATCTTGGCAAACTTCCAGTAGCTGAGGGACCAACTGTTGCTTGAGAACCATCAGTTGAAGGCAGTGAGGGCTGAAGGGTAACTGCTTCCCTGGTTTGCAACGTCGTCCTCGCCGGTCTGGAATCATCTGAAAACGTTGAGCTGGATCTCGCTGCCCTCTTGGTCTGCCGCAGCTCCTGTCATCTGCTCAACTTGTTCTTGCAACACCTTCTAGTGCAGCTCTTGTCATCTGCTTAATTTGTTCTTGCAACGCCTTGTAGGCAGCTCGTCGACCAAGTCATCGGCGGCGTAGATGACATTCCTGAACTGGATCATTAGATCAGCAGCGAGCTGGGTGGTGGAAGCCTCTTCCCCGCTGTCTTGAGCATAGAAAGCTGTAGTGTCTGGAGCTGCTGTTGAAGGCTGGAGAACGGTGGGGGATTCTCGTTCACCAGCTTGGAGGCCAACCGGTGGAATGTAGAATGAAGCGTGCGAGGTGCGAACATTCCATACTGCCGTGACCGGTGAAGCAGCCATATGGAGGAGCAGTAACTTCTTTGTCTGGAGCAGGAAGAAGAAGGGGGTGGGAAGGGGGGCGGGGGGGGGGGGGCAGAGGTGGAAATGGTGGCAGAACTTGGTGGGCAAAGATGGCCTCTGTCTCCCTGCTTAGGAAGGTAAACAGGGAGGAAAGAGAAGCCCACTCCCCAAGAAGGTTTTGTAGCAGTAACAAAAACTATTAGAGAATGTCCCAAACAGTGCCACTAAAACCCAAATTTACTATCAAAACACACACAAGAAGTTCTTGTTAGTTTTATTGGGACATTGGATCGATCAGTGTCTTTACGTATGAATGTCATATATATTATTTGATATAATATAATTTTTAATTAAAAATAAAATAAAATTGGATATTTACAGCCTAGCCTCACAGGAAACGCCGGCAATTGATAGGAATCATTGCCAAGTTGTTGTTGAACAGCAAACGAATAAATAAAAGAAAAAAAAAATTGAGAAGAAGATGAAGATGAAAAAGGAATTTTATGGATTAGATGAAAAGGTATCTTTTTATATATGTTAATTCTAATCATAATATTTCCTTTTGTGTTTATAGTTTTATAACTTGAAAGGTATAGTATTTAAGTATTAATAGGCATGAATTCAAGATTAAATATTGGCATGCAAAATAGAGATAGATTTTGGGCCAAATAAATTATGTCGACCAAGATCTAATATCAGGACAAACAAATTACAAGTTTATTACTGGTTTTATTCCCTTCAATCAATCAATAATGTAACCAGACAATTTTTTTGTAATGGAAAACTGCATGTTTGTTTAGTTCCGTCCTAATCCGAGGAAAGAGTCATGAATAGAATAAGAAAAGGAATCTTGACTTCAATTTCTGTCGTCCACTACGGATCTGAGTAGGATTGGAGAGAGATATTGTGATCTTTTGACCTCTTATCTGGTTCCTCTGCATGGCGTCACAACACCACATTGTTCTTCCTCGGCGATAAAAGCTTCGAGATCTTCGATTCGTAAAGAACTTGATGTCTGCTGCTAAATCGAAGATGCCGAGTGGTTTGAAAGCTTGGAATGGGAATTACAATGAAAGCATTCAAGTTTTGAAGTCAGGCGAGAATTCACAAGCTGTTCTTTTTACTTCAAGTAAGTCTAACCAAAACTTAGAAGTTTACGATTGACCAAAGAAAAGAGAGCCAGGCATTACCTGTGGCAAGTGCTTCTAGGGATGCTTCATATCATGGTCATATCGAGCCGATGATTCTCTCTTTCGCATATTTGATACGGCTGATGCATTCATTACTGAATCCAATGCCAATCCAACACCGAGGTCAACGAGGTAACATGTCGAAGGATGCATTCTTTTCTGTGGACGAAGATTCTGCCTACGGTCTTACAAAGTTTGGCAACAATCGCAGATCTCATGTGGTTTTATCTCCTCCTACAAGTGATTATGAGCAGCGACTGAGAAGTTTTGTTTTGTTGTATAGTTCCTGCGACATCTGAAACAGGTTGTGTACGTCCAAATATTTATCGAATACTACCAATTTATTCATGTTGCCTCCTCCCCAAGTAGTACATCTTGAAGGTAGCTCAAGCGGTTTCTACCTCTGTTTCTTCGATTTACAAATGTAACCTATAGATCTATCTGTTTCCTGTCAACTGTTTCGAGGATCAGATGACTGCAACACTTACTATTTGGACTCTAAATATTTAGCACTCCTTGGGACTATGGTTTGTCGCAATTTTAGATCTATAATTAGTGGCCAAAAAGCTAAAATTGGCACTCGGAGAAAAGAGCTGTGGAGGGAATCGCTGGATGTTTCATCTGCTTCAAGCAAGAAACCTTGTGAGCCCAACCTTGTGGCCCATTCGCCTGACGTCTTGCTGGACTTGTTGTCGGTATTCCCCAAAGCTGAACTTCCTGTAGATGGCCGGCTGTGCGCTGCTCTCGATCACAGTTTCGTTGGAGGGGCACATAAAGTAGGCCACTGAGAACCTTTCCAGGTGTGGGTTCGACATGACCCTGTGCTCCACACTCTTGTATAAGCCATTGCTCCATGCCTGCATTCCCATAAAACACCAGGTCTCCGTCTCGGTCGAGTATTTCATGTGTCAAAAGCACTTGGAAACACTTACTTGCAAGAACTATTTTCTCACCTGGAATAGATCGCCGATGTTGATGACGAGCGTGTTAGGATTAGGCCTAACAGTGACCCATCTCCCACCCTTCTTCAACTGCAGCCCGATCACTTCGTCTTGGCACAGGATGGTGAGGAAATCACTGTCAGTGTGAGGAACCAATCCAAACACTTGAGCAGGTATTGGGCATGGCGGATAGCGGTTTAGCCGTAGATAACACATGTTACGTGTGCAGTTTTCCTTCATATATGTGCCATCGCGTCCAAATCCTTCCGCAAGCGTATCGACCAGTTGAGTTGCCAGTTGGGCCATCGCCAAAGAAAGTTCTTCTATCACGCACCTGCGTTGCAAGATGGCCATTTGAAGCATTACTGAGGGTGTCATAAGAGATATGCAAAGTAACTTAACAGATGTGGAAATAAACTTAGGGTTCACAAGAGATATACACAGTCAACCGAGAGATCTATGAGGAAATCCAAGCTTAGCAAGAAAACCATGAAATTTGGCTGCAACACATGTCATGTATTATCTATTACTCCGTGATATAAAGAACATCTTGTGAAGTACCTGATCGTGCTACTTCTTGCAGGCTTGTTTGACGAAGATAGAGGAATATGATACGCCTCCGACCACGACAAGTGCTTCAGGCTGGTCGCCGTGGGTGTCCCCCACCGATAGCTGTCGTCGGAGAAGTCGAGGAGTTTCTCGCTGGTCTTCCGCTTGAACGGTTGACGAAACATCTTAACCTGCTCCTCTCGCAACCTCGCCAAGAGACCGTCGGGTATGCCGTGGCTCACTATCTGGAAGAAGCCCCACTCGGAGGCGGCGGTGACGATATCTTGCTTACATTGCGCGGCCTCGAGCACGTCGTGTAGACGGCTGAGATCGATGAGCGGGAGGTCGCAGCACTCCACCACCTCGGTTTCAGTGTCAATGGCTTGTTGTCCGCCGAAGAGGCTCTTGTAGGTGGCTAAGAATGGTGGACTGTGATCCATCACAGGAGCAGTGTGAGCCTGAGGGAAGGAGATGAACTTAGTGCTTAACTCTCACGAAGAAGAAAACCAACAGGCCTTCATGTTTATATAGCCATGAGCTCAGACCTCTGATGTTTAATCCAATGTTGTCTTGCTTTTACTTTCAAGGTAAAATTAATTAAACTCTGTTAAAAATATAACTCTAAATCATATCTTTGAGTTAGGATTTTGGATAAAATAGCAATAATAACTAATTTAAGAATTATTTTCGAATATCTCTGGCTCACACGTTCCATAAAATTATGTCCCCATTTAATTTAAGTAAGTCATCCGTCATCTACACGAGCCTTAAAGCCCATGCAGTAAGAAATTTCCTACGAATTCAAAATTTATGTATTGAATTTGAGCCATCTGTCATGCAGGTGTAAGGAGAATGTTAAAAATATAAATGATATCATCTCATTTACAGGCTTAAGTTCACTACTCAATACCTAATGATGACCTAACGCAGGAATATATGAACCACTATCACATCTTCATCACATAAAAGGAAAAGTAAGAAACAGTGTACTCCTCAAGAGAAAGAAACCCAATTCCAGAACTTCTTCCTGATGACATAAACGGAAATGTAAGAAATGGTAAAAGAAACCCACTTCTAGAATTTCTTCCATGTAGAAAGAAAGAGTTATCCTTTCTTGTGCCTTGTCCGGTGTGAACACAATGGCCTTTCTCTTTCTGATGTATTTAACATCAACGTTCCAGAGTTCGCTTTAACATTGGGATGCGGAATTTTGTATCCCTTAAAACTAATAATTGTTTTACTTGAATATATACGGTGTAATCGGAGAGGAGACAAAAAAAAAAGAAAAAGAAGGCGTAAGATTTTGGGGAATTGGCTTCATCCGCATGGACAAAGCAGCATAAGCATCTCCGTGTTTGGAGGGGGCGGCGGGGCGTGATTTTGGAGCATGCCACCCTCATAATTGTCGACCATCGTTTCTGCCGAACGCTCCACTTCGAGGCTTTCTGCGCCCAGAAGCGACGCAACGCGACGTGGGACTAGAAGCTGCGGCCGTGGACGGACATGACCCATCATGCGACGTCTCTCCTCTTCCCCGACTCCATCGCACATCAGTCTCTCCTCCTTGTATCCTTGCACACCCCACCCCCCACACGCCCACGGCCACAAGGTGTGCTGGCCATACTGGCCACATCCCACGTTGCAGCTCTACCCAGTTTGTATTCTTTCGTAAATTTGTTTTGTTTTCTACGTTCGAGGAATTGTCACGTTAGGGACATGGATGCTAAAGATCTGGTGAGGGTAATATCCTTTTATGATACCAGTGAGAAACTCAGCTTTGATGTAAGAAACGCTATGCTGGTCTTCTCACCTAATCCGAAAACAAAGACGGAAAGTAGGGAGTCGATATCATGGGATTGTTATGAACATTGGGCCACTACACTCGAAACAACAATCGGAAAGAATTCTCACCGGGAATAAAGATTTGGAAATAGTTCTACAACAAGTTTGAACAGGTCGGCAAGAAAAGCCAGTGGCTGGGTTGGCACTTCTTTTTCAGCCCAGCCATCGACACTACGGGAATCGTCATTGTCTAGCTAAGAATGAAGACTTGGCATCTCACCCCAGCCATCAACACTATGGTGAAGTCGTTATCTAGCTACGATTAATGAAGCGTTACGCTATATAGGTTCGACTTTACAAGCTTAACAAGGATTCCAGGCGGTGTTGTCTGACGATGTTGGAGAACTCCGTGTGTGGATCTCACTGCAGCAGGTCATTGAATGACCACATCAATGGGCGGAAACGTTTGCCATGGTGTCCCACGGCACAGGAATAGAAAGGGACAAGGAAAAGAAGACTACAGTGAGTTGATATTTTTATGATCCAAACCAGTTTTCTCTTTGACAAGGACGACTCCACATGTAGTATCCGAACAAAGAACCCTCTGAGTTACGGAAAATATCACGGAGAATGTAAAGACAAAGCACTGCATGCGGAGAATTTAGAATAATACCTGACTTAGCTCTCGTGCCTCTGAAACAATTCCCAACACCTCCATTCTTCCCAAGGACATTTGTTTGGCTTCCTTTAACTCACCGAAAGAATACGCTTTTATCTGCTTGGATATGGATTGCGTCGCAGGAATGCACTTGATAAGAGAAGCGAACCACTATAAGATGAGACCGATCGAGAATGCAAAGACTAAACTAACCATGCGAAAAAACTACCTGATTGAGATCTCGCGCTTCCGAAACGATTCCCAACACCTTCATCTTCTTCAGCTTCCTTCGACTCGCCAATGGGATACCCTGGACCTGCTTATATAGAGATTGCACGACGTGTTAGACTCGTGAAAGGGAGCTCCGGTAGCTCTGCGACTAAACGCTGTTCCCGCTGACTAGACGCTGAAGAAGTGCCCCCACTAACTAAACGCTGAGGGTGTTTGCCCTCTTGCATGGGGAAGGGAGTAATGCCGTCGCGGTGACCCCCCACAGAGGCCTTCGACACGCTACGGCCGCGGCTTTAACCCAGAGTTCATGAGGTGATTTCAGTGAGAACGATGGATGCACATGGGCTCAATGAGCAATGATGCGATCGTGTGTGTACGGATTAATGTCAGGCATTGCACGGATTAATGCTCGTAAATGGTGCTGCTTACTGTTTCAGAAGAACGGTACTCTTCCTACCTACTAAATTGGTCCTTTACTCCCTCATTTACTCATCAGGTACCACGGTAGTCAATTAAATCACGGCACTTGCGTATTGACTCTAATGGACTTAAGCATTTTTTTCTGAAACATCATGTATTTTATCTGCCGTAGTAATTAGAGAAATACAATTTATATAATTCCAAAGTTATTCTCTGGTCAAAAAATTCATGTCATTACCATATGGGTTGTATCAAAGAAAACATGAAGTTGTCGGTCAGTTTATGTACTAGCTTTTTCTTTTGTTTTGACAGACGAGTATCGAAGCAATCTAATCACATAATTAATGCTTGTTTAGGACATTCGATTAAATCTTGGACGTTCTTATTAGATGATGTAAACTCTACGTTTTTGTTAAGAGAATAGGACTCAAAAGCGAATGATTGTGCAAATAGCATGTACATGGCTACTCATAATCTACTAAGCCATTCGCACACATTGGTTTGCAATTCATGCATAGCTAAACTATATATTTTCCAATAGAAAAACTATTAACTCAAGGAAACCATTATTATAGAAGTCAATTATGAATACCAGAAAGAAGGGCTTAGAAGTTGCTCTAGCAATCAAATATCTTATTCATAAAATAACTAAATAACTTCACAATAAAATATCTAATTTATAAAAACTAGTGGCAATAATAATTGGAAAACTTTCTAGCAATGGAAAAACTAGCATTTACTGTCTTTTTCCAATGATCAATATCCAATGAATATTGGAAATTCAGGTGAAGAAATATACGGAAGAAATTTATTGTAGAGGCTTAATTAACAGACTTCTCTAGCAACCTTCAAGTGCTCTTGAATCTACCTTTTAATGCGGCTATTACCAAATTTTGTTTCAAACATAGTGTTTGTGTGTATATTTGAGGATCAAAGAGAGAGAGAGAGAGAGGCGACTGATCCCACCTAGTCACCTAGAAACAATTGCATGTCCTTGCCAAGGACATATATAGGACCCTGCCAAGGACATATATAGGAAACTTCTCCCTGGAATCTTTCGAGTGGAATGAAGGCCATACAAATCGGTACGTTTTGTTTCAGAATATTATTCCATGTAAGCTAGTATATCTTGGAGCAGTTTAAGTATTTTTACCTCAACTCCATTGTCTATGAGCTAGCGCGAGACGGATTGGAACTTCTGAGAGTTCTATTGGAATCCACTTGTAGATCCATATCACACTATTCCTGGAACCTTTGAAAAGCTAACGAGTTTAATCCCCAACTCTTCTAACTTGTTAAGGATATGCCTAAGTTTTTGAGGCATGATCGTTTTCAGAGAAGTGCTTCAGGCATCACAAGACGACGATAATGCATTATTTACTATTCGTACACCTTCAATGATTAAGGACGATAGTTGAAAACATATATTTGAGGAGAGATTAAAAACAAGAACTAGGAAAATAGTCCAGTATTAAATAAATATAGATATATATTTGAGCCTAGTTCATAATCTATCAAATTTAGTTTTTTTTATTGAATTGATGCTTGGCCCAATATATGTTTATCCTGATTAATTTGATTCATTTATCAGTAATAGATTTCTGGTATGGTATCAGAGTCAACATGAGTTTGGTAACAGGAGTTAAGCTTGCGGTCCACTGACCAGATATTATATATATATATATATATATTGAATTGATGTATGACTCAATATATATTAATCCTAATTAGTTTGACTCAATTATCACTATGAAACATAGGAAGATTAATGTAATCTTTATATAGAACGGTTGTTTCTATATGCAGAAACTTGGTTTGTATGAAAAATCATAAGCTGAACCAGATAAGAAGTGACAACAAAAGGAAGACATGGAAAAAGCCTAAACTTACTTGGGGAGGTCTGGGAGGCGTTGACTGATCCCTGGAATGAAGCAGTTGAGCAATTAATGTGGTGAAGCTACAGATATAAAGTGTTCAGCCATATCTCTGTGTTGCTTGGGTGTCTGGCTGCTAAAAAGAACACGTTCATCCATAGAATATCAAAGGATATATAGTACACTTCTGCAAAGGGATTGGCAGAGTGTTAGGAATCAGGATCAGAAGAGAAACGAGGACCAAAGAAGTTGATGAAGTGGGGATAGATAGAGCTAAAATGATTATGTCGGATGAAGAAAGATTCAATGAAACAAGAAAAATAAATAGTTTTCTCTAGCCTTCTCCTTCACAAATCACAACCAGCAAGTCACATGCTGCGGTTGAATGGATTGTACCACCTTCATTTCACTCTCTTTCTCTCTGTTGATTCTGTGTATTTTAGTAGCCGTCCATGTCGGCATGATATATATAAGGTTGACTGACTCTCATGTATCAGCGACGCCAAACATCTCTTGCAATGATTGGGAAGGGAAGGAATGGTTGGACTTATAGCTACGTTGACAAGCCACATGCACATAAAGATCCTAATAACTCTGCAGAATCTTCTCTAATGTGGACCACGCATAGGATGTTAGCATTGTTAAATGGTAATTCAGATTCTATTGTGATTCCTACAACCCTTTCATGGAGTGAGTGCCTTTACAATTGCAAGATTTCTTGGTGACCTCCAGATTTGATATAACTCTTGAATCCTGGAGTTGTCACTAAAACCGTAGAAGCAAATAGGAGAATTTGGCTGAAACATGTTCAGTGCAGTGTAGTTGTTAGTTGTGGTAAAGCATGCATACAGGACAGAATACTTAAGTTGGTAGATATATATATATATATATATATATGCTATCAGTACATACATACATACATACATACATACATACATATATTGCCATGAGACTTAAATAATGCTTCATATAATCATTACCAACATAAGATTCAAAGTTCACACCAACGTTTCAGGAGAAGAACATCATATCTTTAATTTCACTACTGACACGACAACGAACACTTGGAGGCAACCTTTTGGAAGCATTTAATTTTATCTGGAAAGCTATAGAACGGAAACTAGTTTTAGCCTGTCGAAGGCATTTAATCTGATTTGCAGACTCCCACTATGACTGTACCAACAGCTTGCATAAATATCGACAACATCTTGGATCTAACTTCGGCACAAACTGAGACGTTGACCCTTTTCCTTCAGACGTTCGAAGAGCACAAGTAGAGGATAGAGCTCCCGTAAGTGTTGTTGGACGTCGGCATGGCCACAGAAGCTTCGCTGCGTGTCAAACTTATCCATCAGTGTTCAAGTTAAGCAGGTGGGAGGACATCCATCGAGTGCTCTAAGATAAAGGATGGCTCAGATCAGAAACACCGGAAGAAGATGAATGCTTTTTCCAATCTATCTCCCTGTGCCTGAGTTAAGACATAATTATCCGCAGAGGTACAAGACCTCGCAGAAGATTGTCAATATCATAAAGACGATGCCTTCGATCTTACTATACAAATAGTAAGCATGTGAATATGTGCTGAAGGGTACGTGACATTACATTTGTGCTGACGTTGTTGAATCCCAATCATTCCTTTCCTCCTATTCACAGACACATATCTCGGAAAATACATGATGTCAATGCAACCACGTCATTCACGCATCGCCCCATACAGCCGCCCTAATCATTGAGGACGGGCGTCTTCCACTTCTCTGTGTCTGCTCAATCATCAACCATTACGTCCAAGTCGGTGTTGGGTTGCTTTGTTGGAGTACAATTGTTTGTTCATATGCATGGGCTGTACAACGTGCACACTTGACGCATTGCAAGGAAAGAGAGTTGTTTTCCAAGGGGGTACATTTGTGGCTTCAACAAAAATTCTATGGTTCCTACTGCACTGCATCGTGGAGGATCTTTTGGAGAGCAGTAATTTGTCGGTGTAACACATCACGTTAACATTTAAGATGATGATAATAATAGGATCATCACATCAACTTAAACCCTTGTGAACATATTAATGTGGATCATCCATCCATCAATTGATAGGACTAGTAACAATGGTCCCTCACGAGCATTGATAGGTCACCTTTTACTCCTCCTGGTCCCAGCTCATGTCCCTTCCGCTAATAATTGTGCTACAGGAAGTCTCAAATCAAGTTCAAGTGAATCGCATGGTCTGCATTAAGTATCCTTTTGGTTGATTCTGAAAAATGCGATAGTGCAAACCCGTAAGCTATTGCCTATCAAATCAGAGACTCCTGCCGACATAGTGACGATGAGAGTGATGTTCTTTCAAAGTGTGAGCACTGGGCTGGACTTTTACTGACATTGAGTGTGTACTGTCTTTCTCTTGATAAGATTTCGAAAATGCTATCAAACAACAACAATTGTCGGTAAGAATTAAAATGTAATGGATGCTGTTGCTACTGCTATGAATCATCACTGCTTGCGGTTGGTTGCCATCATCACTCACTCGAGTCCCAAATGATTCGTATGAAGACACCAGAAACCATACGCACCAAGAGACTCGAATCATGGTAATAATTCAAACAGTGGAATCACCATTAATTTTTACTCCCTTACAGCTACTACATGTAACCCTGTTTCTTCCATCATTATTCTCAGCAAGTACATGGGCTTATTATATCAGCAAAATCACCTCCTGCTAACGATGTTTCGGGCCTCAACTCAATTTCGTGATTTTTTAAATATTTATTTAAATATGTATGAAGAAATGTTTACTAATTTAGTTGATAAAGACCTTGATTGATTATTGTAAGGTTCTGATTCGAATTTCGTTTTCACCCTTTATCCTTTCCGAAAGAAAATAAAAAATCATTTCTTCTTCTAAATTACTTAAAAGCAAAGTCTACTATTTAAGCTTCACCTGCGGCTTTGAACAAATACTGTGTCTTCCACTCTGTTTCTTTCTGAAATCTCTCTAATTCTACCAAAGAAAATTGGCACTCCAAATATATATTTTTTTCATGTTTGAATTCCTTTTCTTTCAAGTAATTTGGTTGTTACCAAACCTGTACGTATGTTTCATCAATCACACAACAGAAGTGCAAGTGATGTGGTACAACCGGTGGGCTTGGAACAGCGTCGACATCTCTCTGCTGAAAACAAGTCATCTGCAATACAGGATTTGGGTTCAATATGTATAGTTATATCTTTACAACATTTCAATCTCCATAAGTTATCGTTAGATCTTTACAACATTTCAATCTGAATTCACCTGATGTCATAGTTATTAGCTATCTACTTTCGGCTCTGGATTTGTACCGAATCTAAAGCCACATTGCAGCCACAATCGGAGTGTAGTTATATATAGGGCAATGCGGCTTTTGATCACGCATGTAAAGGTCAACTAGAGAAGCTCGTGAATTGCAAGTGAATTGTAAGTGATCACTCATGGAATATATTTTCTTCAATAAAAGAAATATATTAAGATTCAATCGTTCTCTGGTATGACCTAAGAAGCTCGTGATACAGGATGGTGGAGAGCTCCACTGGAAGACACAACGAATCAATCCAAAGAGAACAGTAGTTTTATAGGCTCTTGCTTGCTTGACAGCCCAGTTTACCGCCCTGTTGCATTCACGAAAGCAGTGAGTAATAGTATACGACTGTACATGGTTCGGCATGTCTTTGATGTCGTGAATAGTATGAGCAATAGCCCGAGGAACTGCCTCATTCCCATTCAGCACATCTACTATCGTAGAAGAGTATGTTTAAATTGATAAATGGAGATTTTCCTTGAACTTACTGTTTGTAATCCACGTTTAATGGCTGCTGCTTCACATTGCGCAGCTGACTTGTTTTGAGAGTATTGCTGTCCAATTGCTCGACACTCTGATCTCTGATGATAAATCTCCATCCTGCAATAGGGAAGCACAATTAGTATTCAATTTTAACCAAGCTATAATTTTTGTCATTTGAATTAGTCAGTCTATTCCCTTCGGATATGGATTCTCTAGCACAATAGCTAGTATAAGACAATACTTGTGTCCAAGACCATAAAATGAAAGATTTTTTTCTTTGATTAAAATGTTCAGCGTATTTTTCGAATAAATCACAACTGGTTTGCTATTGCAGTCTATAGCAGTTTGCGCAGCCCCAGACTTGTTCTTTCTTGAAGCCAATCCCAGTGTTCCAGGATGCTTTATAAGAGAATGAGAAGTTGAAAGTAATTTCCCAGAGATTCCATTTATATATATATATATATATATATATATATATATATATATATATATATATATATATATATATATATAGGGCATTGGAAAAAAAGATGGTCAATAGTTTTAGGTACTCAAAGGCATAGGGAACGAGTAGATTGAACATTGAAACGAAGATGTAGCAGATAGTCAGCACTAGCAAGTAATTTCCAATTCCAACTAGATAGATTGATGATATTTAGGAATGTGAATTTGACCATATTTTGCATGAATAATTTTGTTCTAACGATTGTTATCATTACTAAGATATCGAAGAATTATGCGAGTGACCGTAAAGTGGGTTCTGAAGGTTGAAGAAACTATGCTAAGACCACCATGATATTTATGAGAAGTAACTAAATTAAAATGAATAAGATGTAAGTCTTTTTTTTTTCTGAATTATTTTATCATAGAAAGTTTTTAATCAATGTTTGAATTTTGTGTATGAAACCTTCTTGAAGCCAAGTATCACTTAATAGTGTGTGAAGCGATGGAAGTCAAAAACAGATTTTATCAAAACTAAATGATCAGCTTGAGATCAATGATTGCATTTCCATGTAACAAGTTTAGTTTTGATTTTGATTTTATTAATGAATTGATCATGGGCCGATTGAGAAGTTGCATGTAGCAAGAACATGAAATATATACTTCAACAAGAACCAATGGGTTTTGGCCCATTACAGGACAACTTACTCTCGTTCATCATGAAATAAAAGGTGACAAACGTTTTTAGAAAAGAAGTTACAGAGTAAATAAAACTACACATGTCAAATTGTCATGCTACAGAGTAAATAAAACTATCATCATACGATACAAGATCATTATAGAGGCAAACATGGAATGACATCAATGCATTTCTTACATCTTTTTAATCAATTTATGATTTGAGGATCAGATTTGATTGATTGATTTGATTATATAATTTTAGTATATTATTGATAAAAAGCTCTTTCTTAAAAATTTATAAATATATATTATCTAAATGGATGTTATCAATTTCTTTCACAACATATTCCTATATTCTACATGATATTAGAGCCTATTTGCTTCAAAAACAAGATTTTCTCTAGAGTCTCAATAATAACAATCAACAAAAAATTATATACTGTGATAAAATTAGACATATAATAAAAGTTTGTTGGTCTCGATCAAAGCCTATTGCTATACCCAATTGGCCCCAAGTAAATATCATTATTATTTTGACTTTTTATCTAACTAATTAGATTGTCGACTCCGAGCTTCTTATTATATCATTTCTAATTTATAGAACTTATATATCTACAATGACTATAAAGATAATAAAGATATTATCATTAGTAATGGTAACAGAATCTCTATTACTCACTCTTTCATAACATTTAATTCATACATCAACATTTTTACACTGTTATTTATGCAACTCACATAAAAAAATATTATTTTTATTTCTTAATTCTATAAATAAAATAACATATCTATTAAGTTCTTTTTCAACTCATTTCTTATAAAAGATTTAAGCACAAGGACATCCTTAGTTTAAGGTCAAAATAAAGTAAAAATCTACGAGTGATCATTAGCTTTTAGTTATTACTTCAATCAATGTTGACATCGTTGCCTTGGTCATCCATCATTCTCTATTCAACAACAAATACTTTCTCTTACTTTCTTCCAACATTCAAATCGAGTAATAAAAGTTGCTTGCTTTAATAATAAAAGTCAAAGTATCTTTTGGAATGTCATTCATATCTTGCTTTAATCGTTTAAAATTATCTATATTGATGTCCAAGGCTCTACCCTAACTACTTTCTTTGATGATTTTAGATTTTATTATTTTCATATATTACTTTACTGAATATACATGGTTTTATCCTCTCAAATATAAATATGAAGTTATCATAGTTTTTACTCATTTTAGAAAGATGGAACGAGAACTTCTCTAATAGATGGGATGAATACCAAGTTTTAATAATTTACTTACTTCTTATCCTATGATATACAATATCTCAATTCATCACCACACATACCTTAATTAGTTACTCAATTAAACTAAAATATTGACATATGATTGAAGCTAATGTTACCCTTTTATATCAAGCCTTTATGCTAGTAACCTTTTGGTCAATAATCTTTCAACCATCAACTCTATCCTTAGTCATGCCTCAAACACACCTCTCACCACATCAACTATCAACTCTCCTCTAGAATTACAATCCCTTATCACCCTAGTTCAACAACACCTCACTCCCTCATCTTTTTTTGCTTCTCCACCAACTTACCTTGCAGTGCTTGTTGAAACAATATCCTTGCCACCATAAATGATATTTTTTTTCTCTTTTCAGCTAAGTGACATAGAAGTGTATTAGTCTAATCAAGTACGTGTCAATAACTCTCTACTAATTCGCATATCTCCAACATAATTCAATAATACCACCATGTTTAAACATTAGATGACAACACGGTTCAAAAATATTATCTTAAAATCATATTAAATCCTTGACCTTAATGCTACCACAAGTTCTTTACCTGAATCTACTAAACCCACAATCATCACCTAAGCCCAAAAATCTCCATAATGGTGTAAAACCATATATGAAAAATACGATGTCCTACTTCATAATATCACATCGATCATTATATTATTTTATGGCACACAAAATATCATCAAGTATAAGTGAATATTTCAAATTAAGCAAAACCCAAATAAATCTATTACTAAATATAAAGCACGTCTAGTGGTCAAAGGATTTCACCAATTACCAAGTGTTGATTTCACATGAACATTCGGTCCAATTGTTAAACCAATGATAATTTGGCTCATCCTAAATTTAGCTATCACTTAAAAGCTAGCATATATACCAACTAGATGTTAATAGTACTTTTTTTTAAGACACCTTAATTGAACAACGACCTCTTGATTTGATCCACCCTTAATATATATATATATATATATATATAATATTTATAAACTATAAAAATCTATTTATGAATTTCGCTAAGCTCCAAGAGCTTGATATACTAAACTTGGCTTATTTTTTATGTTAGTTGACTTCGTCAACTCTAAGTTTGATAAATCTTTGTTTATGAAGAATAAAAGGGAAGTACTATATATTTATTAATTTATGTAGGTGACATTATCATCACAAACAATAATATTTGAATATGAAGTAATTCTTTAAGCAATTGACAAATCGATTCTCCATAAAAAAATATAAAAACCTTAAGATTTTTTTAATAATGAAAGCAACATTTTAATCTTCTAGATTTTTCTTATCTCAAAAGAATAACATTCAAGATTATACGATATACATAATGCTAAAGAAGTCATCACCTTACTCTTCCAATCACTCAAATTATACGATAGTAGTCCTACTATGGATTCCGTACTCTACTTACAAGTACTTAGTTTCTTATAGTATTTATCTCTCATACGTACAGACAATTAATTTATAGTCAACAAACTATCATTCATCACGTATTAGTTTACACTAAAATATGTCTAACGGTATCTCAAAGAAATTCTTAATTATGAATTTTTTCTTCGCAAATACTTATCACTAGTTCAACTTTATGTTTTTATTAATATTGATTGAATAGAGAACATTGATGATAGAATATATATCAATCTATATTATCTTTCTTCCAACAAATTTAATTAATTAAAATTAAAAAAAAAATCATAACAACCACACATATCGAATCATCACCTATCTTTCAACTTGCCATCTCCACTATCTCAACTTCTTCGTACCAAATCTTTAGTGTGACACGTAGCAATTTGAACTCATAATTCAGATTTAATAAATTAATGAGTTAATTATACTATTATCTCGATAAGTGGTAACCACGTCAAATCTCCATCGAACAGCACTTCCTCACACACCGCGTGATAGGATAGACGGCGATCTCAGCCGCGTTATAGAACAGACGGCGATCTCAGCCGTCGATTGACAGAAAGCGCCCGAAAAAAGAAGAAAAGAAACCGCCCGAGAGAAAGTAAAAGCCTCGTGACGCCTGACAACGTTTCACACTCTGCTAATTAATCTGGATCGTCCGTAGTTCCATAAAGAGATCCCGACCGTTAAATGAATAGTACCCGTAAAAGTTTTTAGCGGTAGGAAGAAAAAGGATTATATAAGTAAATAAATAAATAAATGTCCCCTCCGTCTCGCCAATATCTCTTCTGTCCTCTCTCGTTTTATTTGGTATTGGGGGAGTGGACGAGGGAGGCCCATCGAATCCACTTGGGTTTCTTCGCCGATAAGGATCGGTGGTTGGGGCTTTGTTCTCGTCGAGTCCGGTGTGGTGAGAAAGATCAATCCTTGCTGGATTTTTTTTTTTTTCGTTTTCCCTTTGCAATTTATTTGTTGGGGGTTTCGAGGAAATTGATGATAACATGCTCGTTTTCTGATGCTGATCTGTGGAATTAATTAGTCCGATATATTACTGGAGCTGTTGTTAATATAGGCTATTTGTTAATTATTTGTTGTTTTGGCTATGATTTGTGTTACTTATTTCGTTTCACCGATTTCTATCTTGCATCAAGTTGCTTGCTTGTCTAAGAATCCTTACATATATGTTCTCCGATCTAAGAAACGATTGCAACAGACAAAGAAAGATCTGTATCAAAGTCATATTTGGGGTCATCTCTTTAGGGTTCTGATGGTAGGCTTTCTTTGGATGGTAAAGTTGATGGTTGATTATCCGTCTTTATACTTTGTCAGACCTACACGGAATAGATCTGTGGGGTACGTTGTGAATTTTAACGATTCACTTTGAGTGCTGTCTAATGTGGATCTTATGTTATTTTTCTGCACTGAAACATCATTCTGAACCATGTTGATAATTTGCATCAAGACAGGTGAAAGACGGTCGTCTCATTAGTGTAGGATGCGATTTCATATGGGTAGCATTTGTTTGCCTGCGTTTTGAAATGCCTAAAAGTAGCAATTGCAGGCAAATGCGACTAAGATAAAGGAGGATGCTGGTGCCCAGACAGGAAGGACTAGCAATTATGCAGGACTAAGGTAGAGGAATAGAGGGCCACAATGTGTGAGGAGGCCACGTGTGAGAGGATGATATCTAAGATTTTATTACATATAGTTCAGTCCGCAAGTGTGTCATACAGTATTTCAAATCATACGCCCACTTTGCTGCATGTAGGGTTCTAGTTGTGTTGGCACAATACTACATTGGGTTTACTTGCAGACAATCAAATGCTTGCAAAATGAGCTCCTTTCTGCAAAAGCACTTGCAGGTAGCCCACTTACAGGCAAGCAAATAGCCCAAACAAGGCCTCATGTGTTATGAGTAATTTTAACTATGTGTTTGCTGTTGCCTTGCAGTAGATCAGTCATGCCAGATCCGACTTGATGTGTATTAAATTCAGCACAAGTTTTGGTCGAAATTGTATTGGCAGGAACGACATCAAATATTGTACTCAATTTCTGAAACCCAGTTGTTCATGGAGATTGAACTTTTTGGATTTATTTGATTGTTAATTTGTATTGATAGAGTTCAAGTTGTCAAAGCTGTCATGAAGTCAATGTTTTATATAGATCATATATCACATCCTAACATACTATATAAAAGAAACTGATGTGGTTGGTGTATTCTTCATCATGTTTTTGTTGTTAATTAACATTATCAATAAATATGATTCTGCTTATCACTTAAGTGTGGTTCACTTCTTTAGACCATGGTTCTATCTTTTTCATTGATGGTCCCTGGTGGATTATGAACAATAATAACACACTAAACTAATTGTTCTAGATATCCCAATTTTTTGGACGATCTCTTTGATCTGTAGTAGCAACCAATAATATTTACATAGGCATCCTACTTTGCTTTTCTACATTTGTGGTATCATTTTTTTGTGGTAGTCAACTCTGGACATGTTCTGTTAAAGGAAAACTTTGAATGTGCTTTCTTTTCTTCTGGATGCTTGTATTTATCCAAGAAGATGTTTTGTTCTATGTTGTTTCAAAGATGGCTTTCTATGGTTCTAATGGTAACTGGAATGAGACTATGCAATTTTTATCTTTTCCTCTCTCATCTCAGCGTCCTTTGGATGCACATGCTTTATTCTTGCATTATAACCTGGCCTTTTATTCAATATATATAGACTTTTGAGGAGATTTTAAGTGTGTAAGGCGATTCTCTTTTTGTCATATAATTTGTTAATGAAGAAAATTTTGAACTACATACAATGTGGGAATCCTGAATGTCACCATAACCAGTCCTGTAATTGATATTCTCCTCATAATTGGTGATCATAATTGGTTGGTCTGTTGGGAAAGAAACATCTTTTACACTTTTGATTCACTTTCACAGCATTTCCATATTGTCTATAATTTAAAATTTTCATTTACATAGAGAAAATTTTAATGGGTTCTATTACCTAGCAACAATTTTTTTGGATTATTATTAGCAAATATTCTCTTTATATTATTCTTCAATGTCAACTGATGTTATCGCTACTCATAATTTTCAGTTTTTGGAGTGAAGCTTCTTTGCAAAGCCAGTGAAACTCTGTTCTTTCTCTTTGAATCTCAAAGGCTAAGTGTTCATGTCTGATCTTGACATCCATATTCCAACTACATTTGGTATGATCACAAAAGACTGTTAGACTATGAATACAATTATGTTCTAGATTCATTTTTATACGTCAATTATCATGTGTTATTGGGGTACTATATCTGCATCATTCCATCTTGCTTGCACTTGTCTCTTTGAATGCAGATCCTTTTGCTGATGCAAATGCTGAGGACTCTGGTGCTGGTGCAAAGGAGTATGTTCATATCCGCATCCAACAACGAAATGGCAGAAAGAGTCTGACAACTGTGCAGGGGCTAAAGAAAGAGTTTAGTTATAACAAGATCTTGAAGGACCTAAAAAAGGAATTCTGCTGTAATGGTACTGTGGTCCAGGACCCTGAATTGGGCCAGGTACTTAATATTCCCTTGAATTATTTTGCTTCTGCTATGTTAGTGCAGTCTATGTCGCTGCACCTTGGTTTGGTTTTTCTTTTCTTAGGAGCATTAGTTGTCTGCAGGTTATTCAACTCCAAGGTGATCAGCGTAAGAACGTCTCGAGTTTCCTGGTTCAGGTGTGTATACCCTCTGTGGTTATTTAGCTTCTGTACTTAATTTGTGCAACCATGTAAGGAACAGTGCAAACCTTTTTCCAAAACTGTGTTAATTTCTCATACTCTTCATATCCAGGCGGGTATCATCAAGAAGGAGCATATCAAAATTCACGGGTTCTGAATAATCGCATATCATGCGTTAAGACTTGAGTTATATATATTGTTTCTGGCTGCTTGTAACATGTAACTTAAGGGGACACTGTGTTGCGACTCCTGCGTCGCTGGTCTTCTGATGGCTTATCTCTCAGTGACGTTTTCTGCCGTGAGAAGAAGCGTTGCTTTGTGTTATGGTTTATGTTCATTTGTGTTGGTCCGGATGTTTGATCTCACCATGACTATTGTTCTTTTGGTCTATGCGTTACATTGCTGGTTAAAATGGGTGGCCTATTGCATGATATGAACATCTCGTTCAGTACGATTTCTAGAGAAGTGTAGCGTGTGCAGGTCTGTATCTTCCCCTGTATGAATCAGAAATTTAGTGGAGCTTGCAGAGGGTTGATGTTTATATAATGTCCGTGTTTAATGATCTCAAATTAGATTTGTAATTACCAACACATTATGTGAGCGATTGATGTTTAGATATCATCGTTGACATAAATGTAACTAAAAATCTGGTTAATTATATATTATTTTTATAATTAATTATCTTTCGTATTTTGATCGTTATATTTTAAAAAGCGGGTATCATTATAGTTATGGATATCTTTATAGTTATAGAAGTGAAATATTTAGGTTTATTTATCCTAATATTATATATTTTATTAATAAAAATATAAAAATAAAATGATAATTTTAATATTTTAGTTGATGATTAGTAGATTGTATCGATGGTGTTGTTAGGGGTTGTGGATGGTTATTGTGGACGAGGAGAGTGACAGGAAAATGTGAGGATTGTTTTGTATTTGTGTCGACATTGATATAATTGTCGAGTGGAGAAAATGTTGCTTAGCAATTGCATGGTGGTCTTTTCGTCACTCAGACAACTACATTGATATTGATGATATGCACAATTGTATGGAGAAAAATTTTTCTACTATCGTTGGATATATTCATCGGGAGTTTGACAATCGTTTGCTTACCAACCTTCCGGAGCTTCCTTTCTTGGTCGATGATAATCGCGACAAATAGAACTCCAACAAACCCCTAATCTTCTCTTTTCATGCCTATACCAGAATTAACACAACATTATGGGAAACTCCGACGACTCTAACTTTGGGTCGAGAGATCCGCCCAATGGGTCGACGACAAGGCAACCACTATCTTCTCCATATGCGTCGAGCAATGCCCAGCTTTGGGTCGAGCAATTCGCCCACTGTTGTTGGTTGTCGCTTGGCAACTACATCAGCACCGACACAGTTGGTGGGGGTCATTGCGACGTCTACAATGAAGATGGTGATTGCCTTATCGTTGACCTGTTGGGTGGATCACTCGACTCGAAGCTAGTGTCGTCGAAGCTCTTGCTGCTCCCCCTACTGTTGCATTAGTTCTGGCATGGGGCATGAAAAAGGGGAGATGAAGTGCTCATCGAAGGAGTTCTATTCGCGGTGGTTGTCGTTAATTGGGAAGGGAAGCTCTAGAACATTGGCAGGCGAACGGTTGTTGAGCTCTTGGTGGACAAATTCGGTGGTCGTAGAAAAATGTGTCTTAGAATTTGATTCTGAGTATGTCATCGTACCCATCATTGACACAGTTGTTGAGCGACAAAAGGGCTATCGATGCAGATGTCGAGTGACCCTTTTGCCACTTAATAACTACGTTGATGTCGACGCAATTATAGAGTGATCCTTACCTCTTGTCATCGCTCTTCCATCGACAACAACAACCCCTAGCCTCCAGTGATATCATTATCCGTCACCATAAACTAGAATGTTAAAATTATATTTGGTAAAACTAATAACGTTATGATAAATGAGGATAATTTATAGTTAACCCCTAAAAATCACATAGAACTATAATGCTCCCCAAAATATAATTCATAATTGATGTATACTCAATTAGATTGGTTAGAACAAGTCTAATTACTTAATTATATCACATAAGTGGTCCTCAAATATTAAGGACACATCCCACCATTTTATTATTATATGAGATTTTTTTAAAAAAAATTGTAAGAAAAAAATTTAAATATCAAAGTCGTAATAATATGTAGTGTTCAGATTAGTAAATGCCGTTAAGGAATAGCATTCAGAATAAATGATAAAATCATATCTTCAACATTGATTGATATGATATATCTGATCTTTTTATTGAAGGTTCCAAATTTCATTCGACGTATTCAAACGTATTAACTTACTCGAATCTCATTCGACATATTCAAATTTCATTTGAACTTGGATTTTATTTTATTTTTATTTAAAATAAATAAATAAATAAATAAATGATAAAATATCTTATCTCTTTATATTCTAATCACCAAAGGTCGGAGGGTAGAAATCCAACACAATGCCCAGTGGGGGGGGGGGGGGGGGGGCGGGGTCTTATATTGACGCTCTTTCCTCGATGTGCGCCACGTCCGACCTATCCAGAGTTCATCGCAAAGTCCTCTGGTTCACACGAAGTACGTTTCTTTTCAACCCAAACGCGCTGGCAGATGGGATTTGAATCGTGTGTACTTCACACCGCCGTACCAGTGGACGGTAGGCAATCGATGGTCACATCTTCCCCATATCATACATATTCTGAAAGTCCGGTGAATGATTCCATACTCGTACCGGTTGAAGGGGGATAACGATAAGCCCGGTGACCTCAATACCACGTCGATCGGGTCGGGTTCCCGGTTCCTGAGGTGAAGAAGACACGTGCACGTATTGCACATCCGAGTTCTTAGATAAACATCAATCCTTCCTTCTTCTTTGGATTGGACGTTTGCAGACTGGTGTCATGCGTCCCTAACTCTCTCTCTCTCCCCCCACCAACCAACCTTATCCTCTTTCTCTCCGCCCATCCAAGCGCAACCGTTTTCTCCGTCACCATATGCCCAACTATCTCTGTACATATTATTATTATTATTATTATTATATATATAAACAATTATAAGTGTTCTAATAATAAATATTCACAGAAATATAGAGCTTTCTACTGTTTACCTACATGTCTATCTATCCATCTAAGATATACGTTAGTGTTTCAATTGCTGGACATTGTCTAAATGTATATGAAATATATATACAAACATATTTCTTGGAGAAGGATTAAGGGTCTCATCCTTCACTAAAATCCTTTACTAGGACAATGCCCTCTCTCCTCATAAAACAAAAGAAAAAAAAAAGAGAGAGAATGATACGATGAACAATATATATTTATCATAAAACACCTAGATAATCAATCATCCGAAGAATCAGGTTTTTATTTCTCAGAAATAAGAAGATTTTATTTCTTTTCTTCAATTTAAAGGAGAAGTAAAGCTCTATATGCAAATTCTCTTTTCAAAGGTACCCCTACATTAATTCATTTCACTTATCTTTTTATTCTCGATTATTCATCCTTTTGGATAAAAACAAATATAAAAATTTCAAATAGCCAAGCAGCACTCCAACACGTCAGAAAACAATGCCATGAGGAACTTCGCCAGTCCTGCACGACTGGCCTACATTGATCTGCAACTCTGGGCGATAGCTACTGCAAGCATTCGACTGGACTCTGCATCATATCTTCAGAGCTATTGGATTAAACAATCAGCATCAAACATCTCCATTTTCATCGCAGCTATTGTTTGATGAAGATCCAATGACTACGGATGTTCTAAACGCTTCTTACACCCTCGTATTTCCTTGACCATACTCATCCGTCGAGAGGAAGTTCCTGAGAAGCAACAGGAATCTGAAAGGTGTTTGCTTGCATGGGCTGGTCAGCTTCCAAGTGAGGAAGCTTGTGGGGTAAGGATGGAGGGTGTGGCAGCTGAACAAGACAATCTGAGACTATTTAAATATGTTATCATCACCACAATATTTGGAAAATGAAAATAATTAAGTTGTCAACCTGTGTTCTCTCTTGATGGATAATTAAGGGAAGTTGCCATGCCAACCCACTTCTTGCATCCTTTATAAAGGAGGAAGGGGAGCAGACCTTTGCATGCGCTGGTTGCAACTCCTGACAAATATCCATCTCTCAAGAATTCTCCCATGGCTTCATCCTTTTCAGTGCCTTCAATGGTCAGTTCTCATGCCTGCTTCCGTAATCTCCTTCCTTCCCATTTTTCTTTACTTGCATCTAGCAGAAGATATCTTCATCAAGCCTCTGTGCTCTTCTGTATTTATTCTTTTGCGGTAATACCAAAGAAAAAGAGCACTATAGACAAACCTTTATTACTTGACATGATGGAGGGAAAGAGACATAGGTATCTAATGATCATAATATGACGAGTCTCATTAGTTTAATGAGGAATGTAAGTTCATGTTTACTTGTTTCCTATCCTTCTTATGCATGCTATGAGAACCAGCCAGAAAAATTGGAGGTTTGTAGTTTTAACAATGAAAATGTGATATTTCCATCGAGAACTCTACCACTCGATGCTTTGCTATTCTGATGAGTTTATATATGCTGGATTTAGTCAAAACTATACTTATGAAATTGCTGCCTCATGTCTTCTTTTCTCATGGATAAGATTTTAAGCTTGTGATTGTCATTAAAGGTGTCAAAATTTTGGTTCGGGATAAATGTAGTTAATTTTGTGGTTTTGGCCTTTGAACTCTCCATCCTCTGTTGAGTTGGCTAGAAAATAAGATGTCAACCAAGAAACAATAATTCATCCTGAAAAGATATTAATTGATCGGCAAATTCCAAAGATGCTGCTATATTGCCCAGTCAAGGCCAAATGTTGTATTGCTATATAGTCTTGATAAGTATAATTAACATGAGTTTAACTACAGATAATGGCGGAAGAAAGCAGATTTGAAGCGGAAGTTGCCGAGGTGCAAGCATGGTGGAACACCGAGAGGTTCAAGCTTACCCGCCGCCCTTACACTGCTCGCGATGTCGTCTCCCTCCGTGGCACCCTCCGCCAAACCTATGCCTCTAACGAGCTCGCAAAGAAACTCTGGCGCACTCTCAAGACCCACCAAGCCAATGGCACCGCCTCACGGACCTTCGGCGCTCTTGACCCAGTCCAAGTCACCATGATGGCCAAGTACCTCGACACCATCTACGTCTCCGGCTGGCAGTGCTCCTCCACCCACACCACCAGCAACGAGCCGGGTCCTGACCTTGCTGACTACCCTTACGACACCGTCCCGAACAAGGTCGAACACCTCTTCTTCGCGCAACAGTTCCATGACCGCAAGCAGCGAGAGGCTCGGATGAGCATGAGCCGCGAGGAACGGGCACGCACCCCTTACGTCGACTACTTCAAGCCTATCATCGCCGACGGTGACACGGGCTTTGGCGGTGCCACCGCTACCGTGAAGCTCTGCAAGCTATTCGTCGAGCGGGGCGCGGCCGGAGTTCACATCGAAGACCAGTCATCGGTCACCAAGAAGTGTGGTCACATGGCCGGAAAAGTCCTTGTATCGGTCGGCGAACACATCAACCGGCTCGTGGCGGCGCGACTGCAGTTCGACATCATGGGCGTCGAAACCGTCTTGATCGCGAGAACTGATGCAGTTGCTGCCAATTTGATCCAAACCAACGTGGATTCCAGGGACCACCAGTTCATTCTTGGTTGCACCAACCCACATCTCAAAGGGAGGAGTTTGGCCGGTGCGTTAGCTGAGGCGATGGCAGTCGGAAAGAATGGCCCTGAGCTTCAGGCCATCGAGGACGAGTGGCTGTCGATGGCCAAACTAAAGACCTTCTCCGAGTGCGTCGAGGACGCAATCAACAGCCTCAACATCCGCGAAGACGAGAAGCGCCAAAGACTCGACGAATGGGCGAATCGCTCGGGTTATGATAAGTGCCTGTCCTATGAGCAAGGGAGGGACGTAGCTGAGAGGCTCGGCCTTGAGAACCTCTTCTGGGACTGGGACTTGCCCAGGACCAGAGACGGCTTCTACAGGTTCAAAGGCTCAGTCATGGCGGCGGTTGTCAGGGGCTGGGCTTTCGCACCCCACACCGACCTGATATGGATGGAGACGTCGAGCCCCGACTTGGTTGAATGCACCAGGTTCGCCGAGGGAGTGAAGTCGAAGCACGCGGAGACGATGCTGGCCTACAACCTCTCGCCGTCGTTCAACTGGGACGCATCGGGCATGGCCGATGACCAGATGAGGGACTTCATTCCTCGGATCGCGAAGCTGGGCTTCTGCTGGCAGTTCATAACACTGGCCGGGTTCCATGCTGATGCACTGGTGGTGGATACCTTTGCCAGGGACTTCGCCAGGAGGGGGATGTTGGCCTATGTGGAGAGGATTCAGAGGCAGGAGAGGAACAACGGGGTGGACACTTTGGCTCACCAGAGATGGTCCGGTGCTAGTTACTACGACAAGGTGCTGAAGACCGTGCAGGGTGGGATCACCTCCACCGCAGCCATGGGCAAAGGCAAGTTAATTGCCTCTTCATTTCTGTCAGACAATCCTTACCATTTCTGGGCGACAAACTTTAATTGATCTATCGTTTGCAGGAGTCACCGAGGAACAATTCCAAGAAACATGGACTAAAAATGGAGTCTTGAGCATGTCTGATGCCAATGGCATTGTGCTGGCCAAGTCTAGAATGTAGGACCAAGTTGCCGAAGCCATGAGAAGAACTTCCAGCATGGATCTAAAGGATTCCATGGTTCTGTTGCTTCGTTTCAGTGCATGTCCTAACCAGATTTGAATAAATTGTGTAATCACTAATAACTCAGTGGAGATTGGGCTTATTATTTTTTATGTTAAGCCTTAATTATCTGAATCCGGCCCTTTGTCATGCATCCATGTTTAAGTTATGAAGCCTAACTATGTTGGTATATGATGAACAAAGCTGGACTAGAGCAGAGTATTGTTGTGCTCTTAGAACATTAGTTTATATTACTCATGCAAGTTCCTAATCACACGATGGATGTAGTCACACGGAGTCTTCGAAAGCTGTAACGATCTCAAAGCCCCAACACATTTCCTAACATGCAGTGAACAGGAAATGAAAGGTTCGGATAAAAGGTCAGTATTATCCAAGAGCAATTGCTAGATGATCATCCACAACATCACACCACAAGGTTCGGCCTATTAGCTTAGGAACCTCGACTTGTTTCTCTACACTAACGCTAACATTTGTGTTCCTATCATGATGATCGTTCCTTCGATGAACCGAGAACAAACTATTCCGAAACCTCAAATGTTTGCTGGTTCAGTTAGGCTTACAGAACCCAATGTGATGTCACAGAAGAGGTACTATCAAAATCTTGGTGTTTATCAGGATTCAAGATTAGAAATGAAACAAAAGTTGGTCTCAGGATCTTCAAACCCAAATGCCAGAGATCTTCAAACCAAAAGTCTCAGACTCCGCATTCCACCAGGAAGTGCCCGAGAAACCAAACCAAATGTCACTTGGCTCACCACTAAGTTAAAGGTGCACTATGCAACTTCGTTCCCCGGAGTGCACTTTGATAGAAGATAAGATTTCTCTAACTATACGAGAAAATTTTAAAGAAAATCGTCTATTCTGTTGAGGAAAATCCTTCCTCCTATAAATAGGAGAGGGACATATTTATTTAAGCTTTTTCAATTCTTCAATAAAGTTTTTTAACAGTGAGAAAAACGAAGCTTCACTTTTGCCTTCAGCCAGCGACCAACACCGCTAAGAAAAGCAAAGCTTCGCTCTTGCCTTCGGCTAGCGACCGACGCCACTGCAGTCAAATTCCTATGAGGCTCCGCGATCAATCCTCATCTTCCTCATCGCGATAGTCTTCGTTGATCTGCCAACAGTCGACGAACTTAAGGAAAACAAAGGACGAACTTAAGGGGAACGAAAGGAACGCTTGTGCCCTCACAGCAACAGCAATCGCAACAGCAGTGATTAAAGTCCTTGACAGGAGCATCATCTTGCGGGAGCACGACAGAAGATAAGATTTTTTCAACTACACGAGAAAATCTTTCTATTCTATTAAGAAATATTTTTCATTCTGTTTAAGAAAATTTTTTCTCCTAATATATATAAATAGGAGAGGATGAGGTAGGGCGAGGCTTCTTAAGCAGCAAGGAGGAATCTCTTTTATATGGCCTTTTTCTCTTTATCAAAGCCGTCGCCGACCATTACGTGTCATCTTCTACTTTCGGAAGGACTCCCGAGTGCGCGCACTTCCTACCATTGCCTGCCAGGATTCTTTGCGTAGAATTGCCGCAGCCAAGCAGAGGAAAGCAAAGCTGCTCCTCCCCTTTTTCCACGCAATTAATGGATGGTAGCTCCATTTATTAATCACGTACCCTGCTACTATATTACCCATCACCCTTTGCTCTTCCGGCCATGCAAATGCTACCTCTTCGCACTGCAACTTCGACCACAGGTGGAGCGAGGATGGACAAGGATCAAGGGAAGAGGGAAATGGAAGAGCAGCTCGAGATGGTGACCAAGGCCTTTGTGGATCACTACTACAACCTCTTCGACACCAACCGTGCCGCGCTCGCATGCCTCTACGACCAGACCTCCATGCTCTCCTTCGAGGGGCAGAAGATCCTGGGCGCCGACGAGATCAGTCGGAAGCTCTCGCAGTTGCCGTTCGAGCAGTGCAACCACTCCATCTCCACCGTCGACTGCCAGCCGTCGCCGTTCGTCGGCGGCATCCTCGTCTTTGTAACTGGTAACCTCCAGCTCGCCGGAGAGGAGCACCAGCTCAGGTTCAGCCAGGTATATAGCGATCACCACATCCTAAGCAGTAACATGAGAATGATACTCAAGTCTTCGTTTGGGTGCAGATGTTCCAGCTGATCCCGACACAGCAGGCGAGCTTCTTCGTGCAGAATGACATATTTCGCCTCAACTATTGTTGATTGAAGCAGGAGAGCTTGTGTAGTCTCCGGAAGTCAAGACTGCCATGTCATGAACAGAAGGGAGGTGCCTGGTTTTAGATGTCCTCTCTTCTATGGTGTTTTTGTGGAATTGAATTCCACTGAATGTCTTCATGTGGATTCAAAGATTTATTCCAATAAGTTTGCTTGTGTTTGGTTGAAAGGCATTTTTTTTCTCCATGAACAAATTGCATACAGCTGCTTAAACTGCACTATGGAGATCAGAAGAGAGAACAAAACAGCAAGGCACTGACCCTCTCTTCCTATAGAACTGAAGCTGAACTCTCCAATCATTTAAGCTTTGATCAATTTCAATCAATCTGATTCTGGACACACCTCTTAGATTCTTATGTTTGCAGCAATCTAAAGAATCCAATGAACTGCTTTTCACCTCTGCCAACCCTGCAGATTTGGTTTCGGAAAATTTCTTCAAAGAACAGGCTAAAACCTCACTAAATTCAATCCCTTAATGCTGCACCAAAACCCCCCACATTGATCTCAGTCTCGCTTCCTGTGAGTCCGGGCTTGATCTTGCAGGAAGTAGAAAGCTGATCCTACCATCTTCTCTCCAGTATCTTTCATGTTTGTTCCTTTATGATGAAGGCAAGCATATGTTGATGTTATCTGAACACTGTGAACCAAGGTTCGCCGTACCATACCGTACTAACGTTTCGACCCAGGCTCGGTATCGGTACGGTACGGTATACCGCTCGGTACACCCAGGTGTACCGAGCACTGTACACTACTACAGTGTTACTGTACCGCTACGGTACGGTATACCACAAGCTGTGCAGTGTACCGCTACTGCTACAGTGTTACTGCCACAGCAAGGTATATCGGTACGGTACGGTATACCGCTCGATACACTCAGGTGTACCGAACGGTACACTCAGGTGTACCGAGCACTATACCGCTGGCCTGTCGGACCAGTACGTACCGCCCGTACCGGGCGGTACAATCCAGTACGGCAAACCTTGCTGTGAACCAATAGGACTGAAGCTGAAGTCTCTCTCCGATATCTAAGCAAAAAAGATTCATTTAATCACTTTGAAGCAATAAAATACAAACCACAGAAAAAGGAAGCTTGATCACAGCAAAGGCTGTCTTTGTCGGAAAAAAAGAAAAAAACAAAGATATAGTTAAGCATATACCGCCATTATAGTGAATGACAATGGTATCCAAGGGCTGATCACCATTTTCATCTTAAAACTATGGTTGAAACCAATCATTATTGTATAATATTCTTTTGGCACACTTTTAGTGAATATGCTGACATTCTTGTAAGAAACAAAATAGCTATGCAACTTAAGTTACTTGGTAGCTTTCCAGTTGCAAACTTCCTCGAACCAATACAGCCAACTGTTTCCCTGGTTGGCTTCCAATACACTTGTGGGATTGAGAGTAGTCACAAAATATTGTTATGTCCCAAACCATGCAATGGATATTGAAAAGGGTGGTAACACAACTGTTCAAGATTGCTGTATTAGTTAACTGTAAAGACCAAAGGAAATTACATTAGAACACCCCAAGATATCTAAATGTAAATGAATAGACATCAAAGTAAACATTACGATCACCTTAGCAAGTTCTTAAATCTACCACTTGATTCTTCTTAGATCTAGATTGTGTAGTGACATCTGTTGGAGCCTCAACTTGCATTTTCAGAAGACTGAACTCTAGAGCCAGTATAGGCTTTGATAGTAAAACTGCAATGCTTCGTTCTCTCTCTTCATTTTCAGTTGTTAATCTGTCATCAAAGTTGATTTTTTTCACTTCAGTGGCATTAGGAAATTCGTTGAGCTGAGTAATCCTTGGCCTTGATATCTTCGCAGCCTCCACTGCTCTTACCCTGTATACACCATCTCAGTGAGTAATCAGACACCCTCAACATGGTCTGCTGGTCAGGACATGGCTTGAGAAGCTAGTTATGAAACCAAAATGCTCATTCTTTGAGACGAGGCAATTAAATGTGCCTTAATTTAGACTCGTCTAAATTTGACATCATGATCGTCTGGGAATGCAGCACCAAGTTTTGAATTTCACAGAAAATATTGTTTTTATGCTCAATGAAACCATTTCGATTAGGGTCCTTCAATGTGTGGTCACGTATGATAGGAAAAGGTATCAATGATGAAGATGATGAGTTGCCAAGCATATGCCTTTTAAGATATGAATTATAAGCAGCTAAAAAAAGCTTAAAATTAATTTGAAACATGACCTGTAATTGTAAATTTGACATTCTGTTAATCAGTACAACAAAGTCATTAAATCAGATTTCCTGTAGGGTTAGGTTTACTAGGTTAAACAGAAATGACAAAAATTGTATGCACCTACAATTTGCCTAGAGGAGAATGGACTCCTATTGTGTTTATAATCTTAGGCGTCCAATCTAGTTTAGGAAACATGAATGTTTTCTTAATGTTCTATGAGGAAGTTCCTAAAGGAGATTGACGGTTGAAAGAATAGCCATATTATTATTTGGGAAGAGCTGAATTGACTTCTTTTATGTAAAGTAAGCAGGCAGCGAACAGAGAATTATCATTGCAATTTGGAAGAAAAAAAAAGATACAGAATATGTTTTGTGCTTGTCAGCCTAGAGAAAATAAGATTCTGTAACTGGCACATACCTGCAGTCAATTTGGCAGGAATACTTAAGAAGACGAGGATTGTATATAGTCTGGCCACTGATTCCATAAGTGACAAGTTATTACAGTCAGAAAATGGTTAAAATCTAAACTTTGTATGTTTAGGAAACAAACCTAAAGCTTGGAAGTGATATCCTAATCTGAGGACCCATCCGATTGTCACCTGCTTTAAATTTTGGAAAAGTAGTTATGGAACACATGGCAGATAAAAGCAAATTGGAAATAAATAATCCAATAAACAAATGTTTAACAGATATTATTTTAAATGGAATTATACTACTATGTGATTAGTTAACAATGCATGGTAAAATTGGACTTTTTAATATGTTACAACAGAACAATTCCATATATCGGAGCATTCAAGGAACAAGAGCGTATACTGTCTACTCATATATACTAAGAACCAAGCCACTGTATTTATCTTAAAAAATAGACAAACAATTAAGCCACTTTAAGCCAAACAAAGAACAACTAATGAACTTGAAAAATCAACTATATTATATTTTGATACACATCAGTCATTTTCAGGTCCTGAATGCTAGATGATGGTTGTGGTCCCACGTGGTTAAGATTTTGTCAACGGGCAGATGTTATTACTAGATGATCACTGGGAGAGAGAGAGAGAGAAGACCAATAAAATCTTATCCTCCATATTGTAAGCCAGAAATTATAAACATCTAAAATGTGTCCTTTTGCATGAGCATCAAAACAATGAAAATATGGGTTACAGACAAGGACTTTATTTTTTTCTTTTTTCTAATTAACAAGGTCTTGAATATTAAATAAACCATCCAGATTGAATAATCATGATCTGCAGTTCCAATCCAATATGCTCCTGATTTTTGGTATAGATCTGATTGGTACTTTGGATCAAAACACTTGACAATAATGTGTTATGGACTGACCAAAAACACTGTTGTGCCACTGAAATCAACACAAATCCCATCAATGTTAGCAATCATGTATATCTGTTAATAAATTTTCACTGAAAAATGGGATCTCTGATTTGAGCCAGCATAATGTTGAAACTTCTGAGACAACCAAAGCCACCTAACTCCCCCCCAAAAATAATGATACAAACTTCCAAAACCAAAAGATACTCTTGGGGTCAAAACTGGAAACTAGACCAATTCGAGAAAACTTAGCTTCCGGAGACTACCAATGATTGTTAATTGAGTATGTTCTTATTTTTCTAGTTCAGACAAACTGCTGATTCTTGGACATTATTTTTGCATGCCATCAATATTACATGCATAAATACTACCTTAAAAAGCAAATCTGAATCAACTCATTATTACATTGTTATGAGCACAGCCTGAAAGGCCTTTTACCTCATCAGAGTTGACATTAAGTAAAAGTTCTAAAATATTTTTGTGATGATTACGTCCACAACAAGTCAGGTACTCTTCCATTCTATAAAGTTGAATATGAAAGTCTGAAATGTCAAAAGTGACATGGTCAGATCTGTAGAGTTTAAAGATTGAGTGATTTTTTTTTGTACAACTACAATATATTGTTAACTCACCAGCAAAAGGTAAACTGATGTTACAAATGAATATCTGAGAAGAATCCTCCATCTCTAGCACTTGAATCTCACTCTGTTCTTTTGGCTTAGAGTGGATAGAACTTTTTCGGCACTTATATAATGGCTGTTCTGAAGCTGCTGTGTCTCTCTGTTTTGGACAATAAAAATGAGAATTAATTAAAAGTCTTGGACACTAAACAGTTACAAAATTATGGATATTTGAATTTTGATAAAATCATAAACACTTACCAAACAGTTTCTTATGCAAGCAGAAAAACATTAAATAAAAATAAGGGTAGAAAATGAGGTGGAAAAGAAAATTTTATGGATCCTTCTTTCCTCGTGGAGTTGGGAAAAATTCTTATAGGTACTCTCAATTAACATAATCACTATTCACTACTATATCATGCATATATTTATTCATCAACCTTATTTTGGACCAATGGATCTCCCTACCTCAGTCTTAGCATCAGTGGGCTTCAAACCTCTACTAATTGTATTGAATTCATCCTGGTGAGTCTTGATGAACATAGCTTCCATCACCCAACATTAATTCATGTGGCGCTTGTCAGTAGAAGACCATATACAATTATATGGCAATCAAAATCTTTTTGTTTCTGTCAAATCTGTTGACATTTCTCATTTCCTAACAGCACCTTCTACAAACCATTCTGTTGTCTATATCTTGACCAGCCATAGAGCAAAACTTCCAAAGCACCTGAGCATCTTATGTGAAAGCCCAACGATGATAAATATAATACACTAGACAAGTCCCTCTCTAAAACCCTGATCAAACTTCTTTTAGGAGACAATAAAGCTCCAATAAGTATGTGATTACAACTTTGCAGAGACCCTAACAGATATGGATGTGACCAATGATCTAAAGCCATTCTATGTGTGAAGATCCAACATGCAATGATCCAACACAAGGTGAATAACCATCCATATACAATTTGATGTCCATACAGGTACTCCAACAAAAATTAGTAGTAGACAATAGCAGAAGTATGAGTCCCAATCAAGGTTGAGCATACCATAGCATACCACTTAGTACGTGCAGTACATATTGGTCCGATGAGAGACCGGTACGAAGGATACATCAGTGTGCCCCCATGTACTGAGTGTCGGTATGCTCGATACAACTCAGTACATACTATACCGACAGTTGGTCGGTACACTGGTATGGACCTATAAAGTGAATCATGGTCCCAATAGTTAATAATTAGGAGTTGCATCACTGATTAAACTAAATTCTTCTGTATTTGAAAGTCCTATAGCTAATAGAAAACCACCAACTTACAAACCTTACCATGTTAATAATTAGGAGTATGAGTCCTATAGCTAATAGGATACCACCAACTTATACACCTTACCATGTTAATAGACAAAAGCAGAAGTATGAGTCCCAATAGTTAATAATTAGGAGTTGCATCAGTGATTAAACTAAATTCTTCTGTAATTGAAAGTACTATAGCCAATAGGATACCACCAACTTATAAACCTTACCATGTTATAGTCTGCCATCAAGAACTTAAACTTGCCTTGCCCGATTTGATTTTACACAATTATCTCCACTACAGATTTGGAGAACAGTGCAACACCAAAATCCAAACTTCAATATTACATAACTCCATTTACAATAGAAACTCAGATAGCACCATCCAAACATTGTTGCTTGATGTAAGCCTAGGCAGGCAGGCACCACCCTGGACTAAAGGATCTTCAATATAGCATAACTTGAGGTATATTAAAATTCGTTAAGACTGTTTTTGTTAAAGCAGATTCTGCCCATATCAGTTTTAAAACTCTCAATTTTTGAAAAGAAAACGGAGTAAAATATAAAACTTTTTGAATGTGTGTGTGTGTGTGTGTGTGTGTGTATATATATATATATATATATATATATATTAGTGGGTGTATTCCCCAGCTTGCAGTACCTTGGAGAAAATAGCAACTTGACTTGGGAGACCTATTTCCTGCAAGAACATAAGTGATATCAACACACCAAAAACTTGAATAAGACAACCTTGGTCTATCATACCTTCCTGCCATGCCTGCAAGCCTCGTGACTATTCACAAGAACTCTAGAAGCCCACCTTAATGAAATCAGACCAAATATAAGAGATGTGTGATGACAATTAACTTGCATACTTCATATCAAGAGAACCTGTCTGAGAATAAGCTTGCAACTATACCAAATAAAGAGAAAGCAATGAAAAATCATTACGCGCACGATGTAGGAGGGTTCCAGACGATGCCAGGAATCACGACGAGCTGCAGACAAAACAAATCTAGCAGATCAGTGATGGTAAATTGTAGGAGCATAGATCTGCTAAATCAGTAGCCACGTCAGATTGAGACTGTTAAAATGGAAAACCTTGTTATACCATGATCTTATTCTTATCCAATAATGCCCTTTAACAAGTCCTCCATAATCATGCTAACTAGAATATTCTTCTAGAAAAAGTTGTGTGCAAGGAATCATAAATGAAATTGTAAGTGAAAGGAAGAGAACAAACCTCATTAAACTCCCCAGCCGGGCTGTCATCATAGTGAGCAAGAAACAGCCCACCTAAGGTATACCTATAGAACAAACATAGGAGTTTATTACAGCAAAAAGTTTGCAAGTTTTACTGTTTGGACGAGATCAAGCAATTGTGTGAATAAGCAGAAAAAACCGTGTAACATAGGTCACACAGATTAGATGATACCCAAATGCTTCAACTAGCTTCAGCTCCTTTGGAATGAGAGCCCGAGCAATGTCTGCTTTAACAAGATGTAACTGGTACAATGCTCTAAATAGGAAAGTAGAGACCATTAAAGCCATTCAAAGACTTGCTTATCCATGGTGAACAATGAAACAAGCTCTTCTAAAGAAATTAAAGTGAAAAGAGTGGCAAAAGTCTCACCTTCCTCTGAACAACCAGGGCGGCCCGAGGGCATAACCTGAAGGAGAAGAGGAGTTAGAAATCGTTCCTGACTCTCCCATCGATGCCCAATCCAACTCCAGGTAGCTCAAACTTCAAATCAGGCGCCTGCTTAAAGCGCATTTGCAATTACAATTCAGCGATCCAGAAAATATGCATCAATACAAACATTAAAAAAAGAGATGGGGAGATGCATCATCAATCAATTGCAGGGGTTCCAACAGAGTGCAAACGACACTGAACCCTGACAAATAGGGCAAACTCTTAGCAAGAAAGCCTTTGTCAACAATCTGAACCAAGAAGCTGAAACTAGTCATCGAGAATGGAATAACCCCTTACAGTTAAGCCAGACACAACAGAAAAGGCTTCAGCATGAGATTTACCCCTTTCAGAACTAACAAGACTCCACCATGGGAGGCAAAAGGAAGAAAAAACTAAGAACATGCATTTTGCAATCAGCCGCTAACAGAATAGGGAACTGCTCACCTTGCAAGTTGAACTAAAGGCGACCGCAACCATGAGAGTGTGCCCAACTTTGTTTCAGTGGGGTATGCGTGCTCGAGGAGAAAAGGATGCGAGAAAGAGACAAAAAGGGAGGCTTCCAAGATAGGAACGAATGACGACTCCTTATATGGTTGACCAGAGCAGTGGTAATTGGTGGCTTTGGGTTCGTCAAGGTGCCGACTTGTTACTGGGCAGCCGACATCCATATCTTATTCTCTAATTCGGTTCTGCCCCACTAAAGAAAACAAGGCTTCACGGTGGCCCTCCACGTGTCCACAACGGCATCATCATAACGGAGGAGGCCATACCACAGCCGAACCCAACCCATAGTTTTTACAACCATTTGGGCCGTTCTTGGACACGTCTTGGCCCATTTTCACTGACTGATATATACTATGTAATCGATCATGATATTATTCTTTGATCAGGATTGTTCTGCTTTGTTCTCGCATTAACCATGCTTCAACTCCCCGTAATCTCCCCCGCAGCAGATCACACACGGTTCTGCAAGTTGCTAACTCCCAATTGTGAAGACCGCCAATGCAAACCCCATCTCATTCATCCTCGTACAATGTACAATCTTCTTTTCCTTTCTTCTTAGCGTCTGTCACGCGAACGTCTGCAGACCCCGCCCCCAACAAGTTCTACGGTGCTCTTTATCGCACAGCAGAAGCAACCTTCAGCGTCGGTCCTGTACTGTGCACCACAATTATTCTCCTTTTGACATCCCAACAACCGTTGTTTGCACCGATAACGATTCACGAACTTCGAACCACCGAAGCCTTATCTTCCTAAGACGGTCTCTCCCATCCATTCTCTTCACTGCTGCAAACGGCTACAGGTGTTCTTCCACCATGCTGACGACCAAAACCAGATCTCGCAGAGGGCCTCAGGTTTGCTGCTTCCTCATTCTTCTGCTGCTCGTGACCCTCATCATCCTATACTTAACGGTCTTCAAGCCGAAGCAACCGGAAGTGCGCGGCACGGTGGTCGGCCTCCGGCAGATCGAGTTCCAGCCCTTCCCCAACTTCATGCTGAACATTACGCTGGTTGTGGCCGTCACCATCGAGAATCCCAACTACGCCGGCTTCGAGTTCGAGAGCGGGACGACCTTGATCTTCTACCGCGGTGTCTTGGTCGGACAGGCGCCGGTGATGGAAGGGGAAGTCGGCGCGCGCTCGACGGAGACGCTCAGCGTGTACGTCGAACTCGAGGTGTCGACGATCACAGCCAACCCCAACTTCGTGCAAGACATCGCCTCGGGAATTCTGCCTCTTGAGTCGTCCACGAGCGTTCGGGGGAAGGTGACCATTCTGGGGGTCTTCAAACTCAATGCATCCATTTTAACGTCGTGTGATATAACCGTGGCCCTTCTTTCTCGCTACGCGAGCGCGACCTGCAATTCCAGAGTCAGCACTTGATCGCCGACCGTAGTATATGTACAGTAGATTTCTCTTTTTGTTTTGTTTCCCGTATACAGTTCGGATGTAATGGGCTCCCTGTAATCATTATTTCATTGGGTGTGGAGTTGGATTTGTTGAGTCTGATGACATCTTATATATTGGATTATGCACATGGAATAGGAATCTTAATAACCTACTCAAGAAGAATCTCATCCTGTTTAGCCTGTGCTTTCTTGCATTTCCAATCTGCAGTCACAATTGAAGGATGTTTCTTCACCCAAAAAAGATGGACTGTTCAACAAGGCAAAGTTAAGAGGCCAGCATTATGTGTCATAGTTGCATTTTGAAACAGATTGCAGCTATGCACGTCTAGCAGTCTGTTTGTTTACACCATATAGTCAGGGAGATATCTCTTCGGTACACAAGCAAAATTATGAGGGAAGACTAGGCTGACTATTGCTTCATCAAGGAATGTGTATATCAGCAAAATTTTGAGTACTTTGAATCACCAAAATTTCACCATTCCCCATCAAAAATGTTTGCCTAATTCAACCTTCTTCACAAGTCGCAAGGTGTTGTGTAGGATGGAATCCAATATCCCAGCAACCTGAAACACACAACAGTTCACAGAAGTCTTGTTCTAATCAATAGAAGGCAAAAGCATCAGCGAAGCAGACTGGGAAGCATACCGTGAAAACGCCTCCAATGATGGCACAAATATTGGTGACAAAGTGGGATAAGGGTTTTGGAACTTCAGTTACCAAGACCTGGAATTTATATCGGTATGTCAAGCAGCTAAATCTAAGTTTTGCTCAAATTGATTCAAGTGACAGATGCCAACCTGCATAGGAGATGGTTCATAATGAAATTTAGCAACAGGAATGTGTAGACTGTCCACCAAACTACTGTGGGCCGTGTACTCGTACTCCTCAAGTAATTTGAGTTCCTGAGAAGACCTTCTTGACACTACCTCAGACTTTACCACTTGAAGATAATGCTCAATCTGCAAATTTATATGAAAGGCATAAATAGATTTTCTCTAGGAGTCAAAAAGCTATCCAGCATCCCTAGGTAAACTATAAAGATCTATTTGCTTTAATTTTAACAAGTGAAAGTTGCATCAAAACCTACCAGCACACTTTCTTATTATTATTATTAACATCATCATCATCATCATCTCTTCTTTTCATTTCCATTTTGGACAAGCCCTAAGGGTCCAACTATTATAATATGTCATATGTTAAACAGAATGGTTAGTTCTTTGTAAGGAGGATTCAAGATGACTTAAAATGGCACATTTATAGCCTGTCTCCTTTCTCCATTGAATTTCTTAATTACTAAAGTACACTAAGCGGCTTCCATTAGGGGTCAACAATGTTTAACTATTATGGGTAACATTAGTGAAAAGATGCATTTACAGATAATATCACTTCTCAATTAATACATCACAATTTGGATTTGCATCCACTAAATGCCAAATAAGCTGTCTAGAAATGAGGATGATGGAGATTGGAGAGTATATACGCAACAGAAGAGGTATTGAAACTTACAGTAACATTTGCGTTAACATGATCACGATTAGTAATATATGAGTGGCCCATCAATCGATCATGACTTCCACCAAGATATGGCGTCAGTCTCTTCAATTCAGACAGCATCCTCAACGAGAGCTTTTTACCAAACGAAAATTGTGAAACAACATGCGAGACATTTATCTGAGATGGATCGAATGAGTGTGCTCCAGAGTGAGCTGAGATAACAAGATTACCAGGAACCTGAATAATTAGCAAAGTCAAAGAATGTCACAACCTTATTTTTATCAGATAAAAGAAAACACACCAAACATGAAAACTAAAATATTAAAATACATTCAAAAACCAAGTTCTTTTATATATTTGCACCGCAAAAAGATAACATATATGCACAAATAAAAATGGTCAAAAAGCTCAATTTCATCATGATCATGATTTTCTTCTACGTATGAAACACACGCAGAAATCCTTCGGAAGTAACCCAGATTAACTGAAAATAAAATTGGGACCAACACTGCTTAAAAATTATCCATTTTTAAAGCAAAGATGTGAAGAATAATATTTCAACTGTACACTGTCCCATATGAGTAAAGAAAGAAGGTTGTTTACCTTCTTAACACGTACAAAACCTTCTATTCTACATCCACTGGTCAATGGTGCGGGACGCTTTGCTGTATCAACAGATTTATTAGATTTATCTTCCAATGCCAGCTTATGAGACTCTCTTGGAACAGGAGCAACCAGAGTTTCCATTGCCTGAAATTGCCAACTCCCACAATCAGTTCATCTAGAATTAGTTCAAAGAATGAGATCAAAGGACAATCCTTAATTTTGTAAAGACATAAGAAATTAATTTGAACTAATATCATCAACAATTGATTAATTCAACAAAAGCAATAAGCATACCGCTACTAAACTTTCAGTGTCACGCTCTCCATAATAAGATTCATGTTCATGGTGTCCATGGTTGTCCCTGCATTATTTGACAATTTAATAGCAAGTATTTAAATTGAATCATATAAAAAAAGAAGTGATTCTAAATTTCCCATAGAATTTTTGTGGATTTTAAAGAGGGATCAGAAGTTTCATCAACAAAAATTAACTTTTAGCTTGTTATAACTGCAGTATATATATCAAGAACATAGGCTTGCAGTGCTTAATGGTTAGCTGTGATAACATCAATTTATTACACTGACAGTTATGCAATCTTTATTTGTCGCACTGTGTAATTTATGAGATAACATGAATTCATATAAACTGAGTTCATAGAATGTGTAATTATTCGTATACATAAAAATGATCATGTAGGTTGACAGCAGCAACAGAGTAAAACAAAATATTGTATTTTTTCACCATTGTTAATAACAAAATAACACAAGCACTTACACATTTTTGAAGCAACATGAGAGAATTTCAAGATTCCCAATCCAGTGAGAAAGATGTATGCCTTAAAAAAATCAATGAACAATGACAACGTGAAGAAAACAAAATTCATGTATCTTTCTTGCCCCGTTTCTCTTATTTCTTTCACCAAATCCATCCTCCACCAGAATTTCACCACAGCAGCACTATTCCAGTTTCTAGTAAAGCTAAATCTGTAAGATGGTTACAGATGCTACCATTGATTAAAGACTTCCAAGAACATTTCACATTAAGCATTCTTAAAAAGTCAGTAAAAGGACTGAAGAAAATATTGGACGGAAGTATGGTCAAGATGACAAAAGTCTTTGCAGAGATCAAGAACATGAAATCCTCATGAAAGAAAAATTAGATTATGAAAATTAATCAACATTAGCAGATGAAGATTTTTTTGCTAACAGAGTCTAAATAAGAGAAGAGCAGTGTTGAGGAAGACGGCAATGATACAGATATATAAATTGAGTTGTTACCATAGATGTCGCTATCCAACCCAATGGAAAATTTGACCCAATAGTTTGATAAGGAAGATAACCACCGGTCAAGGTAATGACAGTCGATCCATCTAGTCCTATGTATTATCGATTAAATCATCCACCCACTTCTAATCTGAAACTACTTTGTGTGTCATGATCTCCATTTAAAATGCTTTGACATTCCCAACAAGGTACAAAGCTCAATGCAAAGCTCAGAATAATACCTAGCCCCTAGACTAATTTGTAGGTATTTCGTTCATAGTTAGGCCTTCTCGCCATAATACTGTGTTATCTCCAATACCAATTGTCATGACCCATCCGATGGGAAACTAACACAATAACTTGATCAGCGTAAAAATGTTGACCAAAATAAAGATAATAGTCAGCAATGCTTAAGCCCAAATTATCAATAATAGGTTCGCTAGCCTTATATGTTATCATCATAATCATTCTCCCACTTCCGATGTGGGATTATTTGGGGTGTCACAATGAAGGAATCCGATACATATGTAGATGTTCCCCATCAGTCTGGTTGATCAAGTTTCTTAAATTGAACTCTGTGTACATACTATCCTCAAGCCATCCAAAAAGGTGTTCTCAGATCCCTCTTCATTGCCTTATATGTTGCAAATCATTGTCACGATCTTCAACTCAAGTCACATTTTATTACCAGAAGCCATCATTTGAATAAGTCAATCGAAATTTAAGCCATCTTGGAAAATTCCTACCTAACTCCCCACTGAAAGATCTTAAAGCTACAATTGATTATTTAAAACCCTTTTTTCATCTACTAGCAGATCTCAAGATGTGCTTGGGGATTGATCGAGCGAATTACTGCAAGATAGTTGCGCATAGTTAAGTTTAAGCAATTTTGCCAAAAGAAAAGTTTCTTAATTTAATGTATTATAGAGCTATTTCAGTAAAGAGTCTTCGAGCTTGCTCTAGAATACTTCAGTTAGTAGTTTGAGGCAAGTTCTAGCTCCTTATATCAATCTAAATTTCTATGACTAAGCCCTTAAATATAATTTTAAGATGGAATCAAACTGTTCTAACACGATAAATGAATAGTTCTTTGGATGAGAATTTCTTAAGAGTATTAGTTGAGTAGACTCCAAGATGAGCTGTAAGGAATAGAATGAACAGTGATTTTGGAGGAAAAAAATGAAATTTAAAATAAATTTTCATGTGTTTGAGAATTTCTAGGCCTCTGGCCTGCTAATCTTTTCTTCCTGATTCCTCTTTCGGCTATATCTTTCTCTTCTTTACATCTTCCTCCTCCACCTCCTTTTTTCTAAGGAATCATATTCCTATTATCTATTTCTCCCAATTTTTAACGCACCTGCAGTATTATTCCTTTTTTAAAACCAAACAAATCATAGCTTGATTGGATTTTCTCCAACAATAACTCCATAAGGAATTTTGATTTCCTTTCCGCATTACATTTCAGGGATATAAGTTGCTACAATTAAAAAATAAACAAGTTATCTAATTTAAAAAAGAATCAAGAAAACATTATTTTTTGATAGTCTCATTAATGCTGAAAATAAAAATGCTCTAAATATGAGGTCTTCACAAATCACAATGGGAAAAATCAGTAGAGTATCCATGTGAAATCATTGCTTGCTTCCTAAAATCCTTCATCAAAACTGTGATTGCAAAGCAGCAGAGCAGCCCTGCTAAATCAAATCAAGACAATAAAGCTATAGAAAAACTGACAGTAATGTTATTATAGAGGTCATAACTCATAACCACATTAGGAAGATTCTTGCACACTTAAATGGTCTTACCTGATGATATAAAAAGAATAAACGAAATGTTAACAATGAAGAAAATATTCCAACATAAAAATATAAACATTGATTTTTCCAGATGACAAGACAGCTTAATTAAGATCCTTTTCTGGAGGAACCTTTCCGTGTATGACTTTCCTTGTCATTAATTAATGCAAGAAACCTAGCGATCTTGCAAAAATAAATCAGTTACTAACACTAATATCTTAGTATAGATCAGAAATTACCCTAGAAGGGCATTACTGTTGAGACATCCACTTGTTGCATAATTGATAGGTCTTGAGTTTGAGTCCATATATGAGTTGTTAATGGATATTTCTTTTTTGAAAAAAAGAAGGGCATCTGACTGAAACATCAAAATGTACTCTAGTTTTTACATATTTTTCACTTTCATGATGCACTATCTTCTATACAACCCAAAGTGTCATTATAATTTCAATTATAAGTGAGCCTCCATCAAGGACTCTGATATCCACACCCACGAATCTGGTTGAACATGTATCCAAATGTCCATGAGGCAGACACCTACGAAACTCTCAAATAATATATTCCAACAACAAATGATACAACAACATGATAAGTATATATCTTTTTAAGAACTTGAAATTATACAACATGATAAGCCTCCTTCTAAGTGTTGTTGCTTGTATGAACTCAACTTTTTAAATATCACATTCCCATAACATTGTACTCATCATATGAAATATTTTAACTATTCTTTTCATACATTGATCCATATGGGGGTTCGGGCTCGATGGTCCGTTGATCCGATACCACCTCTTGGATGGAAGTTCTGATGAAGGAGAGAACTATCGCTAAAAGATCAAGTGTAAAACCAAAAGAAAACAACCTCTCTGGCTTGTAAAGCTAAAGTGCTAACTACAACGCTTAAAGCAACAAAATAAAAGTGCAAATAGAGACTAATAGGTGCATAAGAACGCAAGTTATCTTTGGACAACACCTGAATGCTCTTGACAGATTACAGATCATTGCTGGTTTCGGTCTCCTCTCTTGCTACTAAAACCTGCTCTTGAGGTTTGGCGAGCGAACAGCAAGTCTTGGGACTTCTTTCAGCAGTTGGACAAAGCTTCCATGAAGAACTTTGGCTGCTGAAACTCGAGGAAGAAGGGATTACAGCTGGAGGGCAAAACCCTTTTTTGAACTCTTGTTCTTTTGACTCTCTGCACCAGCTAGAAGGCTAGGATGGACTATGGGACTTCTTGGTTGCCTTTGGTTGCTTTTGTTCTTCTTTTTGTTGCTACCAAAAGCCTCTTTGGAAGATATCAAGGCTGGCAACAAATCGAGAAAAATTGAGAAAAGATCTCTGCACCAAGGTGGCCATAGGCAGTAAGAAGAGTTGCTGATCTTGCAAACCCCTTCCTCTCTCTCTCCTCTCCTCTCAGCCTAGGGCCAGTTGGCTTCTCAAGAGGGGGTACAACTTGGATACTTCAAGGGGGGCTGTAACCCCTTAGACTTATAGGATCGAGGGCGTCCAAAGTCCAATACTGATTAGGACCTCTTATCAGTTCCCTGCAATCACAAGAGTTTTCTGTTGGAGGGTGCGCTAGTTGGCTAGGTGCTACCCTAATCCTAGTCCTACTAGGATTGGGATTGAGATGACTTGGGGATGCTCTAGATGAGTCTCTCCTCCCTTTTTTATAGCTGAGATAGGGATGAAGTCCTAGCGTTAGGACTTGGAGAATCCTAATACTCTAAGACTTGGAGAGTCCTAATGCATTTAAGACTTGGAGCTTACTTGAATATGGTCTTTAAGCTCGAGATTGGGCTTGGTTTAGTTTGACCAAGATCGAATTATAGTCCAACTGGAATTCCAATTGGGTCAATTGGAGTTCGGCTCGAACTGTGCTAGATCATCCTGATCATACATGTTCCTATATATCATATCATTTTTTTAATTATTCTTTTCCGACATGTCACTAAATCTATATTTTGTCTCGCAGCCACACTTGGATATGCATCTTGTGTCTAGTCCATGCAATACTTAATATTATAAAGAAACCATATAATGCATATTCCTACTAGAAAAGGGAAAACAATTAATATGGAAAAGCTCAAGTCAGTAAAATAAACATAACAAAGATTTCACGAAGATAAATAGAACTTACTTGGAACTCTTTCACTATAGATTAAATAATCCCAACTCTTTCACTATAGATTAAATAGTCCCAACCCCACCCCCACCCCGACCCCCTATTTTAAAATAAAAAATAAAAATCTCCAGTATTTTCAGGTGCTACTGTATGAGAATGCAACTGACGTGGAATGAACAGCAATCTATCTGGAACATTAATTACTTCAACTTTAATTACTGTGAGACACTCATTAGCAAGCTTTTGAAGATAAGTCGCTTAAACATCATGATAAGCTCCATTTAGTTACATACTGTCACTTGTATGTAAAGGAAAAGAAAGGTTAATTTAACATATCAAGTGCCATCATGGATGTAACACAGTTTGTTAAGCATTGTACTTACTTAACATCACTTCCTTTCCTGAAAATCCGAATAGATGGGTAACCTTGAATATGATGCCTGCAAAGTTTTTCAAGTTGCGTCATATTCTACCTTCAAAGAGCAGTGGCAAAAGATACAAGATGTCAAGATTAATTGATTGAGTAGTACTTCATGTATAAGAATCACAAGGTGAAGTTCTTTACATAAGTTCTCAGAAAAGGAGGTATGGCAAAGATAAATAAAATTAAAATATATGCATAGTTGTTCTGCTTATGATTTCTCATATTTTATAGTTGATTCGTCTTCTCTTGCTTGTCTTCTCATTCATCTTCCTTCTTCCAATCATTTCTTCTTATTTTCCAAGTTCTTACTTGAGGCACAACAAACTTTAAAGGAAATAAAATTAGATTCCAATGCTAGTATCATACTAAACAAGGTTCATCATACCACTGTGTGCCACTCGGTATGAGCAATACATACTGGTCCAATAGGGGATTGGTAAGGGTGGCACATACCAATCTGTCGGTAAATCATGTGTCGGTATATCGGTATGTACTATACCAACGATCGATCGGTACACTAGTACGGACCAGTAAGACGAACCATAATATAAACTACAAAGCACTTTGCATAAAACCAATATAGAAGTAGATCTAATAAAGTTCTCAAAAAGAGAATATTTAAGAAAAACAACACACAATGTCATACATAAAACTTGTCTTTCAATTCAAGTTATCCACCTTACAGTTCAGCCCTAGAAAATCTTCAAGGTGATCCAGAAGTTTCCTTCAAACTGTCATTTCTGATCTAGCAGCAATGACAATGCTAAATGTTAATATGTAGCTTAGGGCTACACTATGCCTAGTTTAAAGATCAAGAAATAATCTTCTTAAATTAAATAGTCCATGAACTAATAAGATCTTTAATAGAATAAAGCCATACAGGAATTTCTATTTATTGTAAGAGCTGTCAACCAAAGCTACTTGGATTTCCAGAATATCATAGTTATGAAAGTTTTGGAATAAATTACATAAACTAAAGTTTCTAACCTTTGCTAAACTAAAATATTAAATAATTGGATAGTCTCCAATTCTTCATTACCCCATACAATTAGTAGAATAGTACCAAAGATCACTTGTAACCTGAAATTTAATTAACATGATAATTTCAAGGAATGGGAAACCTAACATGAAAAGTACCTTCTGCACAATTCTGCTTCTTGAGTACAATCAACTTTTCCCAACAAAATCCGTCCATCCATTTCAGGATCATGTCTGAAAGTATAAAAGTTAAAGTGAAAAATGAATATTTATCTCAAAAATAGAGCATAAAATAAGCAAGATGGGAACAAGAAAGAACTAAAAGCAACACCTTTCTTTGATTATTTTAGCTGCCCTCTCCCATGATGGTTTCTGAGACAAACGATCAAACACAAAGAGAAAACTGAAAATAAATACAGACCTTTCAAACCATTCATTGAAAGAACATGGCATCATATATAATGTCTACTCAGGAAAGGTTTAAAATGTGAAATACAGATATTGCATCAAGGAAATGAACAACTGATGCAAAGGCTTCAAAAATTTTAAATGTGGCCACAGGAGAAGCATAAGGATGGCTGATCAGAAAACTGCTAATGTGTAGGCTGTAACTATCCTTTAAAAAGAGGGACTATTCATGCTTGCTTAACTAATATGGACTAGATTGAATCTTTATTAAATAAAATGAGCCCTGAACATGGACATGACATGCAATGAAATGGAACGAAGCATTTGTTACTTCTTGTGAGATGGAATACTCAAATCCTAGGTAATAAATGGTATAAATGTGGACAAATGGATTTAACTATTTATTTAATATGATATGAAATGTCAAGATGCCAGCTTATTATTATTTCCTGAAATAAATACTTTAAATTTTTAATACAAATTACTACAATTTGATCAACTAGAATTTGTTCTTTAATCAGCCAGAGCATGTTACCTTGTTAATTTAAGTGTTTTACTGTGACAAGTTGTATAACTCACTCCTACAAAACTTTTCTATGAAAACCAAAAGTCTCACTATCTTTCACAACAGCACCTTCTTGAACAATGGAGAAACTAGGTTTACTTTTACTATTTTCCATTGCAGTAGTAGTTGATTGTCGTCAGAAACATGAAAGCAAATGCAATAGTAACATTATGAATGCCTCTAAAGTTATTCTAAGATGCATAGTTCATGTTCAATCTACTCATAAAAAGGGTGTGTAAACCTGTATGATAGTTACCAGTTTGACCACGAACACGTACAACACCATATAGCTTGGTCTCAGTAATTGTTGTTCTTTAAGTTATACTGGATGTTACGGATCAGTATTACACATGGTAATATTGGTACTCCACCATACCAATAGCTTACAAGAAGTCATCATAATTGAGATCCGACTGATATTTTAACACCAAGTTTATAACTATAGTAGAAATGGCAAGTACAAAATTTGACTAAAGGATCAAAGTTCTATAACATGGTCTGTTGGCTAACATCCAAGTTAGTAAGTGCCAACGGCACACAACATCATGTTGACATGGGTGCTAGTAGAAACTAGGTGGGGAAGGGCTTAAATCAATTGGTTTACAATTACAAAAAAGTGTTTATCTTTGTGGACAAGTCCAACTGCTGTATCATTTCTGACAAATGTAATATATCCAACATTCGATGGCATTTTTAGCATGACCTAGTAAAGATTGTGGCATCATCCATTCCAAAATATAAAAAAGTTTGCTTTTTGAGGCCAATCATGAAAGATAACAAGTGCAACACCTAATGATTTGAATCAATTTATTTCAGACAAATAATAAGGTGAAAGCCCTTGAACAAAGATAAGCTATAGAGCTCTAAAGCTCGAACACTTCAAAACCCTTTGTAGTTTCCTTGTCTTTCAAGACATCCTAGAGATGCCAGATATTCCAAAGGATATCATCATATTAAGACATGTACGATCAGATATTAATAAGACATATCTACTTTGTCCTTTTAACATAATGGCCAAAAATATTTTCTTAATATTTGCATAATCCATACAAGTATACAACATATACTTTCATATATATGATATTGAGAACATACATAAAATACATATTGCTGATTACTAAGTTATTCATGTACCATGTCTTAATTTTTTAACATTAACGATGTTTCGAGTGTCTGTACTATGTTGTGTCTATGTCAAAATTCATAATTCATACCTATCGACGCAAAGGAAAAGAAACAAGACCTCATCATGTACTGAAAGGTCTGAAATGGGTTAGATGGGAAAGCTTCACAATAACTCCCTTGTTAAAATGATATGTGCTGCACATATAGCCTGGAACAGCATGAATCTTTCTGTGATCCTGTTTTTGGTTTTTGCCCAATAGCAGAGTGTATTTATTAATTACAAGACTAACACCCATCCCACTGATGACTTGAAGGTGAATATTTCTCTGTGCTCCTTTATAGAGTGACCACTTAAGTAAACATGGCATCAGCTTTGTGGGAGAGGACAGCAATACGTTATCTGATAAAATGCAGATGTAGCATTTATTAAGGACTAGATCATATATATGTCCAAGATATGAACCCTCTATTACATAATGGTACTGAAATGACTTATGCTTTCAAAATCTGGTTGCATATATCCTTCGGTACAAACAAAAGCAACTTACATAAGTAGTAGAATTTACAAGAGGCATACTACCAAGTATCAACTAACAACCTTGTAGTGAGGCAAGAAAACTACCCCTTAACTAAGAAAACTACCCCTTAAAACAGCCAAAAACAGCTTGAGATCCTAGGATTAGAAAGTCTCAAGAATAATATGACATTTTCCAGTCCAGACTTTGGTGTAAAGAGCTAGCTTAATCAGAAGGAGATAAGTTCTGAGATGGCTTCAAACAAAGTCCAGGAGTTCATAATCTCCATGCATCTTCCTAATCGTATAACTGAGGAATTGTCACTTTAATGAGGCAATGTCCTTAATATTATCATTATTTATCCCCAACTTACTATAGTATAAAAACACAAATCTGATATTTAACATCACAAAATCTGATGCAAGGCTAGACAAAAGCAGAATTACCAAGCGATTGCTCCAATAACACCAGGGTGCAAAAAAATTGACAACTAGGATTGAATACCTGCAAAAGAGATTTTGAGATAAGTGAATAAGGAGCTTGCTGCTATTATTAATCACGAGATGCCCATGCTCCTATCAGATCTAGACATAACATATGGTGCATTAATTATAAATATATATTAATAAAAAAGACTAAGCTTACGTACCATGTCTGAAAATCAAAGAAAATATCTTATTGAATAATCACAGCAAGTATGATGCTCAACAAACAAATTAAGAGATGCATGCAAAAGCAGCAAAACTAACCAGTCTGAAAAACTGTACACTCGTAAGAGAGATTTATAGCTACTTCTACATACCATGGATGACAGTAGATAGTTAAAGTTGAAACTATGTATGCTAAAACGTTGTACAGATGGAAATACCTTAAAAGTTAACTTCTAGGACCTATTTGCAAAAATCTCTTTCTTGGGTATCATACAGCTTTTTGATGCTTGCATATGATGGAATCTAGGATCAAAAAATTCTTCCAATGCACTTCATTTAATCAAATTCTCTCATAGAAAATATGGCACTGGACATGGTAGAGTGGACTGATCAATTCAACAATAAAAAGAACTAGGCAATGATATATAAAAATAGAAAATTCATTTCCAAAGCTCCAATTCATATAATCATAGTACAAAAATTAGTGCCTGAAAACCAAGGATTGTTGTACCACCTGAAATGGTACAAAACAAGTGGTACACATGGGTCCAAGCATGGGCCAATACACAGACCACTCCCATTTCAGGCAGCTCGATCAAGTTTAGTAAAAATAATAAAAAATAATAAAAAATAGTGATGGGGCTGTCCAACTTGGTGTTAAAAAAATTAAATAGAAATTAGGGCTCGCGTTCTTCTTGCGTTCAACGTTGTCGTCGTTGCCGCTGCCACTATTTCGCGACATTGCTGCCAATGCCGTTGCCGCAACATTCCTTCTTCTTCTCAAGTATGCTCGCACCTCTTATCCTCCTCTTTTTCCTTCTTCCTTCTCCTCCATTGCTTCTTCTTCCTCCATCCCTTCCTCTTCTTCATTCATTCTTCCTCCTCCCTCTATTCCTCCACCACACATTCCTCTTCTCCCTCGTTTTTCTTCCTTTCCAAAACACCAGTACATACCAGTGTATTAACACATAGTACACCAATATGTATCAGTCCGACAAATCAGTGAAATGGGTCCGGTTACCGAAACGACGATCCTTGCTGAAAACTGATATCATAATCCTCATTCATATCCCTAATATTATAACTAAAATATTTTGTCAGGTAATGAAGCAATGCCCTCAATATTATCATTATTTATGCCTGACTTAGAACAGGATAAAAGCACAGTCTGACATTTAACATCATATATCTGATGCAAGGCCAGACAAGACAGCATTACAAAACTTATTGATAGCATTAATTAAGACTAGATTGTTGGGAATATAAATTTGACCACAAGAAGTGGTTGGTTGGTGTTGGGAACAGCATTTGATAAAAACTAGGAGATCCATGTTTGATCGAGTGTTTGACAAAGTGGGTGTATAATGCATTTTTCCTGATGCACTAAAATAAAAGTAGAAGATGCCTGCAGCAAACCAGCAAAGAGACTAAAAATAAAATTAGAGAAAGAAGCACGTGGAGCGATCATAAGACAAACAAGAGATCAGACATTTCACTTCAATTACAAAATTACTGAAAAATATGATGAAGGAAAAAAAAGAACAAAAATCAACCAAATGAGTTTCCAGACAAAGAAAAGAGACTTTCTTCTTTCGGCTTAAATAACTATATATCTATTTTTTCTAGAACCACTTCATAACATCTAAATCATGAATTGAACAAGTAAAAAGAGAGATATGAGGCCGGGCAGTCCAAGAAAGAGAACTAACTGTTGCTCATATTCCATAACTCTGAAATGAAGCAAACTCTGAACCTAAAAGCAATTGTCAAATGGTAAAATTGCAAATGCAGCGCCTCTATCTGTAAGCAATAGTTACAAAAGAGCCATTGCATAAAGGACAACAAAGCCACCAATGCGCCACATGATATCCGAAAGAATATGGTTTTAAAATTGAATACTTACTGATGTGCATATTTATCAAAACTCTCAGCAGTCAAAGAATCTGAACCATCACTATATTCTTCTTGAAAATCATCTCCATGTTTATTAACTTTTGGGATTGGTCCAGAGTGAAATTCTGATCCAGTTGAAATCAGATTCGGATCTATTGAAAATTTTCGAACTGTTTTTGTGATATTTAACCTGTTCTGCAGATTGTTGAATGTGAATTAAAGTTAAAACTCAGATTAAAATAGGAGAATAGTAGAGGGATTGAAGACCACATTGTAATTAAAAAATGTCAAGATAAATATTAAAATGACAGAACAGAAACAACAGATCACTATTTAAATATTAAATTTTAATTTTAAAGTGAACATGGTATTACTACTAATGCAAGAGCAACTACAAAAATCATAAATACAACTTATATGTGGGCTAAATAGGTGAACAGGATTTATAAACATTTAACTTTCTCTTCCAATGGCTGCCAATTAGTCGGTGTATCTTTAAAGTCATGACAAGAATAGAGATGGACCCACCTCTTTTAGCCGAGCTCCAAGTATCATCACAAATGACATATGCACCTCATGATCTCAAACTATTATGGCTCATTACCTATTATCAAACTCAACTATAGTGGGCCTACATCCAATATGGCTAATACAAAGGAAAGACACCTCAATCCAAGTAGGCATTTACATCATTGCTGTGATCACTGCTGAGGAATGATGACTCAATGTCAAGATTCCTCCCATCACCAACTGTTGTCACCGACAACCATCTTTAGTAACCATCACCAATACCCACCATCTACAATAAGAATCAACCCCTCATCTTCTAATTCCTCATGCATATATATAATGAATCAGGATCCTTCGGTGTCATTGCCAGAATGTGGGATGAAACCTGGCGAGATGGAGGCAAGGGCCAGTTGCCTTAGGATAGGAAGTGAGGAATAACAGTGAGATCTTAATTCTTAGGAAAGAGAAAGGGAGAATACTAATAAATCTTCAAGTTGCATATGCAGGTAGGATAGGACACGAACATGTTTAACCACAAAATTGAGTTGAATAAATCATTCATCTTAGTCGGGTTCAGATTCTCAAGTCTCAACTCAATAACTCAAAATCCATTAACCAGATAACTCATATCTAACTAAACCTATATTTGACTCAAGACTAACCCGTACCAAAGTATCAATATTAAACTGATTGGCTCAACCATATTCTGTATGTGAACTAACCATATTCCGTTAATTATTAGATTGGTCAAGTTAGGTATAGACCCAGATCTGAACGAAGTATAATTATGACTCAGCCATATGCTGGCACATTTAGATCACTCTGCTAAGGACAGAAATCACTTGAGGGCCAATACATAATATAACATCTTTTATGGACTAGTAAAAACATCATAACCATCATTTAACCTCTAACTATGGTTCAAAAATGAGTTGATGGATTTGTCATGAATACAGAATCAATTGAGCATATTCATTTCCTTATATTCCATATATGGAATCCATTTGATGATTACGCTGTCATTTGATTCTATAATTCAACTATTCAAGCATGCTGATAATGTTGCACGATGTACCATACTCCCATGATAAGTTTGTGAAGTAGAGAAGCATGTACTAGCTATATAGAACTACCACATACATGATAAAAGTAGGCATCAACAAAAAGGTAATACTAGTAAATGCCAAAGACAGATACTTACAGTTCCCAGTACATCACTCACATCAACTGATGCAAATTCACACGACAGTGCTGGGAAACTACAAATAAATTAAACACTTGAACAGTCAGAAGAACCAGGGCATATGTCACAATAGAAAAATGAAAAAGGATGCTCAGACATGATTCATGGTATACACAAACTCCATTCAACCATATAAAGCAAGATGCACCAAAGGCATGATCAAAAAACAGACAAAGATCCAGATAATTGGTGCAAGGAAAACACTGTCATAGTCCATCTAGAAAACAATAAGCCAAATCTGTAACCAATTACCAACTAATTCAACATGGATGGAAAAAGATTTACAAGCTATTAGAAAATGACATAAAATTGCAGCAGACAAATGCACTCAAAAGATTATAGGAGCATATTTTGAAACCAAGTTCAGCAGAATAATGCTTTGATATGGTCAAAAGGTAAGTTAATCAACTGCTCAAGCTCTCTGCACATAATGTATCCAGTAATCCTTGATCCACTCCATCCATCTCAATAGCTTAGCTTTAGATTATTCGTGTGCACCTGTATCTAGTTTGTAGTATATGTACAATGATAAAGACAATGATAATAAAACCAGGGCTACCAAGCTGGATCATCAAGTTGGAGGACTTCTCATTGTTTTTGTCTCATTTTGGATGGTTGCTAGAGGATAGCTTTCTTTGGCATCTCTTGGGGTAGATCATCAAATTATTAAGGATAAAACATCTTGCGTGTAATTGTTTTGATACCATTATAGATAACATGTGTGTAGGTCTGTAGGAAACTAGGAATACGGTCTTTAACTTGTGATGTGGAGTTTAACTTGCTAACAATGTAAATGAAGGATTATTGTGCTGATCTACATGTGTCAATACGTTAGAATATATCATGTCATAAAGGTGTTAATAAAAGTCTCATTACCCACAACATGAGGCTCCCACCAGGGGTCTAGGGAGGGTCAATATAGATGTAGTTTTCCCTCTAAATATAAAGAGGTTATTTTTGCAACTTGAAACTTGGTCTCCTGGATCATAAAAGAGCAATCTTAACATGAAATATTAGCATTCCAAAAGGGCATCAACAAGCTACTGCATAATATGGCAATCCTTGATGTGCATAATTCTTTTTTACATTTCTTACACCATGTATGATTCCAAAATGTCTTGGAACATTAAATTATAGATATAAATATAAATTAATTTTTACTAATAGAACTCATGTCACCATGTCCTAATTCGAGTTTCGTTTTGTCACTCTGTGTCATATTGTGTTTGTGGCCCATGTCTATCTCCATGTTCCATAGTTTGAGATCATGCATTAAATCAAGGTATACAGTTTTGAATAATATCGCCCGATACGGGCGATACGTACTGGTCCGATAATATATCAGTACGCGGACCGCCCGCTACCGAGCAAAATCCCTGTTAGCTTTATAGAGAAACCGCTGATCGTTGAATTTCTTAAAAATCAGAATCCCTGTTAGCCACCTATTTAGAAGATAGATGCTTATCAGAATCTACCATTACACACAAATGAAGGTACGTGAGAAACCTCTTCTGAATGCAGAAATGGAGACAGCAATAAAAATGTTTCTAATTTATATATGTATAGAAAAGAGTAACTGTTCCAAGAACAGACAAGATGAATTTCAAAAAAAATAATGAAAGTTCAACCTTATGTTAAAATCAATGCGCAAGAACTCCCCATCCGAACTCCTATCAACAATTACAGATGTCGTCGTGCTCACCGTTAAATAGTTGTTCAACTCCTGAAATTAAAATTTGTTACAGCTAGGGGCAACAAAACAAGTCTGATAGAAGAAACCACCGTTTGCTAAGAAGACAAAGCAGGTAAAGTTTTCAATGAATTTTTCAACCAACAAACTGAATTTGAAGATGGTTTGTGTTGTTTGTCGAAATGTAGAAAGAGCATGACGAACGAAGTTAGAGAGGAATGTGCTGAGATCCTTTAAAAAACCAACTGTAGGAAAAACCGTTACCTTATGATGGATAATTACAGCGGAAGAAAGCAAACCTTTCATTGGAGAAGTCATTACTTATGGTGTTACATCAACAAACAGAACTTCATAAGGGCATCTACACGTTATCTATTACAAAATTTGAAGATGTCTTCATAATAGGTAGTTTAATGACTTTTCATTGTCATCCTCTTCATAATAGTTGCATATCATTTTCAACTTAAAAATCCAGCTAACAAATGTCTAAAATAGTTAATAGCAGTTGGTTATACCTTCTCTTTTTTCTTAATCCAAACATTTAAGGTGCTGAAATGATAGTAATAACAAGAATGAAAAAAAGCACTAGGACCAAGTTAGACTAGCTAGATATCCCACAACTTCATTGAAGAATGCAGGCATAGTGCTTTCCTCAAAGTAGAAGAAGAGAAAGAAAGACAATCATGTAAACTAAGGAAAAAAGAAAAGGACAAACCATTCCAAACAAAAACATCATGGAGAATGCAGCTACGATAGATAATCCTGCACCTGAAAGTGATGCCTCTGTCAAATCTCGAGGTATTTTCCTGTAGTCAAAAAGAGGTGTTAGGTACCAATAAAAATTAAAGTAGCTTTACAATTCTTTTCAAATAAAATTATCATAAAATTTTAAAGAACCACATCTTAGTACTTTTTGTGTTTCAATTGAAAGTTAAAAATGTATGCCATCAAGCACTCTTATAAGGTGATAGAATAAATTGTTGCCTAAAGAAAATTTACATGGTAAAACAGTTAATGACAAAAAATTACTAACATTAACATTTACAGATCTAATTCTTCATTGGTGCTTATTCCAAACCCATGAACACATAAAATAATCCAGTCAAAGTCCAACCTACTTGATGTATCCTCCTCTACCCATGGGAAAATCTAGAGGTAGAGATACACTGGACCTTAATACTGTGAGCAAGACAGCATGACTCGTCTACAGTCCTCAAAAAGCTAGAGACCGGAATAATTAACTTTCAGTTTTAACTTGGGACTCCTGAATTCCTATAGTCACTAAAAATTCAAATCTTTCCAAGGTGAAACTCCAATCATAGCCCCTGGCGATGTAAAATACATCTCAAAAACAAAATGCAACTGCTTTTCCTTAACCCAGCACGTTCCGCGTGACATGAATTTTAGCATTACAAATGTCCATCCCTAAAAAAATTTGTAAACCCATTAAACAATAACCCAAAGAATGAACAAGAAAATATATGCAAGATTTACACGATCTCCTCTGTTTCAGTTTTATGACACATGCGTCAATAAACCGCAGTGACAATTAAAGAGAAAGTTGGCTCGATCCCATGTCCACCAATAAACCCTATAGATCCAAGATTCCACCAATTTCACCTTCCCAAACAGATGCATCAAAAAATCAAGAAACAACGGAATTAAAATTCACTAGAAATATCCAAGATTCCACTTGCTTTCATCAAGTTCACCATCCCCGAACAGATGCACCAGAAATCAAGAAACGACAGCACTAAAAAGAAAATCTACTAAAAACAACAAGAAAGGAGCCACAGGATCCGGGCAATAATCCATGTAAAAGAAACGGCATTTCTGCATACGAAAGCAGGGATCTTGAAGCAAAGGATCAAACCTGTAGAAATCCACAGACTTGAGCTTGGTTGCGGAGATCATGGCTCCGACGATTAAGAGATCCCTCAATTCCTCCCCAAATCGATAAGGGGTTTCAGATCGTAACCCGAAATGAAGCGAGGGCGAGAGCGGGACACAGTAGATCTCAAGAACTACTCAAGGTCTTCCTCCTCTACGCTTTACGTTTCTTTACCCTCTCCTAGTGTGTTAAAAAGGATTCATCCACTCGGGAAAAAATTAGAAAAATAATATTAAAATAAAATTTTAAATATGCCCTTATGAAGTCAGTTGTCGTCCTATTTGCCCTTCTAATGCATGTATTCATGTAAAATTAAAAATGACAAAAAAATACAAAAGACTCCTGTATTCATGTATTTATGTAGTCAGATATCACCCTATATTCCTATTTGCCCTTCTAATGCATGTATTCATGTAAAAAATTTTAAGAAAAATTAGAATAATAAAATAATAAAATTACTAATGTGTCCTTATGAAGTCAGAGATCATCATTTTTGCCCTTCTAATGCATGTATTCATGTAAAATTAAAAATGACAAAAAAATACAAAAGACTCCTGTATTCATGTATTTATGTAGTCAGATATCACCCTATATTCCTATTTGCCCTTCTAATGCATGTATTCATGTAAAAAATTTTAAGAAAAATTAGAATAATAAAATAATAAAATTACTAATGTGTCCTTATGAAGTCAGAGATCATCATTTTTGCCCTTCTAATGCATGTATTCATGTAAAAAATTTTAAGAAAAATTAGAATAATAAAATTACTAATGTGTCCTTATGAAGTCAGAGATCATCCTTTTTACCCTTCTAAGGCATGTATTCATTAAAAAATATATAAAAAAACAACTTGTAATTACTTTTTTAATCAACTATTAGTGTAATGATAATCTAACTCTAATTAATATGAATACCTTTCGGACAGATGACTCATCTATGGGCTCCAATCTTTTTTTTAATGGTGTATACTCACTCTCTTTCAATTTATGGAATTAGTAGATATTTATTTCAAATAAAAAAGAGGAAACAAGCGAAAAGAATAACAAAAGTATGTTAGGTATAAAAATTGTATATTTAAACTAATTTTAGATATTGATAACCATGATTCATAGTATTTAACTGCAGTTTTGTTTAGATGATTAATAGAAATAGCATATCTAGAGGATTTATGTATTTGGAAGGATGTACATGCAATTAATTTACATTATTTTCGAACTTTGGAAGGATAGGCATTTAAAACTCCACTAGAAAATTAGTAAATATTTGTTTGTCAATTCCCATTTAGAGTTACCAACAAAATTTCTAACCAGACATTAAGTGGGTAGAAAACAAATGAAAACATCTTGGGAAATATTGACTTTTTGAAATAAAATTGCCTAAACAGTAAATTATTTAGATTGAAGTTTATTTTACATGAGAAATGATTTATACTTTATACATAAGATCTATTATCAATTTCAAGAACGACAAACTTAATTTGGCAGGGTGGTTCAGCATCAGTAGACAAGGCAGTTGAGTCTGTAAAATCTGAGCTCTGAAGATTACCTGAGACTTTGAAGCTTACTGTAAACACAATCTGTCTTGAGAGGATGTGCATTCTTAGATGATTAAGCAAACTAAGGAGTAAAGAAAGCCACAGATAAAGAATTATCTATATGTTACAAAGAGCCTTCATGTTCAGAACAATATTTCAAAGCAGGAGTGATTGGATGAACCCCCTTTCTTGTCTCTCCTTCATGTCTTCCGTCTCCTTTTCTGTTTCCTTCTTCAAACTGGCTACTCTGGCATCACCCTGTCTTCTTTTTATGCATTATCTTGTTTCCTTCCTACATCAGCAAATACTTTTTCCATCATTTCAAGATACAGAATCTTAAAAGCCATTATTCTGACTGTGTGTGTGCAGACTTAGTTGAACATATAATGTTTGTAGTGTTTCAAGTTTATTCTTAATTCATTTCTCTTCTGGTCATAAGTCACTGCCTTGCATATTCCCCTCATCCAGTAAACAGAAGCAAATAGTTATTCTGCAATTATAATCAAATAAGATAGTAGGAAGACCCAAACAAACAAACAAAAGATAGTGGGAAGACTACTTCTTGATGCTTTGGAGTTGTTTATTGGTAGTTCAAGTTGAAACTTAGGAGGTGAGTCCTGTCTACAATCTGCTACATTTCTGCAGACCTAGTTTTCATGACCATAACACCATCGAATCTTATCATGCACCAAACAAATAATTATTCTTGGATTATACTAAATTGAATTTGTCTAGTAAAGAAGATATTATATCGATACATCTAACTCTGGTGTCTTTACAATCCGAAAACCTTGGGATGTTCTTTTTATATATGCAGGGATGGCAAGATGCAAAGATTTATTTATGATGCAACGTATCTTTTAAACAGTGAGATTAGTTGTGGACAGGAAAGATTTCAGTTCTATTATATTCTGACTTTGTCAGTTTCACTGGATTCTCACATATCATTGGAATCAAACTCGAATTGGATAAATTAGTATCGACATTTTCTATGGTCCTTTGAACGAGACTTATACCGAATTATGTACTATTATATTTGTGTAGGCAAGAAACATTCAATGCATCTTCTATAGTTGAACTCTGGAATATCTGGATTAAGAATTCAGAGAAATAGATTTGAAGAGATTACAGTAGTAATCATCATCTGAGATGATGTGGTGATTGATTTCTGGTCAGAGAGGTTTTGAGGAGTGTCAGCTTTAGCTATAATCTTTGTAACTGCTTATACCTGTCATCTTAGTTATATATGACTAGATTTCATCTGGTGTAACAACACTGTTCCAACTTGATTTGTTCAAACGGACTCATTTATTCTCAGGTTTAGATTTGATATGGGAAAAGTGATAGTGTCTATCAATTGAAATATGAAGTCTAAACAAGCTACATATTTCAATTGGATTAAGAAGAAGAGAACAAGGTAGTAAGGGTGAAATTATGTGATATACATAGTGATTCCTAAGCAACATTAATCATCACAAAACTGCACGATAGAAATTGCATATAAGCCTCAAACCCAACTTTTAAGTAAATCGCATATACAATCTATACATTTGCACAAAGATAGGAACAGGGAGTCCTCTCCTTGGAGTATTTCCATGTTGCTCACTGATTAAAAGTCTATCCTAGATAGTCTACTAGCATGGACAAAGGAACTAAACAAAGCCCTCTTTTCTTCAGCTCTCTACACTCATCCGTCTTCTCAACAAAATCAAATCCATTTAGAGTTTGGTTCAGCTCTAGGCCATTCCTATTGCCGACATCATCTTCCTGCAACATGCAGAGGCAGAAGAACCAGGTTTTAGCTGGGACAAAATACTTCAATTAAATTCAACAGACCAAAGCGATTGTTTTCTAGTACCTGAGCTGTGTCCCTGCAATCATCATTCTTGTTTGGGTCACCAATCAAGTAACTCAAATCAGCAACCTGTTCTACGCAACACATTTCACAGGAATGACTGAAAGTTACTGAAACCAAAGAATCCCTGCAAGACAGGGAATACAGTAAAAGACGGAAAGAAGTTGTTGTTGTTGTAACCTTGGGGCTATTGACAGGTGAGCTAGCAGTGTCTTCCAAAGAATCATCATGCAGTAGCCCCTTCCTCTTCTTTAAGCTCAGCTTCCTGTAGTTCTCCGACACCTGGAGGCTCGCTGACGATGGCTTCCAAGCAACACAAGAAGCAGCATCGGAGATCATAGAAGACCCGCTGACAACACCGAAGGAGAAGCCACCAGCTGCTTTCCTCTCCTCCGAAGCCATGAAGTCCTCGAAGTACATGGTCCAACCGCTCTCTTCAGAAGAAGCTGAACCATCCTTGGGACGGAAAGCGCTATTCGCAGACGGGTTAATTGATTCCTCCATCTCAAGGAAACGGAGATGGTGGGCATGTACATCAGGCAAGAGGCCTATGAGGTTTGTATATAGAACACAGGAAAGAATGAGCAAATGAGAAATAAAAGAGAGAAAGAAAGGGATGTGAGTATTATATTGGCGTGGGGCAGAGAGGATGGAGAGAGTTCGAATCAATCACCTGCAAACAAAATGCTGGATTGTGACGTGCAAGAAGAGAATCAAAGGGATGCTTTGACATTACAACCCTCATACCTAACCCACTCATTTCTTCTCTTTACCTTGTTTCTACTGCCACTGTTGTATCATAAAACATCGAGAACTCTATCTTCACAGAGACGAATAAGTTTCGTACGTGCTGATTTCACTGTCAAATTAATGAACGTCATATTTTTATTTTCTCTAAGACAAACATTGGCTCCATTATCCTATGGATATCTTGAGTTAATATCCATGCTATTCAGAAATAGTTTTGTTTGCATTAATGAAACATCATCATCCTACTTCATTTAAAAAGGTAGATCATATCCTGGAGGTGGCTCTGGTCACACCAGGCGCAGTTATTAGATAAGATCCCTGTCAAGTTACTACAAATCCTCATAAACCTACCTGTTTGACATAATTCATGTATTGAATGGACTCTACAACCACCATATGTTGTGTTGATGCTTCTCCTGCCTCTCCCTGCTCCTATTCCAACCAATTTTTGTCAAAGTAATCTGAAGTCAGTTCCTTTGGATAGGAGCATTATGTACACAAAAAGAAGCAACTTCATTGATGTGCTGACTTGACACACAGGTATCCATTTCATTATGTACTGATAGTAGCCTTTTAGTGTTGTAAATGAGTAATATACCAATCATCATTATCTAACTGAAACTAGTAAAATAATCACATTCGACTAATCAATGTTTTGATTTGTTTGTGTATATGCCAGCATTGCAGTGTCAACTATGATTTAAAATTTGTGACACCATCACAACCACCACTAGTGCTTTATCTAAGAATGCTTTGAAATCTTCTGACAGACAAGTTGCTTAAAAGAAAGCAGAGGTTTATATGCGCTGAAGAGTAGGATAGTCCTGTAAAGGATTTGGGATTCCAAAACCTGTGACAATTCCATTCAGTGTTGAAGAAGAAGAAGTTCCCGGAATCTGCTTGTAGAATTGCTCATTTCATCAAAGGCAAAATTATTTTCCCTGCTAAAAAGGAATCACATAGTTTCCGGCAACAACATCACTTGGGGTGTTCATATCTGATCTGTTGAAAACTAGATCATGCCTTTCTCTGTGCAGAAGAAAGAGACCCACAGTAAATCCCCTCGACAACAGGAGGTTTCAACCTCAAATGAATTTTGAGGTGAGGAATCAAAGAAGAGGCCGGCCTTAGTTCCTTCTGGAAGGCGTGGAAACATGAGAGTGTCATGCCTTTCTGTGTCGATGCCCACAAACTAAATTTAATATTTTCTTAATATTAGGTGAAAGTGCGATATATCATCGATCGAGAGAATTTTGTCATGCAGTTTAAATATTTCGTTATTGGCTGCGTGTTAATCATTACTCATGCCCAATTTGATTAGTGCACGATAAGTTCCTCGTTTGACGATATAAATGCACTGTTAGTTTTTGTATCAGGCCAAGATTTTTAGATCTAAAGAAACAAAATTAAGAAAAAATTACTTCATTTTTTCGATTGAATTGATGTCTTAAATTATTATTATCTTTATTTCTATAACTTGTATCTTTTTGACTTGACGAGTTTCTCGCTGACCTCGGATGAAGCTGGTGCTTGTTTGCCAAAAGCCTTTTGACCTCGGCACAGGTGTGTTGGCACTTGATCTTCCCGATCCCGGCGGGCAGCATGGATGGTTGAGACACCACAAGATACATCAAGTAATCGGATATTTTCTTGCTTATCTTACACTCTGTCTTGCCTGTCCCTTCCTTGCCTTTCTCGGAACAGGATTGATTCGCTTCCAAATCTTTCTTACCTTCCACTATATCATTCTTAACGTGACGGGAATTCACTTTCATGGGAGGCTTATTGGCTGCCTTCGCGGCGGCCGCACTGGTCTCCTCCATCTGGCAGCAAATAGACGTGGCGATGTGCCACAACAGGATTCTCTCCGCGAAGCTCCAGTGGAGGTTCGTGTAGCCCATTTTCTGAAGCACACATTCCCCTCGGCGGGCTCGCAATCGCTTGTAACTTGCGACGTTTCCCTCCGCGCTGTGGGCCTTGTCCTTCAGTTCCTTGAATATAAGTGTCTTCAGATCATCATCCACATCCGTATTTTCCACGCCATACAGGCTATCCCACACTTTCAATCGGAGGAGATGCAAGATGCTTCTGCAACCGGTGTGCTTCTTGTCCTTCGGTTACAACTACGGCTATGGTCTCGAGCCCAAGAGCGGCAAGGAGGAGGACGTTAGTTATGGTGACGTCAGCTTCGTTGAAATCATGCTTCTCTGTATAGTGGAAGAGCACGAGGGCGAAAATTGCGAGTAAGAGCGAGAAGCCGCGCAGCATACGACCAACCAAGTAGGGTATGGACATGGGCAGCTTTGGTGTGGAGGATGTCGTGCAGGAAAGAGAGCTCGAAGTCCACCACTTGGAACGCCTGGTTCCACTTGCCCCGCAAGAAGGTTTGGCTTTCGATCTGATCCTGCGAGCTCAGCATGAGGTTTACCATGAGGCTCTTGAAGGAATCGAAGAAGCGATAGGCCACGGATATGGCCTACACTTCAGACATATATAAGACATCTTCGTTGGGTAGGGTAGGCGTGTCTGCAACTTGGACCAGCTCGAAGCTTGCCTTCAGCCCAGCGGTAACACTAGAACGATACGCTTTCATGAACTTGTAGTAGTCAGGCCCGGGATCCTGTTCGGTGATCATGGATTGCCTCAGCCGGTCCATTCTGGCCGACCACAACGCCAGTGTCCGCTCTGCGTGTTTGAGGATTCCGGCGGTGAACACCACGTTGGCGATCTTCCACAAGTGGGGGCTCGGAAACGACTCGAGGAACAGCACGATGGGCATGGTAACTTCGTACAGTAGCCCAATCAAGTGGCGCAGCCACAGCTCATTGTCCTCGAGGGAGTAGGAGGTGACGGTGTCGGGGCCGCCGAGTGGAGAAGAAGGAAGGGGGCCCAGAGGGCAATGGGGCCGCAGTTGACGTGCTGGTCGCTAGCCTCGATCTGCTTGCTGAGGAGATTCCCCAGCGCCAAGGTGGCGATGTTGTCAGACGCCCAGGTAGGAGAACCACAGGATAATCCTCAACAATGTTTTTGAGCTCCGCTACCGAAAGAGGGAAAAGAAGATGAGAATGATCTGCAAGGCGAGGCTGAGGAGAACCAGGATTCGGATTTGTTCCGCAATCCATAGCTTCCTAATCTTCCTGGAGATGAACTCCATCGCCATCGGCTGGCTTGTTAAAACTCCGCCTCCCTCCTCCACAACTCGACTCTTATTGTCATGAAGCTCGAGACGCTCTCACCGTGCTCAGCCGCAGTGTTGAAGTGAATGCCACAACACGTGAGCGATACGCCTCCCAACCATCTCTGTAGCTCACTACCGTCGCAAGCGCTGCTTTCAGCGGCAACAACGCTTGCCTATTCATCTGTGAGGTACGCAGTCCTGACATCAATCAGTTGTCAGTGGTCTCTGTGGGTACCTACTCTAAGTTGCTCCGATAATCAATAGAAAGGCGTCACAGTCTTCGATCAGAAAACAGGTAGACCAGTGGGTACACGTTGAAGGTGTGAGAAAAATATTGCTCTCATAGCATTAGGTTCTTGAGTGTGCCACTAAAGTTAGTTTATGCCCAAAGCTTTGCTATTAAAATGAAAGTAATTGGTGGATTCATGACTTGTGAAAAGAGGATTACATTAGATTCTGTGCTCTAATGTTTTCGAAAGCATCATTAGTCATCTTCTTCTTCTTCGATGTGAAGTCTCATCTCCTTATTTCTATCAACAAAATTAAGGTATAAATCTTCTTTTAAGATTCTATAACCATCATAATTTTTAAATTTTAAATATTTTAGATCAACAATTAATGAGTCAGTTACTTTAATAAATAATTAAATTTTATATTTTAATATATATTTTTATTTAAATAAAAATAAATTTATGATCAAACTAGAGATGGTTGTATTTTAGATTAATGATCAACCACATTCCGCACTTAGTATCTTTGGTCAACACTTGCATTTCACATTGATAATTTTTAAATCACGATCAATGAATCAAATCTAATAAAAGTAGTATGCATCACTTTGGATAGTAATTCAACTCAAAGCCTTAAACTTATTATTAAATTATAGATCAAACCTAATATATCTCAAATCACACCAATGCTCTTTTTAATTCTTATATCGTATATAAATATTTTTCTTGATAAAATTAAAAAAAAATTCTTTTCGTGCAATAATAATCGGGATTCACATCTTGAGGTCATAAGATTTGAGTGAGTCATACGTTAAAAAGGAAAAATATAATAATAATAATAATAATAATAATAAGGTAAAAACGAAAATTAAAAAATTAAAATTAAAATAAATTTTAGAGATAAAAAGGAAAATATTTAAAAGAATAAAATGAAATAAAAAAGACAATTCAAACTAATAAAAAATTAGAAATTAGAAAATTAAAAAGAGAAAAACTTTACTTTAACGGCAAGGAAAAAAGGACAACCAATAATTGTTCTTTTAGCCACTCAATTAAAAGGATGTGACGGTGTCAAACTTCTTCGATACTCCCGGCGGAGTTAAGAGGACCACTAGAAACACGATGGTCCCAAATTGTCTTTTTTATTACAAAAGATTGTTCCGCTAATAAGTCAGAATCAATAAGATAACAAATAGTATTCTGTTTCTTAATTAGAGACTTTAAATATCACCAATAACAACTCTTGGCTCATCAATCATTATTTCTTAATTTAAAATGTAACGTGGTATTTCTCCAATGAGTTATAAGCGTTCAAAAACATTCCAGTACGTAATGATTGCTTACTATTTGTGCTGAACTGGATCATCACAGAAGAGGTTTGTGAGAGATGACATCACCTCTGCAATTTTTCATGAGTACGTCACACCATCTTTCATGCTGTGAAACCAAAAGAGAAGGACGGGACGGGAGAGCGATCTACGTTCTTGGATTACGAGGGATTGAAAATTTCAGGTTCTTGTAATTAGATGTCGACTATAAGTTTTGCTCTGGCATGGCCTGCTTCGATCCGGTATTGTTCACCAATTCCCATGTGAGCCATGAGTAACCAGACATGGGTGAGGAGCTCTCCGCCCTGGCTCAGCTGCTTGGCGTGAGAATACGAGTTGCAGTTGCTGGCCGCATAGCACAACATCTCCACCCACACGGCACTGATGACGATCCACCTCCTGCTCGTCTCCAACTCGTTTAAGTCCTTTGCGAGCTTGCATGCATCGAACAGCACCGACTTGCTCCTGTCCCCTTTCACCTCTACGGGTTTGAGTTCAGGATCCGACTTGGCGACTTCCAGCAGCTTCTCGCAAGCTGCATTTTCCAACCGAGGCAGATCCTTCTTTTTTGGGTTGACAAGTTTTTTGGTCACCTTGAGCCATGAAGCTTCTCTGCACTGGTCCTCCGATTCAATTTCTCTGGCATTGTCTGTGAAAAACCTTTTGGCCTCGGCACAGGTGTCTTGGAACCTGATCTTCCCAATCCCGGCAGGCAGCAGGGATGGTTGAAAGACCAAAAGATACATCAAGTAATCGGATATTTGCTTACTTATCTTACGATGATCACAATTCGCTTCCTTGCCTTTTTCGGAAGATTGATTCGCTTCCAAATCTTTGTTACTTTCCACTGTATCATTCTTAACGTGACGGAAATTCTCTTTCTTATGCGGATCATCGGTTGTCTTATCGGCGTTGGCACCGTTCTCCCCCATCTGGTAGCTAATAGACGTTGCGATGTGCCACAACAGGACGCTTTCGTCGAATTCCTTATTCATGCTCCAGTCGAAGTCCGTGTAGCCCTTTTCCCGAAGCACCCATTCGCCTTTGCAGGCTCGCAATCGCTTGTACTCGGTGGAGTCTCCCTCGGCGCCGTATGTTTTCTTCTTCAGTTCCTCGAAGATGAGCGTCTTCTGATCATCCCCTACGATGGTATTTTCCACGGGCCGATTGCTATCCCACAGTTCTTTCAATCCGAGGAAATGCAGTATTCTTGTGAACGTGGTTTGCTTGTAATCTTCGAGGCAGATGCATAGTAGGTTGCACTGCCTCATGGAATTCGACCACCTTGTGCCACCACGAAATTTGACGATTGCAAGATCCAATTTTAAAAACCTGATGATTTTTTTCAGGCGAGCGATGAAGGGCCTCTCCAGCTTGCCGCTGTCCTGCAGCGCGACGATGGTCCAGTCCGAGAATACGAGCAGGACAGCGGCGATGGCCTCGAGCCCAAGAGCGACAAGAAGAAGGATGTAAGTTATGATGACGTCGGCTTCGCTAAAATTATGCCTCCCGCTACGGTGGAAGAGCACGAAGGCGAGGACTACCAAGGAGAGCGACAAGGCTCGCACCAGGCGACCTCGTAGGGTATGGACACGGACGGCTTTGGTGTGGAGGATGTCGTGCAGTAAAGAGAGCTCCACGTCGACCATGAAGAAAGCCCGGGTGGCTTCGAGCGTCAGAAAGAAGGTTTGGCTCTCGATCCGATCCTGGAAACTGAGCATGAGATCCACAGTGAGCCGCTTGACGGTCGGGAAGAAGCGATAGGCACCGAATATGATCTCCTTGTCGGTTCTTTTTTCGGGTTTATCTTTGGGAAGGGGGGGCCGTGGCTCTTTCTCTGTCTCGATGTTTGCGTTCAGCCCCGCAGTAACACGAGAGTGATACTCCTGCATGAACTTGACGTAGTTAGGCCCGGGATCCGGGTCGCTGATCATGGATTCCCTCAGCCGGTCCATACTGGCCGACCAAAGCGCCAGCGTCCGCTCCGCGTACTTGAGGATTCCGGCGGTGAACACCACGATGGCGACTTTCCACAAGTGGGGGCTCGGCAGCGACTCGAGGAACACCAGGATGGCCACGGAGACCTCGAGCACCAGCCCCAGAAAGTGGCGCAGCCACAGCTCGTTGTCCTCCAGGGAGTAGGAGGTGATAGTGTCGGGGCCGCCGAGGTGGAGGAGGAGGAAGGGAGCCCAGAAGGCGGTGAGGTCGCCGTTGATGTTCTGTTCGCTCGCCTCGGTCTGGTCGTTGAGGAGGTTGCCGAGCGCCAAGGCGGCGACGTAGTCGGCGCCCAGGTAGGAAGTCCAGAGGATGAAGCTCAACAGCCTGTTCTGGCACCGCTTCCGGAAGAGGGAGACGAAGATGAGGACGATCTGCAAGCCGAGGCTGAGGAGGACCAGGATGCGGATTTCTTCCACACTCCATAGTTTCCTGATCTTCGTGGGGACGATCTTCATCTGCCCGCCTCTCTTTCTTACGCCTTCTCCTCCCTCCGACACAACGCGAACTCCTCATATATAGCAATCGAGCTCGACAGTCTTTCACCGTGCTAAGCTGCCATCTCGCGAGCGAGACGGCTCCCATCTTTTTACTTTATCACATGACCGTCGCAAGCAACGCTTTTGTGCCAAATTTGCTTTTCCTACTTGTTCCTTGCTTGAGTGGCTCACCCGAGAGAAGCGCTGTGGAGCTACCGGACCAGTCAGGGACGTCCGTCTCGTCATTGGTCGATAGTGTGTGTCCCACCATTCACAGCTTTGCCAACCGACTGGAAAAGCGCTGTTTCCTTGGCTGGTGTCTCGGTCGAGACAGATGATTCAGGCGCAGCAGCAATTCCCATGCGGGATCCACCTGTGGAGCCGTTGCTTTCAGTTATCCGCAGACAGGTAGTGCAAGTTGACTGTGACAAAAATATTAGCCTCGCAGGATTCGGTTCTTGAGTGTGCTTCTAAAACTAGTATCGGAAGAAACCGTACTTTCTTTCTTTTTTTATTCCCTCGTGGGGACAAAACGAATCGGGAATGCGTGCTAAGATCGATGGCTTGTTAAGGAACAGAGCTTTGGTATTCATGAGAAAGGTGATGGATTCAAGACTTGTGAGAAGAGGATAACATCAGAGTTTTGATAAAGTATGATTAATGATCTTCCTCCTCGAGGACAGAACACTAATCACCTTTTTATTTTTATTGTTGTTATATCATATAGCCGTTGTATGCAATGCTAGATAGATATTGTCATAAGTTTTAGCTATATAAATCCAAGGAGGGATGTAGAACCCCTTTTTTTTTATCAAATGTAATATAAACTTGGGATGATTTTTTTTATATTTCTTTATTATATTACTTTTCTCATCCTTTCCTTTTTCTCTCTCTTTTCTCCTCCTCTCCCTCCTCTCTCCACCAATGATGAGACAAAGGGATGAAGGCAATAGTGGGGGTGCGAGCGATAATGACAAAGGTGATGGGGGTGCAAGTGACGACGACAAAAACGATGGGGGTGGTAGCGACAACGATGAAAGTAGCAAAGGCAACAGGGAAAGTTGATAGACAAATTCAATATGTTTAAATTTAGGAATATATTATTTAAGAAAAATAAAAAAGGATGGTGCTATTAAGGAAACCCCTAAATGGAAGTATTTTTAGAAAAATCATCATATAAACACTGTTAATATATACCATTATTTAGTCAAAACTTAGATCACAAATGATAAGAAAAAGTATCTTACATCAATCCTACATTAATACATAATAAAATCATCTTATCTATATTATCATCTCCCATATTGGCTGATCTATATCGTTATCTATTACACCAAAATCTTTATTTCTCTATGTCATATAGTCGAATTTATAACCCAATTGCAAAACCAAGACCATAGGAATATGCAATGATGAGATGATAAACTAAAATATCTTTTGTCAAGTTTCACTATCCTCTCATGTGCTAATTTTTTCATAGTGTGTCAAGGTTACTCTTCGATTAGGTGCCAATTAGACATCATCTTCCTATAAAATTGATATTTTATTAGACGTCAGATCTCTACTCCATCTAGGCTCCCTAGTTGTCATAAAGGATGAATAACAACTCCCTAGTCGTCTTAACAATACTTTTGATACTAAATCTTGATTGACTTCAAATCAACATTCCAATTGAACGATCAAAATTTATATTAATAAAATTGATCTCCTATTTATTAAATAGAGATTTTAAATATCACAAATAACAACTCTTTCGCTCATCAAATAATTATATTTTAACTCTTAAAATATAGTAAAATAATAAACATATCATATTAAATATCATAAATAAAATAAGAGAAAGCTTTCCAAAAATCAAAATTGTTCACCGTGTAAGTATGATGTAGTAATAACATATTATACAAAATCATGAAAATTATTTAGATTAGGCTTAACTCAATTTTCTCTCCCATACATATTTTGAAGACCGATTTTCCTAAAATGCTTCTTTTTTTTTCTTATATGGTATCCCATATTTTCGTTTCTCTTATATAGGTCCCCATATTATTTGTAATCTCATAAACGCCTTGATCCTTCTCCGATCCTTCTTGATCACTGTCTCCCCTCCACTACGAGGCGGCACCGTCCACCCATCACCCCTACTCCCATTGCGAGGTTTTGTCACCTTTGAGGAGGAAAAGAAGGAAAAGGGGGAAAGACGAACGAATGGAGAGGAGGGGAGAGAGAGAGAGAGAGGAAAAAGATGATAGGAAAGGGTGGGTGGAGAGGGGAGGGGAAGAGAGGAGGAGAGAAAAGAGCTTGAAGGGAAGGGTGGGTGGAGATGACAGGAAAAGGTGAGCGATGAGAGAAGAGGGGAGGAGAACGAGGAGGGGGAATGAAGGGGATGGGGAGAAAGGCGACAGGTGAAGGTGATGGACAGCAGGGAAGGAAGGGGAAGAGAGAAGAGAGAAGAGTGGAGAGGGTGGAGGTAAAGGGGAAGGGTGGACGTCATCGTCTCGAGATGGGACGGAGGTGATGCAAGAAAGATAAGGATATTTATGAAATTATAAAAATAAAGGTATTATCTAAGAAAAATAAAAACAGAAGCATCAGAAAAAATAAAAAAGAGGAATTTGCAGGAAAAAAATCCTTTTTTTAATATATGACGGTTGCCATAATTTAGCATTAGATTTCTAAATTCAATTTCTCCGCTTGTCAGATGAAACATCAAATAGCACCACGTAAAGTAGCCTGCATGGACATTGAATTGTGTTGTTTATAATATTTATATATTCGAAATGTATCATGATTTTGCTATAATGATTTATGACCGTCAAGAAACATTCCAGTACATAATAATTAAGTACTATTGTGTTGAACTGGATCATCACAGAAGAGGTTTGTGAGAGATGACATCACCTCTGCAATTTTTCATGGGTACATGGCACCGTTTTTTATGCGATGAAATCAGAAGAGAAGGGAAGGACGAGAGAGCGGTCTAAATTCTTGGATTGCGAGGGATTTAATTGGAGCGATTCTAAATTTCTGGTTCTTGTGATTAGATCTCGACTACAAATTTTGCCCTGGCATCGCCTCCTTCGATCCTGTATTGTTCAGCAATTCCCATGTGAGCCATGAGTAACCAGACATGGGTGAGGAGTTCTCCGCCCTGGCTCAGCTGCTTGGCGTGAGCATACGAGTTGCAGTTGCTGGCCGCATAGCACAACATCTCCACCCACACGGCACTGATGACGATCCACGGCCTGCTCATCTTCGACTCGTTTAGGTCATTTGCGAGCTTGCATGCATCGAACAGTACCGACGTGCTCCTGCTCCCTTTCACCTCTACGGGTTCGAGTAAAGGATCCAGCACTTCCAGCAGCTTCCGGCAAGCTGCTTTTTCGTTTGGCCGTAAAGAGAGCTCCACCTCCACCACTTGGAAAGCCCGGCAGGCATCGAGATGCAGAAAAAATGTTTGGCCGTCTCTTCGATCCTGGAATCCAAGCCAGAGGTCCATGGCGAGGCGCTTGACGGTGTCTAAGAAGCGATATGCAGATAATATGGTCGCCTCTTCGGATATTTTAAAGGGTTCTTCTGTGGGAGGGAGGGGCTCTGATATTTTAAATGTCGGAGGGAGGGGCATTGGTTCTTTATCTATCATGATATGTACGTTCAGCCCACTTGTAACACGAGAATGATACTCCCGCATGAACTTGAGGATGTTAGGCGTGTCGTTGATCATCGATTGCCTCAGCTGGCCCATGCTGGCCGACCGCAGCGCCAGCGTCCGCTCTGCGTACTTGAGTATTCCGGCGGTGAACACCACGATAGCGACTTTCCACAGGTGTGGGTTCGGCAGCGACTCGAGGAACACCAGGATGGCCACGGAGACCTCGAGAACCAGCCCGAGCAGGTGGCGCAGCCACAGCTCGTTGTCCTCCAGGGAGTAGGAGGTGATAGTGTCGGGGCCGCCGAGGTGGAGGAGGAGGAAGGGAGCCCAGAAGGCGGTGAGGTCGCCGTTGATGTTCTGTTCGCTCGCCTCGGTCTGGTCGTTGAGGAGGTTGCCGAGCGCCAAGGCGGCGACGTAGTCGGCGCCCAGGTAGGAAGTCCAGAGGATGAAGCTCAACGGCCTGTTCTGGTACCGCTTCCGGAAGAGGGAGACGAAGATGAGGACGATCTGGAAGCCGAGGCTGAGGAGGACCAGGATGCGGATTTCATCCGCACTCCACAGTTTCCTGATCTTCGTGGGGACGATCTTCATCTGCCCGCCTCTCTTTCTTACGCCTTCTCCTCCCTCCGACACAACGCGAACTCCTTATATATAGCAATCGAGCTCGACAGTCTTTCACCGTGCTAAGTTGCCGCATCTCGTGAGCGAGACGGTTCCCATCTTTTTTACTTTAACACATGACTGTCGCAAGCAAAGCTTTTGTGCCACATTTGCTTTTCCTAAATGTTCCTTGCTTGCGTGGCTCGCCCAAGCTACCATACCAGTGAGGGACGTCCGTCTTGTCATTGGTCGATAGTGTTTGTCCCACCTTACATTGCTGGCAACCAACGGGAAAGGCGCTTATTCCCTTGGTTGGGGGCTCGATCGAGACAGGTGACTCAGGTGCCGCAGCAATTCTCATAGAGGCTCCACCTATGGAGCCGTTGCTTTCGGCGATCACGAGACAGGTAGTTCGCCGGGTGCAGGCTGAATGTGTGACAAAAATATTGCCCTCGCAGGATTGGGTTCTTAGTGTGTGCGTAAAACTAGTGACGAGGATAATAACGGCGACAAGACTCGGGCTGACGTCAGCCGCCCCAGATGACGTCTCATGCCTCGATCGATCCGGCAGCATCTGGTCAAACAGATCAGAACGTTGGCCGAAGTGCATTTAACGCCCTGCTCAAGCTCAATCCTTTACGCCACGCCAACCGGTGGTAGACGCTACCAGGAGTACGATTCTGGCCCCTGCAAGAGAGCAGATCAGGCAACGGTAACCTCCCCTATAAATACCCTCGCGTTCAATAGGAGAAAGGGAAAAAGGGAGACAACAAACCCCCTACCACTATCTTCTAACTTGATCGTCGGAGGGGTCGGGTCGAGCTTCCCGACCCGACCTTTGTGCAGGTGCGAAGCCGAAGGTCCCCACTAGACGAGCATGCGAGGAGTTCCGTCCCGGAGGAAGCGACGAGCCCATCCCGATCGGACCACCGTGATTGGCCACCTGAGCGGACTCGAGGGCCGCACCGGGAATATCCCCCGTCATCCGGACCCGAACCGAGCCACGTCGGCCCCGAGGCCACGACTCAAGGTTGTTCCCGTAACATTTTGGCGCTAGAAGGAGGGCCCGAGATGTCGAGGGATTACCCGATCGGCCCGAACGAGCCTGCGGCTGAGAGGTCACATCCGATCGGAGCTTCGGGGGAACACCCCCCGCATGGAGAACCTCGAGACGAACACCTCGCAATGACCTCAGAGCGCTATTGGCGGATACTCAACGACCCCGGCTTGTCGCCACCCGACGGCGCCCTAGTCGACCCATCGCCCGTGTCATCCGAGGCCTTTCAGGACCTCACTCATCAAGTCTGAACATTGACCAGTATGGTGCAGTCCATTATCCCACTCGTTTCTCATCCGCTGCACCCGCCTGCGATCCAACCGCTACGGCAGCAGGAGCCGCCCGTTCGATTTCGCACGCTACCTTAGGAGCTCCCCACTTCGCCTCGGGTCCGATCGACCCCACTCGGGGACTGGGTGATGGCAAACCCAAGCAGGCGCCCGGAACCCGAGGCATTATCTTCGGATTCAGCGGACTCCCTGCGAGCCCAATTACGTTTTGTTAGTCAGTAGCTCGACGAAGTGCAGAAGGAGGTTCGCAGGTCAAAGGGAGAGCTCGGGGAGGACGCACACCAAGGGTCCCCATTCGCGCTTGAGATACAAGATTAGGCAGTCCCCTCGAACTTCCGCCTCCCCTCCTCGACGCGTACGATGGTGCCACCGACCCAGCGGACCATGTAGCCTCCTTCCGTGCCCAAATGGCGTTTTACGGAACCTCGGATGCCATGATGTGCAAGGCGTTCCCCACGACTCTGAAGGGGCCAACTTGTGCATGGTATAGCAGTCTGAAGCCCGGGGCGATCACTTCTTTCGGTCAGTTGGCCCGGGACTTTGTGTTGGGAAATCATGGGGGGCGACATCATATGCGTAGTGGAAGAACATGAAAAACAAAAATCCCCGATTCCCAAAAAGATGTTCGTCGTCGTGCGAAGATTGGTGCACAAAAAATCCGCAAAAACACAAAACTGCGTATAGAGATTGTGTTACCTAGGGAGATCGTATATCCTTGTTTCCTTGCAGATCCTTAGGAGAGGGTGAAGGAGGTCAAGCGTCCTCCTCTCTAGCGGTGATCCACACAGCAGGGTTGCGACGATGCTCCGCAAAACTCCAAGCCTACTCTGAGGTGGAGGGGGAGAGGAGAATAGGAAAGGCAAGCAAAGACTCTAGCCTATGAGGCTGTGAATCCCTCCTATTTATAGAGATCCCGTGTCAAACCCTAATGGGTCCTTCCCTAGTGGGTATTGGATCTGCATCCAATAAGACAAGGGCTCCGTCGGATATCTCATATCTGAACCTCTACTCATCGCAATGCCTACCATATGTGTGTGACCCTCTAGGCCCAATATCGAGCTGGCCGTGAGTCATACCTGTCAGAACTCCTTCTAACTCAGTGAATTATTATCTCTGTAATAATTCACTCGACTCATCGACTACGGACGTACTAGGCCACTACGCCATAGTCCCCAGACGATACAGGGGAATCCAATCCATTGGACCTGTCTGTCCTCAGTTACCATGTACCTATAGTCCCTCATCCATCTAATATCCCAGAGACCGTATATCGAGCATGGTGCTGTCAGACTCATACGGTTTCTACTCAAGTCTCTCTCTAATCGGATTCTCCCGGAGAACTCTTTCTCTCTCAACCCGAATGACCCTGGCCAGGGATTTGTCTGAGCAAGAACACATGGGATATTCCTCTCATGACGCCGAGAGTGGATGATCCTCTATCGACACTCAATAGCCCTCGTAAGGTCGACTACCACTCCCAATAACCAGCTGTACTAGATCTGAGACAGCCAAACCTATAAGTCTGGTATCAAAGAGTGGAGCACTAATACAGGACATCATTGGTGTCTCAAGTCTAAGGACCAGATACACCACTAGGACTACGGAATCGCTGTCTGACAATAAGGCATCATCAACCATCCAGCATTCCGTAAGCGGATCAATCAGTGAACTCATTCTCCAATGAGCACCTGTACTGTATCCCTAGTGTCCCTACACGAGCAGCTATGAGACCAGCTGCATCCATCATATGGACGGGTATACAGCACACCAGTATATCCGGTTATCACGATGTCCCTCTCGAGTAACCTATGACCGGGATTATTTAGGATATGTGTTTAAAGGTGAATCGATCTCATTATCGTGATCTCATCACGATCCAATTCCCATTGCACAAATCCAAGGACATCACAAAATATGTATGCATTTATGCAATAGTTATAAAGTGATATACGCCAAAATATAATAAGCAAAAAGATTCTGTATCAAGTCACATGTGCCATCACTCACGTGATTGGCTTGCTGGGCACCTATGACTAACACTTTAAGCTTAGCTTCCTAGCCTACGCCCGACCAAAGCCATTCGTTGCACTGCTCCTCGAACTCGGCCAAAGGGAGGATGAGCCCCTCTCACATTTTGTGGATCGCTTTGCCACGCAAATCCGAGATTTGCCGGACACTCATTCCTCTCTATTAATGCAGGCGTTCATGATAGGCCTGCGACCCTCCAGACTTTCTTGGTCCCTCGCGGAGCGACCCCCCACCACGGTGCCAGAGATGCTCTAGCGGGCTAACCAGTACATCACGGCGGAGGCCTGGGTGGCTGTGAGGAGAAGGGACGACTTTCGACAGCGGACTCCATAGAAGAGGTCAAGCACCCGCGGTGGCTGTCTGATGTGGTCCTCGTGAAAAGAAATCTAGGCCCTGCCTCAGTCTCTTCCGAGCGAAGGCTCAATATCTACCTGACCGCCTCTCGGCTCGCGGTTAGCCCCGGCCTAACCCCTTTTGTCTTTACATCCCTCGGCCTGCCCGCCTGCGTCGTGCTCCTCAGCTCCATGATGCCCGAGATCACACCTGCGCGGTTTGCCCGCCTGCATCGTGCTCCTCGGCTCCATACTGCCCAAGACCACACCTGCGTGACCTGCCCGCCTGCGTCGTGCTCCTCGGCCCCATGATGCTCGAGACCACACCTGCACGGTCTGCCCGCCTGCGTTGTGCTCCTCGGCTCCATGATGCCCGAGACCACGTCTGCGCGGCCTGCTCGCCTACGCCGTGCTCCTCGGCCGCATGTTGCCCGAGACCACGCCTGCGCATCTTGCTTGCCCGAGACCACACATGCGCGGCCTACCCGCCTGCATCGTGCTCCTCGGCTCCATGATGCACACCTGCGTGGCCTGCCCGCCTGCGTCGTGCTCCTCGGCTCCATGCTGCTCGGGATTACACCTGCGCGACCTGCCCACTTGAGTCATGCTCCTCAGCTGCATGTTCCTCGAGACCACAACCTCTGCTCGGCCAGCCCGATTAAGTCGTGCTCCTTGGCTGCATGTTGCCCGAGACCACTTTCTTTGCGCAGCCTGCCCGCCTGAGACGTTCTCCTCAAGATGCACGCTGTCCGAGACCACCGGCGCATGCCCAGCCTCCCTTATTTGCTAAATCCGGACCGCGCCCCTGGTAACGGACCAGCAGCCGCCCGGCAAGAACAAATACTGAAAGCTAAAGCCATGCCTCGGACTCCTGTTACAATGACCAACGCATAACTTCTTTCCGGGGGGGAATATGATGAGGATAATAATGGCGACAAGACTCGGGCTGACGTCAGCTGCCCCAGATGACGTCTCACGCCTCGATCGACCCGACAGCACCTGGTCAAACGTACCAGAACGCCGACCGAGGCGCATTAACGCCCTGCTCAGGCTCAATCCTTCACGCCACGCCAACCGGTGGCAGACGCTACCAGGAGTACGATCCTGCCCCCTGTAAGTGAGCAGATCAGGCAACGGTAACCTCCCCTATAAATACCCTCGCGTTCAACAGGAGAAAGGGAAAAAGGGAGACAACAAACCCCCTGCCACTATCTTCTAACTTGATCATTGGAGGGGCCGGGTCGAGCTTCCCGACCCGACCTTTGTGCAGGTGAGAAGCCGAAGGTCCCCACTGGACGCACAGGTGAGGAGTTCCCTCCCGGAGGAAGCGACGACCTTGTCCCGATCGGACCACCGTGATCGGCCACCTCAGCGGACTCGAGGGCCGCACCGGGAAGATCCACCGTCGTCCGGACCCGAACCGAGCTGCGTCGGCCCCGAGGCCATGACTCAAGGTTGTTCCCGCAACAACTAATATCGGAAGAAACCGTACTTATCTTCTTTTTTTTTTCCCCTCTTAGGGACAAAACAAATCGAGAATAGGATCCAATCGACGTTCTTGTCTATCTAAGCTCATTTCACCGTTTTGATCGAAGGAGCTGGATCAACAAAATTATATTGGGGGTATTTTTGATAAATATCACTTGAATGATAAAATTAATCTCGATTTTTGATTGGTTAGACTCATCGGACAATTCTCTCAAAAACATCTTTTAATATGTGTGGATAACGCATTTGGGGGCCTCTTTGATAGGTGGCTTTGTAAACCGTTACTCCTAAGACTAGCGATTGTCGTGGGGTCGATTGTGCATCCTTATTGGGTCGAATCAAGATAGTGATGTCACGATACATCGAATCCAAAATTTGTCTTGACAAGCTCAAGCCACGTTGGAACCACATGGCATTGAACATACAATTAATGTGGCCTTAGGTGATTGATATGTCAACCACCTAGTGCCAGTGTGTTGTCTGTACCATGACCACCTGTCAAGCACATGTGGTTAGCATGGCCTTCGGAAATCGACATGTCAACCACATGAGGTGTTGACCATATCATTTGCCATCTATCAGTAGCCCCCTTGCTTCGTAGCTCGTTTGAGCACAGTGCTATCTAGTCAAGAAGCAACTTTGATTGACATTGTGGTATTTATAAGAGAGATGATTAGCATTCGGTTGGGGTATCATCAATACGTGTGTTTGGCCTTTCGATTGTACACCGTCAAAATGTACATTCAACCTTTCAACTATGAGTCATCGATATATGTGTTTGGCTTTTCGACTATGCATTGTCATGCACATTCGGTCCTTCAATTGTGCATTGTCGATATGCACATTCGGGCACTTGATTATGCATCGTCAATATACCCATTTGGTGTTTTGACTATGCATCATAAATATGCATATTTATCTTTTTAATTACACATCATCGTTATGCACATTCGGTCATTCGGTCTTTTGGTTATGCGTCATCGATATGCATATTTGGCTTCTTAGTTATGCATCATCATCGATATGCACATTCGACCTTTCGGTTGCACCAAAGATGTTGCTTCATCTTTTAAGATTTTGGCCATGTCTACCGGCATGCATCAATTTAGTCTCATTCCCTAATGGTAATGTTAATTTGATCACTCATCAAATTTGACGAGAATTGATCTCTTAGATTTTCATAATGATGACTTGTCGAAGCGTTGACATTGTCCACATGTACATTCTTTAAACAGTCGAGGATTCGAAAGTTCACCATGATTACACCACTTTGGCTTCATGCAATGATGTGCCACCACTTAGCCTGTTAGCTGAACCATCGTATGATGATGTGGTTAGTAGAAGGATCACTCAGACCCTATAAATAAAATGTCTTCTTCATGTGCTCCTCTCATGATTTTAGAACCATTCAGAGCACTTAGACCTTTAGTGGCCTCAACCTTTCAACATCTTTAGAACACTTAGAAAAGTCCATAATGTCTTCCTCCTCTAGATCTTCTTCCTCTTCTGATCGAGAATCCGGCGGTTTGAGAATCCAATCCGTCGACTATATACCAATTATAATAATTCACTCGACTCATCGACTACGAACGTACTAGGCCACTACATTGTAGTCCTCAAACGATATATGAGAATTCAATCCTTTGGACCTATCTATCCTCAATTGTCATGTACGTATAGTCCATTATCCATCTAATACCCCAATGACTATATACCAGGTATGGTGTTGTCAGGTCGATATGATTTTTATTTGAGTCTCACTCTAATCGTATTTTCTTGTAGAACTCTTTCTCTCTCACTCTAAATGACTTTGGCTAGAGATTTATCTAAACAAGAACATATGAGATATTCCTCTCATGATACTAAAATTGGATGATCATCTATCGAAACTCAATAGCTCCCGTAAGGTTGGCTAGCACTCTTAATAACTGGTTGTGCTAGATTTGGAACTTTCAAGCCTATAAGTTCGGCATCAAAGAGTGGAGTACTCATACAAGCCATCTATGGTGTCTCAAGTCTAAAGACCAGATACACCATATGGACGACGAAATCACAATAAGGCATCATCAACTATCCAACATTTCGTGAGCTGATCAATCAGTGAACTCATTTTCCAATAAGCACCTACACTGTATCCCTAGTATCCCCACATGAGCAGCTATGAGACCAGCCACCTCCATCATATGGACGAGTATATAATATATTAGTTTGTCTAGTTATCTCGGTGTCCTTCTTGAGTAATCTATGACCGAGATTCTTTAGAATCTGTGTTTAAAGATGAATCGGTCTTACTATCATGATCTCATCATGATTTGATTCCCATTGTATAGATCCATAGATATCACTTTATATATATATATATATATATATATATATATATATATATATAAAGTGAGAAAATACCATAATAATAATAAGCAAAAAGAGTGCATATCATATCACATGTGCCATCAGTCATCCGATTGGCTTGCAGGGCACCTATGACTAGCGAGGGGTGGCCTATCAACTTAACATGATCTATTTAGAAGTATTAGAATACCATCTCGAGGTTGAATGAGTCAAAATGGGAGCAACACTATCGATTGGCCAATGCTCTTTTTGAGATGATTTTGTAGATGAGCAAGGGTTGGCTCATGAAAGAAGGGCTCAGTCATGTGCCTCAGGGTCTGTATCTGAATCTAATCTCCCCATTATTTATTTCCTTTGAATCCATCCTGACCTTGCTCCCTATATAAAGATGGATCTTTTGTGCTAACATCTTCCAAGTTATCGATACGATCGAAGTGCCACGATGTTATTGGAGTCACACACACATGGCTCATCACCCATCGACATCTTAACGATACGAGGATTTTGTATGGGAGCAAAGGTGAGATGAACTCACTCTAGAAGTTTAAGAGGTAGCTCATGCACCGACCAATGGTCAGGGCTTGACAATAGCAACCGAGGTGAGGCTTGGAAAGCACCCTACTAATCTTTCACCTCTACCGCTGCCACCAAGCCAATGCCAAAGGGGCAGAGAAGTCCCTTCCTCCTCTCGACAGGCCGAGAGCTCCTAAGATAGTGGGAGCTGGGAGACGCCTTGTCGTTTGAATATGATGATTGTGTTGGGATATCACCTTTTTGCTTTGGGTTCCCTTGCATAAGTCTTATGGGAGGACGTGCTAGTTCCACCTAATGTTGATCCCCCAACTATCACATCAACCTATTGCTCAATAGGTCCTTTGGGCCTTAATGATGTTCCTCGTACCTTATGGAGGTAGTAGTGGAGGTACCTCTTCCGATTAAGCTCTTTTATTTATTGTTTCATATGGTAGTAATCCTCCATCTCATGTCCATGGTTTTAGTGAAAACGATAAAATTTTGATCGATTCCATTTAGTTGGTGGAGCTCATAGAGGGTGAGGTGTACGGAGGAGCCCTTTCTCCATTATCTATGAGTACCTCAATATGAGAGGTATTTAATGGAGTGTGTTCTTGATGACGGAGGATTTGATCTCCCGTTGGTCTTTTATTATGTGATCGCTCTAGAATATTTGGTTATGGAGCCCTACGTCATTTTTTTTGGGTTTAGAGCTCCTTTTCCCATGATGACAAACTCAGTTATAAGACATTAGTTTGCTTCTTGCAACCACTCTAGGAATATGATTGGAGGTCGTGTGATGATCAAGTAGAAAAACTTCAATAGTTGAAGGCCGTCGATATAAGCATTAATTATAATTAGAACAGATGAACTTGGCTTAACCACCAATCTTATTTTATCATTGAACCATTTTATGTAACTTGTCAGGGACTCTTTGACTTATTGATGTATTACCAAAAGAGTGGTTATAGGCTTATTTGGTAACTTGTAACTAATAAAGTTGAGTTCAAATTCATTGGCAAGCTGATCAAAAGAGGAGATTGATTCAGGAGAAACTTAGAGAATTATTCTCTCATCACCCCTTACATAGTTGTTATGGAGGTGCAACGTGTCAGGGAGTTTGTCATCCTAAACAATGTTATTTGTGGTGAATGTGGCTACATGTTTAGCAGGATCAAAGTTCCCTTCATATTACTCTAATGTTGGCATTCGGAACCCTAACCCTTGTGGGGTTGATTCTTCTATAATACATTTTACATAGAGACCTTAAGTAGGGATCGATCTCTTGTTGCTTTTCTTGTATAATCTTTTATTTAATATCCTCCATTCGTTGGTTCATCTCACAAAGCTAAATGTGAACATCTAAAGGGAGCTTGACTAATTAAGCAATGGACTCCTTTTGTCCCTTGGGCCCTTGGAGAGGATTGTGATGTTACCCGTGAGAGAGGTTTTGAGGGGAGCTATTCCTTAGGGTAGATCGACTGACAAATGAGTCTACCATTAGGAGTTGAAGCAGGTAGTGGTACTAAATTAGGAAAATGTGGAGTAAGTGGAGTTGGGCATGACCAATGTTGTGTTATTTGGATAAGCTATTAGAGATAAGGGCCATGATCTAGTGTACTCTAATCAAGAATTGGTCATGTTAGGTTAGGTTATGGAAGGTTTCAATGAGTATAATTATGAGCTAGGTTGATAAAATTGGATGTTGTGCAAATAGTGGTGGGTTAACTATCAAATCCTAGAATAATCAACAGAAAAGTAGGGGATTAAGTACTTCAAAAGTGGGGGAAGTGGGTTTGACTAAAGATACGAGCTGAGTTGGTCTCAGGAGGATCGAGTTACGTGGGTTCAATATAATCAGATTTTTGATCGTTTGACCCGTTCGGGTCCTTGTGATTCAGCCTAGAAGGCCTTATGAAATTTTCCCAAGACATCTTGTGTCCTCCTGGTACTAAACTATTAATGTAATTTTTCATTGTCCAAGTTGGAATTAGTTTCAAATCCAACTAAAGTTCCTCTCATATCTATCTCAATTCAAATCACTATTATGATCATCCGGAAGGAACTAAGCCTACAAAACTTTGTTGGGAGCATTTTCGACAAATGCTCCTTCGACAGCCAAGTCGGTCTCAAGTTCAAACCGTTTGGACTAATCGAATAGCTTTCTCGAGGAAATGTTTTAGTGAGTTTCGAGATCATGTGGGATTCTTTGCTAATGGATGATTAATGATCTTCCTCAGAATAAAGTACCTTCTGTTTCTTCAGTTCAATAGGTGAGTTGTAGATCCTCTATATGGACATTTTTGTTTGTTATAACATGTTATAGTTTTATGCAATGCTCAATGGATATTGGCATACATTTCATAGGTTAGTAGTTCAAATAAATAGAAGAAGGGATGTAAAACCTTAAATTTCTTTTTTTTAATAATGTAATCTAAACTTTGATTAATATACAAGTCACTATCTATTCAAAACTCAGATCACCAATAATAGAGAGAAATATGCCACGTCAACCCTACATTTATACCTAATAAAATGGCCTTCTATATATCAAAATCCTATCAATTCTCAGATCTAAGGTAACTAACTACTCAACTGTCGAAATACTACTTTTTAAACAAAAAGAAATACAGTTATATGTCATGTTAAAAATATGGATAAAATAAAATTAATTAATAATTTGCGAAATAAGATGATAGGACTTATAATAGGATTTATCTTCTCTTTTCATTTTTATTATATAAATTAAATATCCTAAAAAAATTCACATGTATTTAGTAATAAATAAGAATCAAAAGTATTTATTTTTCTAGGGATCAAAGCGAATCAATTGAGGGTTATGAATTTTCCGATCTGATTTGGGTTATATAACCATATTCATTTGGTAAGCACCAATTAATCATATTGAAACCATAATCATGTTGAAGGTTGTAAATAGTCCGTTTCGTTCGAAAAAAAGAAATGCAAATCTCATCTTATTTATGCTTAAACGCTTTGTTTTCCTATTGTTGTGCCTTCCAAAGCCTCTAACATAACATAAATGGGTCGGATAGGCATAAAATATCCACGAAGATTCGATCCGCTATCATCAGTAACCCGACTGCACTGGTCCGCGAACGAGGCCCATGACATCCCATCATCACCTACCAACGCGCGGCGAGCGCTGTAGACGATGCTCGTCGACGATGGGTACCCGCGTGCTTCCCGAACTCTGTAGCCTTTACAACCGCATTCCCTTTAATTGCCGTCGCTATCCATCTGGTGCTCACGAGAATTATGCTCAGAATCTTCCCCTGAGGTTATTCCTTTGTTTCCTCCAGAAGTTCTAAGCTATTGTTCTTCCTGCTCTAGAAACTATTAAGTCATGCCATCAAATGGTCAGCTCGAGAGAAAGCCACCAACCCACACGTATCTGCCATCTTGGATCTTAACTTTGTCGCAATTTTATATACACTGTACCGCAACCCCTCGGAATCCCAACAAAAGTCAATGAAAGGAACAAACCACAAGCACCAAGTAACAAAATCAAAATTTTGCACGCAGGACGTAGAAAGTTTCACAGCCACCAAACTTTCTCCTCCCGTTTTGCTTACAAACACCAAGTCCCTGCTTTTCTTTGCTTCCTTCCTATCTCTATCTATAAATTTACAGCCCACCGGAGGGCTCTCAGCCCGCAACTATATCGAGCGCGGATTCCGTGTTAGCGTTCATCTCTTTGCGTATGGTCCCCGTTTCTGAACTCTAGATCGTTGTTCTTCTCATTATAAAACCCTCTGTGGATCAAACTTTCTTCCGTCGAACCCGTAAAAATCGCTACTTTCCTCCGGTGTCGAAGAAAAATCACATTTTTCTGAGTTCCCTCTATTTCTCTCTGGGTTTTTGAAGAATCCAGAGCCTGAAATATCGGGTTTTGATCCTCTCTTCGACGTTCCAATGGCGAATTTGATCTGCTCGACGATGCCCTCGATGGCGGCTTTCACCGCCTCCGATCTTTTGAGGTCCAGATCGCTGAGGAAGCCATTGCCGCGGGTTTCACCGCTTTCATCTTCTTCCGATAAGCTAGGTTCGTCCCTTTCGTCTCTCAAACCCTTGTACTTGGCCCCTCTCGGAAGTTTCGGCCTTGGCTCTCGAGATGGACCGGCTTCGGTCGCCAATTTCCGAGGACTGTCGTCGAAGGCGAGGGCCTACGAGGCCGACCGGTCGGAGGGCATCCCGGTGCTGGACAACGAGGGGCGCGCAGCCGCCGCGCAGAAGGTCAAGATCGGCATCTACTTCGCGACGTGGTGGGCACTCAACGTGGTGTTCAATATCTACAACAAGAAGGTCCTCAACGCCTTCCCTTACCCCTGGCTGACCTCCACCCTCTCCCTCGCCGTCGGCTCCCTCATAATGCTGCTCTCTTGGGGCGCGAGGGTCGCCGAGGTTCCAAAGACCGACCTGGATTTCTGGAAAGCTCTCGCTCCGGTGAGAAATTTGCGATTTCGATGGCTTTTAGGATAAAAAGATGCATCCTTTTTGGATCTTGTGGATGTTGATGATGGTCTCCAATTCTGGTTAGGTGGCCGTGGCGCACACGATCGGGCATGTGGCTGCGACAGTGAGCATGTCGAAGGTGGCGGTGTCGTTCACTCACATAATTAAGAGCGGCGAGCCGGCCTTCAGCGTGTTGGTGTCGAGGTTCTTGTTGGGGGAGAGGTTCCCCGTGCCGGTGTATCTGTCACTGCTGCCGATCATCGGTGGTTGCGCTTTAGCTGCAGTGACTGAGCTGAACTTTAACATGACCGGTATGAGTGGTTGAGATGATGCGTTTCAGTAATTTAACTCTGCGAAATGTTATTCTTGCCGGTAACTATTTCATAGTTCCTAATCTCTTTTGGTAGAAAGGTGGTATTTCTTAGTATTTTTTGTTCAATCATTTAGTTTTTCCTCTTTCTTTCTTTGTCGATATTTCAAATGTTCTAAATTAACTTCTTTGAGAAGAACTCAACAGTAGCAATTTGACAAGAACAAATATTTGTTTGATGAGTCGAGTATGAAAGTTGTTCAAAACCTTTCTCTTTCACAATGCCTTTACGTGTATGTCACTACTAGTCCATTTGCCGTGTTGCTTAATGATGTCTTGAGGACTATCTTGAGATTTCCTAATAATTCTGTTCTAAGACTTTGGGATTGTTAACATGGAGTCTGCTACCTGAAGTGTTTGATCATGTTTCTCCTGGTTGCAGGATTTATGGGGGCAATGATATCAAACCTTGCATTTGTGTTTCGGAATATATTCTCAAAAAAAGGGATGAAAGGGAAGTCGGTCAGTGGAATGAACTACTACGCCTGCCTCTCTATGCTATCTCTGTTAATACTCATGCCCTTTGCTATTGCGGTGGAGGGTCCTCAGATGTGGGCTGCTGGTTGGAATAAAGCAGTATCACAGATCGGTCCTCATTTTGTCTGGTAATTATATTGTTTTCTCCTATTCCTCTTCGATTTCTTTTTTTTTTGTATCGAGACACTGATGACATTTACATGCTCTGCACTGTGCAACATTATTGAGCACCAAATTCAAATGTTGTACACACATTATCTCAAGATCTTCTGTGTTCTCATCTACATGACATTTAGTGAGGGCACCTTGGTGATTTAGGTGTCAAATCGTTCAATAGCATCTAAAACATGTATGTTTACTGATCTTTTTCTTTTGTACATATATGGTTTTCCCTCAGTATTAAGGCAAGAGGTTCTTCCATGTAATACAGCAAATCAATTCATAATTTGCTTCCATTTAGTCAATAATTCTTCTTGGTCAAAGTATACTATTCCATTGTTTGGTCAGCAAAGACCATTCAATTTGTGTAGACTGATTCCAGAGTTTGATTAATTTAGAGAGAACTATTTTCTTTGTTCTTCCACTGCTGATCATTCACTATGCATCGTATCATAGTGTTTCTGTAGCTAACATAATTCACCTATTTATGAATTATCTAGGTGGATGGCAGCGCAAAGTGTGTTCTACCACTTGTACAATCAAGTGTCCTACATGTCGCTTGATGAAATCTCTCCCTTGACTTTTAGCATTGGTAACACCATGAAGAGGATATCGGTGATTGTTGCATCTATCATAATCTTCCACACACCTGTTCAGCCAATCAATGCCCTCGGAACTGCCATCGCCATTTTTGGAACTTTTCTCTACTCCCAGGTAAATTTGCTCCATCAGTTCTTGAACTGAAATCTAATTCCTTTTTTTTTGTCTTATATGGAGCTTGTATCGGTGCATGAAATAGTAGTGAATGAAAAAAAGATTGCACTATTATGTATGGTAGTTAAACCAGTGAGTGTGCGATGGTGTTCAACATCTAGGCTTAAAGTCTGTAGGGCAAGTAAACCTTCATTTGTCTTGTGCTTCAATATTATAGCCAGTAATTATGTGCAACTTAATAGTGCTTACTTGTGATTTACTTGTTTTGCAGGCTAAGCAGTGAAAGCTAGTGCGGCCTTTTCGATATGATCATGCATGCTACTATACTAGTCATCGTTAGTTCTTATCTACCGATTCTTTGGCACATTTAGTGGCAGATTAATTAATTTTGCAAAGTAGCAGCTGAGCGCGGCATTTTGTTGCAGATAGATGTATTTGGAAAAATAAGCAATTGCAGTCATTCTTTTAGATTTAGGATGTTATCTGCAGCTTATATGAGTATTTCTACCAAGACTATTCTCATTAAGAGATTTGAGGGAGTGTGGTACTGTCAATGCTTGTGTGATGTATGGACACATTTGATTTTGAGGCAAAGTAATATCTATATATGTATATTGTCTATCTCATTTGTTGGAACGTTTGCCATAGTTCATTTCATTATTCCCAGTCATATGGGAGAAAAAGTGAGGACCAGTATATGGTCCTTTTGGGTTCTTGAAGGACACACTAAATAAGGATTGCCTCTTGGTTAAAGCGGAGAGCCAAGTTGTCCACACCTGTGATTTCATGATATTGTTCTGATTCATGTCTGAAATATTAGATCTTCTTTGGTTGTTTGCTGAATCTGCAATGCCTTGTCAGCCTTCAACTGCTCTGCAGACTTTTATGAAATATATATCCATATCTACATTTTCTGGTTTTTCGGGTGGGAGAATGGCAAAATTCCAAGGTAATTGAATACTTCATTATCAGATGTTAAACAATTGAATTAGCAAGAAAACCATACTCCTTCTCTCGAGTTGGAAGCAAGTAGGAAGAGGCATCAACGCATGCTGCTATATGGTAGAGGTGAAGATGGACCACCACAGTGATATGCAGCAGGGTAAACAAAACTTCCTACATTTCATCTGGATATTTGACCACCAAGATTTCAACACCAGACATATTCATCATCTGCCTACTCTCATACAATCACCCCTTGATACATGTAACACTGACAGTACATCCTGTATCTGTTTTGATATTTAATCAGATGATAAAAAAAAAATGTAGTCAAGAATCAGTACATCAAGTTCAGTGTTCAATCTGAATGTTACACAACAGATGATATGCCTGTCAAAAGGCAACATACTCATCCAACACAGAATAGAAGATTCATGTTCTGCTTGACTGGGTCATACATGTGTGCAATACTATTCATTTCATGCATTTAATAAAGGATAAAGGCAGCCGAGGCTGGCATCCAAATAAGTAAACTTCATAGATATTAATAAATATTAAGTATCCATTCTCAACCACAAGCATAAGTAAATTAACATTGTCATTTCAGTCACTTGAACCAAATTCGCTAGAGAACATATACTAGAACTACCATTTGAGAGTGATACCAAAAAGATACAGCATCAAGCTGTATGCCATGTTCCCTTGAGACCTAGAATTACCATTTTCAGTGAAACCAGAAAGACACAGCATTGAGACATCAACAAAAACAAACTAGAAGAGAGAAGTCCCCTTCCCCTTTTTGTCTCCACCAATCTCAAAGTGCTTGCATCTCTGTACCGAGGATGAAAATGATGTTAGTTATAGATAAAAACATTAAAAGGTGAAAAACAATAGAATATCAGAGCTAGTACTTTTATGGGATGCTGCGAATAATGCTTGCAACTTTGGCATTGAAGCTTCAACACAATCTTCTTGGTGGTTTTTGCCTGGCAGAAAAGTAATGACAATTAGTACACCTACACTACTTTAGAGGACAGTAATATGCACAGCTGACAGTCATCTCACATAAAATTGAATAGATGATGTACGAGAAATGTATTCATCATGTCTAATTTGGAAACATAAATCCAGAATCCAGCTAGCAGTTGCAGAGCAAGTATATATATAACTCATGCATCAGAAATAAAATTCCTTAAGCACCATCGAACAGATAAAAATACCTTCTTGTGAAAAACAGGCTTCGTCTGTCCACCATAACCTGATTGCTTCCTGTCATAGCGTCGCTTCCCTTGAACAGAAAGGCTGTCCTTTCCCTTCTTATACTGTGTAACCTTGTGAAGAGTGTGCTTCCTGCAAGCCTTGTTCTTGCAGTATGTTTTCTTTGTCTTGGGAACGTTCACCTGAACAATGGCATTCACAGTAAAGTTTATCATCAACAGATAAAAGAGAGCCAGACCACATATAGCAAAGGAAGTACTTGCTAAAAGAAAAGGAAACAAAATTAAACAAAATTGAAAAAATAAAGTCCGGTTAAGGCAAGTTTTCCAAGCATCTCAATTATTTGGAATTCTGACCACCAAATATCTCATAATTATTGAAGTGTAATAACCATACTACAAGACTCTCTTTGTTACATAATCAATATAGCTAACCTCCAAGATAGCCTTTGACTATTAACTCAGGTTTCAAGATCCCAAGACACCAATTTTTTAGCACCAACACCAAACATACATGATGGTACACCTAAAAGGTAGTTCAAAGTTCAAACTCCTCTAGGATTATCAACTTACATCAGCTGACTTGAGCACAATTTAGACTGTAAAAATCAGCATTGATTCTGGTGTAGTGCCTCTAGAAGAGATTGCTTCAAGCGTATCTAGTGTAAGTAGATGCAATTATTTTATAATTCAATGCAAAATCAAGATTGTAAGCTGAAAGATACGCACTGCAATTCTATCTACACAATTAGCTAAAGCCCACGTATGATGTATCTCCAGTAGCTACTCAGCAGGCCTTACAGGTGATAATAATTGCAATTGTAACTCAAGAGGTTCACACTAACAATAAGCTCTAGGTAGCCATCTGGAATGACATGTTATTTCCTCAACAGGCTGTTACACCATCATGCTGACAGAACTATGTCAGCAGAGAGAAGAAAGATTAGCTCTAGATATTACTATGTAAGCTTCCATATCTCTAGTGTGGAACTGCATGTTGTCACTCATATGACTTCCCAACATAATTATCTAAGTTTTTGCACGCCAAATTAATTCGAAATTCCCAATAATGCTGGTCGCACCAATTAAAAACAAGAAGCTATGTTAAACACTTCAACTATAAGTACCAATTTCTTATAGAAAGACTTGATAATCCTTATGGGAAATCTAATGAATTATTAAAATAGAGAGCACGCTTCTGAGGCCATCAAATACTAGTATTGAGTCATCAGACAGAATTCATACAGTTGTCAAAAAACCTAAATGTCAAACGATCTGGAATGACATGTTATTTCCTCAACAGGCTGTTACATCATCATGCTGACAGAGCTTTGTCAGCAGAGAGAAGAAAGATTAGCTCTAGATATTACTATGTAAGCTTCCATATCTCTAGTGTGGAACTGCATGTTGTCATTCAGACTTCCTATCAAATTTCATATGAATTTCTATCAAATTGCACGAATAAAAAATATTCAACTGCATTCTGATATGACTTCCCAACATAATTATCTAAGTTTTTGCACGCCAAATTAGTTCGAAATTCCCAATAATGTTGGTCGCACCAATTAAAAACAAGAAGCTATGTTAAACACTTAAACTATAAGTACCAATTTCTTATAGAAAGACTTGATAATCCTTATGAGAAATCTAATGAATGATTAAAATAGAGTGCACGCTTCCGAGGCCATCAAATACTAGTATTGAGTCATCAGACAGAATTCATACAGTTGTCAAAAAACCTAAATGTCAAACGTATCGTGTAAATTTGAAAACACAAATGACTTCATTCACATGAATGAAACCTAAAAATATGCAGTAATAAATCAAATAATTTGCCCAAAATGTTTTGGCAGATTCAGCTATTGATACAATATGCAGCCCCAAGAGATAACAAGGGAAAAAAATTGGTCTTCACACCACGACGCTAACATGATTTGCTTCACCAATCACGGGAAACGTCGTTTATAAACGGCCGAAACGAGTAATCCGAGAAATCTTCGCTAACAAAGTTAAGACTCAAAGAAGCCTCCTTTCTATGCCAAAAATCCCTAGCCTATTGCGAGCGCTCAATACTATCCACTCCAGCCCATCCACAGAAAACATGCGACGGATGAATCTAGCCACGAACCCCTAAAAGATCGATTTTTGTTCCGATATATGGAACAGATCAAACACTATCAATACAAAGAAAACAGTCGGGAAGAATCGAGGGAACAAATCCAAATTTTCCCATATCCATAAGGACAAAAAGAAACAAGATCCGTCGCGTTACCATGACTGCAGCGCTTGGTTGGTGTTTCCGCCTCCCAAGACCAAGAGCAATAAGAGCCGGACGAGGTCGCAGCCGCCTTTCTTATGTACCGTAGAGCGGTATGTTAGGGTTAGGGCTTTAAAACGTAGACCAATGGAATCCCAAATGTACGCCCCCCGCGCCATGGATGGGCTTTTGGGCTGGAGCGACGAGTATCTAAAAAGCCCTCGAGGCCACGAGCTATTGACGAGGATCTGATGAGCAGCTAAAAGTCCATTATGTTCGCGTGGTTAGACCTCGAAACGGTCGAAGCGCCTTTCAATGTGACATTTAGGGTTCAATTCGACTCGAACGTTTCGACTCGGTGCGAGACGACGATTGGAAGCTCAAAGCTGCACGATTTGGCATTTTTCGTTTGATTTGATTAACCGGCAAGTGATGTAGAACAAAGTGCAGGTTGTTTGATCTCTGCCCCCCATGCCTTCACTTCCGGAGTGGTATATCGCACGATCAGCTGCTCATTTGCTTTCCTAATGAATGCTAGATCGAACTCAGCCATCATATTCATGGTATTTCGTATCTTTGTTGTTTGAGCTATCAATCTCTACATTGAACAATTCAAGTAGGATTCCAGTTGGTATTCTGAAATTTCAAGGCTCATCAACCCTTGTCATGCAGCGTGTTGCTATCCACAGCGTAGCAATTACAGGACAAGGAGCTTCTGTAACAAATAAGAGAAGAAGAAGAAGAAAGAAAGCGAAAAGCCAAGTAAAAAAAAGAACCTAGAAATCAATGGTAGGTTCTCCTATGTTCAAATTTCTCTCCACCGTCCATGGCAAGTTGAACAACTTGGCCACGACAAACTTGAAGATCTTGTTCACGTTAATGTTGTGGGTGGCACTCGAAAAAAACAGTGTCGCTTTCATCGCTCTTGCGCATGCTCTGGCCTGCTCAAACAACACAAAAATACCTGCTCATTTCCGCACCAACATAGTTCTTAAAGATTATGCACTACTAAACAGTGATCGAGGCTGCAATTAGAAGAAGAAAAACTCGATTTTGTTTCAGCATCGATGTTAATCTGTGATCGAATCACAGACAACAATCTACGGATGATGGGTTATTGGAATGAAACTCCACCTGATTCACGATCGCCCATTGCATTTCAAGAGGAAGCTGAACGAAGTCATCGAACTTGGTCCCTATAAGTACAGGAATCGCGGTCTAGACGAAGCGGAAGAGAGACGAATTAGTATGATCAGCGGACGCAACCATGAGAGCCATGGTATCAGATGCAGTAGGGGAAAGCAAATGAGGAAAACATCAATACCTTGTTCCATCTTCTTGCTTGTTGGTACCAGGAAATAGCACTGAAGGAAGAAAGGTCACACGACATGAGATGCAGAACAAGAACTTCCAAGCATCCTTACTAATCTTCAAAGGAGATGATACACAAGACACGATTTCGACTTATGATAGAGGAAATACTAACTTGTTTAGCGTACATCGGTTGGTAAGATCGAACATAATGAGAACTGCTACAGCATCTTTACAGGCGACGGGGACATGATCCAGATGATCATCACCTACAAGTACCGTGTTTAATCTCCAATAGGCTCATCCTGGTATGCTAACATGGCATTCATATTTGAAGAAGAGAACTCTGTTCTTACCTTCTACCTCCCATATCCTGAAAGCGATCCTTGCTCCCTTGAGATCGAAAATTTTGTCCATTAGATTCAATCCTGCAGTTTCTACTCCTCTCTGTTCCTCCATATCTCCCACACACTTGGTCTACCGCATCACGCAAGCAACACAAAAGAACAGACTATCAGATCTACTTACGTTTATTGCAGGTTAATGATAACCAAAAGATCAAGAATTGCATATGAATATATACCATGAAGCTTGTTTTTCCAATATGGCAATCACCGAGGACGCTAATCTTCAACGACAGCACATCGGAGTCCACCTCCGTTTCGGTGCGCACCCCCACAACATCCACCTGGGGAATGTCATGTAGCACCACCATGGGATTCGGCGCACGCAGGTTCGCCTTAAGCTGCCGGTACCGACCGTCGCAGGAGGAGCACGAGACGAGGTGGCCCCGGACGGCGTGGAAGAAGCGGCGGACAAGGCGAGCCCACTTGGCCTCGAGGTGGACCAGAGCCTGGCCGACGTGACTCATGTTCGTTGGGCCGTGGCGTCGATGGTGGCGGTGAAGGGTAGAAGGCCTCTCTCGCCCATCAACGAAGGGGAGAGAGGGGTGGTGGGGAGCCAAGGTATGGCTCCATAATCGTTGGTGGCCCTTTGTATCCTATTCTCGTTGTCTTCTTCCTCTCCTTCACGACTTTCTCTCTCTCTCTCTCTCTATCATATGGTGCACGTGGTGACGAGCGGATGGTGCGTGAGGAAAGGGTTGACCAAAGACGAGAGATTGGTTGGTGCAAAATGCTTCCTCGCTTAAAACGAGTAAGGTTTTTGTATGTTTGTTTGGGAATCGTGGCCGCTGAGATCACCGCCGATGTCTCATCAGGAGACGAGGATGCGTGTCGAAATTGGCACTGAAAGAATGAAACATACGAACAACATGAATTGCTTATCTCAGCGTGAAGGTTACTTCGTGCTATATCTCTTGGTTCTTGAATGATGTACAATTATTCTCATTGGAAATAATCAATGATACCCAGCAAAATCTAATGAATAATTTGTATTACCTATAACCATTATGCTAAATCATGCAGCAACTATAAACCTGAAACTTTGGCAGTGTGTTTTACATCTGAGAAGAACAACAACGATAACAAGAGGAACAAAAGGATATGGTCCTTTCATTGATTGATAAGAGTGAATCATAGGTTGGGGTAGCAATATTCCTGCGACTATAAGCATGCAAGGTATGTATCATTGTTCAGTAACGGAACTGAGGTTGCATTTCCAATCGTAGTTCATGTTCAGTAATATTAACCACTGTAATATTACCGTCGATCATATCGCGATATCACTGTAATATTAACCACATGCAAGTTCTAAATCTGCATTTTTTGTGCACAAGCTAAACAAGTTCAACAGATATGCTCAATTTGTAAATGATTGGTAAGTGCACAAATAAGATGCAGTTCGAGTTGAATCAAATGGCTTTCTTAGAATATCATGATAGCTAACCACAAGAGAGTTTAGGACATGAAGAATCAAAATTTTTTGATCTCATCACTTCATTCTTACATGAAATTTATGTAATACATCAAACACAAGAAAGACTTGAGCAATATAATTGCATTCAATTGATACAGACTCAACAGATCCACCTGCCTAAATACTTCTCTTTTAATTATAGGCATGAAATCACTTGGGTTGCCTAAAAGTATCCATTACAGGGAATGTAGATTATCCAAATTCAGAAAAAGACCCTTCTGTGCTACTAAGTCATTAGCACAAAAGGTTTAAACTTACCATTTACAAGCTCACATCTTTGTAGATTGCTGCCTATCCTGCTTTTGTACTATATACTCAAGCACTCGAACATGCAAGGAGTACAAACTATTCTCTTCAGCATTTTCCAATTGCTCTTCCTATGCTGGTGATATGGACTGTTCATTAGTCACTTGGCTACTCTGTTGCTGCTTATCACTAGATTTTCGCTTGATTGCGCACTTAACTTCTTCTTCCTTCTTATCGACAAAAGAAATCAAATCCTTGATGCTAGTTAATCGCATTGGACGCCTGAAACTGCGCTCAGGCTCAATGCTTCCAACATCGTCTTGGCTACTATACCTGCTATATTGGCAGAATATTCTCATGAAGAACACAATGAGAGCTAACAAGCATGCAAGACCACAGATGAGGAAAAGGCCCCAGAAACTGCCAAGGCTTAACCGGTTCGAATCTATCTCATTGTCTTGTGAACTGCAACCAGTGCGTGCTAGCCATTTGTCATGGATCCTTTGGAGATCACCATTTTCTGACAGTGTCAGGATGGCTGTCGATAGATCCACTGCAAGAGGAGAGTCTCTTGGGAAGGCCTGTCAATCCAAAATGTCAATTTTCAGAACTACAATAGGCTTTAGCTGTTGGGATCATGTGATGCAAGTGCAAAGAATGTTGATACTTACAAAGCCCCATCCACTTTTCGTGAACTCCTGACCAACCGTCGTGTACTTGCAGTTGTTGGACAAGAAGAGTTCAATGTATGGAAGCTCATCAACTATTGCAGCAACGCCTCCATTTTTTGGCCCAAGCTCAAGTGCCCTTGCGTAAGCTTCAGGACTATTTAGGGATACCAACCGCGACTCAGCAATGTTTAGCTCTTCCATCATATAGTTTTTTGCGAATGAACCAACCTGGAATCCTATAGGGTCAGAGCTAGAGATCAAACTATCAAGTCCTTGAATTCCTGATGAGAGTTGCTGAACTGTGAGGATAGATGTCAAACTTGCTGTGTAGCTTGAATTGATTATCAAGACCACAAAGAGCCAAATGATCAGCACAAACCGCCCAAGCGTACTCCCGGTGTTCTCTCCTGAAAATATGCAGAGGTGATATTAGAACAGACATTTTGGTTTCCTTACAGTAATGTGCAGAGGGTGAAAGAACAAAACCATCTGCACAATTATGCTGATATGTCAGGATTTGGGGTATTGGTATGATTTACTTACTGTGTGCAAAGAACATAGTGGAGAAACTAAACCTGCAAAACAGAAAATTCGTGTAAATCTATGTATCTAAGCATAACAAAAAAAGAAGGGGACTTTAACAGGTCAGTGGATCTAGCACCAGAGAAAGCTTACGATTACACAAATATGGTTTTCAAAACTTAATTTCACCAAAAAGTCAAGAAAATCTTGTGTGTAATCACCGAACTACATTCACATGCATCAAATAAATACATGGTTTAAAATACTAATTCAAACTCACTGAGCAAACCTGGAATAGTGCTAATATAAAACTCTAACCATCTTCTTCAACACCATGAGAGGATGAAAGTCTAAAATTCATAAACACGGGTAAAATACAATTTCTGCTACTAGGAATTGAAGAATGAGTTAATCTAGTAAAAATGTTTCCTGAACTATCAATCAAAACAGCGTCAAAGCCTCAAAATATAAAATAAAAATAATCGACGTTTTCTGTTTTCACCATTCCACTACTCACAAGGTAACGAACATTAACCAGTGTCAACCTGACTTAAATGACTAGTTCAACTGTTTATCTTGGTTTTGTTTATGTTTTCACTTGGCCAGAGACAGAGATAAGTGCTCAGATAGGGCACCAGATGAACAGACAAATTTGATGCAACACAGTCGATAGGCATTTCGCTATATTGGAATTCCTCAAGAGCATTTCTTTCATTGTAAGAGAAATGATACATTTTTTAACAAAGTACCATTAGGATTATAGAACCATAATCAAACTTTGTGTGTCACTCTTAGAAATGTCCTGTTCTTGGCAATATGCAGTATATGTGTTCATAGAATCAGATCTGCCAGGATGCAGCAGTATAGGATTTTCCATCCATGTTGACCCGCTAAGATGTCTAACGACTTAATTGTATGATTATGAACACCATGTATTTATAAGTTTACCAGTGAAAAAGTCCGAACATTTGAACTTGCAGTAACCAACTGATATAGTAGGAAAAATATGCTACGGTTATAAGAATTTAGCTGAAAGTAAGTTGGTCAGATGTTATATCTAAAACATAGTCTGATTGGTGCAAAGTTTATGAGCTTTAAGTGCATATCCTATTACTACATATCTGCTTATTTTATCATCTTCCAGCATATCACATTGGTAAACCATGGCAAGTAAACCTGAATAGTAGATAATACTAACCAAAAAATTGTCACGAGTTGTTGTCTAGGAGATCCACGAAATTCAGTATTTGTTCGATGCTCAAGAATCCAAACCACTGCTCCCACAAAAAGAAAGAGAACCCCTGTGACACCCCACATCTGGATCGTAAAAGGTTTTAGGAAGGCCCAAGGACTTGAGGTTCTCTCTTTGACTGGTGCAACAATTACAAGGCCTGATTCTATATATGGCTGTGTGAAGTCAACAATTCTCGTCCTGTTTGTCACAATAGATATGTCCCCTACAGCTGCATCAAAGTACTAAAGGAGAAAACATACAAGTTCCAAGATTTCAGAAATCACTATACAGAAGATATAGATGAAACAGTCCATCTTAAAACTAAATTGGCCATAGGAAAGTAAAGCAACAGTAAGTTGAAGGAGAAGTACTCACATTTTGAGAAACCTTTTCCACCAGATCATTGTAGTTAGGATTCTTAAGACCATCACCAAACAGAATGACTGAATAGGGGACTGGATATGGCAACAAGTTAACAGCAGCTTTAAACACATCGATACAATATCCTTTTACAACGTCAGGGCCATCATCTTTCGTTACAAATTCCTTATAACTAGTCCGGTAAGGGACTCCAATCCTTAGAGGCTTTCCATTATTTGGGAACACCCAACCACGCGGTATAGTTGTGGTATCACCAGGCCAAATGACACTGTGAAGCTGCTGGCTACTGGTGGATGTATTTGGTGGCTTACCATAAAGAACTTCAGGAGCAACAACTGAAAGACCGGAATAATTAGACCAAAATCCTAACCTTCGTGGAACTGGCCCTAGGATATTAAGTATGTCATAGGCTGGATGGATCATATTGCCATCCGAATTAAATTTAACATGACCAGTCACACCTGTAAAGTCTGTAAGCAGCAGTTGCTTGAGCAACTTATCACCACTGTCGAAGTACTTGAGTGCAGTTAAATGCAATGAACTTCCATTTGTGTCATGCAATCTAGGATCATCAGAGAAAGAAATTTTCTGTCCTTCATAGAGGAACTGGTCAAGAGCATGAGCAAGTAACCAAACAGAATCGTAAGCATACAATGCATATGTGTTCAAGCTTGAAGTTGTAGTCCCATTTTGGACCATATTACTCCATCTGGACGTAAATGTTCTCTTGAGATCAGAATCTGCAGTATGCTGTCGAAGAACAATAGTCCCTTGTATAAGATCCGTGGTGTCTGGATTAATTGGCACAGTTGAATCTAAAACAGAAGCAAGCCAGTCTGATGCTATCCACACATAACCACTACCCATCATTCCTAGAGATTTTGCCACCGAGAAGATCATGAGACCTGAATCAGGGTTTACATGAACAACATAAACCCGAGACTCCAAAAGATTTACTTTTACCAGCAAGTCATTAAGCACACTTGTGTCAGCATTCGAAGAGAATGGAGCTTTATAGGAGATTTTAGAGCGTTTCTTTGCCAGAGCATCTTCTAGTGCAGTTATTCCACCTCGACCATAATCATCATCCACAAAGATGGCAATGACTTCCCTCCAACCGTAGTTACTGATTATATCAGCTATTGCTTTCATCTGGAAATCGTCATTCTGGGTCGTGCGAATCAAGTAGGGGTATTGCAGAGGAGAAAGAGTTGGGTCTGTGGCAGCGAAAGTGAGAAGTGGCACATGGAGTTCGTTGACAGCATGTGAGATAACATGGGCAATCCCAGAGGATTGTGGCCCTATCATAGCAACCACATTCTTCTCTATTAGCTGCAATGCTGCAATAGCAAGAACTTTCACTGTCACAGTTATCCAAGATCACAGTCATCGGAAGACAATAAGTACTTGAAACAAGTCTACGGCCACAAAAGATGCAGTTTTGGAGCTAAACCTTTTTAGTGGCAGTTAACATATAGCGAGATGGTTTACTTGATCCTAAAGAGAAGGAGAATGGAGGCAAGAAAAAAGAAGAAAACAAAAACGGACCAATTTATTATTCAAGCGAAATATTGTCCAAAGATCGACCATTGAAAAAATGGAGCTAGAAAGAAATGGAACTCAACAATGAAGTTCCTCAAAAAATCATGAATTCTTCCAACTATTTTTATTTTTGTCCACAAGGAAAATGTTCTTTAAACCATAACTAAAATCAAACAGAAGTAGAACCAAGCAGAAGAATAAATTAAACCATCACACGCAAGAAACAATCATCCCGTACTAAGGAATTCATATGACTAAAAAAGGTATGTTTGCCACAGGAACAGGCATCAAATTCTTTTCCTTGAAAGGAAAGAGATTAGATTCTATTTGGTGACAAGCTCGGAAGCTTAAATCTAGCAATTTCTTCGAGAAAGATTCACATGCTGAGATACAACCAAAAGCCAACTACAAATCTAAAGCCAAATAATTCTAACAATCCCAACTACACTCAATTACCTGAAGACTAAACGTGACCTTATCGAAATCACTAACTGGTAACTAAGAGATCAGCGCTATCTGTGAGGTATACGTAACCGGGAGGTCAGTGTCTGTTACCTTCTATGGTTCCAAGAAACCCGCTGCAATTTGTGTCCTGGGTAAACAACCTGAGCCTCGTCCCTGCGAGAACGCTCGAGTTCTTGTTCACATCGTCGACTGCGAGCTCAATCGCCAGCTTTGCAGCCCTCCCAATCGTGGAATCGAAGGTGAAGAGAGCCCCAATACTGATCTCACTCGGCCTCGAGCCGGAAATCGTGTTGTTATCACTTGCAGTTGCAGCCATGGCGGCAATCAGAGTAAAAGAGAAACACAGAACCAGGAGAGGAATCGAACCCATCATGCAGAAGAAGAAGACGAAGAAGAAGAGGTGTATTTTGTTGACTATTGTGTAGCTAAAATGGCATGGGATCTTGAAGCTCAGGAACTAGATGAATCCCCATGTAGAAATATTAGAGACAGCAAGGGGCCCGAAGACTCCATGGACGGAAAGACTTACCAGCCCATGATAACGAGGTAAAGAAACCGGAGAGGAAAATGATGGCAATTGTCGTTTAAACTTGATGCCTCAGGAGATGTGATTGATCTTAAACGAGCGCCCCACTTTGACGGAAGGGAGAGATGATGGTTTTGAGGTGGCGGAGACAACTGGAAATAGAATCTAATGCTCTTACCGGAGGCTATAAAATAAAGAATGGGCAAATGGGTGAATATACAAGCATAAAGAAAGATCATAAGATCTTGAGTAGCTGTTGGGGTGAGCAGTAATGTTTGGGTCACGTGCTGAGAGAAAGATCCCTTGCCCCTCCATCCAGTACTGCTGCCTTTGTCCTCTACAGTCAAGGAACCTATACTTTCCCACAGGGTCTCAAAAGCAAAGCAGGATTGTTGAGAACTTTGGAATCACCATCTTCTCTCTCCCAAGAACACAAGTTGTTTTGTGGCGGTGGAAGTTTGTGGGATTCATAATGGAAGGATAAAAGTTCATTGGACAGACTTTCTATTCCCAATAATGAACTCTGCATATGTCTCAGTGAAATTAAAAGGCTATTTAGGTGGACTGATCCATCCTGAAAAGTTTTGAAGGTAAATAGGCCAGTCAGTACATGAGATGGAGGGGATCAGCTTACAATTTATGACAATGTCCAATAATTTGGATGGTTAAAGAATTCAGATCCCTTTCAAGATATGAGATAAAGGTGTTTTTTTTGTTTTCCTTCCATCCTTGATGATGGATGATTATTTTTTTAAAAAATTATTATTTAAGGTTAAATACTAAAAAAATTATTATTTAAGGTTATGATGTTTAACCTTAATTATTGGCACTAATCAATCTCCTCGACTTCAATCAATCAATCTCTTGAAGACACTCTAATTATCATCCTATTCGTCTCTGTATTAGATGATGTGTCCTTTTCTTTATCATCCATTATCTTTAATATTATCGTTTTCTTCTCGTCCTTATTCTTTACGTAGAAGAGATGGAATAATAAGATGAAGATTCAAGAAAAATGATAAAATTGATTTTGTTATTATGCTTTCAATCAGAATAATCTCATAATATTCCTCTCATATATATATATATATATATATATATATAAACTAGTCTTATGGATAAAATTTTCAGTTAATAAACAAATAGCATTGAGGGTGGTTCACAAGTGCAATTAGGGAAAACATCAAAAATCACATTTTGAATGATGAACACACATTGTCACTAATTAAACTAGGGTTTTTATTCTCTCCTCTCATGCTATGACATGATATTTTCACTATTTGGCGCTCGCCAACCCAACGAAATATCTACATCTTGTATTATCGTTTCTTCAATGTGAATCACATATAACCAAACAAAAAAGGACAGATTCAATGACAAGATCTGTCTACTACATCAGTGCGTGCAGCATTCTATCTCATTCCTTTAAGTTAATGAATTGATTAGGTTTAACTATAGACGAATTACCGATGATCACCATTGAAGCTCGTAATAATTTTATGTGAGTTATGTCTAATAAAAGAAAATTCATGCTTGAAAATTCCTTAATCATATTTTATTGATCATAGTAAAGAGTCTCGAAACGATCGAATCATGATATCATGTAGATATCTTAAAGGAATTGATTGCAGCATCTAAATTGTTTGTTGACTCGATGCTCTTGTTGCATGAGGCATGACATTAATAGATGAATTGATTTCTTTAAGATCCTCCTCCACGAATCTAGAGAAGTCAAACCATATAAATGATACAATTTCTTCGTTTGCAAAAAATATAGTGTGGTTATTTTATTAAGTAAAAAAAATGATTGGCACAGATAGATAGATCCCTTAAAAAATGGATCCGATATCATTTTATATTCCATCTAAAATTCTACATAGAAGACTTAGCTATCATCACTTTGGATCCATCATCTTATAAGATTTAGTATTCACCTTTACCAAGTCAGTGTCAAGGCATTTATTTGTTCTTCTACAAATTTACTCGAATGATTTCCTCTCTTAATGTGTAATTAATGCACTAATCGTAGAGGTCAAAACTTGACATGGAAAGAGAGAACAACGGGTCAAAGTGGAACATTGTCGCTGTCATGAGTCATCAGATCAGACCCAGTTTTTTCTTCATTTAGTTCTTCATTGGAGCTTAAATATTTGTGTAATTTTATTTATGACCTAATTAGTATAATAACTTAATTCTACCTAGAAAAACATTTGAGCAATGATTCGATAAGTAGAGTAGAAGACCTATGTACTTCTTTTTATTTGTTTATTTTATTTTATTAATGATAGAAAAATAATGATGCGAATCGATACTTTAGCCTTTACATGATCAATATTTCGATGATATGTAAGTCTCTATGAGTACAGATATGTATTCCTTCTTATATAATATTTATATTCTCTCTGCAACTTTGGTATTATTGATATTGAATTAAGCAGCAATTCAGTAGAATTTAGCACTACCAAAGGGTTGACTTTTCTTAGCATCGTTGAAAGAGCGACACAGAACAAGCCTTCAATCGACTCTATCTAATTCAAACCATCACGAGGCATTGTTTTCTTCATTCCCTGTCATAAAAATTACAAAGATTCAATATTGACAGCCACGATGTGCCATTTCGCTGACAAAGGTCCAAGCAGAATTGAATGATGGTCGTTTCGAATGCAGAACGACGATTGACTCTACAGCCTTCCTGCTTGTTCTTTGTGAGTGATGAACTGGAGAACAATACAAGGAATTAATCAATCCCCAAATATGATTACTTGCTAGTTTCTAACTTCATTTCATATTTCAGACGATGCTGCATTTATTTCTTTGGGAATTTTTGACAATTAATTTTGGTCGGTTTTTTAAATTTGTAGATGGGGTTAATTTTTCTGATCATCTAAATTTTTGAAAACTTTTATTGGTTTTTCTTAGTATTTTTTTATTTTATATTCCTTTGAAGAAAATGGAAGGGGTTTAGAAAATGATGACGAGATTATAACTGATAGGACATATTTTGGATCCCGGCTACGTCATGATCCACGCCACATCACGCCACTGTTAAGTCAATATAAGGGTTAACTTCCCGCGTCGAACCGAAGCCTGTACAGGGAGACCCCCCCTCGGAAAGCTCGAGACTACGTCGTATGGTGCTGCTCCACGCATACCGAGTGTCGGTCGCACAAAGGTACCATCTCGTCACTCGGGGGTCGACTGTCGTGCCAAGTCTGTGTACAATCGATCCTCGAGTAGCAGTATAAAAATCCATGACCGGCACCTTACCAGGAAAAAGAGAAAAACAAGACCACTGAGTTAATCTACAAGGGGCCCAAGTCGGGAACCTCCCCGACGAGGGCTTGTGTGTAGGAACTCAGCCAAAGGCGCAATCGTCCCGACCCCTGATCCAGCCGGCTCCAGCACTTCTTCCAACCGATCGAGAACTCGGGACATCGACCCGTGGACCAAGCCGTGCTGACTCCTCGACCACGACGCAATAAGTTCACCAATAATGACATCCCGATTAATCTCATATAAAAATAAATAATATTAATATTAATTTATAAAAATATGTTCGGATATACTATTATTAAGATAGCGGCATCATGAGAACAAAATTGGGGGTAGTATCTTAGAGTCTCACCGGTGCCTCTATAGATTGATGAGTCATGGTGATCATCAATGATGGTGATCACTCATAACTTATGACGAGTCATCGATGTAGCATTTGGGATAGTAACCCGAGCCTCACCGTTCTCTTGTCATTCAGATCACGTGGTGTGTGAAGATGGTGATCATCGTTATCTTGTAAACATGTCATTCATGTCACCGTTGTCTTGTCTCATCATTCATACGGTGATCACCCATATCTTATCATTCATATGTTGAAATCATCACGGATGTCACACATGGGCAAATCCGATATCAGCTTGGCCATTTCTCGCAGGTGTTTCATGCGATACCCATGTTGACATGCACAAATACAGAGACAAGGGGTTCCCATCATTTGACTGGTGTTTCTCGTAGACCTTTAGGCTATGCAAATATGCTAGGTCAGGTATAATAATGCTTTCGTGAAATTTATACCTTCAAAGTGCATGCAAAATTCATACACGAGTTAGTTATAATTTACCTGTAATTTGTGTTTTCTTTTCGAAAATAAAATCCACGTAATTGATTCAAAGCATTTTTACTGGTAATGCGTATAAGTTGATGCTGACTAGATCACCTCTGTATGGATTCCTAAGCAAACAAAGCAGCGAGCAAGAGAAACAAGTATCACCACCTCACCATGTGGTGGTGAGCATCTCGGACGACCCTTTTGTTTGCCACCATTGATAGATGTATAGTACCCGAAAGGAGACCACTTGCACTGATGCATGTGTACAATCTAATGTATTAATTACCCCTTTAGTCATCCTCTGCGAAGAAAACCCTTTAGTCACATGGACATCAAAATGTCCGTCTGCTTGTAATTTGTTTGTTCATATGGGTCTGTTTAATGACGTTGAAGATCATGGCAATCTCCGCATGTTGACGGCCTCGATGATGTGGTTTGCGGCCTAAAGGGGCCCATCGATATGTCTACGGCCCATTATGGCGAAGGCCCATACGGCGACCCTCCCCGCGTTTCTAGTTATTACACGTTGCCATGATTCGAACGCAACGACTGCGTGTCCCGCACAGAACACAACAGAAACCAAAACTGAAATGGCAAAACGGAAGGCCTTCTCTTTCCCCCGGTCTCTCCTCCTCCTCTTCCGTCGACGCTACAAACCCTAACCAGAATCCCCTCGAAACCTGCCGAGAATTCTAGTAGAGGAGGCCATGCAATCGTGGGGATTGGGGTGGAAGCGCCCCTCCGAGATCTTCCACCTCGCCCTTGACTACGGCGAATCCGACGCCAATGCCGACGACGACGACCACCACCTCCCCCCCCGCCCTCCTCCTCCACCTCCTTCCCCTGTACCTCCGCTTCCTCCGTCACCGCCTCAGCCTCTCTCCCCCCACAGCCTTCCGTCCGGGGAACTGGGGTTCCGAATCGAACTCGACTGGACCGCTGGCGACGACGAGGAGCAGATAGCCCTCCGCCTCCGGTCCCAGCTCATGGCCTCGCTTCAGCCACCGCAGGATACGGTGGTGTTGGATCTGAATGGGGACGAGGAGCTCGGCTGCGTCGGGGTGGAGATGAAGGTCATCAAGCGGCGGGAGCCCCTGAGATCGGTGCGGTTGTCCAAGGTGGCCGGGTCGGGCCAGCAGAACGATGGGGCCGGCGTCCTGACGCGGTTGATTCGGTCCAATTTTACATCCGGGCCCGCAGATGGGGTTCAGGTGTTGGTTGATCACTGGAAGAGTGTGACGACGCTGAGCCTGTGCGGCTGCGGCTTGTGGGTGAGTTCATGCCGCTTCATGTTCGAAAATATATATCTTTTGCGTGATCGATTTACTTGATTTGACAGATTTTGTCATTGTCATTGTATCGTGATCCTCTGTGCTCTCTGTTTGTGGGTTTTTTTATCACAATCTTGACAATCATCATTGTGCTTTATAGTCTCAAAGCTGGTTTTATTATATATATATATATATATATATATATATATATATATATATATATATATAATATAATATAATATAAAATTGTTTAAGAACATAGACGTATGATGATCTGTTCTTGATTTCATGGCACCAATTGTTAAAACAAACTGCTTGAAGGTTAGTTGGGTTTGAGTTGAAATTTGGAGGGGAATAATTAGTAGTAATCATTTTTGGATTCTTTATTGATTTTCTATAATTATAGAAATTAGAATCAAGCTTTCAAGGACACGCTATGGTGCCATTTGATCTGGCTTGTGCATTTTTCTTTTACTCTAAAACAATACATTGTTATTCTCTAACACATGAGAATATATGTTTCCTGTCCCAGCTAGACGTTGCTATTTAATACAGTTTTTATCAGTTCGTTTGGTGCTCTGTTGTCATACAATCTAATGCGACTTATCATCTGGTGCCATACTAACATCCTTGTGCCAATATACTTAGTATGTAGCTATCAAACACACACCTATTAATACAACCTGTTCTAAGATTTAACAGGTATTTCCAGTGGAGCTAACAAAACTGCCACTTCTCGAGAAGCTATATCTTGATAACAATAAGTTATCACTTTTGCCACCAGAGCTTGGTGAATTGAGAAATTTGAAGGTGCTAAGAGTTGACAACAATATGCTTAGTTCTGTCCCTGGTGAGCTTCGATGTTATATGTCCTATACAAAAGATCTTTCTTTGTCAATTTGGTTAAGTTGTTGACTCTCCAATTTGGATAATGCTTTAGGTGGATGCACTTGTATTACATTATTATATTATTCTATTTTTGAACAGTTGAGTTGCGGCAATGTGTTTTGCTGGTTGAACTATCACTGGAACATAATAAACTTGTGAGACCACTTCTGGATTTCAGGTCATGTAGCTGGAATATTTGTTGTTATCTTGTCATGTTGTTTTGTGTCTCTCAGTGTACTATTAGCCTTAACATTTCTCTTCAGCTCTATGGCAGGGCTATGGCTGAGCTTCGCATTCTGAGACTGTTTGGTAATCCTCTTGAGTTTCTTCCAGAAATTTTACCGTTGCACAATCTTCGGCATTTATCACTTGCTAATATAAGAATTGAGGCAACTGAAAATCTGAAATCAGTGAATGTGCATATAGAGGTAATTGATCGCTGTAATATTCACTAATCTGCCACAGTTCCTGCTTAGTATCTGGTGTTATGACCCTCTTTGGTCATTACAGATGGAAAACAGCTCCTATTTTATTGCATCAAGACACAAACTCAGTGCCTTCTTCTCTCTTATTTTCCGGTTCTCTTCATGTCATCATCCTTTGCTGGCCTCTGCATTAGCTAAAATCACGCAAGATCATACTAATCATGTGGCTATTAGTAAAGAAGGGAATGCTATACGGCAGCTGATAAGTATGATAAATAGTGATGATCGGCATGTGGTATGTAGTTACTGGAATGCATTATTGGGTATCTAGTTTATCTTTGGACATATGTTTGAACATTTCAAACACCTCTGATGAGTTGCAGGTTGAACAAGCATGTTTTGCTCTCTCGTCACTGGCAGCTGATGTTTCTTTGGCAATGCAGTTGATTAAGTCTGACATTATGAAACCTATTGAATTACTTTTGAGATCAATTGACCAAGAAGAACTAACCTCTGTATTGCAAGTTCTGGCCACATTAGCATTTGCCTCTGATAGCGTTGCACAAAAGATGATGACAAAGGATGTACTCAAACCTCTCAAAGCACTTTGTGCACATAAGAGCACAGAGGTAAGGCTATTTGGATAGAAGATGTTGTATTTGATTTTTATATGAAAGTTTGTCCAAACTAAACTTCTGTTACTTTCACTTTATTAGGTGCAACGTCTATCATTATTGGCATTAGGCAATTTAGGTTTCTGTTCAGAAAATCGTCGCATTCTATCTCAATCTGAAAGCCTGCATGAACTTCTATTACGCCTTACAGTTACACCTGTGCCACGTGTGAACAAGGCTGCGGCACGTGCTTTGGCAATTCTTGGTATCTCAAATTTGCACTATGCATCTGATTTTTACTCAAAAGTGTACATACATGATCTGGATATTATCCGAGAAAACTATAACTATATTTTTGTTGTGTTAAATTCAGGTGAAAACGAGAACCTGCAGCGAGCAGTAAAAAGAAAGCCAGTGGGAAAGCAAGGACTGCGTATACTGTCAATGGATGGTGGTGGTATGAAGGGCCTAGCAACAGTTCAGATGCTTAAACAAATTGAACAAGGAACCGGAAAGCGTATTCATGAAATGTTTGACCTGATATGTGGTACATCAACAGGTGGTATGCTTGCAGTAGCTCTTGGTATTAAACAAATGACCTTGGAACAATGTGAAGATATATACAAAGAACTTGGTAAAAAGTCTGGAATGTGGAATATACTATTCCTCTTATGTTGAATTTAGTTTTCACAGTTACTTTTCCATTGCTGCTCTTATCTCTTAGGAAAACTTGTCTTTGCTGAACCTACTCCTAAGGACAATGAAGCTGCAACGTGGATGGAGAAGCTTGATCAGCTCTTCAAAAGTTCATCACAAAGCTTTAGAGTAGTTGTACATGGTTCAAAGGTATGGAGATCCTTACTATGTTTTTTCTCAACATATTTGTTTCTGTACTGCAGTATACCTTATATCAAAACTTGCAGCATAGCGCAGATCAATTCGAGAGGTTGTTGAAAGAGATGTGTGCTGATGAAGATGGTAATCTTTTAATAGAATCTGCTGTGAAGAACATTCCAAAAGTATTTGTAGTATCTACTCTAGTTAGTGTGACACCGGCTCAACCATTTGTATTCCGAAATTATCAGGTTTGTGACTTTATAGTATGTACTTTGCTGGTTCATATGCATGGTTATATATATATTCTATCTTGAAAAACATATTTTTATCATACATAGGATTGCAGATATGGTTTCTCACAATGAATTTTTTTCTTCATTTCCGAGATGACATTTACAGATCATGCCACTTCTCTATCCTCTTAGATTTGCAATATAACTTATCTTGCCCCTACTGCCAAAAATAGTTACACTAAAGTTGAATGCTAAATGGGTCTTGTAACAACATGGGCAGAAAAGTGAGTCATTATTCATATATTATTATAATGACTTAGTTGTGGCTTCTCACTAAATAATTTTGGCTGTTTGTTGTGCATTTCCATCATTTAGTCTATTTGTTAATTATTTACCATAGTTTTAATTTGTTGAATAGTATCTTTTCAACAGGTTAAAACTATGGTAAATAATGAGGCATCTTGACACACTGAATCTTATATGAAATATTTACTATTGAGTTTAGAAATCAAAAGCTCTAGTTAGGTTTTCAAATACTATTTGGACTGTTATGTACTATTCTTTTGCAAACCAACCAAGCTTTGGTAATGGACCACAAGCTTTGTATCACTCAGCATTTTCTTTTTCACTAATTTTTAGTGATACCGGATGATATAGGTCACTGTACTACTACTAATCAGTATTCAGTATATTGGCACTGCATCAGTCCGATGGTTGTCAAAACTGGTGTCGGACTGGTATTTGAAACCTTAGCTTTGGTTGGTCATTACATCGAGTGGCATCAAGGCTTTTCTTCAATGAGAGGATGCCTAATCAAGTTTCTATTGCAAGAAAAGCATAGACATTGAAATTGAGAAGCATCAGAGTATCTCATGCAACAAGAACACATCTATATAAGAATCGGTAGAATTTTTAGGCAATTATGAGTTTTGCCTTAGACATAGATTATTTTCACATAATTTCATTGCTGTATTATGCTTCAAAAGCTGGACCCTAGGTGGGCTTGCACATTTTCATAGTTTACGGTAGACAAGTTACTCCAAAATGATCTAAATATTGTCTTAGACTAGAACTTGTGCTGTTGTTGCTGTTCTGCCTCAGTCTTGCAACTTATAGGCAAACAAAAGACTTCTAGGCTGTTATATTTCTAGATAACTTGTCTAAATTAGTTAATTGTCCTAGTAACTATGTAGATTTTGATTCCATTATTGATTAGCTCAATCACCATTTGTATTATTATGTTTTCAAGATGTCCGTGGTAAATCCTTCCTTTTTGGTTTACAACTTTCATTGATGATTGGAATTTGAAATTGGCATATAGTAGTTTTGTTTCTTGTTTCGAAATATATTCCATTGGTAGGTAACGGAGCCTTTTCCTTCTGTAGTATCCAGTTGGCACCCCAGAGTTGCCATTAGGAATGCTTGAAACTCCTGCAGTTACTACAACTGGAACAACTGCCTCTGGTGCACAAATTGCTGGCCGGCGTGGTGCTTTTATTGGGAGCTGCAAGCATCGAGTATGGGAAGCTATAAGAGCATCCTCTGCTGCTCCGTATTACCTTGATGATTTCTCAGATGGTAATCGTTTCTTGTTTCCTAATATGTTCTTATTTAATCTCACTTTAAATTCTTACAATTCATGTGCTTGATTTTGCCCTCGAAAGAAACTTTGGTACTTTTTATGTGACTGTTATTTTGCTTTCCTGAAATTCAGGTGTAAATCGTTGGCAAGATGGAGCAATTGTAGCAAATAATCCAACCATATTTTCCATAAGGGAAGCACAGCTTTTATGGCCTGATGCACGCATTGACTGTCTGGTTTCTATAGGATGTGGTTCAGTCCCAACCAAAGTAATTTATTTCTCTTAGCTTTTTCAATCTTCCTCAATTTTCGCGTGAATGCATTTCCTCTGGCTTTATAACTATACTCTGCATATATCAGATGAAATTTAGCTCAGTGCTTCAATACTATTGGCTCATCCATAACAAGAACAAAATTTAGTCTTGGTTAAATAATTTAATATCTATTGCACAGTAGTTAAGGCTCACTCGTTAATCTCCATGATTCATGAATGAATCACTGGTATGACTATTGCTGTCAATGCTAAACAAACTTAATTTCATTAAAAATGATTTATCTGTGTAGGCTCGAAAAGGTGGCTGGCGTTATTTGGATACCGGACAAGTGTTGATTGAGAGTGCATGCTCTGTAGATCGAGTGGAGGATGTGTTGGAGACTTTACTACCAATGATTCCTGAAGTGCAGTATTTTCGGTTCAACCCAGGTTAGTAGTCGAGTGTGAAAAATATGAGGTACAAGTTTTCTAGTATGCTAAGTCAAGAAACCAAAGTGTCCTTGTGATGTAGTTGCTACTTTCTCTGCTAACAGTTGATGAGCGATTTGATATGGAGCTTGACGAGACCGATCCTGCCATCTGGCTTAAGTTGGAAGCAGCAACAGAGGAGTATATTCAAAAAAATTGTCAGCTTTTCAAGAATGTCTGTGAGCGGCTGGTTCCACGAGAAAATGAAGAAAAACTAATTGAAGGGTTAAATAGTCAACAATTTTCTAAGTCAAAACCATCGAATACAGGTATGTGTCATCAAGGACTTGCTACTAGGATCAGATTAACGTCAAACCCATCTAATTTTTTCCCTTATGTTTAATATTTTTTTTTCTTTTATTCTCCAAGGGCTCGATGAAAGCAGCCCTCAATTAGGATGGAGGAGGATGGTGCTTCTTGTAGAGTCTTCATATAGTCCTGATATTGGAAACACTAATTATCATGCCCGGTCTCTTGAGAAGTTCTGTGCTAGTAAAGGCATTAGGCTCTCTCTGACAAATCAGACTTCAGGATTTTCCAAGCCTGCAACTAGGTCTCCTACAACATTCACATCACCATTATTTACTGGAAGCTTCCCATCAAATCCACTTCAACGTAGTCCTGAATGTGGACCCCAGCGAATTAATCAGATTGATCATGTTCCACCTCTTAGCTTGGATGGTCATCCAACTGGGCTAACATCCATGTCACCACCGGCATCTCCATTGGCTTCATTGCAGCCTTCTCTACATGCACAATCAATAAATGAAAAATTGCAGAATTTGCCTCAAGTAGGCATCATACATTTGGCTCTTCAAAATGACTCAACAGGTTCAATACTAAGGTTAGGATCTTCCTCCTGGCTATATTATTTAAGGTTCTCATCTGTTATAAATTACCTCCTGATTCTGTAATTTGTCAGTTGGCAGAATGATGTGTTTGTGGTCGCTGAACCAGGCGAGCTTGCAGATAGATTTCTTCAGAGTGTTCAATTGAGCCAGACTTCATTGGTGCGAGGAAGAAATAGAATGGAAGCTTATTCCTTAGCTAAGGTTTCATCTGTTGCTGACCTGGTTACAAAATGGCGATGCTTTCATGTTGGAGGTATACTCCACCGATATATAGGACGCCAGACACAAGTATGTATTTTCTTTTTTCTTATGACAATTTCATATCTGTTTGTCTTTACTATGAAACTAACATGATATGTTTACTATCATGATGACGACTGGAGGTAATGGAGGATAACCAAGAAATTGGTGCATGCATGTTTCGGAGAACAGTTCCTGCTGTTCACTTGACATCTGAAGATGTTCGTTGGATGGTAAGTTTTAGCGTGGTTTGCTGTTACTTCATGTATGAAGAAAAATATGCAACTACCATGCTTGATACTGTGTTGAGTGCATGTTGGTGCTTTTGGATAGTGTTGTTGTTATGTCTGAATAAGTGGCCACATTGCTGTACTTTCTCATGATTTTTCCTGTCATAATTCTTTGTAGCTAATAGCGAATTAGTCATTGCGCATCTTAATAAATATTTTGAGTAAAAAGCCAAAAACTTTTATTTGTGCTGATCAAACAGGAACCACAAGCTTTGCAAAAAAAGACAGCATGTCCTTCACATCTTATCCAGCAAATCTGTGTCCATCTTTCAAAGAGTTTGTGCCCTTTCTTGCATTCTTTCAATAAAGAGTCCATACCTTTTGGTGACTTTGGTTATCTCTACTCTTTTCTAGATAGTTTCCTTTCGAAGTTCAATTAGAGACTTGAATTGGCATTTATGTAAATCTAAGTTTGATATCGCGACCTTTCAAATTTCTCATTTTGTCACATCTAGAGGGCATGCGGTAGTGCCCCCTGAAGTCAACCTGTGTGAAATTATAAGTTCATTTTGGCATGTTTTTAGTCCATTTGTTATGAAAAATCAATATTACATTCAGATGCACAGGGATTACTTGCTCCTATGGTTGAAATAGTTCTGATTTTTGGTTGGACTTTTTTTCACTTGTCATAAACAAATATCAACAAAAAGTTTCTCCCTATTAGCTTTGGATTTATGTTCTGTGGTTGAGTCAGGAGATGGGTTAGTGTATTTCCACCAACCAATACTGAAGCATCGATTCATAACTTGCCTTGGTTCTAATTTTTCATTGCCGAATAGAGTTCATCTCTTCATCTTTTCTTGGAAAAATAAAATTAATTATATTAATCCATAAGCAACATTCAGCTCATGTGCTGTAACCTTCATATTCTCATATATGAAGTCATGTTCCATCCATGTTCATGGTAGTGTGGCTTCTGCAATGCAAGTAGCTCTACATGTAGTTTGTCAAAAACAATTTTTCAAGGATGATTCTTTTATGGGTTGTTGAGTTGTATAAAGTTGAGACCTAGTGAATGTGTTGGTTTCTACAGAAACCTTGGAAATTGGAAATTTGTAGGCACGCATATTCTGTGACCTCAGGAAAATGGCTATAGGAGCATCAAAATTTATGTTTCTGATTGCTTCCTCTTTCATGTAATTAGATATAGATGTACTCGATGGTTGACCGATTGTAAGCAAACGATCTTTTTGATAGATGTAATGGGTCAACAATCAGCTCCCTACCGAGAGAATTATACATCTAAGTTGTTCAAGCACAAGCTAACTTGTCCGATCTGCATGTTGGTAGAACTTCTTGCATCTTTCTTTTATTCCAACTCCTAATGTTACCACATGTTCGCAACAAAGCTAATTCTGTTAGTTGGATCTATTTCTTCTGCTTATATGATTGTCTAAATCTTTTTTTATAGATGTGTATTGTCAAGCTTACTGCTTTTAATCTCTGAATTCATATCACCAGGTTGGAGCATGGAGAGGGCGAATCATAATATGCACCGGAAAGTATGGGCTTGCTCCAAGCTTGGTGAAAGCTTTCCTAGATTCAGGCGCCAAAGCTGTTGTCTCATCGTCGATCGAGCTTCCTGACATGAAGTCCATACAGTTCCGTGGCACAAGTGATTATAATGGCTTTGAGAATGGAAGGTTTGAGATTGGAGATGAAGAGGGCGAACAAGAACCAGTTAGTCCCGCAAGTGACTGGGAAGATGGTGATGGAGAGAAAGGTGGTGAACACTCGATAAGCTGGAATGGTGACTACGAAGAAGATCTATCTGAGTTCATATGCCATTTGTATGACTCACTGTTTCGCAAGGGATCAACAGTAGATGTTGCTCTGCAGAACGCTCTCTGCTCCCATCCGAAGTTGAGATACAGTTGCCATCTGCCAAATACACTTTAGTCTTAGCTACAAATAAGACATTATATGCCTACTAGATGAAATGATATGATTACACAAGATCAAGAAATGAGAAATTTTGTTTATTTGTTCACATAGAGTATGTTAAAGAAAGGTAAAATTTTGATTCAATTCTATTTGTATGTCTGCTCATGCTCTTGCAGCAACAGTGAATAAAAATGGGAAAGTAGCATCTTCTACAATTTAGCAGTATTTTGTGGATGATACAGAGACTAGTTAGATCCAGTGTCTGCCAGCCAATTGAAGGGACCTAAATGACATCAGAGTGCCATGCTTCCGGGGTACTTCTTTTGAGCTGACCTAAACTAAACTGAGATCCAAAATTTTGCAGTAAACCTTTTCAGGATGCATTTAGTGTGTTGGCAATGGGGAAATGAAAAGGTTCTTTAATCCATTACAAACATCCACCAACATGTTGCTACTTTGTTTGAAAAAGGTACAGAAGCACCAATCTACAACAAAGAAGAGAATGATAAATTACAGGATTAGGATGAAGCAAATTCTTGTTCAAGCTCTCTGAACAGAGAACCCCAAAATTAACTCCTTGATCTCCTCATTGGCTGCTCTATCGAGAGCTGTTCTTCCATCTGCATCTTTGACATCATACTTTGCACCTGCCCTCATCAATTCTTCAATTTTGGGTTTGTCACCTTCAGACGCAGCCAACATCAACAGTATATCCACAGGATGGATGTTTTGGCTTAGTAGTGCCTCCATCTTATCATATGAACCCTCCACGGCAAGCATTCCCATATAATTGAAATACTGCATAGGTAGCACAAACAGGCCTTATCTCCAACAAGTACTAGACACATCCATGGTAATTGTTTACCGTATTAAATATGATTTTTATTCCTCTTACATTTGATAATGACATACGGATAGTATCAGAAATTTGGGAGACCAAATTAGATTGTGGAATCCTACCAGAAGTTAAGAATGCAGCAAAAATAAAGTAGCAATAAGCAAAAGTCCCTAGCCATTTATGCAGAATTACTCCATCTCCATACTAGGTTTTCGGTATTGCCAGCATAATATGGCTCATAATGATGTGGCTCAGCATGACACGGTCAGGATGTCCTTTGTGCCCATAGAAACAAGCCATAATATTAATAGTTGTCACTGACTTAGCATGCCATAATACAACCTTCGGGTGGAAAACTTTGATCTGTGTCCACATAAAGATACATATATTCATATACAAAAAATTAGTTTCCTATTAGCTTTTGTCTTAAAAGTCCTCCTAATCTTGCCAAAATTCGATAGACATTTTTTGCTTTAGTAACCAGTCTTTTTCTGTGTGCAGAAATCTTACATCAGTCACTTGTGGTGAACCCAGTCCTTATATACTTAATTTGTTGGCATCCATATGCACTTCCTCTTCATATGACATCTTTCTCCATCCTTCATTGCCATCGGCAGATTGCTGCTCTCCATAGTCTGCAGCATTTACAAAAACTCAGGCCAACTATCCTTCTTTCCTACAGTCTCACTAGGTTTGGCAATCATGTCATAGATGATGACCAAACTGAAATTGATATGGAATCTGATCACCATTCATCCGTTTGGTCGCCGGAACTCGAACCGAAAGTTCTTCTGATGCAAGCTGTCAAACACTCATGTTTCTCTTGTAATTACACAACATACAATTCCATGCGAAAACGAAAAAAGAAGATCTTTTTAATCTCTCGATCCAAATATTCTGATTCAAGTTGAGATTTCCAAACTTCGTGACTTCCAGCTCTGGAATCCTCTCTTCAAACATTTAATACACCTCCACTCCAGACTTTGAGACCCAGCATAGAGCATGATATCACTACTTCGGCGAATAAACGACCAAAGCCAAAAGGGAAAAGAGATGTACAGACATCAGGAGCAGGGGTTTCACCTGTTCGACGTCGTCCCGATCGAAATCATCCCGCGTCTGACTCCCGTAGATGCCGGCGCCCTCGGCATCGACGCCGCGGTTCCCGAATCGGAACCAGCATGTAAATCTCGACCCGTTGGTTTCCGGCCCCAACTTGGATCTCATCTCGGAGGCCCTGAACCATCCGAGCCGCCTCGTGAGAGCGACAAAGGGAGAGCTCAGCCTCACCGAAGAGGAAGAAGCAGAAGAGGAAGAAAAAGAAGGGATTTGATAATACAGAGTGCAGGGAATCGAGGCCATGGCGCTCTCCCTCTTCGTGTGTGCGGAGGATTTATTTTATTGTTCTTTATCCATTCCGCTGACACGGGAAGTTGATAACGTAGGAAACACCGGCAATTTGTTTCCGTTTTCGGATGGGGAATTTACTTCTCCGTAATTAATCCGGATAAGGTTCAATCTTTTACTTGTTTTGGTTAAGATAAGGTCGGAAGCTGCGTGAATGGCAGTATACATCATGCCACCTCCGATCACCGTCGTATCTTAGGATTCCCAAACTGTCATGTTTGGTGGTTTTTATGGGTGCGTAAACCATTCCATTCCTACAGAAACATTGTAGCACATTAAGCGAATAGGAAACTGTTCTGATGATAGTGTAAGCATTCGCTGCTTATAATAATAACATGCCGTCAAGTGTTTGTCTAACAAATCATGAACATGTCACATAAAGAGACTGACATCAGTCCCTGGAAAGAGATTTCTGCTGGTCGGTGCAGGCAGATTCACCGTTCTCACTTCTTTGGTCTCACCTCAAAGCCTTGGAGAATTAAGCCATGCTTCCATTGCAGCTCGTCGGTCTCTGTCAGGCGCATCTCGACATCCCCTCCATCCCCTTCATCGTTATAGAACTCGCCCAGCGCAACCTCCAGCCACCCATCCTCCCTCGACCGCATTCTCCCTTCTTTACCTTCTTCTGCCTCCTCCTCATCAGACTCCTCCTCGTCCTCTGGCTGCAGAGAGACGTAGTTTCCTGATACAGAAGATCCTAGTGTGACCGAGCCCTTCTGATAAGGGGAATCAAGGCCATATGCATCAGGGACTAACTTGAAGACGATGTAAGCTACATATGCCGTCTTCCGAGAGAGTAGTCGACTGTCAATTGAGCCATAAATGTCGAACCAGCAAACGGATAGAAGTTCTGGCACCTTAGCAAACCTGACACCAAATGAAGAATGAATTTGAAGGATTTAAAGTGACTGATATCAAGAGATTAAAGAGATAGTATTTTGCCTTTCTATTTCCAAGAATCCAATAAATTGTATTTAATTATCATGAAAAATATTTCCCTGAAAATTCCTTTTTTTTCTTTGGTTTTACAAACAAATCGAAATAGCTCCAATTAATGGTCTGATAAACACGGTCACAGTTGCCCTGTGACTGTGACCAGTAAGTGATGCACTTTACCTCGACTCAGGAAGAGAAATCCATGTCCAATATTGATGATTGTAACCATGTGCCAATGTCATCTTATCGGGAGATATCATGTAGGTCTTCTTCCCGGTTGCCCTGTCCAGTTGGAAGCTCTGACAATGGAAGAGATAAATCCAATTACTTCGGTGACAAGGCTTTTTTTTTTCTTACCAATCAAATGAAAAGAGGAACAATTCTTCGAGGTTTACTTTACTCTTCTTCGGTAAATGTGGACGGAAGCTTAGCAAGTTACCATTTGTCCGCCGTCGATGAGGATGGGGTGGCAGAGCCGAAAGTAGAGATCCTTCTTGGAGGAGTACTCCACGGGGTGGACGGCCCGCGATAGGATCTCGGCGCAGTCGGACGGCAAGAAGCCCTCCCACAGCGCGTCGGATCCCGCCGCGGATAGGCAGGCTTTGGAAACAAGAGCCGACCTGCACGAATCACGAGGCGTCGTGAAGGATAGAACCTGGGCGACGCACTCCTCCGGGAGCTTCGCGAACCCGCCTCCCCGGTAGTGGCCTTCTTCTTCTTCTTCTTCTTCCGCGTGCGCTCTTTTCTGCGTTGCCATTCTCTGAAACAACCTGTAAGCTTCTGCTGCTCGGAAAGGACTAATTCAGGGAAGATATAATTATTTCTTCCGTAGACTTTGACTATAATACCTCTTTTCTAGTGGAAAAGTAGAGGAGAGTTGGCATTAATCAGTGCACTTGAAGTTAAAGTTCACCTAAAAATTTTTACCCACCGCAAAGAATAAATTATTAAATTATATGATCCTAATTAAATTCTGATTATATTTATCAGTTTAATTATAATAATATTTCTTAAAAAATTAAAGTCTATTATGTATTTAAACCAATACCTAAATATTAATTTTATAGGAATAGAACATTGAAAAGCTTCAAAAAGAATGATGATATATCTACGATTGACGAAAGAAAAGACTACGTGGTGTCTAAGAGATTATCAATTAGAAGTAATAAAATATTAAGATGTTAATTTTATAAAATTATTTCGATGGAAGGAAGTCCACTTCAAAATTTATATTCATGTTAGTTGAGGGAAGAGACAATTCTTTAAAAAATATATAAAGTAATCATTTATTATATTATCAATAATTGAAGTTAAATTTATGATATATCTTAAGGTTATAAAGCATAATAAAGTATGTGATGATTAGAAAAAAATTTAAAAATAATAAGTGTAAATTTTTTTATTTATTTATGATTATTGATTTATTTATTAAAACTTTATCGTAAAGTATTTAAAGAACATATTCGAGGCTTGTGAGCAAAACATAAAAGATATATTGATGTATTTTTCAATGGATACTATTATTAATATTTTTTTACTTATTAAAATTATTTATTTATGTTATATTATTTATATTTATACTTGTGTATATAATTGAATATGATAATATGATTGTATTGACAAGATAAATTACTACGATCATTATAAATTATATTAGAAAAAACTATGATACATAAAAGAGAATATGACATTAACGACATAGAATCGTTATGACTTATTATTATACTTATTAGACTTATTGAGTTATTTTAAAATTTAATTAAGTAATTATTTTTTTAAAATAAAATTTTATTTTATTTTTATATCTTATCAATTAATAAGCTAAGTGGGAGAATATCATATTGGACCCTATATAATTAAATAAAAAAATATTATAGATCTAATTAAATTATTATGGTAATTAGTTAATAGAAATTTTTTTTAATTATGTAAGACTCCTTAGATGATCTTAATGGGATAAAGTATTTTAATTATCATCTTAAACCATTTACTCTCGCTTATAACAAAATATGACCTCTTAAGGATAAAACATTAGAAATTATCTTAGACCATGCTCTCTCCTATAACATGATAGAACCTCATAAGGATGAAATATTAAAAATTAATATTATAAATATATTTTCAATCTCCTTAAGTTATTATTGTATCGTTGGTCATGTAAAAAATAGAAAAGAAAAAAAAGTTAAGTATAGTTCTCATTTCTACCCATTGTAGTTTTCAGATTTAATGACGATATATTTATATATTTGATAATTTTTTTGAATAATATTAAAAATATATAATCTTATTATTATTTAATTTTAATTTTAATTTTAATATTAAACTTTTTTACATAATTGTAATATAATTATAATTTTTATTCTTGCATAAACAACACATACGCAACCGTCGAAGCATAAACTGGTCAATATCTTGGAGGTTACAAGAGGGCAAATTTGCTCGAGAGAGATCCAGACCTGTGAGCTCCGTTTCCCGACCAAAGGACAAATCCACGAGACAGTTTAAGAATTCACTCAATGGATTTTGTGGGCGTGGGCAAGATGATGGTCGGAGAATGGTTCGCCAGTTACTTTGTGGACAAGCTGCTTAACATGGTCTCCTCCCATTTTGCCGACAACCGCGATCTGCTCGTGGGCGTTGAGGAGAAGCTCAAGGACTTGCAGTCCAGACTTCCTCGAATCCAAGCTGTGATCAACGCAGCCGAGGGCAGGCCGATCAGAGACGCAGCGCTGGCCAATTGGATGAGGGAACTCAAAGATGCTGCTTACGAGGCGGACGACATACTGGATGAGTTCGAGTACAGAGAGCTTCATAACCAGCTGCAAGACAAGAGCATGGTGAGTGCCCTCGCGGCCTCGGCTCTTAGATTTCTCAAGAACTTATTCGTGTCGGATGATGACCTCAAGAGGTTGATGAATCTCTTGGGGGATCTTGACAAAATTTGTCTAGACATCAACAACAAGAAAGTAGAGCTGGATGAGTACAATGCGAAGCAGAACACTGCTACAAGGGAGACCAGTTCGTTCACCCAGGAAGTGGTGTTTGGGAGAGACAAAGAGAGGGACAAGATATTACAACTGTTGTTGAGCGCGGGAGCAGAATCCGATTTTGGCGACAAGGGGGCTGGGAGCAGCAGCCATCCCAGCCTCGGTGTGCTTCCGATTGTAGGCATTGGGGGAGTGGGGAAGACAAGTCTAGCACAGCTTATTTACAACGACCAAAGGATTGCTCATCATTTTGAGCTCAGAAAGTGGGTGTACGTCTCTCATGATTCTAGCGTAAAAAAGATCTCGAGAGAGTTGGAATCTAATCTGGCTATTGATTCTCGCCCTCGAGAGATTAGTTTAGATACACAGCTTGAGAAACTCATGGATGCAACTAGAAACAAGAGGTTCTTGTTCGTGCTCGACGATGTATGGGATGAAACAGGAAGCAAGTGGAGAGAATTACGAAGCGTCTTAACCTCAGGGGCCAGAGGAAGCTTCATATTAGTAACAACTCAAAGTCCATTAGTTGCAGAGATTATGGGGACCATCGACCCAATCAAATTAGAGGTTTTGGAGGAAGAAGACTATTGGAGACTCTTTGAACATTGTGCAATAGGTGATAAGGAGCTTGACCCAGAGTTAAGAAGAAAGTTGCAATCGCTTGGCCATCAAATCTCAAAAAAGCTACATGGGTTACCCTTAGCAGGGAAGGCACTAGGAAGTCTTTTACGGTCCAAATTAGAAGAGGAATATTGGAAAACAATCTTAGAAAGTGAATGGTGGGAACATGATTTTGTTTTGGATAACATCCTTCCATCTCTGGGGCTGAGCTATCAACATCTGAGCTCAAACCTGAAACAATGCTTTGCTTACACTTCTATATTCCCCAAGGGCCACATTTTTGAGAAAGACCGGTTGGTCCATATGTGGATTGCTCAAGGTTTTATCCAACCCAGAATTCACCGAGGAAGAATGACCCTGGAGGATATTGGGAGTCAGATTTTTGACGAACTAACCAGCAGATACTTCTTTCTGAGTACAGTGACTAATGGATATGTGATGCATGATCTGATCAGAGACTTGGCAGTGTATGTTTCCCTGGATGAGTGTTGTGTGGTTAGTGATGAACCTGCCAAAATTCCACCAACTGTTCGCCACATAACTCTAAGGGCTGCTAAACTGGTTCCTCCTGGAGAAGTATGTAAATTTCAAAAACTGCGAACACTTATATTTTATCATGATTATAATTGTGAAGAATTTCTCAGCTCAGAAGGAAAAAGTTCTGAAGAACTTTATGAATTTCTAAAAGAAATTTTGGAAAATATGAAGAATCTGCGAGTGTTAGACGTCTCATACAGCCACATGGGGATAAAGAAGGTACCAGATGCAATCTGTGATCTATCGCATCTTCGATATTTAGACATCTCATGCACTAAGATTCGGCAGCTGCCAGGATCATTTTCAAAAATTTGCCATTTGCAAGTGCTGAATCTGAAGTGGTGCCGCTTTAAAAAACTACCAGAAGGAATGAATAGGCTAATCAAATTGCGACACCTCTACGCCGATGCTGAAACAATTTCTCTGATCGATGGGATTGGGAAATTGACTGACCTTCAAGGATTAGAAGAATTCCATGTTACAAGGAAAAGAGGCCACCAAATAGGAGAATTGAAGGAACTAAGAAATCTCCGAAAACGGTTAGTCATTAAAAATCTTGATAATGTTGGATCTAAGGAGGAGGCAATGGAGGTAAAATTAAATGACAAGGTGCACCTTAACGAGATTACGTTTGACGGCCAGGGTGATATGAAGACAGACATACTCGATGGCTTAGAACCACATTACAATCTCAAAAACCTTAGCATCCAACATTACGGAGGTACAAATTATCCAAGTTGGTTGGAGAAGAATCAGTATGTCACCAATCTGGAGTCTATTTGTCTTGATACTTGTGCCAGGTGGGTAAATCTCCCTCCTCTTGGACAGCTTCCATTTCTCAAGGATTTATCAATTAGGATGATGCCTTCAATAAGACGAATTGGAATTGAATTCTATGGAAATGCTGCTCAGATCTTTCCATCATTGAAGTGTCTAAAATTTCTGCTCTTGAAGGAATGGGTGGAGTGGTCTGATGTAGATAGGCGGCCAATTCTTCCATGCCTTCTTGATCTCAGAATAGAGGATGGCCAGAAGCTGACAAGAATGCCCGTTCTCCCTTTGAGCTCAATGACTGCACTTAGACTTCAGAAGTGTGGTGACATTGGCAATGCACTGCCGGAGTATTTGCTCAGCTTGACCTCTCTTGTAGGTTTAGAGTTGCTTGATTATCCACACAGAACATCTGTTTGTCTGTCTAACCTGAGAGCCCTTGAGCATCTGGTACTGAATCAGTGCCCGGAATTGAGTTTAATTAATGGATTTCAGTCCCTTGTTAACCTGAAAATTTTAACAGTTAAAAAATGTCCGAAGCTAATTAAACCCACCTCACAGCAAGAGCAACCCTATATTGAGCAGGATTTAAGATCTCTCTCTGATGCTGTGATTGATGAAAGCATCCTCAATGATGTGTGGGTCACACTGGGAAGGATCCCCTCTTTGCAAAGTCTAGGAATTAATAATTCTGGTATTGCTTACCTTGAAATGGAGCAAGAGGAGTGGTTTCGGCAACTAACCTCCCTAAAACTGCTTCATTTGATGGATTGTCCGAATCTTCAAAAGCTTCCTGATTTGGAAACATTTTACTCCATGGAGAAGTTAACCATTGGTTACTGTCCCAATGTTCAGTCAGTGCCAGAGAATGGCCTGCCAATCTTGCTTAAAGAACTTCATATCTGGGAGTGCACAAAATTGAGAGATCGGTGCAAAAAGGATGATGGGCCAGACTGGCCAAAGATTGCACATGTTCCATACATAATTGTTGATAGTAAAATCACACAGATGCTGTAACAGCTGCATTAGTTGGAGCAGTAGCTGCTTTCAGTATGTTTTCTCCTCCTCGTTCTTCCCATCTATCCATCTGTGTGCATGATTGGTACCATATTTGATTTATGTAAATGATGTAAAGATCATACCTGTCTTTGTTTGAAGTCAATTGTAGTTCCACCACTGACTACTGTTCGCACCAAATGTCAGGTTTGGATGTTGCCTGTGGTTCTTGGCACCTGAGTTGGTTTGGGGAAAATGTACTGCATGGCGTGGAACAACCGAGACAGCATATGTGAAGCCCCAGATCAGACAGCTGCCCAGATCCTTTTCTATTCTTTGCAATCTTCAAGTTCTGAAGTTTGGAATTCTCCAGATACACAAAATAGTCATCTCTGCCATGAAAAAATTTACCATTGGCAATTGTCTCTATGTTAATTCACTATATTGTTTAAAGATTAATGCGGATGCCCATTGCTAAAGAACCGGTGTACAAAGATGGATCTGATTGGCCAATGATTGTCCGAATCACATGCATGCTTATGAGAAAAATCATACATCTTTAGTGATTGTGTTTCCTATACCGTCCTTTTTTCTATCTATTGCAGATCACACTTTGTTCGATTCCCTTGTTCAGTGGTAAACATAAGTTGAACTTCATCTATTTGTACTGTATGAAGTCAGTTATGGTTTGATCAATGGAGCAGTGGTTGCTTTCCTTATGTTTTGCCTCTTTGGGTATGCTTTTCCATGAAAACTGTGATTGGCAACTTATGTATGAATGGCACAAAAGCTTTCTCATGCCATTAAATTTTAGAATGTACAGATGCTTCAAATTGGTTTTGAGTTGTATATTCAGGTCAATCGACCATGAGTTGTCGAATTAGTTTTTCTGAAATTAGACCATAAAAACATGATTTTGCAACACCTATCAGAATTTAAGCAAGCATTTTTCATCTCTGTACTTGGTATTATTCTTGATATATCCGGGCCTTGCGTCGTCAATAAGATCAGGTATCTTATATTTTTCACTAGTTGTAATGAACAGTGAGCGGATAATTGAACAGAGAAAGCAAAATACAGTAGATTTTTTGCTGCTGATGGTTACCATTGGAGGCATCCAACCACCACCAAGTAGTAGACTAGCTGATCACATTCTCATTATTCAAGCCAAATTTCTGATGTAATCACAAACAATATCTCAGTCAATTTTCAGAAGATAGACCGATAAATTCCCTAAGCTAGCATGCTCTAACAGATACCAAAGAACCTCTTCCGCTACTACTTCTAGGCCAGTCATTTGATCAGGCAAACCAAGGCAATTAAACAAAATGAAATGTCACTGTTTCAGCATATAATATAATCCTCCAACATCTTGAGTAGAAAGATTGAGAACATAGGATAAATTGTAGATGATATCCCCACCATGCTCCAATTCATCTGAAGCATTTATGTGAAAGGCAAGCAACAACTGCCCCTCCAACCATAAAGCACCGAAGAGCTATTCTCAGCAAGCCATGACGCTGTCATCAAGTCGATTTAGACAGAGAAGCATAAAGTATTCATGAGAGATTGGTTAAGAATCAATAACAGTCGTGCCAATAGTAAACATCAATGATAGCTGAAGCAAAGTCATGTTCAACTTTATCATCACTGCCAATGAGTACATCACACAAGTCTGACTTAACTTCCCCAAAAGAAAGTTTCGATTCACCATTAACGATAACACGAAAGATGCTAATGACTTTGTCTGTAGCTGTGGCTTCTTTGGTCTCACGTCAAAGCCCTGGAGAATGAGTACATCACGGAACAAAAGTGAAGGACATGAGAACTATCTGCTAAATAGTCAACAAAAATTGTTAGCAAACAGATGTCCTCAGTTGAGATTATAAATGCAAAAGACTTTCCCCAAAACACCAAGAGCATTGAACCTTCCAACATTGGTTGACAATCGGTGTCACAACCTCATGTGCTTCATAGCTTGCCGTAATTTCAGGAAATATTTGGAAAAGAAGAATACAACAATAAGATAATTAAACAACATGCCACTGAAAAGAAAACAAAGCCAAAAGGATAAAATTAACACTAGATGAAGTGCCTCATGTTCCTTGAGTTATTTTGTACATGTTATTACTTGGATGATCAACTCCTCCGAAAGGGAAAGAGTAAAACAAGAAGACCGATGATATCAGTCAGGTGGAGAACTCGAACAGCATTGTGTGCCTGTACTTCTCACCAGGTTGAACCACTACAGATGGAAAGTTTGGTTGGTTAATGGCATTTGGAAATCCCTGTGTCTCCAGGCATAACGCTGCATGCTTCCCATATACTGCACCTCCTTTCCCAACAACACCATCTACATAGTTGCCAGTATAGAACTGCATACCGGATGCATCAGTCCATAAATCAAGAACCCTTGAGCCTGAAGGATCTTTTACTTTAGCTGCATGCTTCAAGCCAGATCTCTCCTCACCACAGTCCAGCACATAATTGTGATCATACCCAACTTGAAGTTCGTGGATTCTGCTGCCTATCTTTTTTTCTGTCGTAAAATCAAAGCAGGTACCGCTAACTGGCATAATTTCCCCTGTTGGGATCAAGTTTTTATCAACAGGGGTCAGATGAGATGCCAGTATCTGAATTGAGTGATCAAGAATATTTCCCGAGTTATGCCCAGCTAAATTCCAGTAAGTGTGTTGAGCTAAGTTGACTGGAGTGGCTTTGTTAAGAGGCACAGCTTCCATTTCAAGTTTCAGGGATGTACTCGAAGGAAGGGAATACTTAGCAGTGACAGAAAGATCTCCAGGGTAACCTGTTGATCAAAGATTGAATGTTCCACCAGTTGGATGATATATATTTTTTCTTATTAATTGCATCATTTGCTTTTCTTTTTCTTTCAATTCAACTATGGTAGTTACCTTCCTCTCCATCCTTGCTTTGGTACTCGAAGGTAATTGAAGGAAACATATTATTGTTATATTCGGTGACCTCCCACAGCACCTTGTCGAATCCTATCTTCCCACCTATAAGAGATAATTGAACAGATCAGTTAGTACAACTATTTCCATCCAACTTAAGAGAAAGAAAATTATGTTTATTAGCTAGATTTAGGTGAAACAAGCTGTCTTGCCTCACACTGTATACATAACTGCAAAAAAGAGACGTTCGAAGGACACATAATATCTGCACTGGTTGACACTGGCCTCCAATACAAGTATGTACACCGCTAACTATTTTAGTTTCTAATTTGTTAAGTTATAGTTTTCAAAGAAGAAAATCCTATAACAACATGGTAATGTTTAAATGCTCTCTGTCATTCTACCAGCAGTTACCGTATGAATATATATTCATTAGTCAAGAGAAGCTGATATATTTTTCTTCTTCAGCCATTTAAAGTGACTTCTTTAACCTACATAATTTCAATATCTGTCCCAACCTTTAGTGCCACAGCATGAGGTACAAGAACAAGAACTTGAAGCCATAATGTCCTACATATTTAGTATCCAGTTGAACAACATGGATATTTTCTAGAGATTGTCGAGAGCAATATCATTGGTGAAACTAAAACCATAATAAGTTCTTACTCTACCTTTTCTTGTACCATCTAAATTGCTAAACAATGTTCTGAAGATCTTCCTTTGGACATGCCGATATCACCTTATACAATTTCTTCTCTTTTGTTATTGGAATTACCCCTGGTTGTTCATAAATGTGAATGTCATATTGTATCTTGCTTGAAAACCCGAAACATCAATTAAAAGATTCACATGCCAGCAACACAAGGATATATACTTGGACTAACAGGTACTATTTTTATGAAGATAGTCTATATTGTTTTGTCTTTCTATATATAGGCATGAAAAATGAATCAGTTCAAACCATTGAAGTGGACTAAATAACTTAACAGATGTAATCTTTTATTGCATCTAATTTAGGAATAAAAAAATGATACAAGAATAGCATCAGACTTTAGCAATTGGAATTCATTTCTACCATGAAGGCTGTTTGGTGGATTATTGATGTACAAGGAATAATCCGCCCCATTGAGTGCAAATTTTCCATCTTTGATTCTGTTTGCTACGCGTCCAACAATACAGCCAAAGTACGGAGAAAGACCTTTCTGATCAGGACCATATCAAATCAAGCAGAAACATTTTAGATTATCAAGTATGTGCCTCAAAACAAGATCAAATAAATGATAAAGCATTAGTGAGATAAAAGGTGATTAAGCATGACATAATTCTAACATAAAGATATTAGATCGATTCACACGCTTAGTTTATATCGAAGTTCAACCTCCATGGATTTCGCCAATGAATGTAGATCCACCACTGTATCATGTATGTGACACAGACACACAATACCTTTTATCGATTTAGTGAATATAAACAATTCTCTTCTTTCAGGAGCCAATTGGACAGTTTCTCAGACATCATTAGGTTCAGCATATCATACAACTGATCACTAACAAATGGGAATAGATCAGAGACTTCTAAATCTAAACATAAGACACCAGATTTCACATGCTTGAAACTAGTCCTCACGGATATATCATGGTTGAAACAACCATTTGAGAATATACAGGTCGAGATAAGGTCAAATCTAAATTGGATATAATGACACTAGACAATTCTACCAAGTCAGTTTTCCTTCATGGGTTGCAGCATTAGTTACAAAATCAAGGGAATAAAAATCCAATATTCTCACTTCCGTAAACTCACACCTCATTATTACAGCAAAAAGAACTGGAAATTGGCTCTGCTTTCCCTAATAACAGTGAAGTCTAACCACAAACCCTATTTGTCATCGAACAAAGGGATATGACGAACTTCGAAGAAAAATAATCCAGTTTCGCGGTTTATGAAGATATTGGATTTTTCGTCCAAAATGTCGCATAAAATACCAACAAAATCACGTTCAACCATCACCTCAAAGCACAAGAATAACTCAAACACCCCCCCCCCCCCAAACAAAAAAAGACAAACCTTTTTTTTAATTTTGAAATAAAATCCAAAACCCAGAAAACAGTGATCATATTCACACAAAAAAAAGAAGAAAAAAAAGATCTTACTTGATACGGCTCGACGGTATCGAACCCAAGCACCACATCCGCGAGCTTGCCTGAAACCCATCAGAACAGAACAAAAGAACCAAGATCGAGTTATAACATCAGAAAAGAAGACGAGACCCTTGTGAGGGAGGGAAGAAGATCGAGAGGGGAATAGGTTGAGGAACTCATCACCATTGGCATCGGGAACGAGGAGGGACGTGATGGTAGCGCCGAAATTGGTTAGTTTGACGGTGATGGTGCCATTGTGGAGTTCGTAGAGCTCTGCCGCCATCGCTGCCCCAACACGATACGATTCTTCACCGACTCAATTCTTCGCACCGGCAAGGCGATGGATTTATCGAGAAAGGTAACAGAGCAAATTCCCGAAAAATCCGATTTTTAATTGGATTTCGGCGTCGAAACGCGTGCCGGGGACGCCGAACCTGTGATCCAAGAAGCGTCGCATGTGGCTTTTATCCAAATACGTTTTTGAATATTACCATGCAATTTCCCCATCTCAGCCATTCAATGCCTCATCATGTAATATGAACCGTTTGATAAAATTCCGAACCCCTGTAGCAATCTGGAGAGGATCCTGATCCTTTGTCTCCCAACACGTCAACATCTTTACGTTACCCGTTTCCTTGCGCCTCCCTTGTGACTCCAGTCGTAGGTCGGGTATCTTCGTGGGTAAACAAACAAGGCTAGATAAAACTCACATCGAGACCATGACAAATGTACCAAAGAAATAAAAATACTTTCTTACTTTTTACCCGTCGCTCGCTATATTACCTGTTTTATGAATGGAGATGGTTATGAGTCTTCTCCGTACCTCCAATGATAATGACGGTAGTTAAATTGGGGCCGTCAAGCAAGTATCGAAAGTATACTGTTAGTTGGGCCGAAGCCCAACGAAGAGAGTTGGGTTTCATCCACTCGCATGCAGGCCGAGCCTATTTAACTAAATTTGAAATAAATTCAGATATCTTTTAATTGAGTCAGGAATAATTTGGGTTATCTTAGATAATATTTTCTACAATTATCTTTCTATAAAATAATAGTGTGTAGTATTATTTTTTGGGCTCCCACAGTTTCTCTATCGATAGAATCACTTGTTCTAACATTGGGTTTAGTTGTGTCATAAGAACAGGGGAACAAAACTATCGGATTCCTCCTCTCAAGTGACCCGCCACCAATCGCTAGTCTCACTGTGCAACTCACTCACATGAACGGTCCCCTTTCTAAATGCTTGGACGTGCATGTATCAGTCCAAGGAGCACACATTGGTACATGTAGGACAATGATAGATCATGCCAGGACTGGGTCCATTTACCCATGAAAGAAAGGGCTCTCATTTTGTTGACTCCAGGACTCTGGCTCATTCCCATTATTTTGATCGAAACTATTAGAAAGATGTGTGACATTACACTTTGATCCAATTTTTTTTTTTTTAATGTCTGAACCATGCAGGATTGATTCCTAATATGATGTCAACAAATGATATGTGTCTTCAGTGTTGTATCACCCAAAATAATGTGTAATATAGAGCCAATTAAGTTGCTTTCAACAAAGCAATTGAAATTATAGTGGAAAGAGGACGTGGAGAAATATGGACTTAAGCTGGCCTCATCATATGTTTGCATTACTTGGATTACACCTCCAGCAATTCTTTGCTTGGTAGCAAAAACTAATGATATGTTTTCACCAACCTAAATGCAACACTTGATGCATGATCTTCTACCAATCTCTTCTTTACTGAGCTGTGAGTAAACAAGCATTTTCATCTGGCAACTTGTAGTAAGTTCAGCAGCCAATGCTTAGTTACAGCTACAACTCCCAGTGGCATTTGTATACTGAAAACAAAGGTTATGTTTCTTAATCAAAAGGTTGGTAGCAGTGAACCTCTTATCATGTGAAATGTTCATAGATGCCAATCATGTGATAGAATTTATGCACCTTCTTAAATAGGCTCACCACCTAACATGAAAAGATCCATGGCAGGGCATGACCCTCAGCCACCATTGAATTTGTGTGCTCTCTTGTATGTATGTGCAAACTGAGTACTCTGATTTGCCTTTAGCTCTGAAGAGTAGTTAGTACCTGACTGACTACATACAGGGCAGCTTTTCATGCAATTTATGAAAGCACTTCTTCCAAATTATCTTGTCTGCTATGCCTTTCCATGTTCCACTTTGTTCTGACTCATCTCTGGATCTCTGCTATGTTTATCACAAAGAAGTTAGTCAAACAAACTCAGATGTAGTAGATCTGTAGTTAAGCTTCTGCTCAATTAAATTAAAGCACATACCACATGCAGATTATTTATTTTCTTCAAGGAAAAAAAAGCCTTTAAAAATGAGCTTAAGATGCAATTTTAAATCTACAGTAATTTTCATTTCTTTTCTTCTACCAAAGTCAAAGCCTTGTGAATTCCAAAAGGAGAAGATGACATTTACCAGGCATCTAATCTAGCTCAGGGGATCTTTCCAGCATAAAACATATAATTCATGTATTTGCCTTAAACATTGCTCTGAGTTGCTTACATAATTCTTGATTGTCAAGAAGGTTTGTGCACATCATTCCAGTGGCCCAATGGAGGCTTAACAAGGACATGACATCTGCACAATGGTAAAGGGAATACCAAAACAATTGGATTAGCTTCAGATTGTAATCCAACCAGTGGCTGGAAGAAGTATCACTGGCATCTGCAATGGGGAAGAAGGAACAAAAGAACAATGACATGGGATCTCCCATGGGCAAAAGAACACACATCCTCTATCAATAGGGACTGCTCCTCTTCATTTAGTGGATGGACACCCCTACCCCTACCCACCATGCTGGTCTCTCTCTCTCTCTCTCTCCTTTCTTATATGTCAATATGTCACTTTATTTAACTCTCTCACCTCACCATGGGCTGCCACACAAAGCCAAGCCCTGCATTTATTCTATTAATACCTTTCACAATTCACACCCCTGTCATCCCCTCCCAAATTTCTTCCCCTCCTCCTCTTCCTCTCCCTCTTCCAAACCCCATGACAAGATCCCCAATCCAAAACCCCCTCTTAAATCTCCCAATCCCTCTTTAACCATTCCCTAATCTTCCTCCTTCCATTTCAAACCTCTCAACTTCTTCCATTTCTTTACATTGCTTCCTCTTCCTTCCTTCCTTGCTGCATAAAAATCCAATCTTTTTCTTCCTCTGTTTAAATGGCTACTTCTTCCATTTCCAGACCCTCTTCGAAGCTCTCCAAGTCCCCATCCCCATCCCATAACCCCTCCAATTCCTCCTCTTCTTCCAAATCCCAATCTTCTTCCTCCCTTTCCTCCCATCTTGCAATGGTGGAACTCAAATCGCGGGTCCTGTCGGCGCTGTCGAAGCTTTCCGACCGCGACACCCACCAGATCGCGGTCGACGACCTGGAGAAGATCATCCGGACCCTCCCCGCCGACGGCGTCCCCATGCTCCTCCACGCCCTCATCCACGACCCCTCCATGCCCTCGCCCAGCCCCCAGGACCCGCCCGGGTCCAAGAACCCCTCCTTCCTCGTGGGTCGCCGCGAGTCCCTCCGCCTCCTCGCGCTCCTCTGCGCCTCCCACACCGACGCCGCTTCCGCGCACCTCCCTAGGATCATGGCCCACATCGTCCGCCGCCTCAAGGACCCCGCCTCCGACTCCTCCGTTCGCGACGCCTGCCGTGACGCCGCCGGTTCGCTCGCCGCGCTCTATCTCCGTCCCTCGCTCGCCGCGGCGGCCGCTCCTGTGGACGGCGCTGGCAGCGGAGGACCGTCTCCGGTGGTGGCGTTGTTCGTGAAGCCATTGTTTGAGGCCATGGGGGAGCAGAATAAGGCGGTGCAGGGCGGGGCTGCCATGTGCCTCGCGAAGGTGGTCGAGTCTGCTGGAGGTGGCGGCGTCGGCGGTGGTGGGCAAAGGGAGGAGGGAAGGGTGATGACGACAGGAGTGGTTTTCCAGAAGTTGTGCCCTAGGATCTGTAAGCTGCTTGGTGGCCAGAGCTTTCTAGCTAAAGGAGCATTGCTTTCAGTCATCTCTAGCCTTGCTCAGGTTGGTTGATTGCTTTAATCTGTTGGTATAAAACAGGAATGTAGGTTGTTTTAGCAGACGATATGTTTGCATGAATCTCTGATTTTGGATTATGTTTCTTGATATCTTTCTATGGTGACCATGGCCGTCAAAAGAAACCACGTTATGCAATCTTGAACTGAAGATTATGATCCATGACATTTTTCTCTCATTTTTCAGTTGTTTTCCCTATTTGACTTATTTAAGCAAACGAGATCTGCCATTTTCTTTGCCTTTGCAATCCAGATCTTGGAAACTTGTATTGCTTGTTTGCGTTTTTTTTTTTCTGTACACTTGTTTCTTCATCGAATCCTGTTTTAGATGGAGACAGAATTCGGCGTTTTTGTTTTTTGTTTATATATCCATTCTGTTTCTCTTACTTCACATAATTTTATTTGTCTTCTTTTTGTTGAGATGATCACAGTAAGATTCTAATCTGAGAATGTATAAACTTCTTGGTTGTTTCCACAATTTATTTTGTGTAGTTTTATCAAAATATCTGTCTACTGCATCATCTTTGCTATGAACCTGCTTTGTCTTTAATTCTAACAGTAGGTTGATATAGGATAATTATTTTAAATTCTGATTGGTGTTGAACAAAAAAATATCTGATATGTATTTTTTGTTTTTAGTCTCAAGAATTTTGAAAACTAAAGCACAAATCATGGACTTGCCTATTCGGAATTGGTAATAAGCTATTTTGCTTGGTAATAAAACAGTTAAGATACTTTTGCTTGAGCTATTATATGTAACTTCTTCAGCAATAGATGGATTGAGTTAGAAACTCATCGTAGAATTTTGGATTTGGTACTCCAATCGGAAAATAGATCATGTGAGTTATGTTTTCAGGTAGGAGCAATCAGTCCTCAGAGCATGCAACAAGTGCTGCAAACTATTCGTGAATGTCTTGAGAATAGTGACTGGGCTACCCGTAAGGCAGCTGCTGATACACTCTGTGTGTTGGCCTCTCACTCAAGCCATGTTCTTGGTGATGGGGCTACAGCAACCATAACTGCTCTTGAGGCCTGCCGTTTTGATAAGGTAAACCTGGTTTATTAATTTTTCCAAACACTGTATAGGTGCCTGTACCTGATGATACGAACACTGAAACAAGTTTAGTTAGCTCAATATGATTTTTACCAGCAATATCTCTAAGATAATTTTTCTTTGCTAAGTATTTCTTTATATTGCATTAAATTTTCAGGTAAAACCTGTTAGAGATAGCATGATGGAGGCACTGCAGCTATGGAAGAAGATTAGAGGAGATGGGACTTTGGCAGACACAAAAGGCATGTTCTTTATGTTTCTTGCCAGTTTCTTTTAATTAATTTTTCTGCCACCATATTTACATTAATTAGTGAATAATGCTGCAGATTCTAGAAGCTCGGACTTAACTGATAATGAAGAAAAGGAAGATCATAAAAGGTTTAACCCTAGCAAAAAGTTAGAATCTTTAAAAATTTCATCTGCTGGATTTTCATCTAGTGAAAGTGACTCTGTCTCCAAAGAAAATGGCACCAACATGCTAGAGAAAGCAACAGTGCTTTTAATGAAAAAAGCACCATCATTAACCGATAAGGAGTTGAATCCAGAATTCTTCCAAAAGCTAGAGAAGAGGAGTTTGGATGACTTTCCTGTTGAAGTGGTGCTACCTCGTAGGTGCTTACAGTCTTCCCATTCTCAATGTGAAGAAGGATCAGAAGTAACTTGTAATGATTCGACGGGCACATCAAACTGTGATGGAGCAGCACTCCAGGAATCAGATGACACTCATGGATATAACACTGCCAATTACCGGAATGAAGATAAACGACCAGGGCCTTACAAGAAGGTGCAGGACTTGGATAATTTTGCTCGGGACAAATGGACAGAGCAAAGGGGATCTAAGGCAAAAGAATCAAAAGCAAAAGTTTTGAATGTTGAGGACACAACTGAAGTCTGTCAGAAAGATCCTTCTCCTGGTCGTACAAATGTCCCTAGATCTGATGCCAACACTGATGGGTCTTTTATGAGCAATAGGGCGAATTGGACTGCGATACAGAGGCAGTTGGCTCAATTAGAGAGGCAACAAGCCAGTCTCATGAATATGTTACAGGTTTATCCATAAATTGCTACATTTTAAATATTTCATCATGTATGCTTAATTTTTTTCTTGCATAATTTAAAACTTCATTTATTATTGATTGCTCTTAGCATACTATCCATGCTCGATTTTTTGTCTTGTGATTGTAGGTTCTAAAAATTGGTTTCATGTTTAGTTTTGTAGTTGATAATGATTGGTTTACAAAGGAATGTTTTATAATTTTCATTTGTATTTTTCGAAGGAGGGCAAGCCTTGGTATAACAGTAAGATTGTTCTTTTGCAACTTGGGAGACCAGGGTTCAAGTTACAAAAACAATCTCTTTAAATATTTAAATGTAAGGCTGCGTACATTGACCCTCCCTAGACCTCACATTGGCGGGAGCCTTGTGTCTTGAGTATGCCCTTTTTATTCGTATTTATTGGAGGGTACCTTACTTGTTTCCTTTCTTAAAATAGATGACAATCATTAAGTTACCTTACTGATGGAGTATCACTCCACGTGCAGATTAAATTAATTATTAATTTTTTTTCGGCTTAAATTTATCAATCATTACATCTTTGCTCAGATCTTGAATTTGCATATTTAGTTTATTTTCATATGCTTCACATTATCAACTCCAACCAAAAAAGGGGTCTTAGTTCTTTCACTTAAGAAAAGCAGCTTTGCAAGGATTTTATGGTTGTGAAAGAACCTACATTATTGTTCTTGGGATTGTCCATCTTGTTGTATGATGTACTGATTTGCTTCTTGTTGTTTGATCATTCAGCTAATGTGCAAGTCCATGGGTAGCAAGTGTTTCATCTTTTATTTCATTCTTAAATGCAGGACTTCATTGGTGGCTCCCATGATAGTATGGTAACTCTAGAAAATAGAGTTAGGGGTCTTGAGAGAGTTGTTGAAGAAATGGCTCATGATTTGGCTATGTCATCTGGAAGGAGAGTTGGAAATATGATGCTGGGATTTGACAAATCTCCAGGAAGGTCTTCAAGCAAGTACAATGGCCTTCATGATTACTCCAGCTCAAAGTTTGGCAGAGTTGGTGAAAGGTTTCACTTGTCAGACGGTTTGGTAACTGGTGTTCGGGGAAGAGATTCTCCGTGGAGGTCGGAATCTGAAGCATGGGATTCCTATGGATATGTAGCTTCAAGAAATGGTGTTATGAACACTAGGAGAGGGTTTGGTGCTGTTCCGGTGGATGGTAGGTTACACAAAACCGAGCATGATACTGATCAAGTCAGTGGTAGGCGGGCTTGGAACAAAGGACCAGGACCGTTTAGGCTTGGTGAAGGGCCTTCTGCAAGAAGCGTTTGGCAAGCCTCAAAGGATGAGGCTACTCTTGAAGCTATCAGAGTAGCTGGGGAAGACAATGGAACATCCAGAAATGCAGCACGAGTAGCTGTACCAGAATTAGATGCTGAAGCTTTAACAGATGATAATCCAGGGCCCGACAAGGGTCCACTTTGGGCGTCTTGGACTCGTGCCATGGATTCACTTCATGTTGGTGACATTGATTCAGCTTATGAAGAGATTCTATCTACTGGTGATGACTTATTACTTGTAAAGCTAATGGATAAATCAGGTCCAGTTTTCGACCAGCTCTCTGGTGAAATAGCAAGTGAAGTCTTGCACGCAGTTGGGCAATTTATTCTGGAGCAAAGCTTGTTTGATATAGCATTGAATTGGCTTCAACAGGTACCATTAATTATCTCGAAACATTTAATTGATTATGTTTGATTTAAAAGATGTGTTTCATGTTATGACTAGTAGAAATATATTTAAGTAGGTGCATGGAGAAGGTATTAGGTGCTTATTCTATAGATTTCTTTTGTGAGTATATATAAAATCTTTTTCTAGTCTATCTACATTGTTTTTTGTGAACTGCTGAAAGAAGTTGCATAAAAATCTTACAAGTTGGTTAGTTTCATGCATGTGCACATATCTAGATGTATGCACATAATAGAAGAATTAATGGAACAATAATGTGTCAGGAATTATTATTTTTTCAGTACAATCTTGGAGCTTTAGAAGTTGTATCATATTTGTTTACAAACTTTATGTTGACTAAAATTAGATGTGGTGCATAGGTAACATGGTTTATAAGAAAGGAACACATCCAAACCCATCCACAAGATAGTCACTATGTCATTTGTGAAGTTTAAGCCGAGGATCCGTTACGGACTGAGCCCATGCAGGATTGGATAATAGTCTGTACACCAAGTACTCTTGACATTTTATAGCAACTGTGGGATAAGAGCTTACTGAAAATTATGATTTCAATGGTACAACCTGTCTTTTTTTCTAATATTTGCATTTGACTACATTGATCCTCGCCAGAAGATGAGCTTTGTAGTGGATAATCATAATACTACAAAGTTCCTTATCTCCTCCATACTGTTTTCAAGTCATTATCTCCGCCATACTGTTTTCAACCAAGATCCATTTCCCTTTCTGTCCAAACATTAAATTTTTATTGACTCAGCTTGTGCCAGATTTCCATATTTCTGGAGACAGATTATTTTGATTGAGAGGGGAGGTCCTTTGAAAATACTGTTCATCTTGAAAAGGACTAATTGAGTAACAGGGTACAAATTTATGGAGAAGGCAATAAGATACCATGATATAATTAGTACGATTACCTTTATTTCATTGAGATAATAAGGTCTCTCAGTCAGCACTTGGAGGGAAGCAGAAATCAGATACAACAGACTCTTTTTGGTTAAAATGCTAGAAAAAAAAGGAGAGGCCCAATGAGGCCACAGCAGCAGCAGTTTTGTAATTATTTTTATGTTTCATTTTGTAGTTGTCAGATCTTGTTGTAGAGAATGGAGCCGACTTCCTTAGAGTCCCCCTCGAATGGAAGAGAGAGATTTTGTTAAATCTTCATGAAGCTTCTGCACTTGACCTACCAGAGGATTGGGAGGGGGCAGCACCAGACCAATTAATGATGCATTTAGCATCAGCCTGGGGTCTCAACTTGCAACAGCTTGTCAAGTAGCTTGTATCAAATCTCTCCTATGTGTGTAATTGTTAATTTTTGTCCTTTTAATTTTTGGTTTGCTTGGCTCCTCAGAAGAAAGTATACTGAATGTAACTGAATCTAAAGGGAAACTGGAGCTCTGTTCTGCACATACTCAAGAATATTTCTCTTACGATCAAGACTCAATTTGTTCTTACTTTGCCATTGTCTCCTTTGTGTCAAAAGTGACTCTTCTCTTGGTGTGTCCCAACCTTCGAATGTGTCATATAGCTGAAAACACAACTCGACAAAGGTGAACTCCTTAAGGGAGAAATGCTGCTTTTGTATGGCATATGACACTATGTATTCCATCTTTGCATGAACAGGGAACTCTCTGTACATCACTACTAGAGATATGCAGACTTTTTGAAAACATGACATGCTTTGTTGTTGTTTGTGTATTTTCTATAAAAAAAAAAGCAAAATTATAGCGGTGCACATATCAAATCAAATATAAGGGAGTAATAAGGATATTTTTGTCTTAGAAAATAGTTATATTGAAATTTTTATATTTGTAAAATTAAAATATTTTATTTTATGTTTTTCATCATCGATTTTATTGATAAAAATATGATCATTTATCTTATTTTGATTTATTACTGAATATATATATGATATTTTTATCGATAGAATCGATGATATTAAAAAAAATAAAGTTAAATATTTTATTTTTATAAGTATAAAAATTTTAATATAATTTTTCAAAAAATATAGGCTAGATAATTTTAATATAATTTTTCAAAAGAAATATAGAATCGATGTGCTAAAGGCACAAGAATTACGTAAGTTGCTCCTTGCGAACTTCGAAGGTCTTTTGGATCCCTTTACCACCATCGACCTGAGCTCTTCATCTCCGCCACCTGCTTTTCCAGCTGCTCCGTCAACATGGGATGGCAACCGTCGAATTGTAGATACATGAGGGACGTGGGCAGCCCCTTCTCCGGCAGCGATCGGATCTCCGGACATTCTTCGATCCATAACGTCCGAAGGAATCGAATGGCATGCAACTCTGTCGGCAGGGTTTGGAGATTCCCGCAACCGGAGAATTGCAGGTTTCTGACACCCGTGAGGCTTCGGAGCAACTCCTGCTCCTCCCCGTCGAACATCGCCGTTTGTGGTGAGGATTTGATTGCGAGATGACGGACCGACTGCAGCGCATCTCTTATGGGCCACAGTTTGAGCAGCGCAGTGTCGTCGACTTCTAATTGCTCCAGTGGCAAGACCTCCCCTTGCCGGTCCCCTTCGTTCGCCAGAAGCTTGGGGCATCTGAAGATGGTCAAAAATCTGAGGGAGTTGAGAACTCGTAGCCCCTCCACAGATGTCAACTCGTCACAATGCTTGATGCTCAGACATTCGAGTTGTTTCAGGTGGAGCATCTGCTCCCTTGGAAGAGACATCAAGTATGGACATCTACCTATCTCCAATCCGGTCAGCGAGGTGATGTTGTGCAGGCAGGCAGGCAGGGATTTGCCGAGATCCCCACAGTCGATCAAATCTAGTTGCTTCACTGAGGGCGGCAGCAGTAGTTCAATGTCCTCATCTCGTGTCATGCTCATGAGCACAGGGCAGCTTTGTATTGACAGGTTCTCGAGGGAGGTGAGTTCTCTAAACCTCTTCACCGGCAGCGACACTAGTTCTTCACATCCCCATATGTCAATAGTTTTGATATTTCGTAGGTTGCTCTCCGGAATCATGCTGCTTCCATCGATTCCTTCCCATAGTCCGGTAAATTCTGTCAACCCAACTTGTCCTAACTGAAGTTCTGTAAGCGAAGGAGGAAGAGGAGACAACCTCTGAAGCTTGGGGCATTCTTGTATTTCGAGTTTACTCAGGCAGGGAAACAATGCTCCGCCATCGTTCCAAGACAACTCTTCCAATGCCGCCATGTCTCGGAACACAAGCTCTTCCAACATAGGGAAACACTTGCCCTGTTCTGTTGCACCGAAGAAGCCATGGCCTGTCACTTTCTCTGCCGACATGCCCTCCATGAGAAGGACCTTGAGACGCGGGATCGGTCCGATGCATGAAAAATCATTCCATCTTTTACAGTTTTGTAGTGTAAGTGTTTCCAAGTTGGGTAGCAGTTTTGCCTCCAGCCAACTGGGAGATCTGGCACCATTGTACCCTCTGATTACCAGTGTTTTGAGAGCTTGATGTGGTTGCAGACCTTCAAGTACCTCCTCAGAGACAAGCAACTGGTTGTTCTGCAAGTTGGAGTGTTGGTCAGACACCCATTCCAGCTCTAATTCAACGAGGTAAGCTTTATTGTTCAGTCCAGCCTTTCTTGCTTCCTCTTTGCTCCCAACGTTCTCCAGATTTCTAATCCGAAGGGTTCCGTGGAGCTGCGTCAAACCGCTGAGTTGTGCGATTTGGTGCCCCTGATCCTTCAGCACACTGAATGCCGTTAGTTCTTGAAGAGAAGTTAGCTTTCCAACCTCGTTTATCTTGGAAATGATCTCGTCTTCTGCATGAATTTTCCTCAGCTTGATCAGCTTGCTCATGCCCTGTGGGAAGCTCTGTAGCTGACAGCCCTGTAGTATCAGTGTTTGCAGATTGTGGAGGTCACACAATGACTCGGGCAGCCTCTGAATCGAAGTATTCTCCGAAATGTCGAGGTACCGTAGGTGTATCAGGTCATCAATCGTCTCAGGCAACTTCTTCATGCTGCAGTTCTGCAGAGTCAGCACGCGAATGTTCTTTAGTCTTTCCAGCAAGTGAAGAGGCAGCAAATAGCTCTTGACTCTTCGTTCCGACGACAACATTAGGGTCCTCAATTTGTAAGGGTAAGGGAACTCCATTAGCCTTTCTGATTCCACATCCTTGGCAAAGACCGAGAGATGACGAAGCGTGCTACAGAACTCGCGTGAGTTGTCATTGCGTAGCCTGGAAGACTCACCCGCGGAGATCAATCGCGCAAGATCATGTATGAGATCGTGCATCTCATAGTAACTCCAATGAGGGTTTTGTGACTTCTGAAAGAAAGATCTGCTGACTAGCTCTTGGAAGTAATTGCGTCCTAAATCCTCCATCCTCATGTTTCCTGGGGGTTCGATGAAGCCCTCTGCCATCCAAATCTGAATCAGGCGATCTTCATTAAATCGGTAATCTTTGGGGAACAGGGAGCAGAAAGCGAAGCAGCGCTTGAGGTGTGCAGGAAGATACTGATAGCTTATCTGGAGGACTGGCAGGACATCATCTTCGTCTTGTGGTAGTTCCCAGATTTCACACTCCATGATGCTTCTCCAATGCTGCTCTTCCATCCTCACACTCAACAGCGCCCCCAGCGTTCTTGCTGCAAGTGGCAACCCGCCCAGCTTGCGAACGATCTTCTTGGCAATGGCTTCCAGCTGTGGATGGTCTCCGAGGTTTTGTGATCCGAATGCACACTTCTTGAAGAATTCCCAGCAGCTCTCCTCGTCCAGGCATTTTAGATGGATCGGTTGCTCGTGGCCGACTATGTCTGCGATCTTTGTCGAGCGAGTCGTCACCAAAATCTTGCTTCCCGCTACTCCCCATCTCAATGGCGCACACAAGCTCTCCCATTTGTGTTTCTCCGCATTGCGCACGTCATCGAGGACGAGTAGAAATCGATCTGATGTCAACCGCTTTAGATTCTTTTGAAGGGTGTCAAAATTCATGGAATCACACTTTCTCTGGGTTGCAGACTCGACGATCTCTTTGGTAATCCTTTCCACACTGAAGTCATCGGATACACACACCCAAATCATATGTCTGAAATATTTCTCCATGCTCTCGTGGATGCATGCAAGCTGAGAAAGAGTAGTCTTTCCGACCCCGCCGATGCCGACAATTGCCAAGACAGAGACGCTATGGTTGCTAGCCGGGGATCCATGGGGCGATTGCAACAGCAGTTCTACGAGTTCTTTCAGCTCTTTGTCCCGTCCGAACATTTGAGTCGCAATTGGAACGGAAGTTGTTCTTCGAGTCTCCGATGTTTCCAGCTGTTTGATTCTTCTGCCGTCTGCATCTAACGAAGCTATGACATTCTGGAATGCATCTACAAGTCTATCTAACCTCCCTTGGATTTCCCTTACTCTGTTCACATCGTCGTCATTATTTTCTCCACCGAAAAAGCCGATGGTAACACCACCAAGCAATGAAAGTCTTCTCTTTTTCCTCGGAGGGAGACTAGAAGAAGAAGATGATTGGTGACTTGCCTTGTCTCCTCGTTGCTCCGCCTGCTGTTGCAGAACTCGGAAGTGGAACTCGTCCAGTAAGTGGTCAGCATCGTAGGCCTCGTCCTTGAGCTGGATCAGCAACTCATTGAATCTCCCTCTCAACTCCTGATCTTGGATCCAGATATTCTCGGCTTGGATGATGATGAACTGAATCTGGTGCAGGGAAGTCTTTAGCTTGATGAGATCATCTTGCAGCCCCTCCTCCGCCCCAAACTGCACCGTAAAATCTGCAAACTTTTCGACCAAGCTCCCGATGAAGTGCTCACCGAGCCATCCGAAGGCTGTCAGTACGAACGACATTTCAGCGCACAGCTGATCCTTCGTCCAAGAGCTTCTTTGTGGCGCAGAAGGAGCTTTTACCGATCTAACAAGTGCCAAGGTAGCTTCGATTGTTGATTTCTATTTCCTCGTAGCATCAACATGTGACGATGGAAGAAAGAGTCATGGCGGCTAATTATTTTAGTGAAATAAGCTTCAATAATTGTCGGCCAAATCCTTTTTTATCCTTTCGGAATATGTGAATTTTAAAAAATACATTTGAAAATAAGAAAGAGACTTATGAGTCCTTGCTTTCACATTCTTTAATTAATGTAGAACTAAATGATCTTATCATTCTTATAATATAAATAATTTAAATTAAATTTTTAAAAAATAAATGAGTTGAGGGGCTGTGGATAGACGGATAAGAATAAAAATCATAGTAATATGAATGACTACGACATCTTTATGTTAGAGCACAGAAGAAACTATTTTTAAATAAATACCACAATATATAATCCTTATCGGTATAATCCAAATCATACTAATGTGTTTCCTGATTTAGAATTTTTGATGGGATAATGGAGGAAAATAGACTGCTCTTTTGTTTTTTGTTTTTTTGAGTTCTTCCAACAAGGACTTTAAACTATCTTCCAAAGCATAAGTTTGGAAATTAATAAATTAATTCAAATTTTTTTTATAATTTTTTAAAATCATAATTACTTTGTGCATGAAAAATAATTTATTATAATTTTTTTTTTCACGACGATGAATTAATTGATCTATCAACTTTATTTTATCTAAGTCACTAATCAAGATTTTATATCAAAATTAATAATAATATATATATATTTTTAAGATTTTATATCAAAATTAATATCTTAATATTTTTTTTTACTTTTTGACGTGGGTCTAATCAAGATGTTATATTTTTTTTTATATCTTGTCTATGAACCATTAATGTCTATCATCTTTTCGATATATTTTTCTACTTAAACTATAGTTGTTGGTGAATTATTCGATAATAAAATAAGAAATTATATTTGAAATTGTATTTTACTTCCGTCATCGTGTTAAATAATTTATTATTTCATTTGTTCATCATCTTTTTATCTTAAATGTCATAGTCTATTTTCAAAATCAATAGAGATGCTAATAAAAATAAGAAAAACTTAATAATAAGCTCGATAAATATAATTCCAAATACAAAGACAATCAAACGGTATATCATATCCTATTGTAGATCTCATCATCACTCACTCTGATATGTCAATCAAACAGGATGTCACTCTGATAAGTCCACTCAACCTAGTCAAACTTGGCAGCCCTCACGTTATCGACACCCCTTAACTTGAGAACCTAACAAGGACAAATGAATGATATAATAACTATCAAGTTGTTCAGCTCATCTCCTCTGCCATTGATATCTCCCGACTGCTTGAAATTAATGTCACTATCCCACTCAAAAGCTCCGTATCTCTTCACGACGACGTGATTTCTTTATGTAGATATCAATTCGTAAACAAAATACAATACACTCCAAGGATAAATGACTGATTCTTAACTTCCAGTAGTTGCATGAAATGAATACTAAATCCTCACACGGCCATCTTCAAACAATGTTGAGCTATTAACTGTCGCAGACATTTCATCAAACGACAGTCGCGACGCGGATCAAATCATATGCTTAATACGTTCTCAAGCGGCGCGGGCCACCGCATGGCTCGCATCTGCCAAATCCTCGAGATCGAGCTGGAGCCTCCGGCGACTCACCAATCTCGGGACGGTGACCGTCAGGACGCCATCCTCGTACGCCGCCGTGATCCCGTCGATGTCCACCGTCTCTGGCAACCGGAACTTTCTGACGAATCCCCTCCTCTCCCTCTGCGCCGGCTCGCCGAGGCCGTCGTCGTCCCGCCGCTCCGTCCTGATCACCATGTACCGCGAGTCTTCCACCTCCACCCTGATCTCTTCCTTCCTCACCCCTGCATACGGACCAACGCAAATTCTGAGCTTCACCCGCCATCCCAAACGAAGAATGGACGAGGAAAAGAGCCTCTGTTACCTGGCAAGTCTGCACTGAAGCGATGCGACTCGGGCGTTTCCGTCCAGTGCACATAGTTTTGCCGAGTGGCGGAGTCCGATGACGAGAAAAAGTGAGGAGCGGGGAAGAGGGGCCATGAGGACTGGATCGGGTAGTAGAGTTCCATCTCGATGATGGTAATAGCAGGAGCCAACGTGAGGAGTATTTGTAAGGAAGAGGAAGCAATCGGGTGGGCTACGGATAGCCCGTCTGTGACTCTTGGGCGGTACTAATAGCCAGAGCTCGCCCCACTGGGAGTCGAGTGTTGCAGTACCGAGGGTGCTTCTCGCGGTCAAGTTTTGGCCACAAAAAAGGAATCTTGCTTAAGATCTAGCGAGGACATAATTGATTTCAACTAGATTCTGCACATAAAAAAAGATCTAGAGATAAGCCTTCGGGAGTTGGCGGCTGGGAGATATCTGTTGTGTACGCAAAGGCTTCCTGTCCTCCTCAAAAGATCTTCCCAAGTATTTTTCCCTTTCCTTTTGCTTTCTTGCTTAATTCTTAATCTTCTGCTCTGAGATCGATCGATAGTTAGTAGATCACAAATGCCTTCTAATCAATGATTACAAGTGAGTTTTCCTTCCGACGCTTGAGGGAGAGTAGGTAAAATTGTTCTGCCGACCTTATCTAGTCTACATCTGATGAATAAGTTTTCGGATAAGTGCATTACAACACATGTTAGATATATTTTCCTCGCGGATAAGATCAAAACGATTGATTGGTTGGTATGTCATGTCAAGATGTTGACAGAGGATAATCTAATAGATGTATGTTTCTGGTGATCTAATAAAAAAAAATAGGTTGCCTACCGCTGTATGCCTTTAAGCAGAATGTTAAGTTCAGACATATTGGAGCAATACAATATGAAACCCAACTCCAATTTAGTTCAGAATAATGTAACTAAAGCTCAGTTATGCAAATTATACATAGGAACAATATTTAGATTCCAATGCTTTATTTTATAGGATTTGAAGATCTTGTAGTCCTGTGAAGCCACCATTAACAGACTTGAAAGTACAGTCCAATAGAATTAATTGATCATCATCCTGAATTCAATCACTGTTGCAGAAATTAAGCTCATTGTGACATCAAGATGCACACGAATTTACAAATTGTCTTATGATTTTTCATTCTATAACTATGTACTTGTTTAGCTTGTAATGCCCAAGATTAGGACATAACTGCTAACACACTGATAGATCCATTTCTAGGAGAAACTTGAGGGAACCCATCTACTTTCTTGCTTTCTTCTTTTCATTCTTTTGAGGGTCTCTCTGTCTTCAGATACTAGCTTGCTGCTGGTAATGTTGTCATAGGTAATGGATGACACCACGTAAATTGTGATGTCAATGGAGATGTACCATAACTAGGAAGGCTGATTCTGTCATCTGTTTCCTAGTCAAGATTGCTCAGCAGAGGTTGCTTCGTGTCCTCCCATTTGTCTAGTCTTCTCATGGCTTGTTCCACCTGCATTGCCAGAAACACATCCAACAATTTTCCAGGACTTCAAGACAAATCCATCACATTTTTAACCTCTTCTCAGAATTACTGAATGAGTTATTGACTTGTCAATTTGCAAGTTGACACTTCATATAAAATCAATTTTGGAGCACTGGGATGGAAGATCAACTCCATTGAATGTGACTAAAATGACTTGAATTTCCTATAATCTCACCTATCATCGAAAAGAGCAATGAAACAGACCGTCTAAAATTGATTTAAATTGGTCAGGCAAGTTATCCTTTAAGCTAGCAATATAACACAGTGTAGCACCAGCTGATCAGATGCAACAATTACAGAAAGAAATCGACAAGATAATTGAACAGGAAAAAGTACATACCTCTTTGTTCCAATCTGTGCGGAAAGTAACCCAAATCAAAATGAAGGTCTGCATGAGTGTTCCGCCAAGCATGCCTCCCCATATGCCCTGCACATGCCAAGGTGATTAGGCATGCAAATTGAGCTCGTTACTGATGAATGTAAAGGCCTTGGATGCACAAAATATTTCTTTTCTCTAATAGTTATGACCATTTGGAGTAACTCGAACATTTCGATGAACTTTGTGATGAAAATAATGCAGCAGCATGTACCTTTGCTCCTAGATCAAACTTAAAGCCAAGGAGAATGCCAAGTGGAATTCCTACAAAGTAATAGCATCCCACATTTACGTATGCTACAATTGCTTGCCATCCGCACCCGACAGCCACACCTGCATTTATCATGTATACCAGTTAAATTGCAGTTATATCAGTGGAAGTTTATGCAGCAGAGTGCGGTGATAACCGGACAACACAGGTTGGATGCCATTAAGAACGAGGGTGGCGGCGAGCAGGGGGGAGAGCTCGGAGACAGCACGGGCCACCGTCTCACCCTCCGTGAAAGCATAGCTGATGTAGTGGCGAAGGCAGAGCATGATCGTAGCTACTATCAAGGATATTATGAGAGACAGCACTGTTACCACCACCACCGAGAATTCCGCTGACTTCGGATGACCGGCGCCGAGCTCATTGCCAACTCTCACGCTGCCAGTTCAAGAGAATGAGATCAGTTCGAGCGTTCCTTTGCCTTAAAATATGATCTTGTAGAAGATATAAATATGATCTTTTAAACAGGACTTTTGTGGGACGTATGGTCGAACACCATCAGTGTCCTATCTTGGGCTCCATTAGCATTGCTCTTCTAAGTTGCGTGAAACAGGAGAGGATGGAAAAGGAGAGACCTGGCAGCTGCATTGAAGCCGACTGAGATCATGAACGCCCACCCGGCAATGCTCATGCTGCATATAGCAATAAGCACTTCAGTCAATCAAATACTATGAATATTGTTACCGTCATCATCCAACATGCCTCGTTCTTTATGCAACATCAGCATCACTAAAAATTGCTATCATCATATTATCATGATCTAACGAGTTCCTCTCTGATAATTACTCTCTTTTCAGCACCTACGAACATGATTTATATCCAAGATTTCAGAACAATAGGCGAGCAGTTGAAGTTCTCACCACACCGTGAGTGAATCCAGGGCCAGTTGAGGATCCTTCAGCAGACCAGCAATCAAGACCATGATCTGGTAGTACCACGTCTCCAGGCAGAGCATCACCGCCGACGCCGTCGACAGCTTGAAGAACTCTGGCAGGCCGGCAAACGCCTGCCAGCTGAACCCGGTCCACGTGAACCGGCACCGCCGGCTCGTCACGATGTAGAGAAATTGGGCCGCAACTATGATCCACCAGTTCAGGCTCAACACCAGGGAGGCCCCCAACAAGCCCAAACCAACCTTGTACACCACCACCCAGCTCAGCACCAGGTGCACCGCCAGCGCGCCGGCGGAGATGCACGCGCTCGGCGTCACGATGCTCTGAGCCTGCAGGAACTTCTGGATCGGGAAGTTGGCGGCGTAGGCGAAGATCTGCGGGATGAGGCCGTACACGAATATCGACGCGGCCGTTGCGATCTCTGGCGATTGCCCCAGGAGTAGTAGTAGCGGCCTCGAGAAGGCGTATACCACCGCGAGTGGTATTCCGGTCGCCATCAGGAGCACCGTCGAGCGCTGCAGGTATATGCCGAGCATCTCGTACTTGTGCGCGCCATAGGCTTGTCCGCACAGCGTCTCTACGGCACTCCCCATCCCTAGCTGATATGTCATGCAAAAAAGATTAAAAACTTTAATCCAAGTTCGGAAAATATGAATTTATCCAAAAATCCAAAAAAAATTGTTGACCATATCAGTTATAATTTCTTTTACTAAGTCTTATGATCATCAAATTCTCTAATTATTCATAACGGATATCAAACATCATGTATGGTGGTAAAATCATCAATTTGAAATGTCATGAAGCAGCAACTTACAGGTGTAATATAGTAGCATTGTAGTAGAAATTTGGATGTCGTGTTGCTGTAAGGTCTACGGGGAGGAATGCCTTACCATGAGGCCGTAGGCGAAGATTTGGATCCCGTTGTTTCCGAGGGAGGAGGCGGCGAGCTCGAGGTTTCCGAGATGGCCGGAGAAGACCTGAGTGCCGAGCGAGAGAAGGTTGTTCAGCATGTAGACGACCACGGCGGGAGCAGCGAGGGGGAAGAGAAGCTGCATCTCGACGGTGGTGGCTGACCAGAGTCGGCGAGGCCATGGCATAGTTAGGTCTGTAAGTATGCTCTCCAGCCGGCGGCTGGAGCCGTGTGTGGCTTCACCGCCATGATCGCCGGCCATGGCAAACAAGGAGAGCTAGTGTACACCGTGGTATAAGAAAACTGGAATCCTTGGGCTGCAAAGGAACATGAACATGTGGTCCACCCGATTCCCATCTATCTTATCATCCATGACCATATCTTGATGTGTCTTATTCTGTGAGCTTCAAGGGAGTTCCAACACCGGCACAGTTTGTCCTTATACGGTAGCCTTATGTGATCTCCTCGTTAACCGCATGTAATTCCAATGGAGTAGCTGTACATGTTGCACCACAAGAGAAGCAATTTTATGCTCTTCATTAACAGTTCTTCGTGTGCATCGGAATCGACGGCTCTGTGCAAATGGAGTCCACTCACGTCCTCTTTGTTGATGTTGGCATCAACGGGATGGACAAATCTTTCTCAGTCACTCCTCGGCAAGTTTCAAACGTCTCCGTTACTATCAGGTTCTCAATTATTATGTGCAACCCTACAAATGCTCATATTGTCCTCTATACATTGGAGTCCATGTATCGGCATCACGAATACCCCTATGCTAATGTCTCTTCTAGTTCTGTCAGATTTTATGTTGCACTTCGGAGTTTTCCACCTTGTCTTGGGTTTGTCCCTTTTATTAATGCTCTGTATTGATCCAAGATATGATGGTTTAGGTTGTATATCCAAAAGAGATTCTGACCCTCAAAACATCTCATAGCTTTTGCAATATTTTGTTTCTTTAGTTTGTTTCCTTGAGACCATGTTGTTACGGACTTAGATGGTTTTGCCTAAGTCATGCGGCACCCTTGCGTGTCTGTCCGCAAAGGTCAACCTCTCCGAAGCCTCCCATTGTCCCTTAGGACCAACAAAAGAGAAAACGGGTTAGAGAGAACGCTTCACTCTGGATCCACAAGCAAACATCTCTGAAAACACTTCATAGACAATGCAAATTACAAACAGACTTTACAAGCTCTGAATAATTACACAACAAAAGGTAAAATGATCCACTACAGACCGAAAATCTCTTACACGTGTCCTCATGACACAACCTTTATTTACAAGCCTAAAGCGATCACCAATCTAACTAAAATGCGACTATTAAGTCTTCGGTCGTCCCTCTATATGCTGTACAAAGTATGAACATACCAAAAGACACGGACATCAATAATTATCTTTATGTCGGATCACAAACTGTTCTCAAGCAAGCATACGGTCCAATATCATCTCACGTATGCATATGTACAGAAGCAATTCTTCAGGCGTGTATTCGTTTCTTTTTTGATGGATCTTCATGGTTTGTGATATGAATAACATTTTTCTCATTGATTAATAAGCTTCTAGATTGGTAAGCCGTCATTTTGCTTGTGATATACGGCTAAGGTGGAGGGATGTATATAAAACCCTTGACCTTGCAGATGTACGTAGCTACCAAGACTGGTCCATAACGTGTGACGATGATCTTTGAAATCTGTTGTTATCGAAGAAGGAATAGATGATGCATGCTTAGAAAAAACTGTAAATAAGCAATCGATACTTATCTTGGTTTGCTTCATGGCACGTTGCTTTGAGAACGTGGCACCTGCGAGCCTTTGATGATGTGATACTTCCAAGTCAACTCATCTATTATGTCCATGGTTTCTACTGTTGTGTTCAGCAATGACGCACGTAGCATGAGACGATTCCATGCATGCTAAATGTTTGACTTCACGAGCAGCAAGGTTTTCACGACCATAGTAACCCATAGAAACGATCAGGTTTTTCCTTTACAGGGCCTTCGGTTGAGAGTTATTCAAGTCAAACATATCTCGTCGGATTCAACGTCTGATCTATAATAGACTTTTAAGATGTCATGGTCTTAATTAGAGAATGCAAGTAAATGTGTATAATCTTAGCTGTTGAAAAGCTTCCACAATAACAAATAGTTAAATCATTCTACGAAGAAGAAATCTTCTTTGCTTGCTTGCTTGTCGTTCCTTTTCTGGTTTATTCTTACTGCGACTATTTTCTACCATGCATATCTTCTTCCTGTAGCTTCTATTTGACTAAAAAAAGTTTATATAAATGTATGATTGAGTACACCTTCCGAAGAACAACACGGCATGAAATCTTCTAATTCAGAACAGGAAAATTGAGTAGCTTGCAAGTTCGCTTATACAACTGCGGAATCGTAGAAAACAGCAGAGATAGGAGGATTTCATCCACTCTAATTTTTTTTGTTTTTGCGAAGCATTTAGACGAAGAGATTGTTAGCCTTCACCACCGTCTTGTTTTTCCCAAGAAAGAGCTCCATTTTCTCAACAGTAAGGTGGCAAACCGGAGCGCAGTAGATTAGTCTTAAACAGCCAAAGAATTGGCTTAAGCCACCACCTCTTCCAGGTGGTAAAGTTCCACCAAACCATTCGTATCTCTCTTGCATGGTGGCATCCTGCTATTTAATCCATCTCTAGTTTGATACTTCACATATATTCACCTAAATAATAGATGTAATAAATATGTAATAAATAATACACATATATTCACCTAAAATGTAAACATCAAAACTCTTCAATAATCCTCTAAAACATCTTTTGTATGTCCTCCCTCGTAATTTATTTTACATCATCTAATCTACGATCTGTATATGACACATTAAATTGGAGAAAGAGGGGGATACAAGTATGAACCCTATCTTGAACAAGACACACTCTTGTAAGACAAGCATGCGTCGTCATCATCTTCAGATCAACAGCTTACTCGGGTACCTCAGGTATGGTCTGTAGACTCGGCCTCCAGTGCGTCTCTTGATCATGGTGTTCCCAGGTCTCGCCCGTGCTGATGAGATCGGCAAGGAGTTGTTGAAGCGGCCGTTCTTTGCCTCTTGTTCCTCGTAGCAGCTCCTCCAGTTGCTTCTTGCTGATCCTGATCTTGATCTCGGTCGAGCCGGCGCCTCCCTCCTCCCCCTCCGGTTCCAAGAAAAGCTTGGCTTCATCCTGCTGCGTTCCGCGACGCCCGGAGCTCTTTTGCCCCATGGCTCCCCAGAAATCATCCTCATCGACCCCACCGACCCGCTTCTGCAAGCCGACGCAGTTCCCCATCTCTCTTCTCTTCCTGGCAATCCGGGTTGAAAGCAGCTTCTTTTCGCTCAGAACGTGGATGTTTGAAGAGGTAGCAGCACGCGGAAGGAGTCTCTATTTATAGAGGGGCAGAATAAAGAAAGTTAAATACTTCGATGACGTGAGATCAAATGTGCGGAAATTAAAGGAGGAGAGGGTCAAATCTGATCTAGAGAATGGAACGCCACCGTTGGATCGAGTCCCACGTGGCGACGATGACGAAAGCCAGTTCAGCAACGTGCCTGCTTCGGCCACGGCTGGCGTCGGCGCTGTCGCATTGTTGGCTGTCGGGGCCCGCCGACACCGACACGGTGTGAAACGACCCGTTGCGCCGATCGTCCGTGGGAAAGGCCAACCGTCAGGGCAGCTCCAATCCGGCCGTCGAGTGCTTCGCTGTTGAAGCTCGTCGGTAAATATCTTATTTATTAAGTAAATAAATAATTCGTTATTCATTTTTATTGACGAATTTAAGGCGATGGAGTTGACTTTTGGGCCATGACTGAGATGCTATTGGTTGTGAATTAAAGATGGGCGGATGTGCAGTTTGCCGACATCAACTACTAAATGGCTTCGAATTAGACGTTTCAATCGAACCAAGAAACGTCAAGGAATACCGTAATTTTGATGAGAACAGTTTTGTCAAACTGGAATAAATGTGAAGATTTAAGATGATATGATGCGACACAGCATGTGTTAATTAGGTAAACAAGATGTTTATTACTGATGGGAGTATAACCTGGTCATTGGATCAAGCATAATATTGGATCTTAGCCTTTTAGAGTACAAGTCGAACTTATCTCGGTTCCTGCTTAGGTCTGCAGTGCATGCATTAGGATTATTCATTACAGCCATGAAAAATGATCTATCCATCTACTGGTGGACAATTGTAGGATCTTGAGAGCCGTGAGGCTTCGCAACAGTTACTGTTCCTCCCTGTCGAACGTCACCGCTTGAACAGAATTTACAACAGGATCTTGGAGAATTCCCAGTAGCTATCTTCATCCAAGCCACTTAGATGGATTGCTTCCTCGCTGCCAACCATGTCAGCAATATTTGCCGAGCGAGTCGTTACCAAGATCTTGCTGCCTGCTACTCCCGATCTTAACAGTGCACAAAACCTTCCCCATCTGTGTCTGTCCTCGTTCCATACATCATCGACTACTTGAAGCATATCATAGTTCTCGTAATCATGCTTCTCTCCTGTTGCAGATATGATCTTTTACGTTAGCCTCTCCTTGTTGAAGTCTTCAGATACACACACACAAATCTGAAGCTGAAAATATTCCCCCACTCGCTCATCATTGTAGGCTAGCTGAGCAAGAGTGGTCTTTCCGGCCCCTCCGATGCCAACAATAGTCAACACAGCGATGCCGTCGTTGCTGGATCGGGATCGATCGGGTGATTTCAACAACAATGGTAGAACTTGTTCCGGCTCTCTGTCTCGTCCGAACACTTGAGTTTCAGCCAAAATGGAACTTGTACTTCGATTCACCGAGGCTTTCCTCTGTTTCGATCGACTCTTATCTTCTTCATATGACGGACCAAAGACTTTCTCTGCTACAGTCGCGTACCTATCTGTTCTTCCCTGGATTTCCCGTATTTTAGACACATCATCGTCATTATCTTCTCTACCGAAAAAGCTTATTGTAACAGCATCAAATGATGAAGCTCTTCTCTTTCTCTTTGGAGGGAGATTAGAAGAAGATGGTGATTGATAACTTGCCTCGTCTCCTTGCTTCTCCATCTGCTGCTTCTGTAGAACTCGGTAGTGGAACTCGTCCAGTAAACCCTCAGCGTCACAAGCCGCCTCTTCGAGCTGTATCACCAATACTTTGGCATACTGTTTCATCTTTGATCCACGGATTCTCGGCTTTGCTGGTGACGGACTGAATTTTGAGAAGTCTTTAGCTTGATGAGATTATCTTTGAAGTCCGTCCTTCACCCCAAATTGGTGTTAGAAAATAAATAGATAAACAAGTTGTAGAAGTAGTTGATTGTTATTAACATATCCTCCTTCCTTTTATACAGGTTAGAAGGGAGAATTTTCCTCAACAGATTAGAGGATTTCCCTCAACAGAGTAGAGAGATTTCCTCAAACAGTTAGGAAATCTCATCTACTTATCATGCCCCCGCAAGATGGTGCTCCGATCAAGGAGGCCAATCTTGGACTGATGTAATGCAAAAAGTTTACGAGCTAGAGGCTTCGTAAATGAGTCGGCCAATTGATCAGCCGTATGAACATGAGAAACACGAAGTTGACGGCGGATAACTTGATCGCGTACAAAGTGGAAATCAATAGCAATATGTTTCATGCGGGAGTGGAATACCGGATTAGCGCACATATAGGTAGCTCCAATGTTATCACAATATATTGTAGGGGTGGAATCGATGTTGAGTTCCTGGAGTAGATTCGTGATCCAATTGAGTTCTGCAGTGGTAGTAGCAATGGCACGGTATTCAGCTTCAGTTGTAGACCGAGCGACTGTCTTTTGCTTCTTAGAACTCCAGCTGATTGGATGAGCACCAAGGAAGATAATATACCCTGATGTGGATGTTCTATCATCAAGGTTACCTGCCCAATCAGCATCGGCAAAGGCATGAAGACAAAGTGGAGAGTGTTTACGAAAAAAGAGTCCATGATTTAAGGTCCCTTTAAGATATCGTAGAAGTCTCTTGACCGCAGACCAGTGTAGAGTAGATGGTTGATGCATAAACTGTGATAATTTGTTGACAGCAAATGAGATGTCTGGACGCGCGAGAGCTAAGTATTGTAAAGAGCCAACAACTTGGCGGTATTGAGTAGGTTCTGTAGCAGGACTTCCATCCGATAATTTGAGAGAACCACTAGTAGAGATGGGGGTTGTAACTGCATTTGCATCCTGCATGTTTGTTTTTAATAACAAATCTTGAATGTACTTGCGTTGTGATAAAAGGAGACCGGAAGATGTGAAGGTAGCTTCGACGCCCAGAAAGTAGCTCAAGGGTCCGAGATCCTTAAGCGAGAATCGAGCTGCCAGCTGTTTGATGAACGCTTGGATGCTGATGGGATTGTTGCCTATGATAATAATATCATCCACATATACCAGAATATACATTGTAGTTCCATGATAATGTCGCAGAAACAACGAAGTGTCAGATTTGGAGTTAAGAAAGCCGACAGAAATAAAAAATGAGCTAAGTTCAGTGTACCAAGCTCTCGGAGCCTGACGAAGTCCATAAATGGCTTTTCGAAGTTTGCAAACATGCTGTGGATACTGAGGATGAGTAAAACCAAGGGGTTGTTGCATAAAAACATCTTCGGATAGAGATCCCTGTAGAAATGCATTATTAACATCCAATTGTCGTAATTGCCAGCCTTTAGTGGTAGCCAGACTCAAGATGAGTCGGATTGTAGTGGGTTTAACAACAGGACTAAACGTCTCAGTGAAATCAACCCCAGGTCGTTGATGAAACCCTTTGGTGACCAAGCGTGCCTTATATCGGGCAACAGAGCCATCTGGGTTCCGCTTAATTCTAAAGACCCACTTACACCCGATGATGTTTTGTGAAGGATGGAAAGGAATGAGATCCCACGTTGAATTATGAAGGAGGGCATTATATTCCTCACTCATGGCAGTACGCCAATGTGGAGATTTTTGGGCTTGAGTAAAGGTGGTGGGTTCAACGCTGGGGGATGAGGAATTCATGATAGCTTGAAGGTTAAGTACCTGACGAGGTTTAAAAATACCATGCTTAGAGCGAGTGGTCATAGGATGATTAGAGACGACAGGATTGGGAGGTGATGTTGGGTGAGGATCTGTGGCATAAGTCGGGTCAAGTGGAGACACGTCAGGGGCACTTGGGCAAGAAGGAGATAAAGAGGATGGTTGTGTCTCGGAACATATTGCCCCATCAATTGGGGAAGAGTGGAGTGGAGTAGAAACGTGCAAGTGTTGAACTGGAGTGATATAGTGCGGATCAGGAGGGGAGGAAGTAGACGAAGTCATGGGAGGCTCGTCCGATTGGACCGAAGGTATACCCCAGTGAGATAGTGAAGTGGTCTGTATGGCAGGATATGGAAGGGTTTGGAAAGGAAAGTTAGACTCAACAAAGACAACGTGACGTGATATGAAGATTTTATGAGTGTGGAGATTATAGCAGCGGAAAGCATTATGTTCAAGTGAGTAACCAATAAAGACACAAGGAGTAGATCGGGATGTTAACTTATGAGAGGCATAGGGATGTAACCAAGGATAACATAAACAACCGAACACTCGGAGTTTACGAAGGTTAGGGGGTTTGTGAAATAGTGTGTCAAAGGGGGACTGGTATTGTAGAACTGGTGTAGGCATTCGATTAATTAGGTAGACAGCAGTTTGAAAGGCTGCTGTCCAAAAAGTTGAAGGCATGGAAGCCTGATGTAGAAGTGTGAGTCCAGTTTCTACTATATGCCGATGTTTGCGTTCGGCAGAACCAACTAGTTGAGGAGTATGTGGGGGAGACTTGAGGTGTTGAATGCCACAAGCTGAGAGATGGGATGCCAGGGCTTGATATTCACCACCACCATCAGAGTAGACTGTCTTAATGGTAGACTGAAAATAGTTTTCGACCAACTTCTGGAAAGTGGAAAAAATGCGAGAAACGTCAGATTTATGGGAAAGAGGATATATCCATGTGTACTTAGAGAAGTGATCTACAAAAATAACATAAAATCGGAACTTATCAAAAGATAAGATTGGAGCAGACCCCAAACATCAATATATATAATTTCAAAAGGTTTAGAAGAGGAAATGGAAGATGAGCCAAAAGGCTGCCGATGACTCTTATTACTAAGACAAGCATCGCAATGCATCATAGAATTAGTGGACTTAAAAAGAGGAAGAGAGTGACGAGATAATAATTTCTGCTGAATAAAGGACGAGGGATGACCAAGCCGACGATGCCACACATCAATTGGAGCCGCAACAGAAGAATGAACAGTGGGCTGGGTTATTCGAGAGGTTGATGGTTATTCGTAAATGTTGTCTTTATTCGGGCCTTGGACCAATGATGCCCCTGTGCTCAAGTCCTTAACAAGAAAAGAATCAGGAAAGAATTCAATGGAAGCATTGTTATGTTTGCAAAATTGAGAAACAGAAATGAGGTTGCGTTTAATATGAGGAGCACATAAAACATCATCGAGCGTAAATGTATTAGAGTCAGAATTAAGCGTTGTGGAACCAGTATGAGTTATAGGAAGTCCTTTACCATCACCGATGATGATATCTTCATCGCCGCCATAGGGATTGTGAAGAGACAAATTCTGAAGATCAGCGGTGATGTGATGAGAGGCACTAGAGTCGACAATCCAATTGGACTGGCTAGGTGTCGGAGAAGTTAGGAGATTTGCCTGAGGCCAGTGTGACGGAGCAGGGAGGCGGGGACGAGACCGACAAACTTTAGCGGAGTGGCCGACTTTGTCACACAGTTGGCAAACGACCCGTCTTTGATGGCTCGGTAGGGCAGGACGCCAAGACGGATGATGGCTGGAGTTGCCACTTTGCGAGAAGTGATGACTAGGAGGATAGGAGGGGTGTTGCATGAAACTCACAGAATCAATAGGCGCATTAGCCAAACCTTGGGTGATGTTCGGCAAGTACCGAGTGCTCTTCCGTTTAGACTTATGACTGACTTGAGCAGTGACAGTTGATCCAGGTAGTTTGTCCGCACGCTTCAAGTACATCTCGTAGTCAGTCAGCTTATCATAGAGATCTTCAAAAGAGACTAGCGAGTCGCGTGCCCGAATTACAGCAGCCAATTCCTTGTAGTCGGTGTCGAGACCATTGAGGGTATGAATGACAACCTCTTCGTCACATAGGGAATGACCTATTAAGGCCAAGTCATCAATGATAACCTTGATGTGTTGTAGATAATCAGAGATACTACTTCCCTCTTGTTTTGTCACCATAAGCTTGGATAGAAGACTGAGCTTGCGAGTACGCGAATGATTCGCCAGGGTGGTTTGCAGTGTAGACCATGCATCAGCAGCTGTCACACATGAAGATATCAAGGGAGCAACAGATCCAGCAACTGAAGCTTGAATGGCTTGGAGGATGAGACGATCTTGACGTAGCCATAGTTTGTGAGCTGGATTGGGTACTGGACTGGGATCGCCGGGGATGTTGAGCATGGCCGGAGGACATCTGAAAGAGCCATCAATGTAACCTAGCAAGTGGTATCCAAATAAAAGATTAGAAAATTGAGCTCGCCAGGACGCATAGTTGCCACCCTTTGATAACTTAAAGGGTATCAGCGTGGCAGCATTGATGGAGATAAGCTCTGTAGAAGAACAAGAAGTGGGAGTCCCTACAGGAACTGAAACATCAGAAGAAGTGAACGAAGACATTTTTTTTTTCTTTGTTTTTTTTTTTTTTTGTAGAAGAAGTGGAGAATGAAGGAGGGGGCTGCTGCTATAGATTGCTGCAGCAGATTGGGCAATCTACAACAGTGCCCAAAGTTGTCGGCAGTTGCTGTGGATTGCTGCTAGCTGCAGCAGATTGTAGAGGCTGCAGTTTGCCGAAAGATGGCCGCGAAAACTGCAGCGATTCTCAAGACTGTGGTTCGCTGCTGTTGATTGCTGCTTGCTGCAGCGGATTGTAGAGGCTGCAGTTCGCCGGAAGATGGCTGCGAAAACTGCAGCGGTACTCAAGACTACGGTTCGCTGGGAAATGGTCGCGAAAATCTACAGTGTTACTCAAGGAAACTGCAGTGAGAGAAATCTACGGCAATTAGATGTAGACTATGGTTCGCTGCTTGCTGCAGCGAATTGGAGAGGCTGCAGTTCGCCGGAAGATAGCTGCGAAAACTGCAACGGTACTCAAGACTGCGGTTCGCCGGGAAATGGCCGTGAAAATCTGCAGTGTTACTCAAGGAAACTGCAGTGAGAGAAATCTGCAGCAATTAGATGTATAGAGAAAAGCGGCAGCGAAAGCTGCTGTGGTAGAGGAAGGAAGATGCAGCAGTTGCGGTTGCTGCTGGCTGGGAAGCGGCCGCGACAGCGAAGGAGGAAGACGCAGCAGTCGTCGTTAAGCAAGGAAGACTGATCGAGGAAGACACCATCGTTCGTCGTTTGTAGCTATTGAGGAGGAGGACACCGCCGTTAAGGAGGCGCCGTTGTGTAGAGGGAAGCGGCAGCGAAGGCTGCTGCGGTAGAGGAAGATACATCAGTTGCGACTGCTGCTGGCCGGGAAGCGAGGAAGACACCGCTGTTCGCCGTTCACCGCTATTGAGGAGGCAGTGAGAGAATGTTTTCCTCCTTGCGTGACGACGACAGAGAGTGTCTGCTGTAGGCAGCAAATAGGAGAGGGAGCAAGGCCGGCGAAGAAAAGCAAGATCGACGATGAAGAAAGAGAAGAAGTGGATGAGCAGAGCCAAGACGATGCTCGTTACTGGCTCTGAATCCCTGTCTTGTGCTTCTTCAGTGACTCCGCTTGAGGCAGCATGTTACTGTGGCTGTTTGGCCGCTTGGCTAACACACGACGATGCTGTTGTCGCTAAGGAGGAACTGCTCTGATACCATGTTAGAAAATAAATAGATAAACAAGTTGTAGAAGTAGTTGATTGTTATTAACATATCCTCCTTCCTTTTATACAGGTTAGAAGGGGGAATTTTCCTCAACAGATTAGAGGATTTCCCTCGACAGAGTAGAGATTTCCTGGAACAGTGTTAGGAAATCTCATCTACTTATCAATTGGACTGTGAAGTCAGCCAGCTTCTGGACCAAGCTCCCGATAAAGTTGTCAGCGAGCCATCCCGGGGCTGATAGGATCAACGACATTTTAGCGAAGAGCTGATGCTTCTTCCTCCAAACACAGAACAGAGAGACCTCAAGAAGAGAGAGCCTTTTGCTCCGAAGAAGGGCTTTTACCGCTGCAAATTCCGACAGGTAGCTGAAACCATTTGGAAGCTGGACACAAAACCCACATGCAATACGTCTGACACTGCAATGATTCAGTCATATATCTCGCTTATTTACCCCGTACACCGCTATCAAATACCTACTCGGAATTTGCAGTTCAATGTCCGGCGACGGTCATGCAATTGGGCTTCGACTGGGTCACACGTTGAGTGAACAGTTCATAGGGAGACCCAACAACATATGCAGCCCAGACCACGATCTTATGCCTTCATCAAAGCGGTTCTGCCACATTCATAGAGCAGCAACAACAGATCGCATACTTCTTGCTCCTCGGGCAATCCTGTCGGCCTCTTGGATAAGATTCGCAACATGTTATGTACTAAGATCTAGTTCTTGCTCCTTCCCTCAATCGGTGAATGAGTTGTAGGATAAGCTAGCGTTGGCTTTCACACTAGCTTCAAATGGACAAGGCAATCATGTACTTTACGCACAGTGTTGATATCATCCTCTGTCCAATTTTCGTGGAACTCATCTACATGATTGATTGATGCCCAATAAAACGCCCACCTGTGCAATACCAAAAGGACCAAAGCATCAAAGAAAGCCAGCTCTGCTCTCTCTCTCTCTCTCTCTCTCTCTCTCTCTCTCTGGCCCTTTTGCGGAAAGGCAAAGTTGATTTGGCCCGGGACTACTTGAAAGCAGACATGCACCTACCGTGGTGCAAGGTGTCCACTGGCCACCACCTAAAGCTCCCTCCTCGCGTGAGCTGTGCCCGAAAGAAGTCCATGGCCGATCGCGCTGGTCCCGCTCGCCGTCTCCCACGTGTGCCTCGTGCAGTGGAAGCAGGTGCCAGGTCGGGCGTCGCGCCCAGAAGCTTTTCCGTGACGAGAAGCAATGGCTGGTGGAGAATAATACTGTGGGTCGACAACAACGACAGCAGAATAATGTCGCAGGCCCCGAGAGTCGCCTCTCCAGAACTCGCTATCGGTGCAGTTACGTGGCATGCTCTCCATCCGAACCAAACATCGATTACGTAAAAGGCCGGGCGGGCTAAATCAGCATATTTTGGGTGGTAATTTGTGCTTCTGCTCACCGGGCGTGAGCGTATATCATGGTCGCAGTGATAAAACAAGACATGAGGTGAGAGAAGAAGAAGGGAGAAGGGAGATGGAAGCTCCAACAGTAACAGGGGTGGCCTCTGCGACAGGGGACGGTGGCCTCTCCGCTCTCTTATCCACAGAGTTCCTCATCTGTCCATCCGGGAATAAGGTGCGACTCATTGCTCATCTGATGCTGTCTATAGCCTTTTTTACTGTTATTCTTCAAAGCATCTGCTGCTTGGGCTTGCTTATACCTGCCAGGTTGTAGCTGGGAGTTCATTAACTTGATTCTCTTGCTCTTTGTCAGGGATAGCTTTCCTGTAGTTTCTATCAAGCAAAGAAATTCTACAAAAGCCATATACTGTTTTTTCTCTTGTTGAGGACTTGAAGTTGTTGTTGTGAGGTTCTCGAAGAGCATAAAACATATAAAAAATGCAGTAAATCTTCATTTCTGCATCTGAATGTGCAGTATCTCAGAGTTCAAAACTTGATCTAGTCCAAGTAGGGTCTCACCTGGCACTTTAGTTGACATCTTAATCCTTTATCTCTTGTTAGTGTGAGTTGTTGGATGGTTGATTGTAATTAGGCTTCTTGATTTTAAGAAGTTTCAAAATTGCTTTGTTACAACTTTTTTGTTTCTTCCTGCTTCTCAATCCAAGCTTAAAAGGATATATCCTTTTTCATTGTTGTATCCCTGTTTGTTTCTCTAATTCAGTTGTTTTGATTTGCTTAAGAAGGAAAAAAAAGAGAATGAATGAAAGAAAGAAAAGTGTCTCTTCTGAAATACAAGAATTTGAAACCTAGAACCATTATGTCAGGTGTTCCTTTTGAATTAGCATCAGGATCAACAATTCTTTATGCTGCTCTTCTTGCTACTGTTTGTTTCTCAGACATTCTGCCCTCTTTTTCTTGAAATTTAGTCAGCTCACTTTGTCTTCTTTAGGAATTCAGTGTACCTAGAGATGATCTAGAAGCATCTAGAAACCACACCTTAGTCGGGAGGCTCTTTTAAGTTTTATCGTAAAACAACATAGAAAATAATAATAATAAATCTGCGTCAACTGTGTTTGAGATAAAATCGCTATGTGAATTGATTTACTTCTCCACACAGGCACACATACATGCTCATGGAAAAAAAAGAAATGTCATGTTCCGGATTCATGAATCCGAAACCTCTTGCAATTGTCACTTAATCAAGAGCGTATCTCATATTATTTTGTATGACACAATATGTGAGATTAATGCGGACTTACAGGTTAATCCTAAAGACATAGAAGGAAAGACCATTGGTTTGTACTTCGCTGCAAATTGGTTCCAAAAATGTGTTTCATTCACCCCAGTTTTGGTCAGTGTTTACCACAAGCTAATGGAGCAGGAATTACCATTTGAAATTGTGTTTGTGTCGTCTGATGAGAACCAGTCCTCCTTTGAGCAGTTTTATAGCTCGATGCCATGGCCTGCAGTACCCTTCAGTGATATAAACTCCAAGAGAAGTCTGTCTCATAAATTCCAAATTGAAGGCATTCCAGCACTAATTATCCTCAAACCAGGTGGTGGCTTAATTCAGACAGAAGGAGTGGAGATCTTGTACCGCTACGGACTTCAGGCTTTCCCTTTTACATCCGAAAGGATCGCAGAATTGGAGGCCGAAGAAAAGAGAAAATATGCATCTCAAACCTTAGAGAAGCTCCTAGCGATCAGTGGTAAAAACCACATGATCAAACGCAATGACCAGGTAAGAGCATTGCACCTTAGATTTGAGTTGCAAGCGCTTATTAGATTGGTCCTCATGGCAATAGAAGTTGCAGGTAACTTTTTCGAGTTTGGTGGGAAAAACAGTAGGCCTGTACTTCGCAGCTCAATGGTGCCCTCCATGTCTGAAATTTACCTCAAGGCTGATGTCCATATACAATCACCTCCAGGAAAGACGCGAAGAGTTCGAAGTTGTGTTTGTTTCTATGGACAGAGATGAGGCAGGATTCTTGCAATACTTCTCTGGCATGCCATGGCTCGCATTGCCCTACGGTGAAGAGTCTTCGAAAGCACTAGCTCGGTATTTCGATATCCAAGAGATTCCTATGCTTGTTATAATAGGCCCTGACGGGAAAACAGTCACAAAGGGAGGAAGGAACCTAATAAACCTGCATATGGAAATGGCATATCCATTCACCGAAGCTCACATTAGGTTGCTCCAAGAAAAAATGGATGAAGAAGCTCAGCGATACCCAACTTCTTTCAAACATGACGGTCACCGTCACGTACTTAATTTGGTTTCAGAGAAATCAGGAGGTGGCCCTTACATATGCTGTGCATGTGATGAGCAGGGCTTGGGTTGGGCATACCAATGCCTCGCATGTGGCTATGAGATACATCTTAAATGCGGCCGTGAGGTTAAGGAAGACACAGGAGGCAGATGCTGATGGCTCTTCTTGTTCTCTGGGTGCAGGTAGGCAGTAGATGAACTTTGATAAGTAGGTGCTGATCATGTCTTTCTACTAGCGGAAAGCTTGGTTGTATAAAATATCAAAGTTAGACAAGTTCTGAAGATTAATTGGGCAAAGGAGATGGATGGCATGGTAGGGAATCAGAATCATAGGTCCTTTGAACCTAGTAATACCCTTAAGCATGAACAGTACTATCATTTTTGTCTCTTAGTATGTGTGTCTGGTGTTTCCTATGCTGGTTTTGTTTTGTTAGTGCCATGATCTGTCCCTACTCACCATACTGTACCTGAGAATGTGCTGATCGACTGTCGACGACGACGACGAAGTTCCTGTTGACATTAGAATATCAATTACTAAGTTTCCAGATCTGTTTATTTCTTCATTGCATGCTCAGTATGTTATACGCGAAATGTAATTGTGTTTCGAAACTGCTGTAGAATACTGGAAGTAAACTGTAATTCAGATTTTTGGTTGACCTCTACCGATTACTGTGTAATATATCACTTGCATGGTGTGAACCAGATCTAGTTTTTGCTTCCTATTCTGCAAAACCAAACTGGAATTTGTTCTTTTTCAATAGAGATAATTTTCTTTTTAGTGGGAACATGATAGAGGTGAAGGATTCAGGATCTCTCTTTGACATGGGCTTTGTTTATTTGGATGGAAAGAAGCAACATATCTTTCAAGAACCATTCTCCTCTATTCTTGGGTGTGTAAACTGTTTGTGTGATGATGCTAGCAGAATGCATCAATAATTAGTGATTTTTGATGAGAGAATGACAACAGCACATAAGCTTACATTTCTTCTTCTTCTTCAGAAAATGACCTGCTGCCTTTTTCTGACATCAAGTTGGATTCATCATTGTAATTTGCTTCCAGTCAAGTAGTCAGTTGTAAGTGGGATCAAGAACAAGTTAGAGGAAGTCAATAAGAAGCCAAATTATGTTGCTTTGATCTGACAATTTCGATTGAAAGTGACTTTGATGCTTTCCTTGAATTTGATTGAACAACAAGAGTATTTATTATGATGCGATTCTGAAAAGCAATCATAAGGCATCCACATCTATTTAATTTGTTAGCACAGCAGCAATAGATGGCACTTAATTTTTCTAACACTCCCACTATAGAAAAATAACACTCAAATTGATAAACATAGCTGAAAATAAAACAAATGACTCTCAAGGCATAGCAGCTGAGTCCCAATCAAAATACCCAAAAAGCACAATAAGTACATCATACCTGAACATAGAAAAAAGTATGTTTATGAGTTTAATTAAATCATCTAAAAGTGGATGAATAACTTATGTGGATTCTGCATGAAAGCTGAAACTACAAATCAAAATGAAACATAGCAACAAATAACTAAGAAGGAAAAATAGAAGCAGCTACTAACCTTTTTAAAGGCCATGGAGGATGATCATTCTATCCAGTTCATATAAATCCCACAAGTTTTTCTCAGCACAGTGAGGTTGAAGATTTATATTATGACAAGAGTAACATGAAAATTGTTGTAGACAAGAACTTATGTGGACATTTGGATTTCCCACCCAAAATAAACATCACTTTTAAGAACAGGGAAACTGTTGCCACACCCCTTCATCATGGAAATACTACCCCCCATAGGACAAACCAAACTAAACATCACCAAAAATTTTGCTTGCCATGTACACAATGCAGAATAAATACCCATCACTCATTCACTTGTTGTTGAGTATCTTGAGGTCCAGTACTTCTCAATTTCTTTAGCTGTTCTTCCAGGGATTCTTCCAGCAATCAGTGACCACCTGTTTTTCAGCATCACAAGAAACATCAAAGAAAAAAAAAAAGAAGCACAGATTGGTTCCAGCTGCAATCTCAAACGATGGCAAACCCAACCAACCTCTGTCCAACCAAATTATACATCCTGGCAATGAGTTTCTCCTCATCCTCTGAGAAATCCATCTTGGAAATTTGGCAGTTTCCTCCTGAAACAACCCCTAAGGTAGGCAAAAGGAGAAGAAGAAGAAGAAGAAGAAGAAAAAAGATGTCGGCCATGCCAAAGAGCAGATATGTACCTTTAGAATCCATAGAAACATCCTCAGATGATCGATCCAAATCTGCCATACTGCAATAAATACAGAAGAATCCAAGATTGAGCACCCACCCTTTTCTCTACTGCCTCCTCCCAAGAGATGTGGTGGTTTCTGTGGGAGATTAATGAGGTGAGTAGGCTCATAAGTAGGCCTATATAGAAAGGTGGGGGAGAAGAATGGACGGTAGGAATAGGAGAGAAAGACTGGTAGTTGCTCTTAAAATCAAGAGTCGAGGGTTGAGAGGTTGGTGGAGAACTCGAGGGGTTAGATGGATTGGAAGGACATGAAAGATGCCTATAATGGAAAAAAGGCATGGATGTCGGATATATTTTCCTGGAATGGAAACGTGGCTGACCCACTGATACTACCCAAAGAAGAAGGTCTGCTTGATTGCCAATGGTTATTAACCTGATGATTGATACGTCGAAAGCAGGTAGGTGGTGGTCACCGCCGAGCTAAAGAAAGAAGAACTGTGATAATGGCTTATTCTATGTGCTACCAAAACTAATCATTGGAGATAGAGGTGGTATTATTTGTGGATACAGTTATAGGTTTACAAGAGGGATTAATAATTGGATTGTTTTAAGTATCAAAAAGAGATATATTCATATTATACTCAAATTATCAAAAAAAAAATATCTAGTCAAATATCTTCTCCTTTGTTGTTGTTGTCTCTCATACTACTAAAAACTTAAATATTTTTAATATTTATATTTTATAATTAAACGGAGTTTTTATGATGGATATTAATGAAATTAAATTTATAAGGATAGATATTTTAATTTTTTTAAGAATAAATATTTATAAATATAGTATTCATCGTTCTGAGGTGTCGCTCGTTTCTCTTCCCCTCGTCTTCTCTCTCGTGATGTCTAATTTTAAATCTCTCTTTTTATTCTCCTCGAGATATTTTTTATTAAGAAAGTTTATATTTTGGGAGTTTTTTTTTTTTACTCCTTTTTCTTGTTCTTATTGTACTTCTTGATCGGTAAGATTATTATATTTGGGTTGAAATAAACTTGTCAATAATCAATTAGTTGAAATATTGGAGTTTTGGCTTGTTTACTTTGTTGTGGACCCAATTATGAAGGAGAACACATCTTTGACACTGATGTGCTTGCATAGGCAATGATGAGAGACAGTTTTGTTCTGACATCTCTTCAATTTTTGTGATGCTTGCATTTTTCTAGTTTGGAGTATGGAAGATTGTGAAATTTTTATTAGTGGTCCACAGTGTGTCTCCTAGCAACACAATATGATCTCTAAGAACAAATGGAGAGATAGAATGTTCTATTCTTGGACTTACATCTGTCAACATTTTGGTAAATGTTTTGAGCACAATTCACACATACAGTTCTATAGATGAAATGTGTGATACCAATTAACTCATATACCAAGAAAATTATATTATTTTTTTTTTAAAATCTATTATATAAAACTATATATATATATAATCTCATAAATAATCATGGAGACACCCAAAGTATCATCTCATCTTGGATGTTATTCCAAGTATTTTGCTAACTCAAAATCATAATCATATTATTTTAAAATAATATATATGGTAATATGTGAAATTTGTTTTGGATGAACATAAATGTCCAGTAAAAAATAGAGATCAAAGAAAAAGATAACAATAATATGCTAATCAAATATCATAATGAATTAAATGTGCAATGATATATGATAGAATGTAAAATCATTGAAGTACTTTGGGATATATGAATATATGTAATATGCTTTCATATAATATTATTCATAAATACAGTCGATAATATATATATATATATATATATATATATATATATATATATATATATGTTCAGAAAACAGTCTGTCTACTATTTGCAGCAATATCTAATTCATCCTTTACTGAAGGATGTATTCATGAAATCAACATAACAAGTGAAGTGACCGAATCTTCAAGGAGACATTGACTTAGAAATGGAAGAAGATTATAGCATGTCATAGAGTAAGACGAGAAAGATTGGATCATCTCAAAACTGTCTGTCTTAAGAAGAGTATGTAAAAGAACAAGAATTCAAAATCATAAAGAGAAGAAGGAAGAGACTAAGGATTCCTACCGGCAAAGGTGATGCTCACCATCAGCCCCTCTCTCTCTCTCTCTGTCTCATCATCAGCATCGTCTTCGTCATTGGCCTTTCTCCCTCGAGTGGTTAGGAGAAGAGGGAGGGGAGGGTCATGATATATTTATAGGACGAGTATCTTATCTCTCTTCGAGGAATTCTAACCCTAATCTATTTAGGAATCCTAGTTAGATTAGTTTAGCTAGATTTGTAATCGTAATCCATTTAGAATTTATACTAAATCTTCACCTCCACTTTGTCTACGTTAAATTAGGAAAATCCGGGACATCAATCGAATTTGGGATGATTCTGTCATGGGGATGCCATGAATTCCTTGTTACGAGCTGGTACAGACAATGAAATCACCTCTGAGAATTGGCCATACCATGCAATAGATGTCGGTCCAAACAGAGGCCGCTGTTCGTACTCCACAGTCCATCTAAAGTGAGTTGGAATTCCTATTAAAGGCCAAACATTATTGAACGCCAAAATGAACCCACCTTTCATTCTTCCATTTGCAATCGAGGCTTCTTTTGCTCAAAGAAGTGAAAAACCAGATGTAGTATGTCTACCTCTCTCTCTAACTTTCATTTTTCCTGTGGCAGCCTGTTTTGGTAAACCAAAATTTCTGAAATCCTGTACCAACTGAGATGCCAATTCTTGCCAGTATATACCTTCTTCTTCTGGTTGCTGTAACCTCTGAAATAGCTGCTTGTCATATTCATTAGAGAGCATCAGTGACATCTTTATGAAATATGTCATACATATCATAGGGTGATGAGTGCAATAATGGCGAAACGACGTGAATGACGTCGGCCACCCTGTACCGTGACTTCACTCCACGGTCAAACGAAACCCAGGGACGCCGTCCCAGGCGCATTAACGCCCGGACTGGATCCCGTCCGTCACCACAACACCCTCACCCCTCGTCCAACGAGCCCAGCCCTGCGCCTTCCAGGGCTCGGTCAAAGGTAAGGAACGCGCCAATCGAGACGCGCCATACCCTGCAGCAGCCCGGCCTCCAACACAGCCCCAATGGGCGTGTCAGACGCAGCGCGAGGTACTTACCCAGGCCCATCTATAAATACTAGAGGGTTCCAGACGAGGAGAGGGAGAGACTGGGACACCACACTTGTATGGAGGCATTCCGTCCTCCAAAACCCCCTCCACATCTCTCCCTCTAACTTGATCGTCGGAGGGGTCGGGCCGAGCTTCCGACCCGACCTGTGTGCAGGAGCGAAGACGAGGTGGCCTCTTCCCGGCGCTGCTGCGGAGCTGCCGACCCGATCTACTGCCCACAGCCACCATCCCGACCGGGAGACTCCGGGGGAGCTGCGCCCGAGATCCTCGACATTCCGAGCCCCAGAACCGAGCCGCGTCGGCCCCGAGGCCACGTCTTAAAAAGTTACTTACCGTAACATTTTGGCGCTAGAAGGAGGGCCCCCAGCATGTCGAGCGATCATCACGACGAGCGTGCCAGACTCGCGATCGGGGGACCATTCCCGACTGAGGCTACGGGAGAACTCCCCCCTCTCCGAGGACCTCGGGAAGAGCGTCCCGCTACGGCTTCGGAGCGCTACTGGCGGATCTTCAACGATCCGGGCTTATCGCCCCCCGACGGAACCACTGGCAATCCGCCGCCCGTATCGGCGGAAGCCTTCCACGGCCTCACTCACCAGGTCCAGCTACTCACCGACATGGTACAAACCATTGTCCCCCTTGTCTCTCGTCCATCTCGGCCCCCGGGCCCCCAGCCGCTGTATCAACAGGGGGTCCCGACTCAAGCTCCCACCCAGCTTCGAGAGCCCCCCACCTCACCACGGGTGCCGCTATCTCAAACCCGCGAGCAGGCGGCGGTCTGCCCGGAAGGCCACTCGGAACCAGAGGCTCTATCCTTGAACTCTGCAGTTTCCCTCCGCGCTCAGCTGCGTCTCGTCAACGAACGGCTTGACAATGTGCAAAGGGAAATCCGTGCCGGACCACCAGGAGAGCCCACGGAAGGCCCAGATCAGGGGTCGCCGTTCGTGCCAAAGATACTGGAGCACGCCATTCCCCCAGGCTTCCGACTCCCCCCCCTGGACACTTATGACGGCTCCGCGGACCCGGCCGACCACACAGCGGCCTTCCGCGCACAGATGTCGTTGTACGGGACCTCTGACGCCTTGATGAGCAGGGCATTCCCCACCACGTTGAGAGGGCCGGCCCTCGCGTGGTACGGAGGCTTGAAGACTGCGACGATCGCCTCATTGGTGTTCAGCTCGCCAAGAACTTCGAGCTCCACTTCATAGCTTGCGCTCGCCCAAAGCCTTCCATGGCGTTCCTCCTCGGGCTTACCCAGAAGGAGGATGAGCCCCTCTCCCTTTATGTAAATCGCTTTGCTACAAGGATCCGGGAACTCCCGGACGCTCACCCTTCACTATCAATGCAGGCGTTCGTAACAGGCCTGCGTCCCTCCCGGCTCTTCTGGTCTCTCGTGGAGCGACCTCCTACCTCGGTCCCCGAGATGCTCCAGCGCGCGAACCAGTTCGTGGAAGTCGAGGCCTGGACGGGGGGGAAACGGCAGGAGCACAAGAGGGAAAGACCAGAGCCGGCTCAGGGACCTCCCCCTGCCAGACGCAAGCTCCACCAACCCGATCCTCCCCTGCTAGGACCCCTCGGGGGTACATCCCGCACAGAAGTCTTTCTCCAGATCAGGGAAAGGGGACTGCTCAAAACCCCTTACCCGATGAACAACCCGCGAGAACTGGCCGACCGGTCCAAGTACTGTCGCTTCCACCGCCAAAACGGGCATGACACGGAGGAATGCCGCGAGCTCTCGCGGCAAATCTACGAACTCCGCCGGGAAGGACGCCTCGACCCCTCGAACTCCGCGGGGCTCGAAGGAGGAAGCACGACAGCAAGGGGGTGGAGGACAGGACAGGTGCCCAAACGATTAAAAGAGACACCCCCCCCGAAGTCAATGCTTCATCGCTTCCCGAGAATGGGCGGCAGCGCACTGGCGCAAAGGCGCGGCCGTTACGTCACATCGAAGAGCGCCCGAAGGCGCCCCGAATTAAAGAAAGGCCCTGACGTGGCGAACCCGGACGACACGGTGCCGCCCAAGGACCTCCTCGACCTCAGCGCCGGGAAACGTGCAAAGAAAGTAACCCCCGTCAACAAGGCAACGATCGACACGACAGCATTTAAGAGCCGCCACGGCCGCCCCTCGGCCGCTCGGCTTTACGCCACCCAAGACATGCTCGGCCGCTCCTCGGCCCTTCGGCTTTACGCCACCCAAGACATGCTCGGCCGCTCCTCGGCCCTTCGGCTTTACGCCACCCAAGACATGCTCGGCCGCCCCTCGGCCGCTCGGCTTTACGCCACCCAAGACATGCTCGGCCGCTCCTCGGCCCTTCGGCTTTACGCCACCCAAGACATGCTCGGCCGCTCCTCGGCCCTTCGGCTTTACGCCACCCAAGACATGCTCGGCCGCCCCTCGGCCGCTCGGCTTTACGCCACCCAAGACATGCTCGGCCGCCCCTCGGCCGCTCGGCTTTACGCCACCCAAGACATGCTCGGCCGCTCCTCGGCCCTTCGGCTTTACGCCACCCAAGACATGCTCGGCCGCTCCTCGGCCCTTCGGCTTTACGCCACCCAAGACATGCTCGGCCGCTCCTCGGCCCTTCGGCTTTACGCCACCCAAGACATGCTCGGCCGCTCGGCTTTACGCCACCCAAGACATGCTCGGCCGCTCCTCGGCCCTTCGGCTTTACGCCACCCAAGACATGCTCGGCCACTCCTCGGCCCTTCGGCTTTACGCCACCCAAGACATGCTCGGCCGCCCCTCGGCCGCTCGGCTTTACGCCACCCAAGACATGCTCGGCCGCTCCTCGGCCGCTCGGCTTTACGCCACCCAAGACATGCTCGGCCGCTCCTCGGCCCCTCGGCTTTACGCCACCCAAGACATGCTCGGCCGCTCCTCGGCCCTTCGGCTTTACGCCACCCAAGACATGCTCGGCCGCTCCTCGGCCCTTCGGCTTTACGCCACCCAAGACATGCTCGGCCGCCCCTCGGCCGCTCGGCTTTACGCCACCCAAGACATGCTCGGCCGCTCCTCGGCCCTTCGGCTTTACGCCACCCAAGACATGCTCGGCCACTCCTCGGCCCTTCGGCTTTACGCCACCCAAGACATGCTCGGCCGCCCCTCGGCCGCTCGGCTTTACGCCACCCAAGACATGCTCGGCCGCTCCTCGGCCGCTCGGCTTTACGCCACCCAAGACATGCTCGGCCGCTCCTCGGCCCCTCGGCTTTACGCCACCCAAGACATGCTCGGCCGCTCCTCGGCCCCTCGGCTTTACGCCACCCAAGACATGCTCGGTCGCTCCTCGGCCCTTCGGCTTTACGCCACCCAAGACATGCTCGGCCGCTCCTCGGCCCCTCGGCTTTACGCCACCTAAGACATGCTTGGCCGCTCCTCGGCCCTTCGGCTTTACGCCACCCAAGACATGCTCGGCCGCTCCTCGGCCCTTCGGCTTTACGCCACCCAAGACATGCTCGGCCGCTCCTCGGCCCCTCGGCTTTACGCCACCCAAGACACGCTCGGCCGCTCCTCGGCCCTTCGGCTTTACGCCACCCAAGACATGCTCGGCCGCCCCTCGGCCCTTCGGCTTTCCACCTCCCGACACATACTAGGGCCCTTTCCGGTCTCTCGGCCTTGGGCCACACGGGAGTCCATTCCTCTGCCGCACCCCCAGGGTCTACGACTCCGCACCCGACTGACTCGAAGAACGAAAGCCATGCCTCGGACTCTCGCTACGACTGCCGACGCATAGCTTCTTTCCGGGGGGGAATATGATGAGTGCAATAATGGCGAAACGACGTGAATGACGTCGGCCACCCTGTACCGTGACTTCACTCCACGGTCAAACGAAACCCAGGGACGCCGTCCCAGGCGCATTAACGCCCGGACTGGATCCCGTCCGTCACCACAACACCCTCACCCCTCGTCCAACGAGCCCAGCCCTGCGCCTTCCAGGGCTCGGTCAAAGGTAAGGAACGCGCCAATCGAGACGCGCCATACCCTGCAGCAGCCCGGCCTCCAACACAGCCCCAATGGGCGTGTCAGACGCAGCGCGAGGTACTTACCCAGGCCCATCTATAAATACTAGAGGGTTCCAGACGAGGAGAGGGAGAGACTGGGACACCACACTTGTATGGAGGCATTCCGTCCTCCAAAACCCCCTCCACATCTCTCCCTCTAACTTGATCGTCGGAGGGGTCGGGCCGAGCTTCCGACCCGACCTGTGTGCAGGAGCGAAGACGAGGTGGCCTCTTCCCGGCGCTGCTGCGGAGCTGCCGACCCGATCTACTGCCCACAGCCACCATCCCGACCGGGAGACTCCGGGGGAGCTGCGCCCGAGATCCTCGACATTCCGAGCCCCAGAACCGAGCCGCGTCGGCCCCGAGGCCACGGCTTAAAAAGTTACTTACCGTAACAATAGGGTATGACATATATTTATGAAATGTCACGTACATTATACTAGTCTAACGCAAGGTTAGACTTCTCGTATGCATTATATGGTTTGCAATGGTATCATTATAAACATTACTGGGTGTTTTGCTATTTTGGACGCCATGCCATCCGGTATCCAAGCTGTATGGTCTTACGTTATGGGCCAGCCATCGAGCGATATGGCATGTGATTCACATCGATCATTCGATTCAGTGCGACCTCTTCATGGGTACCAACATAATGATCGAGTTGTTTGACCACATCTGCCATTCCTTTTATTTGGCTAGCGAGCGAGTAGCAGAACATTAGGATGCTACTTACTGTTCATGCTGATTCCTGATGTTGATGGTATTGTAGAATCGTGATGTGGTGGATTCTCCTCTCCGAGCGAATAGCTAATTCATGAACTCGTATGCGAGGACGAGAGAATCTCTCATCTTAGTTTTTTTGCACGTAAACCATCGGTTTCATTTGCATATTATTTGCTTCAGCTTACTGGATGTTGAGACGATCAAAGAGAGACTTGTGTAGATTCAATATGACACTCAGAAGAGGTCTTTGGGATGGATGGAAGTGAAGGAGCTGATAATTTCCAGATCGGAAGACAAAACACAGTGTCTTCGCTTCCTCGGTCTCGGTTTCTAAGGACAGTCGGACTCCATTCTCATTCATCCGTGCCAGCTTGAACTTGCGAAATACGTTAGGATCTAATGTGTATCAGAATTTCCAACCATGACATGTGATGCTTACTTAGGTTACATAAAATGATCATAGAGCTGATTCTGGGAGAATTCAGAAGAAGACAGAAACAAAAGAAGAGCAAGAAAACACGATACAATTGTTACCGAGGAACATATTAATGTATTGTATCATTTTGTCTGATGCATTAATCCTCTCAATAAGGAACAGGAAACGAAGTAGCTGATGCAAATGTCACACTAAGCAGACAACCGATGATGGTAGACTCCACTGGGAGAGAGAAGAAGATGGGCAACAGCGCCCACTGCCATTAACGTGACAGAAATACCTTCCAAAAGAGCTGAGTCAGCCCTAGAGGAGATAACACCCATCGTGATCCCATTAAATGCTTCTCCAGTGCGAGACAGAGGTCAATTGAACCCGGACTCTTCACCCATCGATCGGTCCAAAGCTTCAGGTGCTTGTTACTTTTACTTGCTGGTGATTTCCTATTACTCATTTATGTTTCCTGTTACATTTAAACCTTACCATGGGAGCTTCGACAGCTTTCATCAATGATCATTCTGCTCGAGTAGCGATAAAATGTCAGTCAGTAAAACAGGTTCAGTGACAAGTCTAAATCTTCAGTCGAGAGAGAAGATGCTTGTGTACTGAAAATTGCCTTATAGATTTCAAGAAAAGATAGATAGATAGATAATAGGATATGCTGATAATAATCCTACGTGAAATTTTATGAAAACTAATCTTTTTTTTTTCTTAAAAGGTTAGTAATGAAAACAAGATTCAAAAAAATAAATATATCGAATGAGATTTCGAATCCTTAACATTTTTTTTATCTGAAAGCATACTTTTATTTATCCGAAAGCATTTTCTTCTGCTCGGACTCAAATGAGAGAATCTTCATCTTAATGCGACAAGAATTTTGACAATGGGACATCGATTATGATGAGATCTTTTGCTGCAACTGAATTGATGATGATCCTTGGAGTGGAAAAAAATAGCTGAATAGAAACAAGAACATCAGCAGCAAAGGCTGAGGTTGAGCCCCACCGGCTTCGGTGGCGATGGGCAAGAATTGAATGCTCTGGGACTCGGAAGCATATGGTGTTGTTGGTCACACAGAGAGAGAGAGAGAGAGAGAGAGAGAGGAGATGATGGTCCCTGAAGAAGTTAATGCACCCCAACAAACACAGGTAAGTCTGACCTAGAAATCATTATGGATGTCTGTCCATTTACATCCCACCAGCCACAGATTTACCTGATCAAATGTCCTCCATTTTTTTTGTCACTGCACTCAGATTCTCTGGTAGCTCATTGTCTTTTCACTCCTCGGTTCATCTCTGTCTTGATGATCCCTACTTGTGTCTTCTGACTTCCATGCTCTATGTTTCAGTGATTCATTCTTGCACTTTGAAGGATAAACAAGAAAAGCTTAACCCATACTTGTCATCAGGTTGTCTTGAGCTTTCGCATTACAAACACAGCTGTGAATAACAGCAACATTTATTGACCATCCACATTGGAACAATGCCAAGAACGACTATAACAATCTAATTAGTCCTTCGTCGAAATGAAAATTATAATAGTATGCAGGGTTATATCGGTCTATCATTAGTAACATAGTTTTTATGCATTTCAGATCACATTTAAATTTTAATAGAAGAGATATAGTTATTTCCACTCTTTACAGAATCTAATAGTTGTATACATGTCTTACACAGCCATTTGACAAAGCAGAGACACATGACAGATGCCTACCGGGAAGTTTTAATGATTGCGACCGACCGACGTATACATGGATTATCTTGAAAGTGATTCATGTTGATGTGGTCCTCTCAGATTCATTTTCTCCCTCGTTTCTCCTGCTTCTGCCTCTACGTATCCATCCACAGTCATGTAAGAGAGGAACCTATCACAATAGAGAGTAATAAGAAAGCTACTATAAAAGAAGAGCACTACTAATTTGATGAAAAGGAGACCTTATGTTGTTCCTCTCTTCTCCACAAACCTCGCTTCTTCTATCCTTTGAACAATACAACTTAGCATTATTACAGTAGATGCTGATCACGGCATGGTCAGGGAAGAACACTGGTGTCATGGTCTGTTTGGTACGCAGCTCGAAGAAGAATATAGGATGGGATCTGAAGGGGGAGGTATTGGCGTGCCTCAATCTGAAGACATGGCTGGATATGCTCATACAGCCATGTAGTTGGATTGAGCCGCGTCAATATCTCTCCTCTACGAGCACTCACATCAAAGGTACACTTTTCTTCTTCTCAAAAAAATCTTTTTTTCTGCCTCAGCTTTGCAGATCTTTCTTCTCTCTGGATTCATTTTTTAGCATGTTCTTTACTCTTTTTGACTGTGGGGTAACAGAAATATTCGGGTTTCTTTCTTGAGAAAAGAGAAAGAATTATCTTGAGTAAAATACTCCACAAATTCTCAAACAAATTCCAAGAACCTCTGCAAGATAGAATTCAAACAGTGAAGTTTGCATCTTTAGCTTCATGACAAAGAAGCATGTCTTTAAAGTCTCATGCATGTGGGACAGGAGGAAAAAAAATTTATGTTGCTACGATGATCCCATCACAGCTTTAGGGAAATCATAATATACAAAAAGGAACATCTCCTAGATTAGCAATGAAACACGAAGAAATTACTAGGACATGATGAGCTATAAGACGGCAACAAGACAGTTCTACCAATTTCTGCCAGCAATACTGAGATCAAAATATGATTAGCTATCATTTCAACAAAAGGCCTATCAGTTTCATCTCAAAATGACTATAGGAAGCTTCTTGACAAACTTAATTAACAAGAAATGAGGACATTGGGCAGAAACTATGCAGCATTGGAAATTTACTGTACTTAGCCAGTTCATGCAACTAAAATTTGACGCATGAAATGAGCATCGATGCATGCTAAAATTTTGTATCATATTGGTTATTTCCTTTTCTTATCTTATTTGTTTCTGAAATATTAATGGTCAGGTCAACCGTGTAATATTTCCAGGAAAGAATGCTAAAGAAGGAATACTTTCCTTGGTTTGTTTTCTTTTATTTCAGTAATACCCACATACTTTTCTCATTTGTTGTTTTTTTCAACAAAACTCGAATACCATGTTAAAAGAAAATTTTATTTTGTTCTTGGTTATTGGCTAACAATTGAAAGTCATAACTGAGATAAGTGCACTAATCTTAATTCATTTATGAAAGACATCTGAATAGCTTGACACACTCTTGAGATATGGTTTTCCAAATTGATAAATTTAAATTATTGTTGTAGCTTTTTATAAATTTTGATCAATGTAAACGATTTGTATGGTCAAACACGTTGGTATCTTCCTATTGTATACGTAGGCGAAAGCCAGGAAACGACAATTGTTTTATACTAATGAAATACTTAGAATTTATCATAATCATGCTGTTTGTTAGTTTCTTTAATAAATTCTCACAAGTCTTGGATTCTGTAAATCAGGTCATTTATTTGCTCATCATCAATCGTAATCAGTTTATATGTTCAGATGGAAGCCATCTTTTCACTTCATGGTTGTGCTGCAGCATGATTAAAATATCTTATAAATTGCAGCAACTTCATAGGACAATGTTCAATGGCTTCCTAAGGCTGCCAGTGGAAGTAATTTGCATGGCATGGCCTCCTTAGAACCTACTGTTCAATAATCCAATTGGTTAATGACTACAAATAGCTATTATTAGCTTAAGATGAAACAGATGAAAGATAAAATGATGACATAGAAATACTATTCAGTTCATTAGCTTGCTCACTTCATTTCAAGATAAGGTAAACGGGCAAATGCATTGTGAGCTAGCAAAGTGCAGGTTCAAGAATTATACACAGTGAAACTAAAAGGCATTAGACACATATGATAAGGGTTTCACTAAGTTTATAACTTAGTGACGAGAAAGTGGTTAAAAGCCAATTGCACCTCATCCACATATGAAAAGTTAATTGTCTTCAAGATGATATAAACAAGAACATCGAAAGCAACTTCAAACCTTTGACATGTAATAGACTCACAATGTGCAATGCTCGAAAGGCATCAACCTCACCGAATGCATCTGAGGAACCCTACGCACAACACAAAAGAAAAAGATAAAAGCATAATGATGATTGCGCAAAGTTTCAACAGTGGCTAACACAAAATCAGCAGTTAATTAACCAAAAGTTATACCTGATGCATCTTTATTATGTGACATGAGTATGAGATTTCAACAGTACAACGAACAAAGAAATGAAGTTTGATATATGAAGTAGCAGCACTAGTGTGACAGACGCACGCCACAGATACACACACATGTAGACCTCAGCTGTTATAATCACAAATAGGATTTGCATAAATCAATGGTTTAGAGATACAAACACGAAGGTTGCTATGCCATTTTGAGAGGGAAAACATCAACTAGCATGCAAGCATTCTTCCATTAACTAGAGTGTGTCTTTACCTCTTACATTAAGTGAAAGATGAAATGTTTCGACATTTTACCTGCCTATTGTGCAACTAATGCAAAGCTTTCAAGAAATAGGATGTGAGAAACTGGAATTTACTGACAAGCTGGCGATTACGTTTATATCACTCTTCCCCGAACCCAGACAAAAGCGTTAACAGATACATAAGACAAGTGATCAAGAAATTAATGTAACTGTAAAAAACCATCAAATTTCTACATTTATGAACACATTTTAGACTTCAATTGCCTAATAAAAATCACTCCTTTACCTATCAAGAAACCATGCAGATTCACATTTACATCAGCATAAGGAAATAAGGTCACAAAACGTTTCCTGCGTATCATCCAGACAATTAAAGACATAAAGCACCTCGATACATGCCACGATCAATAATAGCAAATCAGCGACGTCTATGCCAAAGAAACAAGAAGAAGAAGAAGAAGAAGAACTAAATAGATAGAGCACCTTAAATCCCGTTCCGCCTCGGCAGGAGTCGGAGGAAACGAGCACGTCTCATCGTTGCCCGCGGCAACGACAAGTTCTCATCCTTCACCACCTTTACGGACAACCCAAAAGACTCCAATCTCCCGCCTTGCGTCCTCCAAATCCATCCCTTGCTTCCAAATTCCAACCGACGAACGAAGGAGAGGAGGAGATTTTTTGGGAAACCGGGCATGCACGAAAAGAATGCGTCTTTGGTAGGCAAAATGGGATCTATTGATGCGTGCGAAGATTTGAATGCGTCATGTACGTCTTGACGGCTGGCTTTGGTGGACAGTCGCCGTTGCGTTGCCATCAACCTAAAGACCGGCGGCATTTAATAGCAAATCTTAGGGTTAGTCGACGGGGACTCTGTAGCAAATCTTAGCTGTACCTTTGTCTTGTTTACTATGTATTTGTGGCTTACATCAACAGGGATTCGTCGACGCCGGCCGAGTAGAAGAATTGGATCGATGATGTAATTGGGAACTCCTCGGAAAATTTGGTGCAAATCTTTGACGGAGGACTTATCATGAGATCAACGGAGTAGCAGTACGTTATTCATCAGAATAAATCAACAGTGACTTCAGAAATTTAATTTAGTAGGATGATTTGAGAGTGTGATAAGAGCTTTTAAATAATATGCGAAAAATCATGAAACCTAATGTTAATAATAATTTTAAAATGTTGAATACAGGATAGGATTTGATCTAATTTGAGAATATTTTTATCCTCAATATTTTGTTGAATTATGAATTGAAAATTAAATCCCTCACCTTTGGTCCCTCTCGACTGACTCCTGGAAATCATCTCCATGATTTTAATCAAATCATTATTTCGTCGTATAAGATAACCCAATATCTCAATCAATCATAAAAGTTTAACTTGTCCTCTGCCTCAACTACCTCACCAATAAACTAGAACAGATTAGTATTTCACATTCTCGACAATCGATGATGTATTCAATCAACTAACTAGCTATACAACACAAAAAAGGCAAGGATAAGCTACAATATATATATACACATGTGTGTACATATATATGCACACATATATATATATATAGAAAGATTCAGGAAATATAGAAAATTCAAAAACCATTATAGTTATGAAAAAAATTGAGCACAAAAAACATAATTTGACATCTTCCAATGTACAAAAAGATTCCAGCAGAAGCTACAACTATCAAACACTGCTGGAAGAAAAGCCAGATCGAGGTGTGAAATTGCGCAGTTCAGTTCCAACTCACTCCAAGAAGATATCTTGAGTGATAGTACCATCTTGAAAGCTAAAGCTGACGACAGTATCACCAACCAGGAGCCATCAGCCAAAAGAGCGGCCGTGAAGATTCCTAGTTCCTTCAACCACATCAGACATCCTCGGTGGTAAAATGTCATCTGCCAGTCTGGCCTTGAGAATTATCTCACTTTCTGCTGACATGCCTCTATATCATTGATTCAAGCAAACGATCAGTTGCATTTAGCGGTTTCCCTTGGGATCTGCATTTCTCTTGGGGAATCTACTAAACTTCCTTTCACGAACTTCATTCAGTTAGAGAAACACCACATCCATAATATAAACATCTTTTTGAACATGTCAATTCACAAGGGTTGGTTGCATGACATCAAAAAACTTCCTGCACAGAATTTTACAGGAACAAACATGAAATGTCAGAGCTGCAAAGCTAAGTCTGGCTGCTGAGAGTCCTTAAGAATCCCTGAAGTGTGCCGGACAGGAGATCCAGGGGGCTGGAAACTAATGTTCAAGTCTGGAGGGCAAGCATTCCTGGAATGCTTGTTTTCTGTTTGTGGAATCAGACCTTGACGTGGAGCCTGGCCTTGAAATCTGGGCATATCGGTTGCGATTAGTTGTGGGAAGATAACCAGTCCTCTGTTATGAACCTGTGGTTCTAAACCAACCACCTGAATAGGTTGCCTAAGAGCTTGAGGCATGGAGGTTGTCCTGGAATTATCAGAATTCCCGGGGGATAAGGTTGGTGTCATCCAGGAAGAACCAATAAAATAAGTAGAAGCGGATCCATTTGGATTGTCACAAACATTCACAGGCTCAACTGATAATTTAGATTGCAAGGAATTCCCGACAGACATCCATGATCGAGCTGTAGCCGCATCTGCAGTAATTGAACTTTCTGTACTGGTTGGTGGAACAGTTGATGGCAAAAGTTTAGAAGAATCAACAGAACTGTTCGTGATGTTTGACTGGTTAAACATCTTGATTGGCAAACCCATTAATCTTGAAGGATCACTGAGGCCATGCTCATGACTACCAAATATCCGGCGGTCGTTACCTACAATTCCTTTTTGAGACTTGGAGACAAATCCCATAGTATTATTAAGACTATTAGTGCTATAATTCTCCAGGACTTTCCCATGACTAAATTGATCAACATTAACTCTTCCATCAGTTGTACTGCATGGCACCATTGCCTCTGTTTGTTTTAAAGGTTCGTGCTGCATAGGTTTTCTGCCTAATGAAATGTTCCCAGGAGATTTAAAACTGGCAACACCTGTATTAATTTCAGGCCTTTGTAAAGCTTGACTTACCAATCTGCTATTTGAGCAATATTTAAAACTGGCAACACCTTGTTCCTTCTGCTGCCGTAACATAACAGCATTTCCCCTTTGCTGGGTTTCAGACGTAACACTAGACGACTGTTGCTTCACTTGTGTAATGCCACAGAGATTATTTCCCTCCTTCATAGGATCAGAACTTCTACTACTGTAACTTCTAGTGCCTACCTGACTCTGGATTCCAAAATTTACTTCCTTTGAATGATCATTATCGCTGGCATTTCTCCCCGCTGCAGTCCCTTTGTCCCTCGATGGCATGTTGGTTTGCAAGGATGTATTGGTATCCAGCTGGCACTGTTCTAGCTGGTTATCTTTTTCAAGAAAAAGAATAGTAGTGGGAAGTGGTTCATATTCCCCAACCCATCCAGAGCCAAACTTCACACCAGAAGGCAAAGCACTTTCAATTCTCTGTGAAGCAATTCTCCAGGCAATGGGCCCAAGATCACCAGCAAAACGAGCCAGGCTCCTTGCATATGAGTATTCTGCATCAAGTCCAACCTGATTCAAGAAATACAAAATCAGATGGGCATGGAAACATGAAAGATATCTATAAAGTGTAACTTTTATAACATACCGGAACCAGCTGCCTTTGCTTGCCCTCAAGAACATCATAAACAGTGCCAGATTCTGTTGCAGGCTGTTGGTCACAGACATTATAAGTGGCACGCCGATTTTCATCCACATCAAGCGACTTCATCCCAAGCTTAGATGGAGACCCTTTTACTGGAAGAGAACAAATCAGATAGGTATTAGATAAAACCAACAGATACAATTAAAAGACAAAAGAAGTTGATGATATAAATTCCCACTTAAATTTTAGTCAGATATCACTTTGCCCATCAGATGCTCAATCTAAACACTTCACCCACCTTTGGTTATTTACATTGCATAGACAATCTTCTGTCACCAACTAAATTACATAACATTAAGTTATTGACAATGTCATGAGAAATTCATGGAATCATTGATGTGCAGGCACATTTATGCCAATGCAACTCCAATTAGGTGCGTCTCTGGTGATTCTGTACTGTCATGATAAAGCTGTGAATACACGACTCCTAAACTACATGCCAATAAGCAGCAAATAAAGGCCACAAGCTTTGGTGTATACACTGTAGAGACATGACACTATGCTGTATCTATATAGCCATAACATGATGTCGATCTGGCATCAATTAGGCTGATGCAGAACCTATGTCACTATGTGGGCTAACATTTACATCACTATATTAAAATTTCATCTCTTTTATATTGGATTCTAAATCTAGGACTATCTTGACCCTTTGTTTACAGTGTAAAGGGCATTTTGCCTAATAATCTAACAGTTTAGCGTGAGGTGGGAAAGGAACTGTAGCTATCGAATGGAATAAATCTTAGGTGGGATTTATGACAAAGAGTATATCACAGGTCAGTGAAGTAAAATCAGACTACATCACATGAGAAACACTATATTTACCCAACAAAATAAATTGATCAAATGGATTAAATCGATGTCACCATAGAAGCTACTGAAAATTATCATCTTCTGGTGAACTTGACTCTTGAACATAATCAGATGCTGCAGCAATATTGCTATTGCAAACGATCAGGTTGGCCAGCTGGTTCTTGAACTTTAAATGTTTAAAGCTAAAAACTGGATCATTTTAGATAAAGCTTCAGGACATATTCTTCGAGCATCATAACCTATTTTAAAGAATCAAACCACAAAACACACAGTTGAAAGCTTTTGATGACCATACCTCTAAGGTCATCCACCTTCTCTGATTTACTCTCACCTAGAGAACAACTGCCATCAGCAAGACCATTGGAAGCACTAGCAGGCTCCGCGCCACTAGCTTCTGCTGTGCTCAAACCGGTACAGGGATCCCCTCCAGAAGGATGAGTGGTAGCAGAAGAGATATCCGATACGAATGATTCTTGAACAACTTTTGGCAGGCACTTTTGAAGAGGTTTTTTCTCAGTGGAATCAGGTCTGATCTTCTCTTCACATTTAGAAACAGTCTCAATGCATTTTCCCTCAGTTCTTAGCTTTTGAAATTCTTTTCTTCCAATATCTTGCATGGTCCGTGCCTTTGAGTAGGACAAGGACTTTTAGCAACGAATATAAAGAAGATAATCAATTTTTCTTTGTTTGAACAATAAAATATGAGCTTCTAGTACCTGTCTGAAGTAAATTGTGTCTGGTGCATTGTACTGCATGGCATTAGTGCAAATCAAGAAGACGTCATCCTGCATTCGATACCTATTCTCATAAGGGAACAATACAAGGAAACAAAGTGCACACGGATCACTTTTTTGACAGTTAAAAAAACTGAAGTTTTCAGTTATAATGTCAGAATGCATGAAAAAATGGTCGGTCAGTAAGATATACCACAACAGGTATCTAGCACTTCGATTGTCAACTGGCATAGTTGCAAAAGTAATGATAAGGGAGGAATCCAGCAATATAAGACAAGAAAAAAAAGAGGAAGTAAAAGGTGTGAGGTAAATAGGAGGGAATGGAAAGAGAGAGGGTGGGAGTTGGCTCTAGCAATCTTGCTAGGTAGGGTCATCATCTTAGACTACATTGGAAAAACATAAAATACAATTTTCTAGCTTCTTCAGCAATACTTCTTTTGTGATGCTTATTTTGCAATGCTTGCAAATATGTGATTCTTCACAATGCAGGACATGAGCCCTCCTTTTTGTGAGTACAAACAGAGACTATTGTACAGTCAGTTTGCAGTTTTATGTAAACTTGAAAATGCATGACACACAATAGTAAGGATGGATATAAGAATACATTTCTGATATCAGGTGTTCCCAAGAAGAGATGTCTTTAGACCAATTATTTAGCCCCTGATCTTTACCATTACTAAGGTTCACTATGAGAATATGAACTAGGTTTATGTCGTTGCAAAGAGCCTGCAAGTGCTAGTGCAATTTAGCAGTTCTTTCACAGACACCGCCAATTAACTTATTTAATCTGACCCAAAAGACGTAATGATAGAAAATGGAGCCATATTCCATTCAACCCACTTCATCAACCCTCAGCCATATGCCTGAGGTTAGTTGTGGCTAGCTGGAATCCACCCCCTTCTTACGTCCTTATTTGGAGAAGTCACTACTTTGAGAAAAATGAGTCTTATAATCTGTTAATATTTGATTTCTTCTGCTTCATTTCTCTTGAACAATTGAATGTTACATGTTTATTTGTCCTTTGTTGCATTTGATAGTTTCTGCAAATTATGCATTTTCCATAACTTGGCGTTCTTTATTCCGTTTTGTTCTGACCTGATCGCATGAATTAAAAATGGCTTTTTTTTTCAAATTAATTCCCATAGAAAATATAGGTTACTTAGCCAATTGGAAAACTCAGCAGAGTTCAAATATCTAGTCAAGTTCTTATTTAAGTGTATCATGGAAAATTTCAGTTGAGGTGCAGGCAGTTTATATAACTGGTTTCTCTGATGGAAAGCATGACAAATCCAATAGGAAATTTGAAGGCATCGATGCCATTGAATGTCCCTAATATGGAAGGCCCAAACCCAGGAGGTGATGACACCAGCCAGAATGCTGCACTCCACAAGGAGGCCAAAACAGGTATGTCGATGGCAGTAATCATGTAACATCAATAACACCAGCACCCCATACCTTCTCTCCTGTTCTAACTGCAACCTTCAGAAGAACCACTAGAAGATAACAATTCTCCTGCTTTATCAGAACTTGAGACCCAAACTAAAAGAAACCAGAAGTTGGTTTGATTCAGTTCTGGTGTTTTCTTATATATTGGTTTAGTCTAGGGTTTTAGCAAATGAAAAACCAAAACGTTCAGTCCAATTCAAAAATTAGAAGATGAACAAGCCCAGTTGAAGACAAATACCCATAAAGATATGATTGTTTGGAACTCACCCATATTACATTTAGTGATTTAAAAAACGCTAGACGCCAAAAGGCACCAAGGTGCAAAAACGCCTGAGGCACTAGACACTCGGCCGAGCGAAACGAGACGCTAAAATATAAAAATATATAAATTAATTAATAAATATAATTATTTAAATAAAAATATGATATTAAATTAAAAAAATCTTATTGAATCACAATATCACATTAACAAAAAATCTCAAAATTCAAAACAATAACAATAATTTCAAATAAATAAAAATTAACAGTATTAAAATCAAAATAATATATTATTAATCTAATAAATAAAAAAAATATTGTTACTAGTATACAATTAACAATATATTATCGAGTCGATATGAGTAGAGGGAGTAAGAGTAATAGTAGCAGCAATGGCAGCGGGAGCGGGAGTGGGAGCGGGAGCGACGATAGTGGCAAGCAACGACAGTAGCAATAGTGGCAGCGGCAGCTATAGCGGTAGCAGCGAGCAGCGGTATAAGAGTAAGACTGAGGCTGCTGACTGAGAGAAGCAGTAACAGTAACAGGAGTGGGAGCGGGAGATGCGATAGTGACAACGGCAACAGCGACGGCGAACAACGACAACAACGACAAGCAGTGACAGTGGCAGTGGTAGTGGAGAGCAATGATAACGAAGACAGGTAATAATAGCGGAGAGATGCAGCGGCAGTAGAGAGGAAATGTCAGCGATAGAATCGCGAGCAGGATTAGGGTTGGGGAAGTCGCGAGAGGGATGTTGGGAGGCTGATATTGATGCTTTAGTTGGTTCAATCGAACCAATTGAAGCACCGGAGACCAAACCAAATGTAAAACATTGGTTCGGTCGCCTAAAGCACCCGGCGCCTGGGCTCGGGCGAGCGCCTAGGCGGCGCCTCTTTGAAGCGAGGCGCTCAGGCCTCGCCTCGCCTTACCCAAGAGCTTAGGCAAGCGCCCGAACGTCTATTGAAATCGCTGATTGTACTTAGCTCTAAGCAAGCAATGTTAAATGAAACTTTTCAAGTAATAAGTTATTGAACTAGAAATAATGCAGCTCAATACCCAAAAACAGAGCACAAAAAAAAACAGAAAGTGACCTAATTTCTCATATTCAAGCATATATAGCAATCAAAATCCAGAAAGAAGGCATCGATCAAGAAACAAAATATGAGTGGTAGCAAAGGCAGCGGCTATTGCATAATCAAGGGCATAGTAAAAGTGGAGGTTAAGAATAAGAAAAGAAAGGGAAGTGTAGCAAGAAGGGCAAGATAAGAAATAAGCCATATGCAGCTACCTTGAACAAAGTGCACAATGTGGACACCATATGGTGCTCGGATACATGCTAGAGTGTTTTGTAGTATGTAATGATACCATTTTTAACCTGCAACTCCACCTGGTGTCCAGCACTTGCTAAGCACCGTCATTGGTGTCTCATTTATTGCTCTTTTGTAAATCTTTCCATTTTATCTCATTCTGGATTTAATTCTCAGGCAAATAATGAAGCATCCTATTGTGAAAAATAGTAAGCTTCCCTCCAATGTCATTTCATGGATGTTATGCTAACTCAACCAGCAGAGGGGACCATACATCCATTATGCATGTTTATGTGCCAAACAGGGAATGTGAAATCATAAATGAGGCACAAAAATTATCGATAGAATTATGATTAAACAAGTTTGTAAGGAAGTAGCCCTGGTAAATTTTCACGATTTACATGCATAAGAAACAAACTAGTATAAGCTAAGGACTTTTTTGCTTGTAAGGAAGTGACCCACGATAGGTATGGTTCCTAAGAAATTGACTACTTCAGTTTTTTACAGATGAAAATGTTGCTAACTGTGAATATGTAAGTTTTAAGAAAGGAACTGACTGCTTTTAATTTCCAGAAGGGAGCACCAGAGTTGACTTCTGCAAAATGTAGGCACACCCACACACCATACACTTTTGATAACCAAACAGACCCTTGATAAATATGTATGTATAATATAACTAGTGTCAGCTGAAGAAAAGGTTTGAAATACTTGAGCACTTTGTAATGACCCTATTAAGCAACTAAGAAGAAGAAATTAGCACAAAATTGGAAAAGATAACAAACTAATTTCGAATGGGCTAGGTTAATTACTACTAGCAATTTTGTTGTCTATCATGTTATTACTAGAGTTTGTGAGTCCTCTAGAAAATTAAAGTAGTTTCTTCAGCAATTCATAAAGAACTTTTCTGCTTAAACAAACATTAAAAATGAGAAAAATCAAAAATATTTTTGCAATGGTAGTAACCATAGTAGAAATATACCTCTAATTGTTCAAAAGAACGATAGGCATTGGTTGCCAGCTTCGTCTTAACAGTCCCAAAATCCATTGGATGCTCAATTACATCATAGTAATCAGGAAGCTGAAACAAGATAGGCAATATAGTAAGGTTCAAGAAAGCCCCATGACTTCACTATAGTGCTATGTTTTCCATATATCATGTATAAATGAACCTCTTCAGGATCCACCGGCTCCGCAAACACTCCGTAGATGTCCTTCCTGACACACCAAAATGGATGAACTCATTGTTAACACAACACATGTTCCAGCAATTACAACAGGAAACAAGACTGTTATTCATATAGAAACTGAAGCAAATTACTTCTGAATCTTATGAAGAACGGCCTCCAGTAGTTTCTTCTCAGGCAGAGGCGTTTCCACAGCATGTGAACCAGCTGAGACACCTGAAAAAGAAAAGCTTACACCATCTACTCCGACGATAATGCTTTCTTCGAAACTTAGCAATGAAGGACCATGTGGATTCTAACCTGAAACAGATCCCTTCAATCTCTGAAAATGATTTTTCTTCTCCGTCTGCAAGGATAAAGAGCGTCGGATAAAGAAATCTACGAAGTGGTAACAGGTCCGGTTTCTCATAAATAAGCGTCAAATAATTGGAAGGAAATCGAAGTAGATGGGAAAAAGCAGCGGTTCGTGGGGAACAACTTGAACAATACATTATACCTCTCGATGACCAGATCCACCAGAACGAAAGCCATCGTCGCATCCCTCGAAGCGCCGCTTCTTCAGCGGCTTGATTGGTTCCTCCTCCACCTTCTCATCCCCTTCGGCGTCGTCATCATCGTCGTCCACATATGAAGAGGACGAAGCCGACGAAGAAGAGGACGACGCGCGACCCACCGGCGCAGGCCTCCGGGGCTTCTCCTCCTCCTCCTCCTCCCCTATGGCAGCGATTGGGCCAGGAGGAGGCAACCTGAGGATGACCTTTAGCTTCCTCCTCTTGCCCCTTCCCTCCTGTTCCTCCACCTCCTCCTCCTCGTCTTCATCCAGGTAGTCGTCGAAGTCGGCGAAGCCGTCGAGGAGGGGGCGGCGCCGCCGCTGACGAAGAGTCCTGCGGGGAGCCGAGGCCAGCCGCGGAGACGAAGGAGGAGACTGGAGGAGACGGCCGCCCTCCTGCTTCTTCCGCGGCCGGCCCCTCTTCTTCGGCGCCGCCGCCGCCATCATCGCTCGCTTTTTTTTCTTGGTTTTTTTTCCTTTTTTTTTTCCGGTTGTTTCCCCTCTTTGCTTTTCTAAGACTACCGCTGGTGTACTCACCGACCGATATCTTCTTCTACGCGGCCATTATTTTCCCAACACTTACCCTCTTTGTCTCTTTGAGACGGAGCTCCCAAGTGGGAGCCACCTTGAGTCGTAGTTGAAAGACAGGTAGCTGAGGCGTGTAGGTCCGAGTCTGTAATCATACTTGCAATTATGAGTGTAACTCATGCTGACATTGTCCTCATGTTTTTACCTCCCGTTGATTTCTTTTAGAAAATTACACTATTCGATGGGTAGATGTTTTTTTTCTCTCCTTAGAGAGAATTTTGAAGTATAGAGAGAGAGAGAGAGAGAAAGAGAGGTAAACGATGCAATTAATGGTGTTGCCATGAGGAATAGATATGGAGTCGGGCTGCTGCCTCCTGCTGTTGGTGAGCTTAGCGAGGAGAACTGACTTTGGAATTCGTCTTGAATGAGGTGATTTTAACATAATAAAAATGTGGTCCCTACTTGAAATAGAAAACATTATTTTGCTTGCAACAATTCAGATTTCATAGGACATACGTATACATTTCTGGCACTTGATTCTACACATTATTCAACATAAACTCCAAAATGATTTAGTGTGTTCGCTTAATTCTACTTTGAAATCAGTGTGTTTGCTTATACATGATGAACGTAACGTCACACCTTACAAGTCTATGCAAAGTTATATGTTTCATGTAAGTTGGCAAACTAACTGCTCGTATTTGAAGGTGTTGTTGTCAAATAAGCAAGCTCCGACGACCAGAGGATAACATCAATAACAGTAGAAGTACAATAAAAAAAAATGAGCCGGAGAAGAATGTGCCAATGTTCGCAGATTACCCCCTCCCGACCAAACATATTAATTATGTACTAATGAATTGGGCCACATGCATTAATTATGTACTAATTCTTGCCACCAACACTTACGTACTCTTTCATCTCATTTATGAAGCTAAGTTTCCTCTTATGGGGAATTCAATACGTGGCCTGGCCAGGATTTTGACCTGACATTCTATTTATTAGTCTTCAATCTTCGAGATTGAACACTCGTAGAGATGTATCATCTTACCACATCAGACGCTGCACAACTTAGCATCTCACCCATCAATATTTGTTGGACCAAAAGTTATGTCTACGATTGACGAAAAATCGACGAGGACTTTAAATGCATGAAATGAGAACTTTCCATGTAAAAGGAAGTCCAAGAAGAATAAAAATGTAACTTCGACGAAAAATCTCGTGAGTGCTACCGACAATATGTGAATAAAAAGGGGCAACAATGGAACAGATTTCTTACTTGAGAACTCTGAACATGCATTTGACGAGTGTTTGCTCGGAGAAGAATTATCTCAGAATGTTTGCACTAGGATCTGAAAACACTAAAAGCCATGTGATTGCAAGTTCTTGTTAACTTCTATGGCTAAATTGATCTTGATAATTCAGATTTTTATACATTTTTCATAAAGAATTCCCAAGAAGACTAGTGCCAGTCAACCACATACAATTTCGAAGCAACCTATGCATGTCCAATAACTTTTCTTTTCACGTCTGGATTGAGAAAAATTTTAGACCTGGAACAAAAACCGCAGGTCCTCTTCTGTTAATTTTGTGATGGCCTCTGAACAGTGTCCGATCGTCCTATAAGACATGATCAGAATGCAGATATCAGCTTAAATAGCAAACATGATCTACAAAAGCAGCTCTTGATCACCAAAAAAATAAAAATGACCAACCCTTGAAACACAAGTTCCTTCTTCTCTTGCAGCTTCAGTATGCGTTCCTCGATTGTGTCCCCGATCACAAATCGGACAATTCTGACGACCAAAAGCAAAGGAAGCATTATAGACAAATGGAGAACTTTGAGCTTATTATCAAAATAACAGTCTCCACGGAGTACCTGATAGGCTTATATTGGCCAATTCTGTGAATTCGATCTTGAGCTTGGCATTCAACAGCTGGATTCCACCAAGGGTCCATCAAGAAAACCTACAAAACCATGCTCTAGATAAATATACCGTCACCATGAAATGTGGAATTACATCATACATGTACAAAATTATTTGTTGCGGGTAGGATTGTTGCTTGTACTGGAATATTACAGCATTAGCATGGATGCATTGACATTAGAAGAGAAAGAATTCAAATTTTGATTTTCAAAGATTGAATTTTAATATTTCCAATCAAAGAGTGATAAAAAAACATTGTGGGGCTTAACGAGAAAGCTTTTCGGATTATCTGTGATGTATCATTGGCAATATATTATTTTTTTAGTTTAAATATTCACAGTCTGAAGACTCTAAACCATAAATACAGCAAACAAGAATAGTGCTTACATGTGATGCGACCGTCAGATTGAGGGCTACACCTCCAGCTTTCAAGCTCATCAAGAATATCTTGCAATCTCCATCTTCGCTGAAAGCCTTAATTGCTTTATCCCTCTCAACAAGACTCATGTTTCCAACTAATTGAACACATTTGATACCAGCCTGCAAACACTGTTTGGTCAAGCGCAGCAATCATAATTCAAGAATAGAACCGTTTGATTAGCCAGCTCACCTTCTGGAGGGAGAAACATATCAAATCTAAAAATGATGTAAACTGACTAAACACAATTCCTTTTGCAGAACCATCACATTCAACCATGTCTCTTATCTCTTCCTTCTACGGAAACAGAAGATCCATGTATTAGCCCAAAATATGTAAAAAAGTAAAACTGTAAAGATTGACAAGTATTCAGCAAGCATCAACAAAAGATCAAACTCCCATAGCATAACTGTTGCACCCTGTTAGTCAACAAATTATACTCCTCAACTATCTCTATAGGTTGCTTCCTCCGAACTTTTAAGACATTCTCATGTAAAAATAATACAGTTATTTAGAACAAGATGTGAATCACAGACTAGCAAATATAGCACAGTGAGTTTCATACCAATGCATCAATTTTTGTACTCGTACGGAAGGCTTCAATATCATGAAGCCTGTTCAATATGCCTGATTTATGGCCCTTGACAGCTGTTGCTGTGATCCGTCCCCCAACATTTTTTGTTGTTAAATCTACAGTAAGAGGCCTTGAACATGATGGACATGTTACATTCTCCAAGGATGCAGAGTAGTCAATCAAACAAGCCTTACAAAAGACATGCTCACAAGAAGTAACCTAAAAGGGGGAAAATGGTATTTAAAAGTTGTGAACAGTAATTAAACAACATAATCCAACGGAATTAATTATTTATGTTGTGCTAAATATTTATGTAAAAGAAATAAACAATATATTACCACCATATCCTCTGGAGGGTCATGACAAATTCCACACTCTTGTTTCTCAGTATCATCCTTGCTTGCATTAGCTACTTCTGCAGTCTTAGAATATAGTACAAGATATGGATGGTCAACTGCCTGGCATCATAATAAAACAATTAATCCAGCTGAGGCTCGCAAAGATGCAAGACAAATAGAAGATGATTATATTAGTGAACTCCAATAAGACGAGCACATAGAGAAATTATCCATTAAGACAGTGACAGTATGCTAACCTAAGCAGTATCACATCTATTTCTGTTGCAGAGAATTTATCTAAAAGATCTCATGTCCTGGGCTATAAAAAATCACCAACATTGATCGTCCAAATTTCACATTACTAATAACAACCATTGAATATTACTATGATAAACAAATTGTTGTATATATATGTGTATAGTGTGTATATATTTTTAAACTGTTGAGTGAGCTACTAGGTTTCTAGGCCAAGGAAGTAAAAAAAATATTATTGGTCTGGAATGGTGGAACCTAGGTACTCCTTCAATGCCTTTTATGACTTTTAAAAGCAACGCCTCCAAACTCCACATATATATAGGTCATCTTGATCAAATGATCTACTGAAAAATAATCAAATAAAAGGAAAAGCAAAATTCAGTATATTGAAAATTCAAAAAAGTAACTGCTCAATAATCTGCTTTTATTTACCATCCCTCAAAACATACTCTGTGATAGATAAAGCTTTCACAATGCTATTCGATAAGATACCAATACCTACTTCATATTATGAATTAGTTGGAAAATAATGATTCCAGAACAACATGACAATGTGGAGAAACAAAAATATTTTGTGTCATCTAATGTTATTTAAAAATCTGTGCTCTATACCTGTCGCAACCGTGTAAGCAGATCAAAGATATGGGCATAATTATTCATCAATGTTCCAGCTGTAGCATATCTGGAAAAAAATTATAGCCCTTAAAATAATCAAAACAAAAGATATGCTGAGAAATGAATGCATAATATGAAAATAAATCATGAACTCAAAAAGTATTAGCATCAATGTATCCTTAAATACAAGGCAATTTTGTTAAGCCAACCCAGAAAACTTGATAGTTATCTGAGTGAGACACCTAGCGATCTGGGAATCTTCCTTAACCCTCAAAGTATGAAGGATGGGAAGGACCAGCCAGCTGATAGTGTTTAGAAGTCACTTAGACTGATAAGGCCATATAGACAATAAAACAACCAGAGGAGGAAGAAGACCGACATGTGATAACAAAAGAAAAAGGTGAAGGGATAGAAGGAACTTATAAAAGGGCTTACAACGTAAGACCTCTTTCATATAATCATATAAATCACCATAGAGTAACTAGGACATTAACGCTTGTTAAAACCAGCAAGATAATTTATTTTTAATTTGGCATGGGCTATTTTACTCATTGTAAGACCGTAATACATTCAAAATGAGGAATCAAATGAAGGCATCAAATGCTAGTTGAATTGATAGGAGCCGACCAGTATTTACCTGTCCAAACAGGGACCAGTACTAGAACATATCATTCGATATGATCAGTATGTATTTATAATTATTATTTTCTCAGTGATACTGGATCATAAAGGTTAATGTACTGCCCACTATATACCAAGACTGTATTAATATGACAAGTTGCCGTGTGTTAGATCAAGATTCTAAACCCTGATCAAGTTGAAAGTTGGTAATATCACGAGAAGATAAAAGGTATAGATAACAATGTGTTGACATGAAGAACACAAAAGGTATAATTTTTAGATATTTTATATTCATTATTCAACTAAACAAGAAAGATCGATGAAGATATTGATCATAGATACAAAGAAAGAATATTAAAATGGAGAAGGCTATTGTGAGTGTCACGTTGTTATCGCACGTCCTTAGAGTAGAAGGTAAATGTTACAAGACAACTATAAGGCCAACTATATCTTTTGGCTTATGAAGTTAGAAAAAAATAACTGATCACAACAAAGAAATCTGGTGCTCAATCAATATTTGCACTAGACCTAATTAAAACACTATGTTAATTGTACCCAGAACCTATAGGAAAAAGGCAACTAATCACAATTTATGGTTAATTCCCTCTACTTCGTCCCACATCAGAAGTGCCCCTCATATGCAATAATATATTTAGCAAAATGGTTCAACACATTTTTTCCTAGAAAAAAGTAACACCAATATTCATATACTAGAACTGAAAGCACAGAGTCGCCTTTTATCAGAATTGAAGCCTGAAATAGATTTTCCTAAGAGGGAAACTTTCTAAAAAAAATGCTGGCATAGATTCGTAGGTAAGAAAATAAACTAAACCTTATAATTTATAGTTTTATACAACAAAGTCTGTTGTGCTAGTAGTAATTTGTAAACATCAATATCACTATGCTTCATCGGTCAATTATCTAAGAATAAGCTAGCTGTATATTATAATTAAATCATGTTGTATAAGCAAATAAATCAGCACCAATACCACCCACTTCAGTTTATCTACTATTAGGAACATGTCATATGTTCTAGAGTACAGCATTTGTTCAATTTATTGCTGAGAATACTGAAGATGAAATAAGTAAATAGATATCCCAAATAAACATACTACAAAAATAAGCATCTACTGCAAAAGGGTTATACTGAAAAGAAAAGAAGACAGAAACAACAGAAGTAGAAGTAACCCACGCATCAAATTGCACACGGCTTTGGGTATATAATGCTTCATAGAACTCCTCTTCATTTCTATCCAGAGAATCCCGCCTCAAATAAACCTACAATAAAATGTGCATTTAGATACATGCAAATCACATAAATCAACCCTTTCATTCAACCATGCACATTCATGGCATATAAATAACCTCATCAGTATGAAATATGCATATATGACATTCATATACAAATCATTCCAAACACTCCACTATGTGATCATCATGAATATTTTTCCATAAGTGACATGAGGAATATTGGATCTATTATTTCCTGGTAAATGGGTAAAAAGGTTGCAATGACATTTACAATTCTCGGTGGAAGAGCAAGATCTGCAGCTCTGCCTTCTTTGGTACGCCTCAACACTATGGTTTTCAGAATTCTTTCCTTTAGCAAGATCATGGCTCTTCTGCCATCATTATATATTGATGTTTTTTGTATTGGACTTGCGATAAACTGAAATGCAATAATAGTGATCAGAAAAGTAGATGTTTCTTCTAAAAAAAATTATGAATATTGAAAGGAAGTATCAAACAAATGCTGTTTAATAACACTCACTTTATTCCACCAGCAAAAGTGCCTTACTTTAGCATGAGGACAACTGGTGCAAATTTTCCCAGAACTGCAACATCAGTAAATGCAAAACATGCTCAACAGGTTGGTTGCAACAGGCAACTCTTTCAATAGTTTCGGAGTACCAATCAGAACAACTACATAGAAAGACTGGATATCCAAGGAATAAACAAAATAAAAAAGGAGTAAAATTCAGCTGCTATGGCTTTGAACTGAGTAGGTTTTAAGCCCCACTCTAACTTTCTGGGCTTGTAGGTTCATCAAGTCAAATCATTACTATGGTCACAGTACAGAACATGAACTCTATGGAATCAGATGCTCGCAGACTAGCACAAGATAATGTTGAATACAAAGTTGTATTGGCACATCATCTGCACCACAGACCACCAATGTCAATATCATGCCAGCACAGCATGGGAAAGTTGAGTCACCATATTCTTCTTAACTATAACCTTCTCGTGCCAGCACAGTATGACCCTTTCCCACCTCTTAACTATCACAGAAAACCCTAGATTCCTCTCCACTATCCACAGATAATGGGGGGGGGATTGTAGTACTGAGAAAGAGACTCTTCGAAGGGCTAATCATCAACTTAGAAGAGAGGAATAGGGTGATTATGTTACATTACAAATTATATTTGCATAATATAGGCAAGTGCACTAAAAAGTGAGTGCATTAAACCAAATCTTATCATTCAGATTATTGTGTATACAACAACACAAATATTTGTGGCAGGTTGGCAGATATGAATTTAATCTCCATTTTAACCACTCAGTTCTTACTCTGAATCAAGGTTTTTAATTTTGTACCATACCAAGTCTTGCTTAGTATGGTACGGTACCGGCGTATCGAGCGGTACACTAAGATTCTAATGATAATGCCTTCAGCAGAACTATCGTGCAAGTGAGAGGAATCAACAACAAAGAAGGTAGCTAAGCGATTCTACATCTCATATTAGCATATTTTTCTTGGACATAATATGAACTCTTACAAAGGCACCATGACAAGTAATATTTGTATGACTATCATATTTACTTTATGTCTGCAAACATTGACAGCCAAGTGGCCTCAAGACGAACCCCATCCCTCCCTCTCGCTTTCTTCTTTCCTCCCTCTCTCTCTCTCTCTCTCTCTCTCTCTCTCTCTCTCTCTCTTCACCTTTCGCGTCGACACTTGCCGCTTGCTCACCCTCCTCCGCCAGCGTCGCGTCCCTCTTGGCGAGCTTCGTCGCCCTTCCACGCATCCGTCGAACCTCGAGACGTACAACCCCATCTCTCCCCCTCGCTTTCTCCTTTCCTCTCTCTCTCTCTCTACCTCTCTTGCTCCTCCCATCACCTTCCGCGTCGACGCCCGCCACTTGGTCGCCCTCCTCTGCTACCGCCGCATCCCTCCCGACAAGCTTCGTTGCCCTCCCATGCACCAGTCCGGCCTCGAGACGCACAACCTCATTCCTCTCTCTCTCTCTCTCTCTCTCTCTCTCTCTCTCTCTCTCTCTTGCTTCTCTCATCACCTTCTGTGTCGACACCCGCCGCTTGGTTGCCCTCCTCTACTACCGCCGCCCAATAGCTAGCGGTCCGCTAGGTCACCTCTTCCCCTAGTACTGCCTAGTAGCGGGCGGTCCGCGTGCCGGTTTGCTAGCAAACCGGTATGTACCACCCGTACCAGGCGGTACGATACGATTTTAAAAACCTTGCTCAGAGTTTTGAATATCAACTTGTATCAACATACTGAGCTTTGCTCGATACGATATGTACCGGTATATACCATCAGTCAAGCATTTTAATTTTGAATAATACTGCCCGTATCAGATAGTTTACGAACATCCTAAGATAAACCTAAAGAACATATAATATCATATGCAAACTCTGTTTCTTGATATTTCTTGATATATAAACTTATAAGAGTATCAAAGTGCAAGAAGATGTTATGCAATACCATCAAAGAGAGAATTATAGGTGCCAAAACTAAACACCACTAAGAAGTGCAACTATGTCTGAAAAAAAAATCTTAAAATTGCATCCATAAGAGCCCCTTAGTTGATTTGTTCAATTTACCACTTCATACAAATTAAAGAAGATGAAATACACATTATTTTAATTTCAATGGAAGGCAATTACCACATTATACAAATTAAAAAGGATGGAAATACACAATAATTTAATTCCAAAAGGGAAGACTTAAACAATCAAGGACCTTTGGTCAGTATCTAGTATTTTCAAAACTGGATAAAGCTGAAGGCATTAAAGAGATCTAAAGAAAAAAAAAAGAGAATGTAGAATAAAGGAATAGTCTAGTCATTTGTGTTAAAATATCAAGAACAGGACATCGACGTTATATCCTCTTGTAGTTTTTTTGTCTGGAAGCATTTTGGGTGCCTCATAAAGATATACAAGTGTTCTCATAAATAGTCATATAAACCCTACATTACAAAGATCATTCTCTTTTATCCATTGGCCACTCATTTTGACTAAATTTCCCTTCAACATTCAAGTACATCAAGTCAGATATCATGCAGATACTAGTAGCCAGAAATTTGCCGTCTCTTTTGTGTTCTCACAATTTAGACTAAGAACCTAGACATCATTACTAAAGAATCTTCATATTATGCCTAAAGACTCAATTCTAACCATGATTCTTCAGTCCCCATCACAAACCTAGGCAGTTTAACTGGCTGTGAAGTTTCTAATGGAATTCAGATCTACATTCATGCTTTCTAACTATCAACAGCAACAGATTATTTGGATCTGACCACAAACTTTAACAACCTGTGCATCCAAAAATGCACAAAGTAGACCATTCTTTAAATGGACCTGAAACACGAAACTACCGCTAAATATATGAGTCCCATATGCCTCTAAAAACTGCAAACACCTCAAAACATGCATTTTCAAACATGTTATGTACTACATGTTCCTTTATATTGGCTTGGTAAAAATCTATAATATTCATATGCAGTTCCAGTTTAATACCTTAAACTTTTGAATTTTGAATGATTTCCTGAAACTTGAAGAATAATTGACTTAAATAAAAAGATCATAGAAATATAGAAATATTTACTAAAATCCTTCAACATATGTTATATAAGTAATACAAGATCATAGGAAAAGAAAACAATTTATGAATCATTTTAAACTGATACAGATACTTACCCATAATCTAGTACCTTACAATTACAGTCTTTGCAGAGGTAAAATGAGTAGGGCCAGATTTGCAAAAACCGAACCTGATGAGAAGGATAACAGTGTTTTAATATAAGGCATAAAACTATAGATAGCTGTTGGCTAGAAAATTGACACAAGTACAAACCAGCGAGTAAAGCTCTCCAACTCGATTTTGCAAAGGAGTGCCACTTAGAGCCCATTTGTAGAATGATTTTAAAGCAAAAACAGCCTTAGCAGTATTGGAGCGCCTATCTTTTATGAAATGAGCCTGCATAAGTACATAAAAATACCTTGCAATAAATACCATTACTAATGTAAATAAGTAATTCTTGGATATATAACCCATGCTAAAAGTTTAAATCAACAGCATAAGTATGAAACCTGAGTTAGCAAAAGAGATTGCTAATTTTACTAACTCAAGGGACAAAGACAAAGCATTATATGTACACAAGGTTGAAAATAAGATAGCCAAAACAAAGCCTTATATGTTCACAACAACCTGCTTAGCAACCATTTTTTTTACTTACAACAATTAATGGATCTGCTGCTTGAAATGACTATTGGAGCTGTTATATTCCAAAAAATGTGTTATCTCACTTTTCAGAGAAAGTGAAAACAAAAGAATTGAAAGTCAACCTATATGATCCTATTCTGCCTGCATCTCTTTAATTCTTCTCTTACTGCATGCCCCATTTGGTTCTTTCAATCGCTTTGCAGACCTATCTAATGTTGTTGTCTTCTTAAGGTAGACTCTTACACAGTCACTATAAAGCATTGCATTACTTGAGAGACTTTGTAATAGCCCAACTCATGGATGTCCATACTTTATCATGTTTTCTGATACTTTAGAGTGAACATACAAGATAAAATCGAGAAGCTCTTTACCAGTATGTCAATCTGTAACAACTAAATGAACTCCATAATCAGAATCTTTTCATAAGCATTTACCACATCCTACCTGAAATCATTTACAAAATAAAACAGACAGGCACAGGACCTGCTACATAAACTGTACCAAGGATGAATCTTCCAAGATCAAGCATAAATTTTTGATGAAATATTAATATTAATTCTTCTTAGAATGCAATGAACTCAGCCTCAATTCAATCAACAAAATAAATCAGACCAAAACCCTTTATATATCAAACAGAAGAACACCAACATTATAATGGTGTCCTTCATCTTTATCCTTATAATGGTTAGTAAGCATTCCTTGAAAAATTTTGATCACCCCTAAAATCAGAATAAACATTATTTTCCAAACCATTTAAGGGATCACGTTATAGATGGGTTTCTTTAGCTTTAAATCTATACACAATTACTCAATCTACATTCCCTGATTTATTTCCATCAATGGATGAGATTTCATTGATTAAGAAAATAAAATTAAGGTTCACATGAAATTAGGCATTACTTACTAATGAAAAAATGCCATAAAAGCTAACTGGCATACTTAGACTGGATCAGTTTTCTCCCAGATGTTCATGTCTCGGTTCAACAAGATGAAACTAGAACTGAGATAGACCTGCACTGGGTTCAAACTCTTATTGACTTCGACTCAACAGTAAACTTGCCATTTGAAACCTAAACAATCATTTAAGCATCTGTCATGAAGAATCATAAGGAGCAGCATCATAAAAGATTATTTGTCAAGAAGAATTTCTTTGTTCATATGATATCAAGATTAAATGGTATGGTATATGATAAAGACCAAAGAAAGTCACATCTTGCCTAGTTCTGCTCAAGGTGAATGTACATGCAAGTAGGCATTTTGGCACAAGGTGCAATTTCCAAGGTGCCAAAAAACAGAAAATGTTATTAGTATGTCTAATTCAAACTGTGGCACCTTACAATGTCTAACATGATGTGCATCTTGGACTTATTCCTATTAGATTGAGTTATAGATCATACTAACATATTAGGTTCACAAGCTGAAGAGATTTATCATTGATGCCACAACAGGTCCAACTTCTCAAGAAATAACTGGTTTGAAGTAAGAGATAAAATTTCATGATTCCATTGTATGATATGCTTCAGCATCCCCAAAAGCTCAATCTTTCTTAGCCAATAGCTTTCTTTGAAGCTCGTTTGTCGAAGTGGAGATACAGTCTAAGTCTTACCTGTAAAATCTATTTAATCTCACTTGACAATATGGATCAATCCATGTAGCCAAGGGTAACAGAAATTGGGCAGTTATGTTATAAACTATAACCGCCAGATTTAGATTGTCAAATGCTATATTTTGCCCTGCATAGTATACATGGTAATGACAGCTTATACAAATACCTATTCAGATACTTGTAGTGTGACACAACATATATTGTTTTAGATTTTTCTTTCAAGAAAAGATCCATTTGTTGATAGTTAGATCATATTGTCTAGAGGTATCATCTGGAAAATGTGCATTGACATTGGTGACCAAACACTTACCTTGTAAGTTGTATCAAATGGAGTAAGCATCTCCAAGCTCCTTCACCTGTGATTAGAGGCATATTCGAACTACCACAGTACCACTTATGCCTAGCTATGTCAGTAAGTTTTTCCAAGCCTATGAGCAGAGTTAAAGTGTTTTAGAGCCTGAATCTGATCCACTGATCTCCCTAAAAACATTATATTCAAATGCCCTTTCCATTGAAAGATGACTTAGCACTCACTAATGACTACAATCATAGAGATCTTACTAAAAACATTCAAAAATGGCCTAGAAAATGGTACAGGGAGCAAGAGGATAGTTGCTTACCTCATCCAGAATAATTCGTTCCCATTTCACAGAATGTAAGATTGACTTTCCCGGTGATGGGTTCATGAGCTTGTCAGCTAATTCATCCTGTTTCTTGGTCTTATCAAATCCCTTTCTCTTCCCTTTCAATTTTTCAATCTTCTTCTTGCTCACTTGTTTTGATTGTTTTTCCGTCTTAGAAGCATCAGGCCCACAGTAATACTTCAAGTGTATCCGCAGCTTGTTAGGGTACAACATCTTAGAGCACCACTGGCATGTCACCTTTGGCGGCATCATGTACTTCCTAAATTCACACTCAATCGTCGAGTATGTGGTAATGACAAAATCATAGTCATCAAAGTTAGAGTTAATCTTATCCCTCTTTGCCCCATGATAGACCAAAACCCTGGTGCTCCCCTTTTCCGTGTACCTGTCGATCTCACCCACCCACTGGATGACTGCAACCACTGGGCAAATGACCAGGGTGCATTTGATCTCTGGTAGCGAATATGATGAACAGGGAGGTGGCAAGTTCAAGTCCAGGCCAGAACCAGTGCTCCTTGAGTGGAGGGCGCGAGCGGTGAGGACAAGGGAAATAGCCTGTATAGTCTTTCCCATGCCCATCTCATCAGCAAGAATCCCCCCCTTAATGTCCGAATTCTCCTGCTTAAGAGCCCAAGCAAGCCACTCCTTTTGGAACCTGAGGAGGGGGAGTATGACGTCAGGCGACGGTTCGGCAGTCTCAACTAATCCAATCGGTTCAAAACCAAGTTTATCCTGGCCCTTCTGCTCAAACTCATCGATCCATTTCTCATTCTCCCTTTCCCAGATCTGCCACAAAAGCAAAGCGGCACTTCTATCCCTCCTACGACTGTCGTTTCTCGGCCGCACAGGTTCCTCTCGGCCGTGGCCGCCGCCAGCGGTGTCGATACCTTGCAGAGACAGCATCATGCCCAGTGCCAACGCAGAAGCATCCTGGTCACTCTCATCAAACCCATCTTCTTCCTCGTCAAGAACGTATTCGGAATCCGAGGTGGAGACGCGATCATCGGCGTCCAAGAAATCGAGGGTTTCCTCCTGCCTTCTCCGCCGCCCTGCACAAAAACACCACCTGAAGAAGGATCAGACCACGAAAACACCAGCGAGGGGATGAGGCAAGAAGAAATTTTACGGGGCCGACGATTTCTAGGGTTTGCGATTCGGCGAGCCATGGAAGTAAAGAGAAGGGAGGGCGGAGGGGAATGGATTTAAAGCATTTCTAGTCGCCAAGGGAAGCGACAAAACAATTAAAATAGTGGAGAAACGGGATTCGGTTGGATGGCGGGAACTTAGCGACGAAGCTTTGTTGCGGTTAGCTACTCGTCTCTGTTGTCAAACTGGTCCGACCGCAGCGCTTAGCGACGCATTATAATTCGATTCATCAATTTTATCTCTTACATAAATCGAGCCTGTCGTTACAGTATTTTATGATTCTAACCTAACCTATATAAATTGATTTATTAATTAATTTATCATAAGCAGAAAAAATAACGATCGGATAATACGATTCCTATAAAATGCGTATATATGATCGAAATAATATATTATGTGTGCTTATTATACTAACCTCAATACATACTTAATTCAAATAGGTTGTATTTAGGTCGGCGTCACCCAATATCTCAATTATACGATAGTTGATATCTACAAGAATAATTCACTCAAATTGGAATATGAAGAATAACTATAGAAAGAAAATATTATCAGATTTGGTAAATATATTAATTATATCAACGCCCTCCCCCTTAAGATAGTGTACGAAGGTCTAAGTTGTCCAACTTATAGATGAAAATAGAAGAGTATATTTTTGAGTGGTATAGTAAAAATATCTATAAAAAATAATTTTAATATGTTTTGTATTTATAAAAAATAAGGTTTGTTGCAATATGTAATATTCTTTGATTATGGTAATGTAATTTGGCTGAGAGCAAAAGTATCAACTTGTAAATATTGTCAAAGATGTTTCCATCAATTAAGTTTACAAGTGATTATCTTCTTCACCAAAGGATAAGAAATAATTTATCATTTCTTTATCCTAAAACAAAGGAAGTCACGACATAATGCAAATATAGAAACTAATCTTCCTGTAGTTCAGCAACCTCCCCAATTAGTCAAAATTAGGTCATTTTTGTTGACTTGAATGTGTGTGTGTGCAAAATCTCAGTTATGTAGTAGCTGACAAGAGAACATTGTTTTCATCATGAAGACAATGGAGGAGCTTCAGTTGAAAGTATTCCCACTATTATGATATTTTGTTAGCACATGCAATTTTGAATGGTACCATCCAGGATATTTTGTTCACACCATACAATTTTGAATGGTACCGTCCGAGTACGAGCGGTATGTACCGGTCAAATGATATATCGGTACGTGGACCACTCGTTACCGGACGGATCATGCTACCGTATACATTTGTAGCAATGCTACAGTAGTATAGTAAGAGGAAGAAATATTTAAAATCGTTCAGTAAGTCCTAGTGTATCACTCGGTACGCCCTAGTACACCACTCGATACGTCGGTACCGTATCGTATCAAGCCAATCTCGAAACACCGATATATTATTATATACCTTTGTTCACACCATATAAAAATATAAAATCTCAATCTCGCAATAGTTGATAAATGAATATTTTTTTTATCAGTATTATCGTAAGTGCGATGGATGAAAATGACAATAATTACTAAAATTTGATGGATTTAGAGAATTACTTATCTATATTAATGAAGCCAATATTCTCTTCCTAATGATTGAGATTTTGCATGATATAAATGAAAAAGATATCAGCATAATGGGAATAATTAATTGCGAGTTAATAATATTAGAAAAATAAAAGTAATTGATGGTGATAGAAGTAGTGCATTCTAAAAAAAAGATTTTAATCCATAACAAAAGTATATATGGGACATTTTTGATGATATAGGTCTACTTAGAGATACTCCCATCACTTTTTTAAATTATTTTACTCCTATTAATATAGAAAAATCATTCACTCGATCGAATGGTGCATGCAAACTAATTAGATATTAAAAATAGCAAATGATATCACCTCATATTTGTTCATGCAATTGCAAATAGCATTCATAATATGTTTTCAAATATTCGTGACATTTTTTTTTTCAGTTATTGCATTTTAATTCTACGATATATAAGCAATGGCTTATTGCACTAACATTGCGAGCCTTACCAACGTCGGCGCCGGCCGCTACCTCCTGCTTCAGCTCCTGCAGTCGACGAGTCTCCACGGCCTCCGGTACTACCAACACCCCTGCCACCACTTGACGCCCCATTGCCGCTCCCCATACCTCCGCCCACGCCACCACCGATGCTCCCGGTCGCACCGCCACTCCCTATACTAACACTAACCTTCTTTGCACTGGCAGCACCGCCTCTGCCGAACCCCACCGCGACGCTCATTCCGTCTTTCCCTACGTGGATGCCGACCCCAACACCGATCCCTCCCACAACGCTGGCTCCACCGTCACGAGCAGTACCAGCCCCACCACCGGGTCCTCCGCCAATGGTGATGTCAGTGCCGGAGCTGTTATGGCTCACACTGATACCAAACCCGCCGCCGCTGCCATCAGAGCAGCATAGATAGTACTCTTGCATGGATCATGAACAAAAGGAAGAAACATGAGGTTGCCATGCATGTAAGATCAACTCAGGACTGAGACTTCACCCCCACCATCACCTGCATTGAATCTTAGACCAGAAAGAACTCAATTTATATATGGGATACCTATTGGCATGTATGATGGGATCATCAAAGATTTATTGACCAACGACTATACTTGGGTTCTAATGTATTTATCAGACAACAACTCTGAATTAACCTGTACTAGCACTGGAAGATTTGGAACAGCAAAAGAAAAACTCTGTTAGGCTGATCTGCCTGCATTCAATTTTCAACAAATATATTTTTATTTTCCGTTCAAGAGGCACACAGCTCTCAACTTGTAAATGCTTTATAATATAAAGAGCAAAATTACATGTTTTCAGCTCTTGAAAGTTTCCGTAGACCTCGTAAACCAAGCGACAATCACAAACGATCTCTTAAAGGAAAGAAAAGGGTTGAGTTCCCAGCCTCATTTATGATGGTGAGCATCTTAAATATTGGCTGCTGCAACTTTCTTGCTTAATTAGAGTCCTTTTCTGTCTGTTGCTGCAGCTGCTTTTGTTGATGAATTGTCTGCTGCTGCTGCTGCTGCTGTTGGTCCCATATTTGCTGAGGTATGTAAGGCTGAGACTGCTGCATGAACAACAAACTTTGGTCCACTTCTGAGTTATTCATGATCATTTTGAGAGATCCAGCTTGAGAGGGAACGTAATAGTATGGCAGAGATTCATTGGTGCCATCCGTCGAAATCGATGCAAGCACATCTTCCTTCACATCTTCCATTGGTACAATATCCACCAGGAAATCAAAGACATCCGTCCTCGTGATTGCACCAGCTATGTCATTCTTCTGCAAGGTTCTTCGCTTGTTTTCCTCGGCATGAGCCCATGAACGGTATGTCAGTTCAAGAATGAACATTTCGCATGCCCGTGCAAACAGGACTGGTACCTCTGCCGCTATCATCCTAACATCCTCATCTGCCTTCATGATCTTTTTGATTCGTGCCAGTGGAAGACTGTGGTTTTTGAAGTCACAGGTTGCAGCTATCTCCTGATATTGGTTTGTCCGAAACATCTGGAGTGTTTGGTGCAGTTGATTCATCTGTTGTTGCTGGGCTCTCTGATAGGCGAGATGGTGCTGAGTGAGTTGTACCTGGGATGCAGGATTTGTCATCTGGCCAGCTGAAGGTGGTAAGCTGGTGACCATCATTTGGTTAGCTTGATACGGCAAGCTAACATATGGTAATTGGACGACCCCAGTCCCTGCTGGCTGTCCGTGCCCAGGCACTTCCATGTCAACCTGCACCATTAGAAACTCTACTTCCAATACAAGAAGCCACAGGTGAAAAGCAGAAAACATGAGAAGCGAAAGAATGAATTAGCATCAGTATATATATATATATATATATATATTTTTTTTTTTTTTTTTAAATCTTTTAAAGTAGAAGAAATCATTGATATCAACAGTAATTTTCCCTCAATATTAAATGCAAACCAAGCAACAAATTAGAAAAAGAGAATGATAACAAGTGTCTTCTACTTCTGATGTTCAAAGTAAAGATTTTTGGTACTGTCCATAATGGTCCACCATGAGGCATAGACCCAGACGTATCTAATGTTTGAAAATCCAGAAGTAACATGGCCCGAAAATGACAATAAAACACCATATAATATGTAGCAACAGTTTTATATACAAACATAGATTTTGTAGAACTTGTGATTATGATATATGTAGCTATATAAAGGTAACAATCATTCACAAAATACCTCAATTATTCATTTATCAACAAATGATACATATAGACATTATTAATTGTAGATGATGCAGATATTCTAACGTGCTTTGAAATATTTGACACATCCAAGGCAGTGCCCATGCTTCGTAACTGGGTTGTGCAAGGTACATGTCATTCCACTTAAATCAGCTACCAATTAATAACCGGTATCCCTTGAACAGAGAAGTTTCTCTGGCCCAGATGATGTTGCTAGAGAGGAACCACACCACACCACATCCCTCTCTCTTTCTCCTTTTTTCATATCATATTTTTCTCTTGTCTTTCTTTTGGCACACCCGTTTCATGCCGATGGCAAGTGCTAGGTCTAACTAACAACCGGGAAGGCCATATGCCATGAAAATGTCATTTTTAGCTGATTTGAGTGTTTTTCAAATTATAAGTGGAAGCTAAAACTCAGCAACTGCAGTTATGAAAAAAAAGGAGAAGCAAGCAAAACTTCTGCTTGACCAGTTTTCCTAAGCCCTAAGACTACCAAACAAGTAAGCAACCACATTGACATCTCTAAGGACTTTAGTCCCAGTACAGTATAAGCCTTGAATCCTATATATGCATTTCACAATTAAATTTTTGACACATTGATGCTATGCCCTGCTTGTAAAGGCGATGACCCTTGTGCTAAAGGTAAAGGGTTTACAACTTAATGACTTCCTAAAAATTCTTTTTGTGGTACAGAAAAATCCTCTATATCTTACAATCATGCAAGTTATAACAGCTTGAAATAGTGCTTATGTTGCTAACATCAAAATCTTCAAATCTAACAAATAAAAGTATGAGGCATTTCATCCCAAATTCAATGTGTATCATAGAGGTCAGAATAAGAGCAGCTGAGAAGGAGCTTAACAAATGAGCTTTTAGAAAATTCATGAACAAGATTAGGCCGATTAATACTTGGCATAACTATTTAAGATATGATTCTAAAGTTGAAAGACATTTTCAAACCACTCGACCTGAACAAAAATCCATTTAATAGTGGATGCTGAAATTCATTCCACGCAACTGCTTCCCTATTCGGGCACTACATCATTCTTGGTTTACTTTGCTCTTGACAGTGCAAGAAAAACAGTAAAAGAATCCAGCTAACTTACAGATGAAGGCATGGAATTATAGGGAATCTGAGTCAAAATACTAGAGGGTGAGCGTTGATGTCTTGGTAAGATTGCTTCTTTGGAACCAGGTAAGCAAGGTTTGACCAACGGAAATAGACTATTTGGTTGTAGACTAAAACTACATACATTAAGGTTCCTAGACCCCACTAACAAAACAAATAAAAATTATTAAGAAGTTGATAGTAAAAGTTTGCAACATAACTGATGGGGGATTAAGTAATTTCTTATTTGTTAACACTAAACAAGTATAAATCATAGTGACTTGTAAATCAAAGTTGACCGACTAAAGAGAATATAAGTTATGGAAATATCAGAAAAGCTGAAACTTAAAGCACAGTAAAAAAAAATGATAAATGGTTATGTCTCAAACGACCCTCTGGTATAGTTTGGCAAAATCAACTGGCATGTCTAAAGTGCACAGCACAAAGTCACAGTTAACCACCGATTGTTTTATCCTTTCAATTATGTAACATGATATAGCCTTTATAAGAAGCATGAAGAAGAAAGAACATAAAGTGCAAGGACAAAATATTGGCATATTCACTTTATTTTTAATAGAAAATTAAGAGAATGTTCACTGGGGAGTAAATATTCATTAAAATACTCCCCAGTGAACATGCCAATTATTAAAATACTCATTGACAATGGTTGAATTTCACCAGAGTTAATGAAGATAGCATCCTTGAGCTTTTCCTAGTTGCAACTACAGCACACAATGCTATAAGGCCAAAAAAGAAAAAATGAACATGGATTATTGAATAATAGGATATTGCAACAAACAGACACCTTCAATGATTAGATGGCCAGGACTGGGCACAGAGAAATTTAAGAGTGAATTCAAGTTACATGCAATTAAGTATCTCCAACTGTTGGTGTTATATCAACAGAATAAATGATATTGACCTTCAAAAGACTTGTCAAACAGCAAATATAGTCATATGATGATGCTGATTCTCCCTAATTACCATCAAGATCTTTTGATCATTATGAAGCAAAATAAGTTCAGAATGAAGGAAGCACAATATCAATGGTTTTTGTGAATATTTTTCACAAAGATGTGAATTTGGATAAATATTAGAACCTACGGGGAGTTCCTCGGAGTAAAAGCTATCTCTGTTTCCTACCAGCTTTGGACCACATTATCTCAGTCACCCTAAAATGACCAAACTATCATCAGTTTTTATCTTACATATCTTAAAGTTGTTTGAGAGGAACAAAAAACTACACCAGATATATATAGAGAGAGAGAGCATATAACATCCACAATATATGATAAGAAACTAACTAAATGGAAGAATATACGAGGCCGACGAGTGATAGGCTTGTTTCTGTTGTTGTAAGTTGCAAAACAAAACTTTCTCATCTTCTTAAATAACTAAAAATCGAAGACATGCATATCTCAAGTCAAACGGTTAAATGCCTCTGCAGAATCCTACATTCGGTTAATAGATTAAAGCCAACTATACATATATAATGTAATTTCAAATTTAATATTCTTGCCATATTATTGTTAGTTTTGCTTGCGTTTGTGCTAGTTTATTCAGGTTTATTGCTATCAAATCTTAACTATATGGGCAATCAAGAGTCAACCCAATCTGTACATATTATTAGCAACTCTAATATGTCAAATATCGGTATCGAACCAATAATGCATCTTTCTAGGTAAGTTCTATTTTTCTTAATCCATCATGACTTTTTTAAAAATAATTTAACATTGGTTACTTTGTTTCTTCCACAGGAATCTATAACGTGAATTCTAATTCAGTACACAAATGGCTCTGTTCCTGACCTAAGCAATGACAAGCAATACATATCTCACTTTCTTCAAGAGGTAACTGGTTTTCTCTTCATTTTCATCTGATGAGTCAGGCAACACCAGATGACTGCATGATAAACACAGATTTCTGTACTTGACAAAGCATAGAGCAAGAACCACGGTTTAAATCAAAGTGCTTCAGATCTCAAATTTGTTTTCATTGACCCCTCAAAGATAACCTACACCTGCAACTGAACCTCCTATACATGGGGTAGAGTTAATTGAAAAAGTAACATTCAACATTTTGTGCAGGCTATACTTTTAGTTTGACACACGCCCTTGAGAAGTTGTAAATATGTTGAATTATTCTTTTGTGAAACAAGTTCATATTCTTTTTCTGTATTTGTTCTTTCATTTTTGCCTTTCACTAAATAATAATATACAAACCCAAATCTTGGAAAGAAACCATCCTGTAAAGTTCAATCAGTGCAAAAACTTTTATGATATAACATTTTACTACAAACGTGTTTTAGGCCTGGGTTAGGTCCATGTTAGTGTGAGTTTTTCCAAGTTGTAAAAACACAAAAGATTAAAGGAAAGGAAATAGGAAATTTTCCTTTGCTTATCCTAGATGAACATTTGGTGTGGAAAAAGAAATAGGGAAAACAGACAAAAGATCTATGAACTTATCCTAGATGTACAAGGACATGTAGCTTGTTCACTATTCAGTAAATGGGTGGCCTTGTTTGTGCAATTCAGACTCAATTCAACCACAAATAAAAGGAAAAGATAGTTCCAAGTCGAAGATGCACCAAACTGTTGAGATGTGACTAGAAATTCTTCTATTCTACACAAGAAGGTGATAAAAATTCCCACTACATATAAGTTGGAGCAAGAAAAATGTCTGATACACTAAAATTATGCAATTAAGCTGTCTGTGATTTTGATTTAAACATAGTAGACACTGTTTTCAATATGAGCATTAAGAGATTGGGTAGATAAAACACCATACATCTTAAGTTTATCTGAACTGGAACAAGAGGATGTGAGAACTTGGGAGGACCAGGAAATGTTTTATAGATACATCAGTCAATATGTTCAGGACAAAGAGAGAGAGAAAAGAAGGTACAAACAGCAAAAGGGGAAAAAAACCCACCAAAACAAAAATTAATCTAACGAGTTGAGAGAAAAAAAATTGTTTATCATAATGAACACAACAGGAGACACTTTGAGTGCTTATCTATCATAAACAAAAGTTTTGACAAGATACAGAGGTCAATGAGTCCGGCAAAAAAATTAACTACTATGCAAGCAGCGAAAATTTAATACTAGGAACATGGATAATCTAGACACCCGTCTTAATACGAACAGGACAGTTTCTAAATGTACAACAACAGGAAAAAATAAAATTTCCGAGTTCAATGCAATGATGAAATAGTATGTCGAGTAGTGTCAAAAAAACAAAAATCCAGGGAAATTACATTGGTAACATAAGATCAGGATCCAAAGTTTAATTTTTGTGTGAGATCCCAAAAAACATAAAAAGGAGCCGAGACTGAGTTTCTACAGAAAATACCAAAAACATATATTTTCTTTTAATATTTAAATCTTCTAATAGATCAAACGCATCCATTTCCCTCAATACTTCAACATCTATGATAACAAAAACAGCAGATGTATAGACTGTAGCGTCTCGACCGCTGTTTTTGTTCTTTTGTTCTCATCTTCTGGTTGGTTGGTTTAAGAGCAAATAGATACAATTAAAGGAGGAAAAATAGAGGAAAATGGAACAAGAAAAGAAAGAAATGATCAAGAAGTTTTGCCTGCTGGTGATCTCCGGTGGGCACTGGATTGTTCTTCAGCGGGTGGGCCATCGATGATCTTCGAAGTAGATCAAATCCTACGGCGAGGCGAGGAGGAGAACACCGAGAAAACGGCGAAGCGGAGGATTCCGGCCCGTGATCGGTATTTATCGTGGAGACGTCAGTAAGGTTTGCTGATGAAACCCGATAAGCCGAATGCATCCGTTCGTCGAGTGGTCCGAGTCAACTAAACCGCCTCGATTTGATATCCACTCAAATGGTCCGGTTCGAGAAAGCAGTACGTAGCTGCCAAAGTGGCCGCGAACTTAATCACAATCCTTTGACGTGGACCGGTCGGTCTAAACCAAGCTGATTGTTTCTTAGACCGGCCGTCTCCGTTTCGAGAACGCAGAAAGTTTAATCGTCTCGGGAATCCTAAAAGTCATCTTCTGGTCCGAGTTAATCAAATCGATTCGATTCGGACCGGCCTGTTCCGTTCAACGATGTACTGCGTAGCTGCCGACGTGGCCTCAAGCCGGTAACCCCTTGGCACCGACTTCAGCCCACTGCCGGCTATAAATACCCCGACTTCGGGGGCGCCGGTTCAATTTCGAATCCTGCCTCTTTTCCTTCTCGAGGGTGCCTCCTCTCCTTCATCGTAGAACTCGAGGAAGGTATATCTGTGTTATGTAATGCATATTTTCTAGTTTTTCTTTTGATTTTCTCGAATCTGGGTTTCCTGAATCGTAGGTTGGTTTTGGATCTCGAGAGATGATCTTCGAATGTTCTGTATCTTGTCCAGTGAATATTCACTTGAACAGAGTGTCACTTCATGGCTGGTTAATATTTGATCTGCTCTATGCAGTTTGGTTGTTGTGTTACTGCTAAATATGTAAAGCACTTGCAACGTTTTGATGAGAAATTTCTGCCCATTACACCACCCTTGGGTGTGAAATGCCGAATACAATCTCAAAATAGTTTAGAGCATTTCTTCGATGGGGTTTAAGTTCGAAATAGGGTTTTATGGTGATTTCGTGTAGCATCCTGTCTGAATCATTTTCTATTTTGCATAAGATTTAGATGTCATTGTTATTTCTGTTCAGCAGCATGAGGTATTGGATCTTTATCTTCAGAAATTGAATAGCGGTTACAAGCGCTTTTCATGTAGGTATTTTCCTCATAATTTATTATATGACCTTTTATCATGCTTTTTATTTGCTGAATCGAAGTTGTTATCGAGGAATTTTGGAAGTGGAATTTGGACGTTGTCGATCTAGTGGCTTTAAAAGATTAGACTTAGGTTAATCAACCTTTTTCACTTTTTATTCATGTTCTTGTATGTTTGTTTTGATATATGACAACAGAAACGTGATTGTTCTGATATTCCGATGCCATAAATGTCTATTTTAGGACTGATAATATAATATATTTTGATCTAAAATTGAGTTAGAAACTCAGAATAGCACTTGGCGAATCGAGAATCTCTAGGGCCTCTAGGATTTTGAACTGTTTTCAAATCAAAACTAGCAAGTATAAAGGATAACTAGAAGAAATTTGAAGTCCGGAGTTGGACCGAGTTTAACTGCTCAAGTTTTATATGTGAAGATTGCAAAAATATTATTCATCTATCAAGGAAATAATCCTTCAGAATTTAATATCAACTTCCAAGATCCCCTTATGATTTAAAGATGGTTCAAAGTGTTAGTCATGGTATTTGTTTTATTAGATGAAATACAAATTTTGACGATGAAGCATAGTTCTGATTAAGGGAAAGTTTCGAGTTTATTCCTCCTCAAAAATATTAGAGCAAGTTATGTGAGATTGGTGAAAGGAATGATGGCTGGTTATACATTGGAATTTGATGCCCCTATTTCCTCCTCACTTGGTGTGAGGATAACAAGGAGCTACAATGACGACTTTGTCTATGTGCAATAGTGTTTCCTCTGTACATTGGAGTGTGTTTCCTCTATGTGAAATAGTGTTTCTACTTTGTCTATACATATTTTTAAAAATTACAGTTATCGAAGTATTTTTTTTCTCCTTAGATTTTGGCTTATCTGGGATTCTGACCTCTTGTGTGCCTGAGGATTACAATTTTTTTGCGAAAAGAATGTTGAGCTGCTGCTGCTTGGGATATTGACTTTTTCGTCTAAAGAATTTAATTTTTTTTTCGAGGTTTCTTATTGTTTTCCAACTTATTGGAAGAGAATCATTAATTAGGTTCTTGAAAGAGCCAAATTGAAGATCATTTTGATTGAATTTTTTTTATGAGTTTTTATTTTTTTGAGATTTTATTATTATTATTTTTTGCAGCAAAGTTTTGGTTTTTGTCTTACGATTATATTTATTTACCGACGTATTTATTTGGCTTGTCGCTAACGATTTTGATTTTTATTATTTACTTAGCTTTTTTCCCTCAAAAGGAATAACCGAGTATTTCTAATCTCTGGATGGTGGTACTGAAATAGGATCCTACATAATTTTCTACGCGTGCATGGCTTAAACGTGGCACCAGCCTGCTCTGTCAGCGAAGGGCAGCAGCGTATTGTACTGCCCACTGGCTGCTCCGGTGACAAGGCAGGTAGAAAGCGAGTAAATATGTAGGTTTACGGTTTCTTATACTCACAGATCCAACTTACATATGTAACTACTCAACAGTCGTTAATTTCTGGTCCCAAGCTACGGCCGTTGTGCCGCCGTTAAGCAAAACCACGTTAGGAAGCATCGCCATAAGGTCGGGTGGATCTTACTTGTCTTGGTTCAGGCAGGGAACACCTTTTCCCTGTACCAAATAGTTGGCCTCAACCTAGTTCTTTCTGTAGGCCCACCTGTCTACGCAGAAGCTTGTGTTCCCTGACGCGTTCCAGACATACGATTCACCCATAACACCGTTTGCAAGTTAACGTTATTATATGTCCTCATTTTTTGTCCATCCGGGATATGCGCCTCGTAGGTTCGCTTCCCGATCCTCCGATCATTGATTTTTCTTCCCAATCCCTCGGGTTTTTCTTCTCGCTTTCCGTCTCTCTCATTTTCCCTTCTCGATTCTTGATCTGTTCTTCGTCGTCTTCCCTTTGATCGATCCGTTTCCATCCGTTTCTGGTGACATTCGTGTGGTTCTCAATGCGTTAGGCATCGGTTCAGGGAGTAATTGGCGAGGCGCTCGATGGCGGAGGGATTGGCGAGGGGGAACGGGCAACTGGCCAAGATGGACTCAACCGAATCCAGATGGGCCGCCCGGGACCAGGAGGATTCGGAGGACGATTCGGAGGAGGAAGGGGAGGAATCGTCGCGGAGGATGAGCCTGTATTCCGATGAGGAAGAGGACAATGTGGAGCAGAGGCTGATCCGCACCGGCCCCCGGATAGATTCCTTCGATGTCGAGGCTCTCGAGGTCCCTGGTGCACACAGGAATGACTTTGAGGTTAGTATTGGTTCTCAAAATGATAGCTTTCTTGAATTTTTCATGTTGGCTTGCATCATATGTCAATATTATCCTGCTGGTGATTGTGCAAGAAATTTGCCAGCTCAAGTAAATTCAATTTTGTTTTCTGAGGCACGTCAAAGGATTGATTCTTTGATTAACGAAACAGTTTATGCTAGTCTCAACATTCTAGATTTAGACTTGCTTGCTTTAAAGAACCATCTTTTTTGGAAAAATGTGTTTGCCTGCAATAATTGCTTTCTGAAGTCGTTCTGTTTAATTGTGCAGGATGTTAGTCTGGGAAGACAGATAGTGCTTGCACTTCAGACACTTGGAGTTGTATTTGGGGATGTTGGGACAAGCCCATTGTACACTTTCGATGTCATGCTTAATAAGTATCCTCTTATTGAGAAGGAAGATGTTCTAGGAGCACTCTCTCTTGTTTTGTATACATTGATTCTCATACCACTTGTGAAGTACACCTTGGTTGTTCTTTGGGCCAATGATGATGGTGAAGGTACGCTAGGAGTCATATGTGTGGATCTTGTTTTATGCAAGTCTTCTTTTCACTAGGAGGTTATTTTAGTGTCTTATCATTATGCTTCACCTTTTGCAGGGGGGACCTTTGCTTTATATTCTTTGATCTGTAGAAATGCAAAGGCCAGCCTTCTTCCAAATCAATTGCCTTCTGATGCTCGCATATCGAGCTTCAGGCTCAAGGTTCCATCAGCAGAGCTGGAAAGGTCTCTAAAACTCAAGGAGTATCTTGAAAATTCATTAACACTCAAGAAGCTGCTTTTGATTTTGGTTCTCTTTGGTACTTCTATGGTGATTGCTGATGGTGTTGTCACTCCAGCAATGTCAGGTTGTAAGATTATCTTTCTTGAAAAATAGATACTGCTAGTATGCTGGCCAACATTTGTGAACAGAACATTAAAAAAAAACATCCTATTGTTTGGCTTAACTAATATATGTCATATATTTGTTTTTCTTTTAAAATCATATTTTATTTATTTTTTGTAAATTGCAGTTATGTCAGCATTCAATGGATTGAAGGTTGGAATTTCTAGTGTTGAACAAGGTAATAATGTGGTTTTAATTCTTTTAAAGCGTAGGCATGTTCCCACTATCATTCAAGCTGTGCTAAATGGATTTGTTGTTAATATGAAAGTAATCCCTTTGTGTGTTTGAAGTCGGTTAAGATTTCCCAATGCCTTTTGAGCTCATTTCATTTTTTTATACAATTTCTTAACTGCTTATGATAAACAATGTTTACAATAAGGGGTGACATGAAGCATAAATAGTCTAAATTTGTGCTATTCCAGCCTTTCTCGTTATATATGTATCTTTAAGAGTATATGGATGTCTGGTGCTTTTTGGTTTGAAGTTTTTATTTGTTTACCATTGTACTGAAAGTGTCCTATAGTGGCTGAGATCTGGAATGAGTTTGACAATTATAGTCATCCTAGTGCCAATGACCATGGTGTCATGGTTTGGTTGCTCCTCAGTAATCTAGATGACTAGAGTTTGAGTTCTGGAAACTATTTTTAACTGCAGATTTAAACCTTTGTATGTTGACCTTCTCTAGATCCTACATCGCGAGAGGCTTATGCACTTGGCCGCCCTTAGAGTTGTTGTCTTAGTACTTCTTTTAAGGTCCTTAATACTAAATTCTAATGTTGGGCTAGTGTGGTTGTCCATATCTATGGTTCTCTAGAATTTGAAGTATGATCATGCAAATGCCAAATTTTCTAAAAGGCTTAGAATAGAATTCTACAGAAAGCCTATCTGGTCTTGAACAAATTGAAGGTTAATGGGTGAAAGTGAGTGAGTTAGTGAATATATAATCAAAATATTTAGTAAGGTCTTGGTCCAAACCCAATTTAACTTAATAACATCAAGCTTTCCCAGAGACAATTTCGAATTGACAAAAAAAGAAAGATATTGTGATTTGTGATTCTTTACAAACATCACATTACACGAAAGAGAAAGGGACTATCGCACTTAGATACAACAAATATTATATTCAATATGTGGCATATGTTTGAATATACATGGTTATAAGAAAAATAGAAGATGATCCTTAACCATAGAAAAGCGAGATTATAGATTATAAAAGAACAAATTATGAAAAGTAGGAGTAGACAGTCAAAGTATGATGAATTACTTTTGTCAGTTGTAAAAGTGGTCAATTGATGCTGGATATCTAATGGCCAACTAATATGCTATTTTTGGTATCATTAGATGTGATGTGTCAAGTATTTTTAGAAATTATGGAGAGATTTACATAAAAAGGAAGCATAACTTCCTGCAGAAGACAAGGAAAATAAAGGGGTGTTGTGCTTGAGAGTTTGGTAAGTAAAAACAACAAAGAAATTTATGCTTTTTAAGAAAACATAACAAATAGAACTAGGCTTATTGCAAATTGAATTTTCTGAACTCTGTATATGTGACCAATCCTGTTTTCGTTCATTAATAATGAAAATGTTCAACCCAGTTTTCAGCACAACTTAGGATATCTGCCTCACTCTGTCGGACTGGGTAAGTTGGATAGGTTGGAGAATCTTTTTGCCACCCGTAACCCATTATGACAATCAAAGAAAATGGCAACAACCAATTATTGTATCAAGATCTTCCAGACAATTTTAATGTAGCTTTTCTCACTGTGAACACCCAGGCAAAGTACGCCCCATCAGGTGCTTTCTTTAATCCATGATGATTTTGATGATGTTTAGTACCTATTATATCGAAGCTTAAACTGGAGCTTGAAAATCAGATTTTGCTTGTTTGTGATGTCTTTCATTTTTCTATGATTGTTTATCAGTTTACTTAATTGCTTAACCGTGCAACCTTTTTGCAGATGAAGTGGTGATGATTTCAATTGCATCTCTTATTGTCTTGTTCAGTGTTCAGAGGTTTGGAACAAGCAAAGTGGGGCTTTTAGTGGGTCCTGCATTATTCATATGGTTTTGCTCACTTGGAGTCGTAGGAATATGCAATCTTCTTAAGTATGGAACATATGTTTTAAGAGCATTTAGCCCTGTTTATATCTACTACTTCTTTAAAAGAAATCCGACTCAGGCGTGGATGTCTCTTGGGGGTTGTCTTCTTTGTGCAACTGGTAAGTAGTAAGTTTCTAATTATTTATACCAAAGCCGAAGAACAAGTATACTACAGGTGACTTCGTTACCACCATTAAGTTTTGTTTTGTCATCAATTCATGAAAAAACAACAGTATCTTCCGTTGCAACAGGTTGAATTTTTGGGGCAAGCTTTCTATACAATTATTTTATACTTGGCCTATGTCTGCAGAAATGCATCCTTAATCATGTTTCTACTCTGTTTCTCAGGAATAAGTGCAACTTACTATGACCAAACAAACATTTTCGGTTATTTATTACATCTGTAAAGTTTAAATGATTGAGTCATAAGTAAATCTTTTCCTGTCATTGGACATTCATGATATAGTATGCATATAATAAATATTTTGGCTATAGTTGTCCAGTATTTGCCTATCATCAAAACAAGTAATCAGCCTAATAATTGGATCTCAGTACCAATTTGGTAATCTGATTTTGGTTTACCACACGGTTACTATTTTCATAAATAGCCAAAATCATATCTAGCCATGTCAAACAGTCAAATCCTGCTGTTGTTTATGAGGATTATTACTGAGCAGGTCATCAACCATATTGAGAACTATTATAACCTCTATTGATATAAATGAACCCAAATAATTTTTGAGTAAACTGTGCAATTCTCCTTGAGTAAGCAAAAACTTGATTATATTTGATGTGTTCACAAATGTAGTCTTGACTCTTAACCATGGAGTTCAGTTCTATGGCACTGTGCCAAGATGCAATTTTCATTAGTGGCAGTTCACAGTTACATAGTTAGTAGCAGTTGGCAGCATATATCTACCATGATACAATATGTTTACTATATTTACCATCTTCATGTATAAGTTTGGAAAATTTATGTGATTGTTTTCACACTTGAACTTTCAACTTTTTAAGTTACTGAAGAATCAATCACCTCAACCATCATCACAGTAAGAAAGGAAGAAAACCTTCAGGTTGCATTGAACACACAACAGTGGGATCCATAATTCCCAACTATTTGAGTTTGCTAAGATGCCATAAAAATAGGATGTTATGGCATAGGCTTATATACTCTAAAGTCAGCTCAGTATTTAGTCGATATGAATTGGGGCTCTTGACCATAATAAACATGTTTTTTTATCCTTTTAAGCTTAGGAATCCCAAGTATTTACCACTATCAAGCTGAACTTAATAAAACTTGACAAAGTAACTGATGTGGCAATATGATTGAATATATGTATGTTCCAGTAATGGTATCATGACATGGAGATTATGTGAAGGAAAAACTGAAATCTTTAAATTACTCACTACAAAGACTTCTGTAGAAATTTTTCTCAGCTCCTCTGTTGTTCAACATTATTTAAAACTGTTATATAAAACTAAGTGATCAATGTGGTTGAATTCAGGGTCCGAGGCAATGTTTGCTGACCTTTGCTATTTCTCTGTTAGATCTGTCCAGGTAAAGCATCGGGAACTATGGATTTTTATCCTCTTTTTTCCCTTCTCAAATCTCTCAAAACCTCATATTATATTTTTACGTGTTCTGATTACTTTAGCTCCTCATTGCAGCTCACTTTTGTGTTTCTCGTTCTGCCATGCCTTCTTTTGGGATACCTTGGTCAGGCTGCATTCCTTATGGAAAATTTAACTGAAAAGCAGCAGGTCTTCTTTTCATCTATCCCGAGTAAGCTAGATCAATCTATTTCTTGGGTTTGTTACTCTTTCTTTTCTCTCATATCTGCAAGTTCATACTTTGGCCTCTGTGTGATTTGATTGTTACATGACCATTATTATTTTAGCAGTATTACAATTTTTATCAACAAATTAGGTCTAAGCTTGAGTTTTGGCTCTGTTTTTAACGTTCAGCAATATATCAGGACATGACTGCTATGTACAATTTCAGGTGGAGCTTTCTGGCCAGTCTTCTTCATAGCAACTATAGCTGCGCTAATTGCAAGTCGGGCAATGACAACAGCAACTTTTTCATGCATTAAACAATCAATAGCTCTTGGTTGTTTTCCTCGACTTAAAATCATTCACACATCTCGAAAGTTCATGGGCCAAATATATATTCCAGTGATGAACTGGTTTCTGCTGGTTTCGTGTGTGGCATCTGTTGCTACCTTTGGAAGCATATATGAGATTGGCAATGCATATGGTGTTTATTCCTATCCTTTGCTTGTCTTTTGTATTAAAAGTATATTTTCTAAGCCTTAATTTTCACTTATGTTTTGTTCTAAAAATACTTTTAATCCGGAGGGCCTTTGGTTGAGCATAAAAATTATGGATAATTTGTTGGTTTTGGATTAAAAAATCTTCTGATGCATTGGGATATAGGATATTGGTGTGGGTCAAAGGAACTTTACCAAGAAGTCAATACTTTTTGTTTGGATCACCTCTTTAAGTGATTTGATATAAGCAGTTATTCAGTTAGATAGCTAAGACTAACTTAAAGAGTGATTAGCACTAGTAAGACATTGTCCGAGGTCTCCACTCTCCACTTCCTGAATGGAAGAATAGCCTAAAATAGTATATTGGGAAGTTTTGGAATCTGTGCTCTTTTTCTAAGAGAATGCTTATTGCTAGTCTTTTGACCTTAGTAAATTGATTGGAAAATCATGTCAGGGAAAAAATAATTTTTTTCATTTCATTTTAAGCAGGTTTTCCTCTCTATTGGATATGGTGCCTAAGTAGAAGTGTTTTGATTCAGTTTACTGGAGATTCTTTAGTATTTGCCGCTATAAACTTTTGATCAGGAAGTGTAAAGATCATGAGACTGTCTACTATTATATATTTCCATTGACAACAGTTCTTACCATTTCATTATACTTTTGTTTCCCTTTTTCTGTATTTTCTAAGATTTTTTTTTCTTTCACTGACCAGAGTAGATCATTCATTAGAATATATGTTCCCTGTTGGCTTCCTTTATTGATATAGGTTTATTCTGCAGGAATTGCTGAGCTTGGCGTGATGATTATGACCACAATCTTAGTAACTATCATTATGCTTCTTATATGGCAGATCAACATTACGTTTGTGTTGTGCTTCTTAACTTTGTTTCTGGGGTTGGAATTACTTTTTTTCTCTTCAGTTTTGGGCAGTGTGGTGGATGGAAGCTGGGTGATGTTGGTTTTTACAGCAGTGTTGTTTTTTATAATGTACATATGGAATTATGGCAGCAAACTTAAGTATGAAACTGAAGTGAAACAGAAGCTTTCGATGGATTTGATGATGGAACTGGGTTGTAACCTTGGCACTATTAGAGCCCCTGGAATTGGCTTGGTTTACAATGAGCTGGTTAAAGGAATCCCTGCAATCTTTGGTCATTTCCTGACCACCTTGCCAGCAATTCATTCAATGATCATATTTGTCTGCATCAAATATGTGCCAGTTCCTGTAGTGCCACAGACTGAAAGGTTTCTCTTCAGGAGGGTCTGCCCTAAAAGCTATCACATGTTTCGTTGCATTGCTCGGTAAGATTCACATACTAGACTTTGGAGATGTTTATATCATGATCATGGGTAAAGACTGCATGACAAAAATAAATGATGAGAAAAAGGTAGAATTTGTAAAACCATGCTTGTTTTCTCTCAATTCTTGAATAGGGATCTGTCAGTCAATGAAGTTGGAATCTGGATTAGTCTGACTGCGTGACCCAACAGGGTGAATTTGCATCTTGGTAAAAATTGACAAAAAAATATAAAATGTCTTAGAATAAACACAAAGGTAATCATCTAAAATTAAGGAACTAATGAAAGGATAACTATCTATGCTGTTATTGTTTTAAGATGTTTAAAATTATTTAAACAGGCTTTTCATATTAAAATTACTCCTTAAGAGGACAACACAGTCACATTGCTTGATCTGGGTTGAGAACACCCTGTCATTGATCTGGGCTGATCCTAGATCTGAAGCTGGTGGGGCTCAAAATGTTGAATAAACCAACTTTCGACTTCTGTTAAAGTTTATTTGGATTTGGATTGGCTGACTGTTTTAGACCATGAATAAAATACTTATGATTAAAGTTGTGCCAAGCAACTGATACAGGATGCTAAGACTATTGATTTGAGGAGTAAAGATAGCTGATGTTACTGATGGCTACCACATAGTGCCTCAACTTAGACGGTCCCTTCTGGGATCTCTTTTTTGGTGGTGGCATCCTCCATGGGTCAACAACATATCTCTGGATAGGGGACCAAATGAAGATTCTTTGGTTAATTTTGGTTCTTGATAACTGTGATCTATGTTAGAATAAAAAGAAACTGCTTTTTTTCAGTTGGATTATAAGGATGAGGTTAGACCTCTCGGGTGATCTAAATTTGAACAGTAAGATTTCATGATGAAAAACAATTTGGGTTAGGTTAAAATTATATAATATGTATTTTTTTTTTCATGAATTCTTTGTGATTTTTGGGAAACAGGTCATTGATCTCAAACAGCTACATGTCATCGTAAATTTTTCTTTAGCACACGTCTGACATATTCAGTGTTCAAAAGTTTCCTCTTTTTTATAAAACACAGAGAGGAGGACTGATGTGTTGGTCGGTCACCTTGCCCTGGTCACTCGGTTGGTCGGCGGTCATGTGCAGTTGTTCAACACTATTTCAATTAATTTGTCTGCTATTGCTTAGTTATATTTGCTCGATGTAGATACGGCTACAAGGATGTGCGGAAGGAACATCACCAGACATTTGAACAACTTTTGATTGAAAGCCTTGAGAAGTACATTCGTCGAGAAGCCCAAGAGCGTTCACTGGAGAGTGATGAGGATGCTGACACAGATTCTGAGAAGGAAGTTTCTTGTTCAAACATTCTTGTGGCTCCCAACGGCAGCGTCTATTCCCTTGGTGTTCCACTCCTGGCTGGTTATAGCCCTATTGACAAGACACTCTCAGAAGTAAGTACTTCTTTTGATGAGCCACATAATGAGGTTGTGGCAGATGCGCAACAAAGCCTTGATCGGGAGCTTTCATTCATACACAAGGCAAAAGAGTCAGGGGTGGTTTATCTTCTTGGGCATGGTGACATTAGGGCTAGAAAGGAATCTTGGTTCATCAAGAAGCTGGTTATAAACTACTTCTATGCTTTCTTGAGAAAAAATTGCAGAAGAGGTATTGCATCGTTGAGTGTTCCCCATACAAACCTGATGCAAGTGGGCATGACTTACATGGTCTGATCTCCCAGTTGCTGCCTTTTTCATGTTGGAGTTAGATTTTAACAAATAGAGTTTCTTTCACATATGTTTGCGTTTGTTTTGAAGGGTGGCTTTATTTGTAGTCTCAGCCGACCTGGATCTTTGAATGCTAACAAAGCTTTTTCTTTGCCATATCCAAAGAGTTGTTTGTAGGCTGCTGTTATCTGATTGACGTCTGTTCTTTCGTCCATTCACCACGACATGGGCTTATTCGCTCATTTATTTCATTCAACTTCTCCCCCCCTTTTTTTTTTGTTGTGGTAGAAAATTGCTCTTGATGATGTTTATGTGATCAAAGTGCAGGCAATGAACAATAAGCAGTCATCTATTCTCTCCCTTTTTGTTGTGGTAGAAGGGCTTGCTGATGTTTTATATACGCTGCAAATGTCTTTGCACGTATCTTTCGATAATTCAAAGCACCACCAGAAAAACCAGACATTTGTGCAGGGTGTCATTCCAATGTTGTGGGAGCCCAACCCCCCCAACCCATGTCCTGATGGCGACAAACCGACTTGGACAAACACAACCTTCGAGGGAGCTTTGCACCCCAGCATTCTCGGTCTATGAGCTAAGAAACGGCACTCGAGTCTAAGCATTAGCAGACCGAGACAATCTTATCTTGCCAAGAATCCTTCCTCTGTTCCTACAAGCTCAATGTATATCTGATGCTAACTTGCTCTGTCCGCAGCAGATGAACCCCAGCTAAGCATCTCGATGATACTCTCTGCTTCATCACTCCTATACTCCCATGAATAATGATGCTTAAGCTTTTGAACGTAGCTTCAATGGCGCCCGCTTCCGATTAGTGGAGACACACGTGCCAAGTTGCTGGCGAACTGCATGCAGAGTCTTTTTAAAACTCATGTAATGGGTGTTAATCATTGCATTGCTCCATAGAATATAGCAGATGGGAGAGTGGAGTTAGTGTGGCGTCGCCGTCGCCTCTTCAAGAACTTGGAAAGCTCTCGAAATGCTCCAGAAACGTTTAATCTAATCATCATTCCCAACCTTCACTTTGGACTATCAAAATCAAACAAGTCATCCAGAGACCAGGTACGGCAATGCATCACTCTGCTCCTTAAAATATGTCAACTGGGAATGGTGATCAGGTGTGGCGTTCTCCCTTCCAAATCATGCAGTGGGGAAATGCTTTCCGTCCTCATGTTTATAATTTCTTTTATATTTTTTTTTCAGAACATTTAAGTCTTTTTCATTATAAGGATGAACAAGAAGAAAATTCTTTTATATTCTTTACTTTATTACTATTATTTTTTTACGATGTGTCTGTCCCATTGACATCGTAATATAGTGAACATTTCTTAATATTAGCCATGTGTTTTTATAATTTTAACATTTTACATGATTGCATTCTATTAGCACAAAATTATCAAACACGTTTAATCAATGACGTAGTGATCTTAGTGGGACCGATGTATCAATTCACTTACTTCTATTGCTAATTACGTGCTTATATGATTTAGCGCATTTAGAATAGTGGACAGTAATGGACTATTTTACTTCCATTATGAGACAAAGGATGGGCATCATTCTTCACACTCTCCGTATCAACCTACGCCACCCAAACACCACATCAACATTCCCTTTCCCTGGAAATCCAGGCATGCAATTCCAAGACCCAACTTAGATCGGTTGGACTAAGAAAAAGATCATATCGACAGCAAGCGGAGCAAACTTAGCAGCGGAGGAGGCCAAGGGATCCTTCTCCAGCAAGAAACGGATGACGCTTGTCCACCACCAAACCTCGCAAAAGCAAACTGGGCATTTTGATGGTGCTCTCCTCCCTTCACCTCACCCAAGGCTGCTGCTGCTGCTGCTGCTTCTCTTTGTGTTGATCAATCTCAGAGAGAAGAAACGTGTTCTATTAGAAGATAAAAATACTGGAGAGTTTGAATCATTTACTGTATCTTTATTCTCCTTGATCTTATCCGATCACTGAGATGCATGAATTAAGGAAGTGGAGCCATCCCTCGAGAAGTTTACGACACACGAATAAGAAAAAAAATACAGGAAAATTCGCTATGTTTGGGTCCAATCTTTGACTCTCAAGCACGCGTAATCTGCAGAGTCTCACCAACTTCCCACACAAAACAAGCTTCACGTTCTCCACACCTAATGCTGAACCATAACAGTATAAACAAATATATCAGTAAAATAAGGGAGCAAGTGTCCCATAAACAAACACCAAAACCGAGCACAAAGAGGAGGTGCAAACAAGGAAGATCCAATTGCTTCTCACCAACATGGCATGCACTTGGCTACCTTCCCCTGTATTTTAATGCCACACAGGTCTTGTGATAATCTACTCATTTAACCCTAACATTCCATGGGCCCATGAGACAGCAGATGGGACTTGTCTGTTTGATATAACAGACATGGCATTACATTAAGAACTGGCATGGCCATGGACACACCCAGGAGATCCTAGTTTCCATTTGAGCAAGCTGGCATTGCCCACTAATAGATGGAGATGATGATGACTATCGATATCTTGTGGTCCTCGGTCCAATCTGTCACCCTTGGATTGATGACGTTGAAGATGTGACAATGGTGGAGCAGATGGAGCCATGAGTTTTTAATGTTCTTGCTATGATGCCTTGCACCAAGCCACCATGCAATGTCTTTGAAATGTACCATCAGGCAACAAGATGACCGGATTCCGTTCGTGGAGGCTTTGCTCCTCCTTCTCCTTCCTGTATAGTACACACAATTGAACATAGAACAAGTCATCGACAGCTATGAAAGAAGTTCTTCTTTTAGCATTTGTTCCTCAACAATTGTGTGATAAGACTAAGAAAAACATCCATGTCCTCGTGCTTACATGCGTCAACTAGCAAAAGGACTTCATGAGGCTGCATAATCACTAGAAAACTTGCAATACCAGCAACAAAATTCCAGTGGAGCTCTCAAACTTGTACTTCTCTTTCTATATTACCAAGATCCAATTTTTAATGTTGACTTGATGCAGTTGCCGAATCCACTTTGACAATGTCTTCTCTCCAATATGTAGCTGTCGTCTGTCTCATGGAGTGCCATGTCTCTCACATACAAGGGCAGGTAATGCAGGTGCAATTTTCAATACAACATACTTGACCAAGAAAGAAACTGATCTCCTTCTGTCTCCTGGGCATGAAAAGCACTTACATCCCACCAAGATTATTTCATGAGACATGCATGGAAAAGTTCAACATTGGTTCAACATCAAGCTTAAGCAACCATGGAAAATACCACGAAGGAACATTGGATTCACAAGAGATGTAGCAGTCAAAAATTTCTTCAGCATTGATTACGATATGGCGAAAGAACGATTAGTATTTGTAGTCATAGACGATGACTTCGACCAAGAATCGCAGCTCGATTATCTGGTTGATCCTGTCACCTGTGGTTACTTTGTCATGGCTGCCGTAGATTTCCAAGCTTAAATTATGTTAGTTCTTCCACTCAATGTGCCGAGCTTTTTCTCCTCTCTGCTCCTCAAAATCTGGTCTGACCAGATTTGTGGATGGAATGGATCACCACCAACTCTTCAAAATCTTGTCCGACTTGATTTGTCATCAGATGGATGAAGGAATCATAGCCAAGACTAAATCTGTTGAAGAAGAAGGTTCCCATTCATTTCTAATATGATTTGGCCACCGATAATATTACACCTTAAATGGAACATTAAAACGTGAAAGATATCTATTATGTGTATGCAATACATATTCTGTAGAGAAACATTTTTATCAAGTGTTCAAAATGAATGCTAACTAACATGGGTTGAACTTTACATCAAGCTCTGAAACCACTAAACAAGATTCATATCCAATAACATAATGTCAATGCCCAAGTTGGTCTCATGGTCTTATTGGATGGAAAACCATTTAGTGCACCTGGACCTAACAAGATTCCATGGATCTCACACTTACCTCCTGTTGAAATTTTCCCCTGTTCTTATGAGATACACACAGCATGAAACAAGATCAAGTTTGAATATTTCTAGTGGGATCTGAACGTTGACTATCAAAAAGTAAAACAAATATCTCGATCTAAACTGTTCTTTCTTTTCTTTGTTTCTGAGTGATGGCTGTCAACCACAGCCTTAGTTTTTCTCTTCTTCTTTTTTCCATTTATTAGATTTGAATTTGGGTCAACCAGTTGTGTCATGTCGAACTATGTTCCTCCATCTTTTCCTTAGCCAAGTGCAGAATTCCATGATAACGTAATGCTGATGGTAAATAAATTTCCCAATGAGAAGTATAATCCATTATTCTCTGTTATAATGGTAAATAAATTTCATAATGATAACATCATATAATTTTGAATTTGAATCACAGTATTATTTGTCATTTTGGTGCATTTTTAACAGTCCACTTTGATGTCAAATACTCATAAATACATTATAATTATAACCATTATAAGCACAAATTAAAACCTTGCCAATAGGAAAATGGTGGCCCGATTCAGCCAATGGCTTAATCATATAGGAAAGATAATGAACTTTCATCTGTTGCCAACAGTGCAAGCAAAATCCTATCAGACTCTACCATGAGTCCGAAATGGACCCTCAGACATGGAAGTCTTCCTATTGTGACAACCACAAGAACATGCTAAGTTTCAGTGGTGAGTCTCATGTGCATCCACATCACTATTCAATTCCTATGGTTCACAAATCTCTCATCCACACCAACCATTACAAGTCTATATCAAGATGCGCTCAAAGCACCCTACTCTCATATACATACATATTATCCCTAGTCTAATTATGAGAATGCAACGGAGTAGAGTTGAGTAGGGTAGGATAATAGGAACTAAGATCTTTGTCGTGGCGGAATATTATGGTTAGATTTATTGGTGAGTGTGTTGGATTCTCTCTATCTCTCTCTGTCTCTCTTCTCTCGATTCTCATTCACACATTCTGTTCTCCTCTTTCTCTCGTCACGGTATCGAGATTATTCTACTCCTGTAAGGTTATCTCATCTTTCCATGTGCATGCAATGCGTCGGCCAATCCAACAAGAATCTACTTCGGGTGGTGGGTGGCCTGGCCTCCTGGGCCCCACCCCACCGCCACACTCATGCTTCGACCAAAAAGCCTTTCACTCTCCCTTCTTCTTCGCTCGCACCTTTTATCCGGTCCTCAAAGCACTGTGTTTGAATGCTCGAGAAACTACTCGTGCTCACGACTGCTCTTTAACCATTACGACATAACCATCGATGGGCTAAGTATGAGAGCAAGCAGCATGAAAGACCATGTTGGAGTTGTTGCTCCATCCATGCCACCAAAGCCTCGAGAGGTATCATTACTGCTTTACTTAAAAGGGTGGAATGAGAGACAGAAGCGACGTCGAATGCATATCCTGACATCATCTTCTTTAGATATGATGTAGAATACTTGGGTTTGAGGAGAGAATAATTGTGAGCGACTAGTGGAGATCCCTCGGGAGACTACAAAATCCCTTTGTCGTTTGTTCCCCTCTCCCTCAAGCGTGATTGCCTTCTTCTTTATCTTCAGAGAGAGAGAGAGAGAGAGAGAGAGAAACAGTAGCAGGGATCTGTGAGCTGCCCACATGGGTGAGCCCATCGGCTGTCCTCTTAAAGCAGTGGCACGCCTGGGCCTAACGGCAACTCTGCAGAGAGAGGAGCAGCGACGAGACCTAAAATAGAGTCTCTCTCTCTCTCTCTCTGTGGTTACTATACATACACAACATCACATGGTGGGTGTTGTCACTTTCCTGCGGGAATTCCTTTCTTTTAAGGAAGAGGAGGAGGGAGGCTGCTTTGAACTGTAGAAAGAAGCAGAGGGAACAGAGACAAAAATTAAAAGGAAAAGAAAGGCGAGTGGCAGTCGCAAGGATTCTTCTCCTGCCTCTCAATTGCCTCGTTTCTCCCGCTCACGACTCTTCCCTCGGGATTCCTGCTGCCTTCCCCTTGCTTCTGCTACTTATATACTCCATTCCTTCGGCGACCTTGTTCCCGCTGTATGCCTAATCCGAATACTTGGAACTACTCTTTCTTGGCCGCTGCAACCACAGGAAGTCTGTGTTCATCTCCTCTCGGGACCCATCTCTCTCTTCTCTCTGCTTCTACCTTAAAATTCTCTCTGGATATCATTTGTATCTGGAGTTGCAGTTGGTACGTGAGGAAGTAAGAAGATGCACTTCGATGGAGAGAAGTCGAGCATCGACTCAGGCGAGGAATGGCTACAGGTAGGTTGGTACCGATGTTTCCTTCCCTCCACTAGCCCACATGTGGCATCTGTCCCTCACTACCTCTCTCGCTCTATCGCTATCGCCATCAGTCAATAATACTGCATGCTTGTCTTTGTTGTGTAGCTCTTGTCAGGGAACCTTCTCTGGTTTCCATCATTCACACCTCTCCAGCCCTAGCTTTCCTCTCTCCTGCTTTCTCTCAGATCTCAGAGCTCCTTGGTTCAATTTTCTCTGCAGATGATGGGTGAAAGGCTTCGGATCACTGCAAAGAATAGCAGTAACACCACCAGCACCACCACCACCACCACCAACACCAACAACAGTAGCAGTACGAGTAGTAACACCAACAAGGCCAACATGGTTCGTGCCGATTCCATTACTTCCAATGCTGCGAGGGTTGCTGACAAGCCATCAGCGCAAGATCATCCGCAGGCGCCCCTGAGATGCCCTCGCTGCGACTCCTCCAACACCAAGTTCTGCTACTACAACAACTACAGCCTGTCTCAGCCACGGCACTTCTGCAAGGCGTGCAAGCGGTACTGGACGCGAGGCGGCACGCTCCGGAACGTCCCCGTGGGCGGCGGGTGCCGCAAGAACAAGCGCGCCAAGAAGCCCGGGGCCGCTCCCACGGTTTCGCCGAACAGTAAGCACCCCCGCCCTCTTCTGCCTCCGGATCCGGTCCCTTCCCTTGCGGCGCAGATCTCTACCTCTTCCCACCTCGACGCCACCGCGATTTACGCCCTGCAAACCGCGGCTTCGCCCTCGGACATGAGCCTCAATTTGCCAATTATCTCGAACGGCTTCCATATCCCGTCTTCCACGTCTGCCTTCGATCTGCAGCCTCATCTCGGGGCACTTGGCCTCGGCCTCTCGTCCAACATGCATCGCGATGACGAGTACCAGTTCGGCGAGCTTCGTCCGTTGCTGCCGGTGAACCCGGCCATGATCTCGCTCTTGAACGACTATCCACTCTTCGGGTCGTCTCTGTCGTCCGCGTCACTGCTAGTATCAGGCATCAAACAGCCGAAACAAGTGGAGGACTACCAAACCTTGTTGCCCTTCGATGAATGGCAGGCCTCCGGGATGGGCGATAGCATCAATGGGATGATGAAGGAAGTGAAATTAGAAGGGCAGACCAACACCATGACCAACAACAACATGAGCAGCTGCATAGACTGGCAGATTCCACCGGAGAATTCTTTGGATAATTTGGGTCCAGCTGCAGCAATGTACTGGAATGCTGCCATCGGCGGCGGCGGCGGCGGCGGCGCTGGTTGGCCAGACGGCACGAACTATGGATCGTCAGTGGCGCCGCTGATCTAGTATTGTCTCTTTACCTTTCCTCATCCTTCATGGCTGCTGCTGCTGCTTCTTAATTACTAGGTTTCCTAATTGTTCATTGGTAGTAAGAGTAGTGGGCTACAAACTACATTACATGTTCATCGTGATGGGGCTACGCGGGCGGATTACCGGAGGGAGTGTGGATCGGAGAGATCCTGTCGGTTGCAAACGTCTCAAGCCCCTTGTGTTTTTTCAGTCATTGCGGCATCAAGAAGACCGTTTGCTCCGAGAGGAACCTCGGATCCATTCGGCTAAGAATTAGACATGTACTGTCCATCTCCAATTCGCACTTGGATCACATCAACCCTTGTGAATCGCAGCCGAAGAGGAAGAAGAACGCAGCGGAGATGGAGGAGTGAGTAGATGGTTTCGCATGTATTCATTTATAAACTAGGCATGTCACACCATCATCATCATCTTCTTCTTCTAATGTACTGGTCATCGAGTCTTCACCTTCTTCTTTCTTCATCATCATCAGTTGGATTGATCTAAGCTGGTGCAGAGGCCGATTAACAAATAAGTTTTTTCTTTCTTTCTTTCTTCTTCTTCTTCTTCTTCTTCTTCTTCTGCTTTCTTTTTGATGTGTTTTGAAGAAAGGATTTGGTGCAATAATCTTCAGGAGTGGGGTTTTGTTTCACTTTGCGATGAGTGATGCCTAGTGTTTGCATTTTGGTCTTCCCTCCATTGTAACAGGTTCAACCATGGATCATGTTTCTCTCTCTAATTTACTGAGTTGTGCTTTTGTTTGTTCTGAAGTGGATTATGTTCAGAAGTGGAATGAGTGTCTTTATGTGCGGTGTCGTGGGCAGAGTCTGTGGTATCTCTCCGGTGGAGCTTTCCTTGCCTTGATGATTATGTCAGTTGAAACTTTGGTAGCCAGGGAGAGATGATGCATCGAGCAGGCATGGCTCGTGTTTCGTACATGTAGAGATCGATGCAGCAGTCGGACAGTCATGCGTATCAACTTTTGCTCAGGTTTGTCTACTTGTATTTGATGGGCATGCAACTCTCTTTCACAAGGTAAAGGATAAAAAGGAATACCGACGCCACCGGGTGGGGGGGGCAACACAAACCCTAACCTTTTCCTCCATGTAACCTAGCAATTGGAGCTATTAGATTGGTCTTGACCGGAACAGTACATACGCCACCACCCTCCTCTTTGACCATTCCTGTACTCTTTGTCGTATACATGCTACGATTACTACACACAGTTAGCAGCTAGACTTGTGGATGAAGTCCCAAGTCTGAGTCGAATGGTTGCATGAGTCTGATCATCGTGACAATTAAGTTTGTTTGTGATGATTAACCAGAAGAAAAAAATCATGTCAATCTAAGATTCTATGCTCGTGGAGAAAGAAGAAGCTCTGAGTCCTGACATTATATGTTCTCCACTTCTGTTTTATGTAATCTAAGATTCTATGCTTGTAGAGAAAGGGAACAGCAAAGTTCTGAGCCCTGACATTATGAATGGCACTTCTAACTTGGAACCTAAGAGAAGGAAAGTTGGTGTTTCTCTAGATATTATGATACGACTTAGATCGAACAGATTTGTCTTTGACTAGAATGGAATGCTTAGTCTTCTTCTTCTTCTTCATAGCCATGCATATAGAACATTATTTAGTTGTGTGTGTCAGATCATTTCTACTTTGACCAAGAGTTCCAACACCTGAAAATTCATCCTGAGTGCCCATCTAGAATTCATCTGCATGTTGCTTAATTGGGGATCAAAACAAGTTGCCTGTTTTTTGATTCTATGTTCTTAAATACTAGAGTTTAGTTGGTATCATTAATCGGATGAGCAGTTCCAAATAATGATTTCAAGACCAAAGGATGGATGGGCTGGAATCAAATGTGTTCTCGGTTGTTTGGGTGGTGGTGCAAGGATGACATGGTGATCGATTGCACCCCTAGTGGATGGAGTGTGAGAGACGCAACTCCAGTTGTCCTGGAATCAAGAACTGGTCATGATTGCTTGGTGAGGCAAAAGTAAGATCCAACATGATGCCTAAAGAGTGTAAGAGAGGCAACTTTTCCAAAGAGTACCTGCAGAAAGATGGTCCAAGAGCAGCCTGAGGCTCTGCAAAAGAGACTTCGTGAGGCATGTGTAGGGGATGATAGATAGATTCGATCCCACCCACGTCTTCTGAACTTGCAAGAACAGCATCGTAAAGTTAATGGAGTTAAGACTCGAGCTATTACAACAACAACAACAACAATCTATACGCTGAGAATACTTTTTTGATGGCTGACTAATGGGAGAGATGATGTGATAATTAATCTGAAACTTGATAAAACTGATCATAATCGGAAGTATCGAATGAAAACTCAGCGTTTAATATGAACAAGTGAGAATCAAATTCCAGAAACTATCATAATTATAGGGGAAAGATGTATGACGATAAGGTTTTGGAATCTAATTCCAGAAACTATCATAAATCCAAAAGTAAACATTTTATTAAAGCAAGAATTGCTTTGTATCCTCCATTTTATTGTAATCATAACTCATTGATAATTCTAATTTCGATGACTCCTCACTAAATTCGGATTTCATGTCAACATTTAAGTCGAAGTTAATGCTCCAATGAACAACTGCTCTTATCTTAAACAAGCTATCTTTGTGTTTGAATGAAGATAGTAGTAGTGTTGGTAATTGTTTGTTGTGTTGATCAGTAACCTCAACATTTCAAACCACCCTTTTATGAGCTCTTAAGAATGTCAATCCCAATCATGGATCCTACAAGGTAGATATGAGATCGATAACATAGGAGAGTAGCCACCCTTTATTACCTACCTTGTACCCTAATATCTCTCCATTCTATCTCCCAGACTAGCTTAGTAGTTTTTTGCAGACATAATGAGTGTCCATTGTTTATTGATGGGCACCACTAATTCTTTCACATAAAGGACTCGATTGTTTAGCTGGAGAAATCACTCTTCATATCTTTCACATGTCCAGCCAAATAGCATGATAATTAAGTTGTATATTGTACCTTCAAGTAATCAAAAAAATTGTTTATCATAAAATAAAAGAAAATAATCATATTTTTGATAAATAAAGGTTGACGATAATATCGACAAGTAAAGTTATTTTCTAACAACATCGATAGATCTTGAGTCACAATAATGCAAATTTAAGAATTACATGAAGAAGAATCTAAATAAAAGGTAACATGTTAAAAGGAAAATGAAATGAATATGAATCAAGTAAGGTAGGTTTTTGATAAAAGGTAAATGACAAAAGGCAAGATCCGAATTTAGTACCTTGTGATGATCTGTCAAAGCCTTTTATCAACTAAGCAAAGCAAAACTTCAAAATTTGTTGAATGAGGTTTCAAACTCTCCATTTGATCTTATGATCTATCAAAGTTTTTTTACTTACTTAGTAAACTTAAAATTTGTTAAATAATATTTAAAACTCTCAATTTGATACACTAATTAATACTAGAAGAATGTATCAATTGTTTATTCTATCCAAGGTATGCAATACCGTACCGTACTGGTATTTCGAGGTTGGCTCAGTACGGTATGATACTGGTGTACCAAGCGGTACATCCTAATGTACTGAATAATTTTATATATTTTCTTTATTACTGTAGCATTATAGCCAGTATTCCACTATAGCACTGTAGTGGTACCGGGTGATTCGATACGTATCGAACGGTACCATTTGATACTGTATACCATGTCTTCTATCCCTTCTTTTGTTGTAGAACATTTCACATGCAAAAGTGAAATGCTCTCTCTCTCTCTCTCTCTCTCTCTCTTCTCCTTGCGTCTCGTATTTTTCAGATCATTTTTGAGGTTTTCTGGCCAAGGTACGAAGTTGCGCTTTGGCGGCGTCGACATCAAAGCTGTGAGTGGCCTCCCCTTCTGTCGGGTAGAAATCCTTGGAATACACAAAAATGTATTTATAGAACAATTAAACCCCCAATTTAAAAGTGTTTTTTAGCATAAAAATGTTTCCATATCTTTTGTCATCTTTCTTAATTATTTATCCTTCCAGCGATAGGGCTTCCGAAATAAATCTCGACAGTGTTGAGGGTGATGAATCACGTGAACTACGAGCATATCAATGCTGCAATTGCATCAGTCAAGCAAAAAAATATGTATAATTTCTTTTGAAAATGTTCATAGTAGCACAACAATTCAGCTGTTCATCGATCACACCAGTTGCTATGGAGATTGCTTACTACAACGTCAGGTTCTCTTTTCTGATACCATGGAGGCACGCCCAACCTTCCATTTCAGATATCGAGATATCATCGAGGTACTGCAAGTAAGTTTCTTTGATTTGTTGCACCTGCATGAAAACATAATAAAGAATAAGGTACTCATAACAATTGATTCTGTTTAAGGTATGGAAAAAGGAATTTGTCTTCTGATGAACTTGCTTCACAATCTAGTCCTTTTAATGATGATATTAAACTTGTACAGGAAGGAAGAAAGTAGGCCAAGGAGGTTAAAGAAAGCTCTATGGATCGGGAGATCAAGACAAGGTAATCAATCATGGAATAAGTTGGACCAGAGGGGGCACCTGTTCGGATAGGATTCCCGATAGACCAATGTTTGCGCCGGGCTTTCCATAAGAAACAATATCCTTTGCCAACTCCAATAAAGGGTTGAGGAGTATATTTGCAATGATGATGTCAAATTTCCCCTTTGCAGATTTCAGTTCAAGGTTAAGCAAAGGTCTCTCTTCTGGATCCATGTTGCTTTCTGCATCGGTACACGATGAGTCGGTTTTGCTGGGAACCAAGTAGACCAACATTTTGCTGGAATCCATATCATTCGATGCAATATTCTGACGAGCTGAAGTAACTGCTTGTGGGTCTATGTCTATACCAATAGATGCGGCAGCTCCCATCTACATACAAAACCATATTAAGATTAGATGGGACTTCAATAATCTTCCACAAGTTGTGCTAGCTTATAGCGAATCATCCATGACTTGTGTTAGCTTATAGCGAACAATAGAAATGCAGGACAAGTACAACTACAAAGCATCAGATGATTAGGATAGCATTAAAGTTTTGATTTGCAGGATTTTTCAATTAAAGGCAACATGCCTACGGTACTAAACTACATGTTTAGAATACTTTATTAAAGCAACCAGAGATGACTTAGCATAGCGCAATGTTCATAAATAAGCACCGTATCCACTATGATATCTTCTTACTGCTGTGAAACCAGATGAAGAGTCCAGACACACAAAGAAGTAATGGAATTCATATGATAACAACCATCAGCATTGTGATAAACCAAACCTTCACAGCAGCAATTCCTAGAATTCCAGATCCTGTGCCATAATCCAAAAATTGTTCTCCACCATGTAGTAACTTGCGTAGCAACATCAAACACAACTTCGTTGTTGGGTGTTCCCCTGTCCCAAAAGCCATTCCCGGATCAAGGAATATGTTTGTTGCTTGCAAATCCTGGACATCAACAAACAGCCTATAGTCATTGCATATGTGAATAATTTACATCCATTCCTGTGAAATATGTTTTATTCATCAGTTTAGGCAGATACACCAGCATTGAGAATGGCAACCATGAAAGTGACTCTTTCCAAAAAGAAGCATCAACTTCTATAGTGAATTGTATACTCTACACAAAATTGCATACATCATGGTTTCAGATAACACTAAAAAGGAATAATCACTGGTCAGTAATGAAAAAGGATATCATCAATAATGGTTGGAACATGAGTATCGTAGAGAAATTTAAGATATCATAACGATTCTATTTAAGAATAATTCATCAAAATATTTGCATAATGATCTGGCAATTGTAATATTATTGGATTTCAATTAAAAACATGCTGCAGTCATGCATCCAAACCGAAGTGTCTAATCTTCCAGATCCATATTTCATCAACACACAATACATATCTCATTTATTTATCAATTTAAAAAAAAAAGAATCATCTACACTAATAACTAAAAATGACAGTTCAAGTCAAATCATACAGGGGGCTCTCTCCATTTGGGGACAATCCAGAGACCAGCAGTAACCTCAACAGGATGAAAAGTTTCCTGCATGGAGATCTAAGTTTTAGTCAATAAGGAAAATATAAACCTCAGATATTTGCATCAGCTACAATTGGAAGTCATGAAATTTATGCCTTCAGGTTAATACAATAAAAATTCACATCAAATTCGGAAGGAAAAAAAAACATAACAGTATTTCAAACTAAAAAGAATAATATGTATCTCATCATCTTTGGAAAGATATAAAAGGTAACACTCACTTCGCAACCAAGAAAAAACTGGAAAAAAGAGAAGCAAAGGTCTTCCAGGACCATGTCAATCAAACTAAGCTTCCTTCAGAAAAATGGAGAAAAATATTGCAGAATAGTGTCACACCTTTGCAACAAAGTTATGATTTAACAATAACAACAAAAATATCAAATTCTAATTAAAATGCTCTCAGGTCTGATTAAAATGGGACCCCCCATCTTATATGCCCACAGCTCATTTTTCACATTGCCATTGGATTTTCAAATTTAGGAAAACACAAACTCAAATCTGTGACGGAGTTTTGTGATCTTGCAAAAGCAAAGAACACTGTCCCAAATTTTAGGCATGCATTGAATTCAAAAAGAGTTTTCTCTGGCGTGCAAAATCCTTATGTGCTCTATCATGGGATTACACAATGAACAAATAAATAAACAAGTTCTGTTAAGATTAACATAGTCCTTTATCTATGGCTTAATGGCAATCACGGAACTTCAGTTACTTATCACAATACGCATTAATGACTAGTAACTAGATCCATTTGACAAAGAATGGTTTGAATCTTAAAGACCTCAGTTTACATAAGAACTGATTCACTGGGCTGAATATTATTGCATCTTGTGCTCCTCTGATGCTGTCAACTAGCAAATAAAAAAAAAAAGAAGGAAAGACCAAACTCAGTGCACAAGGCTCCTGCCAGTGCAAGGTCTAGGAATTGTGATGCCACAACAACCATGCATTGAGAAACATTTATATTAGGAGTGTAAGTGGCTTTGATGGAGCTGAAAAAAATAAATTTTAAAACAAATCATGCAACAAAACATGATTTTCCCTTGCATAGCCAACATTAACTTTAGAGGAAGAACAGATGAAGGAAAAGAATCTCTTTCCACTGTTGGCATAGAGTAATTATGAACTAATCTCCAACACAAGAATCTAAAGATAGTAATGACTTGATGAATGGATGTTAACCAAGAAAGAGCTCAAGCTATATAATGCATACATCAAGAAAGAGAATTAAGTGACTGATAGGGGATAACCTGTACACCTTTTACCCAATCACATTCTTCACCCACTGAGACTTCATAATTTGGTCCATAGTTCAAACCAATTGAGCTGATGGCATGCGAGATGCAAGTATGCACATCTTGATTAACTGCAAATATGCAAGTTATCCAAATCTGCACACAACAAATATAGATAATATACACAAATCTAATAAGGTTATAGCAACAGATAATGTTTGTGAAGAGAGCATGATTGATTGGAACATATCGGTCTGACCAACAGGGGAACATACAGAACGCAATACATCTAAATTTCAACCATGTGATGTTTTATGCAAATTAGCATTAGGCTACAATGAGCATAGTGTGAGCTTTTAAGATATATGGACTCAATACAGAGAAAATATTGTCTTCAAGATACAAGAAAGACATGTTCAGCTTCTTGAACATTGGACGTGGTTATGATTTATAATTTAGAAAAGATGAGTGGACAGAAGTCCCAACTTACTACAAGCATCTTCAGGCTAATTACATTACAGTAGAAGCAATGAATGGTAATAAATAGTCTCATAGCTTCGTTTGGATTGAGCATTTAATCTTATCCAAGTAATAACTGCATTCACATTTTCATATTTAATATTCCACCTTGCTAATCTTAATTATGTGGTTTCCCTTCATCATTAACTATCATGTTTGTTCCTATAAGTTGTTTCAGGAGCAATGACTCCACATGATAGACTCTTGAAACAATACATAGATAGAAAAGTGCATGAAACATGTAAAATCTCAAAAGAAGATACAGACCAGAAGCTGGTAACAATCTTAAAGAAAAAAAAAAGGGTCGATAGCTCACCTCATCAAGATCATGAGAATCACTTAATTCATCCATGCTAGTAGAACTAGCACCAAAGCACAATAGAGACTCTGAAAGTATATCCTATAACATGAGATTTGTCAGTCAATAATGCCGATAATGCCTCATTGTTAGATTCTCCTCTAAGTAGCCAAAAAGAATGTGGTTAATAAAAAGAATTATTTGATGTTAAATTAAGTTTAAAAAATCAATAAGCTTATAATATGCCACAATGTGGTTAATAAAAATGAATTATTTGATATTAAATTAGGCTTAAAAAATGAATAAGCTCATAATATGCTACAAATATCTGTATAAGAGAAAATATTGTGTCAAGATCAAAGTTGAAAAAAGTAACTATATCTAAATTTGACCTGTGCATCAAACTATACTTTTAGGTGACAAACACGAGTACACAAAAAACCATGAGGGAGGCTACTATTTGAAGATAATGAACACAAGTTTAGAATTGTCATTTATTGGAACATTAACGGCTGCTCCTTCGCAAGACATGTTGTAACATAAGAAAGATATAATAATTATATATAACAGTGGTATGCCTTTAGATAACCATAAAAAAACCACAAACAAGTACCAGCTTAGACGATACAAGCTAAGCAAGGATAAAATCAAAAAGAAAATGAAAAATATTTGCACCCAGACAAGTACTCTCCGCACCAAAAAGGAGTTTTTTTCTTCTTCCTTTCTCGAGGACAATAATTTTTATAAAATCTTGAAGAAAAAAAGGAAAGACAATTGAAAATCATCTTACTTACGATGACGCGAGAATTCCAAGCTCGATTTTAAGACCTAAATTACATAAAGTAGTCGATGCGAAAAAAAAAATCAACGAATATCTCGAAGAGCCCACTTACAGCGTCACATTTGCGGCATCGAATGCGGACCGAGAGGTAGGCCATGGCGGCGCCTTCATTCGTCTGCGTCGACCGAGAGCAGAAAGGAACTCTTTCGCTTGGTCTTCGCCGCCTCAGATGATACAGGGAGAAGAGTCGGGGGCAGCTGATGGGTTTCAGGGCGGCGGCTGTTGGCGCAACGGACAAGGAGTTAGGAGGTACGGCGATAGGAGGAAGGGGTTGGGCAGGGATTTGGACGGCCGAGAGGCATCTGAGGAGGCGAAGGCGTTGGAGGCGGCCAAACATTTTCGCCTGTCACCGTCCTCTCTCCCAAACGATAGACATAAAGGGTGTTCCGGTTAAGTCGTGACATGCGGAGTTAGAGGTTGCACACCGTCCGATCCTCCCTCAGGCTTCTAGATGCGCGCCATCTCATCTACAAATTGGAGTCGTTACTTCAGTCGTCGCGCCGGTGCTAGATTTTATGGCTCACGGCCACATTACCATTCGCGAGTGTAGCTCGTTCGGGGCGCCACCCGATACGACATCCAACCTTTCGAAAGTACCTATTCGCCGATGCCTGCTTCAAATATCTCGACCGTTGCAATCGACATGATAACCCTAATTCCCCTTCTAACATCGGTTCTCCGGCGACACAAAACGAGGTGAAGCAGGAGATCTTTAGAAGGATACGAGGCGAACGGCGGCGGTGGGGTGGCGGTCCTAGACGAGTTCTGCGCGCCCATGTTCTTCGATTTCATCGACGAAGAGGCGGCGGCGGAGGACATCCAAAGGGCAGAGCTTTAGTACCAGACATCTCGCAGCTACGCCCAAAGGGGGTCTCGTACGCTTCTTTCTACCTGTTAATTCATTTTTACCTGTGTGAATTCGGCTGTGGAATTCCTACAAACAATATGGAGCTTGTTGTCACATAGTTTCATGCCTCTTGGCAGCGTTGACTTCTGCATTCTGTGGCCATCTCATGTGCCACAAACCTTCAAGAAAGCTTTTGTCAAACTATTTTAGCCCCCTTTTTTTGGCTTTTTGTCCATCTGGTTGCATCATTGTCACAACTAAATCAAATCAAGAATGTAGAAAAGCATGCATGACAGCATTCAGTGGTTTACCAAGTCGTTCACCAAGCTCTCCAGTGAAGTGTAGGAAGAGCCTCCTTCCTCCACGGCCCTTCTGCATGAAGCCTTCATCTCCTGCGCCCTCCTCACCTGCTTCCCCTCCTCCGTGTCCTCCTCCATCAGGCACCGCACACCCCTCTCCAGCTCCGCTTCAGCGACGAGGTTGCCGCTGCTCGTCCGGTCCAACGTGAGCTCGAGGGCCACGCCGGCCTCCCTCGCAAGCCGGAACGCCAGGTAGTGCTGCTCCGCGTGGATCGGCCACTCGAGCATGGGCACACCGTGCCACAGGCTCTCGAGGCACGAGTTCCACCCGCAGTGCGTCACGAAGCCGCCCACCGCCGCGTGCGACAGTATCTCCACCTGCGGGGCCCACGACCGCCACACCAACCCCCGCCCCTCCGTCCTCTCCATGAACCCTTCCGGCAGCACCTCTTGCAGGCTTAGATCGTCGCCGGTGCCCCTCAGCGACCAGAGGAACCGGTGCCCGGAGCTTTCCAAACCCGTGGCCATCTCCTTCAGTTGCTCGCGCGAGAATGTGCTGATGCTTCCGAAGCACAGGAAGACCACCGACGCCGGCGGTTGCTCGTCGAGCCATTTGATGCAATCATGAGGTTCCTTGCTATCTTGTCGTGAAACTTGACGTCCAAGCACTGGTCCGACCGTGAAGATCGGAGGAGTCGGATGATCTGGTACGTAGACTCCATCTACTAGAGCTTCCAGTGTCGATGGCTCGAGCTCGAAGAAGGTATTCAAGATCATCCACTTGGTTTCTGGAAACCGCCTGCCGTGGTAGAGGAACCTGGAACCACTCATAGGTCTCTCTCCTACTGCTCATCACGAACGACGGCATGCAGCGGGCCGGAGTCGGGGACATGCCGGGGAGCTCGATGAAGGCCGCCTCGTCTCCGTCCAGGACCACCGGGAGTTTCTTCTTATCATGGAGCGTCGGGGCGTGGAGCAGGATAGCGAGCGTGGCGGCGCTGCTGGTGAAGTAGTGGTAGGCGGGGATACCGAGCTCGTCAGCCGCGTCGATTATCGTCGTGGCGAAGAAGTCGATGACGAGCGCGGCGGCAGGGGAGGAGCGCAGCCTCAAGATGGCGGTCTTGAGGCGCGGCTTGTGCAGCTCGACGTAGCGGGAACAGGACGCGCCGACCTGGTCGCACTCCTCGAAGAACTGCGCGGGTGGCAGCACCGGGAGCTCCTCGAACCGGACGCCAGCGCCGATGGAGGAGAGTGACCGGATGCAGGACTCGGTCTCGAAGCGGAGGCACGGGGCAGGAGTCGTCATCACGAGGACGGTGACGGAGAGGCCCCCGCCGCCGACACGGTCGAGGAGGCGCGACGCCATCTCCATCGTTGATGTCAGGTGGCCTGCTGCAGGGATCGGCAACAGGAACAACTCCATCTTCGTCGTCTCCGTCAGGTGTGGCACGGCGAAGAATGCTTCAAACAGAAGACTATACGACGGTAGAAGTATTTGCACGTATATAGAACTCTGATAAGCCTCCTCATATGAACTAGATAATATGATATTAAAATTATATCGAACTGATGTCAACTTTTATGCTGCTGTACTTGATGTTATAATCGTGAAGGCCTTCATATAAAGCAAGACAAATTCCCCTGTAACAGTCTGGCACGCCACATTCAGAACATTTCTATTTTGATTTATGAACATACAATAAAGCTTAGCAGTAACCAATTAAGCAGGCAATGAGAAGTTCAACAAATAAACCATCCTAGGATCATTGTTGGGAAGAACAAGGTTACCTCTATTGAGAGCCAGATTGCTGTAATGCCAGTGATAACAATCTGCTAGTAAGGTAAGAATTTCAAGTTGAACAAGTCGAACATTCTTTGTTGTGCCAATTTTGATATCCTTCATGGATAGTCAGTATGAAGGGCAAATTTTTTATCAATAAACAAGGCCTGAATATGCACAGTTCCACCCATCTGTGATGGATTCCTAAAGCGACCTTTCTGTTGAGACACGGTTCTTCACAATTTATCTGGATAGCCATGCCAAGATTGAAGCAGCATCCTTCTGAAATCTTCTAATTCTATATCAGTGTTATGTGCAGCAGTTGAATTTAAGGAGAGAAAGGAAACCAAGCATTGCCGAATGCTTATCTAGGCTTGCTTTCTCAGATGGTAGACCAAAACCTGAAAATATAACAAGATGGAGTAAGAAGCAGAACTAATCCACAGAAGGTTATCGGGCCATGTTAGTTGGGATAGCTCACCAGCTCCCCTTGATTGCCGGTGAAAGAAGAGTTCAGTGTTGTGACAGATTCTTGTCCTTCCAATTCCTGTAGCCCTACCAGAGGATCTTCATTAGCCATGTCCGTTGAGCTCAAGGATTTGATTGCTGAGGCTCCACCTTGAAGCATCTTTGCATATATCTGAACTTCTTCTGCTGGTACAGATGTCTGAAGAGCAATATACTGCATAGACATGAACCCACAATTTCCAGTTTCGAAATGTTATCTTCCAGCATTCAAAATAATACCCAAACAAAAATATGTGAAATAAAACTAAGACTCACTTCACATAGGTGTCTAATTGACAAGGATGGTTGGCAACAAAGGTATGGTTGTTGCAAACTTGGTACCCTCTCTTTGTCCAATGGAACCAGGGTCAGATGTACATCAAACTGAAAAATGAAATGGCAAAAAAAATTTCACGGGATCTTTTATGCAAATTAGATATCAAAAGTTGATTACTGTCCTTGCTTTCATTGTACCTCATCAACAGTGTGATCTAAATTACGGAGGTAGTCCACCAATTTGGTCATGCGACACTTAACCTTCCGACCATTTGTACCACTCGTATTACCATGTCTAGTTTGACTGCGTGCACCATTCTTGCCCCATGCAAATGCCTCTCTGTTACCCACTCGCAATGGTAATGCTCCATTGTTTTCTCTGTGAAATTCAAAATCATCATTGTCCCCAACACCAGCATCAACATTGACAGCTGTTCGAGCTGGTGAAAACTGCAGTGCACCCCACCTCTTACGCCTTTTCAGACTTCTATCAGGAGAGGGCTCATCGGCAGATGAGTAACTTTTGCCCACATCATTAACATTTGCTTCCTCTTCATCGTCATCATCAAAGACTGCCATAGTATCACGACCACCATTCCCACCCCTCCCACTAACATGGTTCCGATAATTTCCCTGCGATCTTCTCACAAAAGCTGCAGCTGTGGCTTTTGCTGTTGATCTTCTCCTGCCTAGAGATTCTGTTTGTCGTTGGAATATCTCAGCCATGGATGCTTGTAACTAATGTAGAAAGAGATTACTAATTATAGTGTATGAGCATAGAAAAGGATCAAAGACTAGAATGCATTCATATAGACGAGACTACCTTCTTGTTGCAAGACATCTCTTCTTCATGGAAAGCAAGTTCCTGCAGCCAGGCATTTCATAAAGAGTGAAGCAACCACATTTACTGAGCAGAAAACAAACTGCAAAAAATCCAACATATAAACAAAAAAGACACAGAATTACTTACCTCTTCTTCATACTTATCGATATCTGGATATAGAGTTGCAATGATGGTATCATAATTGGAATCATCTCTTAAAGAACGTCGACTTGCACAATGAGTGCGGCATGCAGGACATTCATTATTACTGCACAAAAATTGGTATTTCAACTAGTTGAAGTTTTTAAATACCGTTTAAACTATTCAAGACTACATGCTTTAGGAAACCTCTAGTTACATAGAAGGGACAGCACTAAGTGTAATATCAAAATAATCACTCAGGTGTACCGTCAACATAATAACATATTAAAAGAACAGATAATGTCTTGCACCATACCCGAGTCTCATTGATTTGTCGATGCATGCCCTACAAAACCGATGAAGGCATTCCATAACTGTTCTTGTCTTTCTGATTATACCTGGTATATAGAACGCTTCAGTGATCCTGAACTTTATATCAGAGTGAGATGTACTAAGGTGTCAATGCATTTAAGGGAATGATGTTGGTTGGAATGCCACAAAGATTATGTCAACACGATATTTAGTTGCTTGATCATAATGGTTTTTCACCACTTGGTTTTCACGTGCCAGTAATATTTCATACACTTGAGCATGAGTGAGAATTTGAGGTTTCCAATGCACTTAGAACTTAGAACTACCAAAAAAATCTACAGACAATTTAATGAAGAACTAAACATACATTATTTTGCTAAATTTATATTTAGGACATGCTAACCAAAACATTTAAACAAAATGTCCCCAGAAGCAGCACATGTAGATATATTTTTTTTGCAAATTTGACTAAACCATGAACTGGATCAATGTCAAGACAGATCTTTGAGCAGATACAACAGAATATTAATTTCATCAACTGCATCTATTTCAACTAATATTGAATAACAAAAGAATTAATTGACACATATTTGAAACAATCACATTCCATCCTAGCTCCCCCACCATATGGATATTTATAAATCTGCACATACATATAATATTTGTCTGTACATGTATAATTCATGTATATGAGTAGCTCGGTGAAAAAAATGCTAACTACAACAAAAATCTTGGACCATACAAATGGAGTAGCATAGATGACTTTTGAAGGGATTGCCAAAATATATGAACGAACCAAGGGAACACTAATTATCCATGGTACAAATTAATTTTCAGCAAGGAATATGCACTAAAATTCAGAATTATTGTAATATAAGAAAGCAGATTAAGGGATAACACTCAAACAAGAAGACAAAAAGGTTACATCCGCAGATTAACTCCATGTCAAGGTGAGGTAAACAACTGACAAGTAGAAAATTTCCTTTGCAGCATATCAAAGGGACTGTGAGTATATTTGATGTCTCGGTAGAATTACATCTTTGTTCTCAAATTACCATTTGAGTTTAAAAAGAATGTGTGGACAGGTAGGGCAAGTAATATTTGAGATGAACTAAATGATCTGAAAGCTCTTACCATGGAGATAACTTGTTATGTTCAATGTTAAGTTCATTAGTTCAACCTACTAATGGTTGATAATTTCAAATGCATTACTTTTTAGTCCCCAATATTTCAGAACTAGTGGATATGATCGAATAGAGAAAAGCTCTTCGAACAAGTAAAATTTTAGAGAACAATTCCGAATCAAAAGGCTAGTCCTGCTTGTGCCAATGATACACATTGAGAATCAGGTCATAATTTCCATGTTAATTTGATTGTTCTATCACCTATCATAGATGAGCAGGGTGTAACAAAGAATATTTGTTAGCTTGAAAGATCCACAATTCTTTGATTTTGAATAATAAACAGAGAATATTTGCATTCTTGAAAGATCCACAATTATTTGATTTTGAATGGTCATACATCTTATAAAACAACAATAGGGACAGAAAATGAAGTATTTATTACAAGGTGTGTTGTGAGGATTAAGACATAATGAATATGCCATATTTGCTCAGACAATCAGCAAGATGATTGAAAACATAAAAAACAACAAATGGGATAAATTACTTTCAGGAATCAGGAGTATCTTCATTTTGGTTTATCATAATATTTACTAGTCCTGACATAGATGCCTGTTGTGTAATCCAAAGAAGTATGTCATAGAACCTAGAAAGGTACATATTTGAAAGTACGCTTGGACTATCTATTGTATCAAAGCGGTCTATAAGATTTGGAAAGTGTGAGATAGCCTATTCTGTATGACCAGCTAGAACCTCTGAAAACAGATGACTATCAGTCTATCCCCATCTTCAAAGCGACATTCTGCCATCCTATGACTCTTCTATTGAAAAATCAGCTCTCTTTCTTTTGTGTCCTTCAATTAAACAACAAGATATCCTCTCATTTGTACCCCCAAACCCCTCTCTCTCCCTCATCCCACCTATACGTTTTCTTCCTTGTCTCTTTACTTTTTCTATCTTTTGTAACGTCCAAAACAAAGCGGCTGACTTGACATATTGATATAGGCCACACCGCCACAGACACTGGTATAACTTTGAGGCAAATCAAAAGATACAACACATTTTCCCTTTCTTGTCACTCCCTTCACTTTTGATATATTATCTCGTCTTCATCTTTCAAACTGCATGAGCTGCTGCAAAATGAAACAAAAAGATAATTCTGCTTGCCAATCCAAGTCACCAAATCCCTACCTGACTTCGGTTGAATCTTGTTTTTGGTGTTTTCTCCATATCAAGCTTTCTTGAAAAGGAATGAAATTTTAAAACAAAGTTGAATTTGAGGAAACTAATTATTATTCTACCATTTATCACTTAAGAAAGAGGTGAAAAAATAGGCTGGTTAATGATAAATGACGACATCCACTATAAAGAAAGCGAGAAAGGAATGAAATGCATATGTTTAATGAATAAAACACATCGTGTACCATGGAACTACATTTTTCCATATCCAATCATCAAATATACAACATTAAAAAGAAGCCATATCGTTAGAAAACCTTAAAATGTATAAACTACATTAGAAGAATAGTATAATCTTAAAATGATTGGTAACTAACAAAATAGTTTAATTTACATTGAAAAAGTAGTTTTAAAGTTAGAAATATACTTCCATGAAACACTAGGTATAAAAGTATATACTAATATTCAATATCTGCATCTAGTGAACATACCTAAGCAGATAGCGCATTGCACCTCTTTGCGTATGTCTGGTAATCTCACTGGGACAAATCTGTAAACCAAGAGGAAGAATGAAATCTCATGCAGACTTTAAGTCTCTATAAAATACTAAATCATCTCAAGTGATTTTATCAACAATTCAGCAATGTTGTAATAAACACAACTGCATAAGAAACAGTCAATATTGCAACTTCTCTACCTCAAACATACACTTGGCTGTGTCCAGAATAAAAATGGCATACCACTCAGCTTTTTCTTCAACAGGAGTGGTCATGTAGGTCGTAAATAACTAAGCTAAAATAGATATGAAAAAACAAAGTATATTAACATTTTCATGGAAAAAATTTACTAAGATCAAGTTCACATCACAGGAAAATACAGCAACCAAATATTTGGTAAACAATGCCTGATACTTAGTGAAGATTATAGGCTGAGGATTTGCAGTGGATCCATGTCAGAAAAATGTATCTGGGTTTCTTCAAGTTCAAGCAATAAAAAACCTTAACGCAAAGGCAATTTAATGCTACATACTACGTGGAATGCCCTGTTTACAGAGGTCTTAGTGTTTAGGTATCCACTTAGACAATACAAATAGGATAACCAAATAATTGCAGTATTTCACCTTACGAGATACTTAAGGCAGGCTAATGAGAAATAAATTTGTCTTACTTCCAGTATTCAGCAGATTTAGACCTCTTTCAGACATGCACATTGTTTTCCAAATAGCAAAGATCCCTAATTCATACAGGCCATTACCTAGAAGAAGTCTGTAGAAGAAAATCAAAACTATGTACACCTAATTCTCTACCACCCCAGAAACATCAGGGATAAAGCTGAAACATTTAACAAACATATAAAATGATATTACAATACTAAAATTGTCAAAGCTTTCTCCTCTTTAATGATATTTATAGGTTAGTCTAGCCAAATTGTCAAACATTCCCAGTGTGCTGAAGATTGAACTTCAGCTTGCATGACTAGTAACTGGATGCAAAAACATTTTGACTTAAATAATAAACGAGTTGAGTTGGCTTTGCCAAAAACCTGGCGAATTATAGGATATTGGATCAGCCCTTTGAGAGTGATCAGATTTACACGTAGGATGCACCATATAAGTCTAAATAATTAGCACATTTTTTCCTAAAAATTTGTAAGGCATGGAAATATTATTAATATAAATATTAAAAATGAAGCTTTTCCATACCTTCAAATATAAAGTTATAGGCTGCAAATGAATAACGTGAAGTAGCTTGAGACAAGGCAGGAAAGATATCGCATGATATGCATAGCTTATCGTTTTCAGACTGAAGTGCATTGAGTTTAAAAAGGTTTGTGCTGTGAAAAATTTGAAGACAACAAAGGTCTAAATATAAACTATATACCCCTTTATAGTTTCTTAGTGATGGTTAAATAGTAATCTGTACAGATTTTTTAACATCTAACAAGTATTCAAAAGAGTGCCCCAAAACTATTCTTGGCCATCAATATTCTCGTATTAATTAGTCTGTGAATCTACCAAAAGAACTGATGAGTACAAAAATTACACTCCTGGGCTCGACAATAAAAATTGAAGGATAAGAAGATATCAAACGATCACAGTTGGAGATAATAGGAAATAATCAGATTGACATTGCAAAAGACTATCTTTGGAGTACACAGGTATAAAGATCTCAATTCCCGCCCCTGCTACCGGGACCTAGATGAATATCCTCCGCCATTACCAACGGATCACAATCTTTTATGCCTATGCCCACAAAGAGAAAGAAGTAAGGCAAGTCGTAGCAGCCAAATTCCCAACACAATCAAAATCATCGCTCCAACACTGTTCACGAGATCGGATCTAACAAATAGGCAAATACTCGCACGCCACCGGTCAAAGCGAACGTATACAAAGAGAGCCGGCACCGCCAAGCTCATTCCAGATCCAAAACGTCACAGAGAAATAAAGGCAAGGAAAGAGAGAGGAACAGGGGACGTACTGCCCCTCGTCGGTCAAGTCGTCCTCCGATTGGCTGCCGTCACCTTCTCCATCGCAACCTGTGCAATGAAACAAACGCCGCCGCCACGGCATGAGGTCGAAAGGGAACAACGGAAGGAAGGAAGGAGAAAGAGAGGCGCCATCGCCACCCGCACCGTCCTGTTGTTGCGGCGGATTGGTTGGCGTCTTCTCCTCTCCTTCAGCCATCTCCTCCAAACCCTCCTCATCCTCGTCATGCTGCTCTTGAGGCTGCGCGGCGGGCGAAGGCGGGTCGCCAGCGGCGACGGACTGGGCGACGGAGGGTCGTTGAGGACGAGGAAGCGAACGCTTTTGGCCAGACATCTGTGGGTCGAGAGGGCGAAGGGGCACCGAACGCAAAATACGCCTTCTTTTATTATTATTTCTTCAGACATGGCATATATATATATATATATATATATATATATATATATATATATATATATATATATATTACTTAGAGCTTAACTAATTTTTCATTTATCTATTAAATATAAGGTAACTGACCAAATTATTTGATTTCTTCGACGTTGTAGTTTATCAACCAAAATAATATGGCACATACGCCACCTCAACTCTACGAAGTTTATATAGTTCAATAATTTGTTAGACAATGGTGTAATAGATACATTTGTTAACATTCTAATTAGAAGAAACATGTGATGGCCAAAACTTTTTATGATTTTAGTAATAATTTATTCATGATTCGAGATATATTTAGTATTTATTATTATCTATATTTTCTGATTTACTATAGAATTTATAGGTTACTAACTTTTTCTTATTGTTTAGAAATATTTCAAGGTACATGACTCAGTATTATTTAGACAGTCTAGCAAAACCCATGAAACATAGTTAATTAAATATTTTTTATACCACTAGATAATAAAAAAATAAAGCATTGGCACTTTTTTATTGTCAATCTGCATAACAAGATTTGAGAGCATCATAATTCAGTGTCAAATGTAAAATATAATATTAAAAGACATTATAAAATGATAAGTGTCCAGCAAGAATTGCACATAATGACATAATGACATATAACCTTCATGCATTGTTTTTTAACATTTAACCTTCTACTTATATCCCAAGCAAGAATTAATTTCTTCCTTCTTTTCCGGGATGCAAATTCTGAGTTTATTGGTGCACTCAACAACATATTAATGACATAATTCTTTTCATTTAAAAAAGCAAGCTTATGCAATCTTCTAAAATATTTGATCCGTGGTGACTGTTTTTTCCATCTTTTAAGAAAGCAAAGACGCTACATGGAGATGATTGGGTTAACACTTTGGCTTGTGAAAGGTACGGGGCTCATATCATTTTCGTTTTGTCATTGTGTTGGGGGAATGATTGTGTCGTGGATGACGAGTCAACACGGTTGGGTCCACGGGTCGATGTCAGGAGTCTCCTGTCGGCTGAGCTGGTTATCAGAGCCGACTAGATCCTCGAGACGAGATGTGGGTTGGTCGATGACTCACCACGAGGGTGCTGGTCCACGACTCCCGAGGTTGGACTGTCTTCCTACAAAAATGGTCTTCCTCGGGTGATTCCCGAGTCTGATAAGCTAACTGGCCTATCAACTTCGTTTGGTCTAAACCACTGACCAAAATGTTTAAGCTAAAGTTGATAGTAGTACACTCATCAGACCCTTATAAGCCAATCTTAATCCTGTCCACTTTCGATGTGGGACTAATCAGGAGTGTTACAATCACCCCCACTCAAAGGCTTGACGTCCTCGTCAAGCCCTAACATAACCCAGATCAAACCCTAGCATAGTGCATGTGAGGCGTAGCCCAGTGGTGGCTCCATCTACGAGTAGTCCTTTCATACTCGAGCCCCCTCACCATGCTCAAATGCTAGGTCGACTCTGATACCAAATATTAAGACCTGAGTCTGATAAGCTAACTGGCCTATCAACTTCATTTGGTCTAAACCACTTATCAAAATGCTTAAGTTGAAGTTGATAGTAGTACACTCATCAGACCCTTATAAGTCAATCTTAATCATACCGACTTTTAATGTGAGACTAATCAGGAGTGTTACACTAGGCGTGTCGAATAATATCTTAGGGGTACAATTTCTGACGTGACGTGTGACATCAACTCTTGGGGCAAAACATGCCTTATCACATTGGACCTAATTTACTATATGTATCCAACCTGTATTGTATTTTGGAACTATAATATCATGTGAGTTACGCATAATCATTACATCTAATCTATTTCAAAATGTTAAATCCGATTTGATCAGAAAATAAAATAGAATGGAAGACGAAAACTATGTCACTTAATTTCTTGACTCGGCTCACCTTTGGTCCGACCGCGACCCGAGAAACGATCGAACCCGTGGCAACGAAGCGATCTCAGCCACTCCCTTGCGTCCGTCGGTGACGAGTGCATCAAATCTCGCGCCACCAAATTTAATTGGCGAGCACAAGGAATCCGCACCCACGCCGACCGCACGGCGTCAGGTACACGCGTCGCATGATTATTTCTACGTCCTTTCGTAAGTCGGTCCGGCCCCACCGCCTCTCCGTGAGCCGAGTTACTCGCCACGCAACCTGTGGAAGACGCGCTTCCGTTTCACGCCGTTAACCCGTCGAGGTCGTGCGCGACAGACGGAAGCCGACGCTCGGAACGGTAGTGCGGGTGTACTTGTCGGGGTAGGACGGCCGTCACGTCTCCGTATCTTGACGCCGGATTCCATCTCACGGCGTTGTCTCGGGAGAGGGGCGAGGCCGCCAGGAAGTGCGTGTCCTGAGTGCCGCGTGTCACGTACATGGCGTTTAAATTAGAACTCGTTGCGGGTCCTACAGAAGCCGCGCCACAAAAGAACCGATATCACGGAAACCAAGTGCGGCTAGCGGGACCCACGCGGTATAAGTACAGGGTGGAGGGGCGGCATTAGCTGATCGAGTGCATAGACGAGGGCGGGGATTAATTACGGGCACGCTCCGGAGTTTGGGCGGCACGGCAAGACAGTCAAAGCGCTAGTTGACTGGAGCCGACCATTCTTTAATCCCTGCCGTCCTTGGAGCCCTCCTGATGTGTCTATAAAGGCCTGCGTCACCAAAGCAGGGACAGAAGAATCCGAAGCGAAGGTGATAAGAACGGGAAGTGTTTGGAATCCCTTACCATGGCTCCGAGAGTGAAGCACACCACCGTCGTCGGCGGAGAAGAAAGTAAGGAGGTGCGTTTCCGGGGCGTCAGGAAGCGGCCGTGGGGGCGGTTCGCGGCGGAGATACGCGATCCCGGCAAGAAGAGCCGGGTCTGGCTCGGGACCTTCGACACCGCCGAGGAGGCGGCCAGGGCTTACGACGCCGCCGCCCGCGAGTTCCGCGGGCCCAAGGCCAAGACCAACTTCCTCTACCCGGACGCGTGCAGCAGCCCCAGTCCCGTCGCCGTCGGCAGCCCCAGTAGTCAGAGCAGCACCTTGGAGTCCTCCGGCTGCGATGCGGCAGCGGCGGCAGTGCCGCCGCCCGTACCCGCACCTTCACTCGATCTCGGCCTCCTCTGCCGCGGCGGGGGCGGCTACTTCCCCTTCCAGCCCTACCCTCCCGCCGTCCCGGTGGCGCACCCGTTCTTCTTTGTCGACGCGACGTCGCGCGTGGCGAACAATCGCCACCTGGCGCTTTGCCCGCCGATGTTCGTCGCTTGCCTCCAGCCGCCGCCCGCCGTTGCCGCGCACAGCGACTCCGACTCTTCCTCCGTCGTAGATCTCCACCCGGACCATCTTTCACCACCCCGTCCTCTCCCGCCCAAGGCGTTCCATCTCGATCTGGACCTCAACCTCCCTCCGCCTGCGGAGACGTCGTGAGCCACATGCCGGAGACCGTCCGATCGTCGCGGATCGTGATGAATCCGCGTTTCTCTTTTTGTTGGTTTTTTTCTCGCTGTAGCCCCGCAGAACAAGAAATTGTTGTACATATTTTAGCCTTTTTCTTTTTTAAATGGGAAACTTGTAACCGTCGGGCTCCCATATCAGATAACATGTCATGTGACCATCTAATGTTGTCATCAAAATATTACCAAGTTTCATCTTAATAGTATGTGCCTCGCTCTTCCTCGTCGTCCTTATCACCGCTTTTTTGCTTTGATATAGGCGATGGATCCGTCGCCGTCGATGGGGTGGGGTACAGCGAATCACGAGCGACTATTTTGGGCGTCGTCACGGCTTTAATGACGTTGCAAGGGAGTGGGGGCAAGCGTGGTGGCTCGCCTCCCGCCTCGAGATCCGCAAGCGAGGGCGGGAGACGTGTGCGTCTGCCTCTCCGGCCCCACGACTCTCTCTCTCTCTCTGTCGGTGGCCGCCGGGACCCACTTAACTTCAACGGTGGGTTAACGGCTCTTTTCCTGACGGCAAGACCCAAGGCGCTCCTCGCGGAAGTTTCGCGCACGTGCGATAGCCGGCGCAGTGGTTGGGGACGTGGGGAGACGCGCGGCGGCAGCTTTACGTGGGACCGGTCATAGATCTCTATGCGTAGCAATAATTCTCCCGCCGTTTGTCCCTTGTGCGGCAGGCTTCTTCTGGGTCCCGCGTGCTGTGTCCAATACTTATAATTCGATGTACATGGACAGGTCGAAGCGGTCCAAGTCGGAGAGGGCACGTGTCGGACCCAGCTGAGGAAGGGAGGGCGCGAAGCGCGTGGCGATGGGTTACGTTTACGAGGACGAAAGGTCGTTGAGGCAGTGGGTACGGATCGGCTGTTTCGTGGTGACAGCATTCGTGTGCGTCGTATGACCTGACGGTCCCACACTAAACAAGAAGAGGGTCCCAGAGTCGTGCGACTCCTGCTCCTTGTTTTTGCACCCGCAACCTGACCGCGGGGGAGTTTTCTTTATTATGCTGTCGGTCTCGGTCGACAGTGGGGTCCGCAGGTGCGCTGCCGCCGTCCCAGTCGGCGTCCACTTACCCGCGGCCGGCCTGTACTCCACGCATTTAATTCCCAGAGCGAGGGGGCCCCATGGTGTGGACTGACACACGGTTTCATTTCTGTCCGTTGATTGGTGGGGATGTTTGAAGTCACGGTTCTCTTTGTTTTCCTTTTATTGGCGTGCACGGGAGGAAGACGGCTACGAAGCACCTAGACGCCATATCCTTGCTCACAGGATAGAAGCCAGCAAACGGTCTCGTGGCCGGAGGTATACACTTTTATGGATCAATTCCGACCGTCGAATCCGCCACATCTTGATCCACCACTGAAGTCTCTTTACTTTGCAAGACTCATGCTGTCCATCAACGTCAACGGACATCAACCGATAATATTAGCGGCATGAATAATTCATTAATTCTCTCTTTTGTCTCTTCGTTTTTTGGCTTCGATATCTTCTTCTATCACATAACACATTTTCTAATCAGAACATTTATTTGATTATTCCCAACAATGATTATTAGAAATAAGACGATATAGTAAACATGACTGATTGAAAGTGGAGGCAGAGGATTCATCTAATGGGCAGTGAATCCATTAATTGAAGGTGTGCTTGCACCACGCTGCGGCCGCTGCTCCTTTGTCGTCTCCTTGTTCTTTGCCGAAATAATCCTCCGTATCACGCAACACAACGAAGAACGAGCTTAACTTTGCAGGAATCATGCCCACGCATACATCCTCTCAAGCTTGTCCACTGCGAAGCACCTGCACTAAAGACAATTCTTTCGATCTTGGAGAATCATCAGGTTATACGGCAGGATCGATTTATGTCGCTACGTTTTGGTTAGCTGCATGAAGAACTTGAAAGAGAAAGAAAAGACGCGAAGGTAATGACGAAAGAAGAACATGTAAATTGTTGATCTTTCCGAGAAGATAAGGAAACAAAACATAGTAAAATATATAATATGTATACATCTTGATTGAATTCTATAGGTCTACTGCTCTCTAGTTTTGCTTTTTTTTTTTAGACCTACATGAAGAATCTTGAAGGGATGAAGAAGAAGTAGTAGAGTTAAGAAGACCCTAACGGGATGACATGCGCGGATCAGAGCATTTTAATGGTAGCAACTCCTGGCCTCGTCGCCTCCGGTCTCCTCGCAATCTCACAGGTTCCCTCTGCAACAGAGAATGACTTGACGTCTCGCAGAGGAGGCTCCAGCGAGCCTGACGTGAGTCCTAAAACCGCGCGAGGAGCAGGCGCAGGCATGCAGTTCCACGCCCTTTCGTCCCTCGCTGTCTGTCTCTCTCCCTCCCTTCCACCCCACCTACTAAACGGGCTGCGGACCGGCGCCTGCCACCATCTTTCATTACGTTGTTCCTTTTATTATACCTAGCCATCCATGTTACTTCCCTTTATAGGCATCTCTGAGAAGATGCGCCTCTCAAAAGCAGAAGGGTCAAAGTGCGTGCATGTGAGAGAGAGAGAGGAAGGGAAAGATGGAGAGAGAGGGTAAGAAGAGCTGCAGGGAAGAAAGAGAACAGTGTTGGTCAGTGTCTTGGGGCGGGGATCACCCCGTCCGGCGTAGAGTGCAACGTGCAGAACGTTCGATCTTTATCCCCCACCTAAGCATCATTACAGGAACCTTAATTCCCTGCATCTTATCGATGGTATTTGACGTATTGCATATCGAGAGTACTCGACCTATTCCGTATTAGGGTTTTTTTCTAATCCAGAATCCTATCCAATATCTTGATTGGACATATTATGGATTATGGTATGTGGACATGACCCCCGTTACGCCAGTCCGTGTGGAGCTTCAGGAGGCAGACGCAACACCACATCAGATGTGCCACCTGGAATTCGTGATGATGGTTGTCCTCCTCTCGCACCGTGTAGGGCTCCGTCAACTAACGTCGCCCTAACAAGGACCGCATAATGAAGCTCGGAACGGTACCGCATGGCATTGTTCCACATATTCCAGACGGTAAACGTCTGAAGGTATACTCATCGCTTGGAGAGTCGATCGCCACGCGAAGGTCGTGTACGATCAACCCTCCGACACTATGATAAAAATCCCTTGCCAACATCTGACAGAGGTACCTAGGATAATAGAATTTCATTAACTTGATCTTTGGAGGGGCTTAAGTCGGGATTCCCCTCCTAATCTCGACCTAGGCCAGTGTGTAAGAATCTGACAACGACAAAGGTGGACAAGCTCGCTGAAGAGGTGCATCCTGACCAAATCCGAGCTCGACCCGATCAGGAGAAGACCCTATCCCCAAGACAATCCTAGATATCGTCAATCGGACCAAGTTGTACCGACCCGTGACCACGATATAAGGTTCGCTAACAGTATCCAAACTCAAATAATCCACGAATCTCTTAATAGGATGAATAATTGGCGTAAATCATTATCTGATGAGATTAGATTGACAAACTCATTTCTCAGTTTTATTCCTCTTCATTTGAAGACCCTTAGCTTTCCAACAAGTGGAATGCTTTCATTGACCATGAGAGTGCTTCCAAAATAGGGGTTTCTTCAAAAACTCTGAGGTAGACTGGCTATCTCTCTATGCCTTTCCAATGTGATTCATTGCTTTTGTCGATCAATGTTTTGTATGTTAATGTGGGGTGGATTCTGCTGGGCATATCTTATTTTCTTATAACTTTGCTAAGTTCTATTAGAATCTCCTTCAATCCAAACTGGATGGATTTCTAGTTTGCTTTCATGCATGGATGATCTAATGCGAGGTGGTTAAAGGAGGAGAAGAATGAGGTAGGCTGGTTATTACTATCTTCCTTTGGTTTATTTGGAAGAACACGAATGAAATCAAGTTCAGCAGCCATCAATCTCATCCCCTTTTCATTTGGTTTAAACTCATGTCCACAATCATCAATAATAATGATAACCAATTCCAGCTTGCGGAAGGATTCCTCCTCCCTACAGGAACAGGAAAGTGATTCATTTTCCTTTGTATTACCATGTGATGGATCATTTTCTAACTCTCATGTTAATGTTGGTGTTGTCTTCTGCTTTGTAGATTCGCAAGGTACCAGGTCTTGTTAAAGTTTACCAGGTCTTGGGAAAGTCTCTCTCTCCTTCTTCGTCTTATTCTTCCTCGCCTCCAATCCCCGCGGATATCCGCTGTTTGTTCTGTGACGAGGATACAAGTAATAAAAGGAAAGGTCACTGTGTTCCATAGTATCATCCCCTGATGAATGATCCATTCAAGGCAGGGCTTCGGAGCTGCAGAAGGAAGGGAAGGTGTGTTTTGCTTTCTCGCTCACTATCTCTGATTTTGGTTAAGTTTGCTCACGAATGTTGCTGATTCTGTTCAACCAAGAGTGAAGTCTTGGAGAGAGAAACAATCTTGAGTACTGTCAGAAAGATTGGATTTCTGGTTATTTTTCGTTTGGTTTCATCTTCTTTTAAGTTTTGTTGTTGGATGCCTTCGTATTGGACATATTTGGTTTAGAATTGATATTAATATTTGAGAATTTTACTGCCTAAATCACTACACATATGAATGTGTTTATTGTACTTGTGTATTTGTTTGAGAAATTTATAGCTGTATAAAGTTCATAGAGCTCACCAGGCAACGGATCTGTTTCTCCACGGAGCAATTTTTCCTGCTCAGATTTCATAGAAGTTATTTCGGCATAGATTTCACTTATGGTTTCTTAACGGTTTCATTATGCAGGTTGTTGGTGAACAAATGTGTCGTAGTTGGTGAGTCAGCATGGCTAGGTCCACGGGTTGATGTCGGGAGTTCTCTGTCGGTTGAGCTGGACATCGAGGTAGGTCGGGCCTTCGCGACGGGGTGTTGGTCAGCGTTTCTTGGTCTGAGCGCCATCTACATCGAGTTGCGTCTCTTTGTTCCCGGGATAGGTGATAGCTCTCCCTCGTTCACTGGATCGCGATTTCCGGGTCAAGGCGCTCGTGGCTCGGGGGTTACCGCTTCCTTGTAAAAAAGGTCTTCGTCAGGTGATTCCCGATTTTGACCCCTCCGACGAGCAAGTCAGTTGTAGGTGGAATTATTTTTCTCCTCCTGGGTCGAACGCCGACCAGAGGTCTTTATACTACTATCCGACGGTTGATCATACACGGGGTTGACATGATAAACGTGTCAAACAGTGCCTTTGTACGGATTCTGACTTGTCATATCTTAAGGGTGGTGCTGTCTCAGGATTCTCGGGACGAGACGTGCCGCGTTGATACGGATTTTGACATGATATATGACATCGACTATGATGTGTCTTGGATCCAAAATATACGTTATATAAGTTATAGCATTATGTCGAGCTCCCTTTCAGTTGGATGATCCGACTTCTCTTCCTAGCAGATTGTATCCCTCGAGCTAAACATTATCTTTCATTGACCTCAGGAGCTAAACATTAATTTCGTTGATAAATATCTTGATAGTTTATTACGAAGGAATCTTATTTTCATCACTTATTTTTATAAAAAAATATTATTATTATCACATTGGAGAAGACATGATTTCTTCATCAATAAAATTTTATATTTTTAAATAATTTCTGATTATAACTTTACCCCTAAATATATATGAACTTAATAAAATAAATAAATATATGTAAACTTAAAAAAGTGTCTAATTGATCATAATTGGACTGTATATAAATAATTTATATCCATTAATCTACTCAAAATATTTTGGTTGTATTAATTACAAAGTACGAAGTGAACCGATCGGACTAGAAACATTAGAATCGGATGGATCTCTTTGGTTCACTAATTAGACCGCTTGAGTCTTTGGAGATTAAAATATTCTAAAAATGGTTGAATTATTTCATGCGCGTTTAAATCCTTTTAATTATACGGATGAAAATGCAAAAAGTTCGTATTATTCTATAAGAGGCGGCTGACGGAATCCGAATTTGGCTTAGCCGAATCCGACCCGTTACCTCTCTCAGGTAACCCTAGAGACGGCGGTGCGCGATATAAGCCGTAGGAATGCGGCAACTTTTCATTGTAGTCAGCTACTATTCTTCGCGTCGCAGTCTCTCTCGTCTACTGCGCCGCTGCTGTTCACTCCATCTTCTCTTACTCTTCGCTCCCTTAAACCCCATTTGTTTTTTTCCCTCTTTCTTTTTCGATTTGTTCGCAGATCGCTTCTGGCCGTGACTTAATTTTCTTGTTCTGTTGTTTTCGTTTCACTTCGTGATTAGATCCGATATTGAGGCGGTCGCGGATCGGAGAGTCGATGGCGCTGGTGAGTTCATGGAACGGTTGCGACTGTCGCCTATGTTGGATTTTCCCTTGATGTCTTAAGATTATTGTTCTGTGTGCTAATTTTGTCTGCGTCTTTGCGCTTGCGGTATTCAGGTTTATACGAAAAGTTTGCTTTTTTTCCCTTCTGATTTATTCGTATATGTTATCTGGAAATTGTAACATAAAAGTCTTCTTCGGGTTTTACAGATGTAGGAATTAATGGATCGCTTATGATTGTTTCTGTGTGTTACTACAACATATTGTTTTGTTATGGTAGATTCTTTTGGTTTGATCCCGTCCTTTGTGCAATTGTCATCTAACGTGTTCTTGCTGCAAATGATCTGTGATCCATTGAGGTTCGAGGGACATCCGGTTGGAAAAAAAAAAAGAAGAGATTTTCCTCTGCACTTTGTTTGCTCTTCCATGTGATTCGCAGGACCTGTAGGATCCACATGCTCCTGCCTCTAGCTCCTAAGGCTTGCTGATGTTTTGGCATTTATACCTTTTGTTAGTAGTGAAGGATAATCTATTGACTTCAATGGCATTAGATAGTGACAAACGACTATTTGTTTTGGCCAATAGTCATCTGACTTCTTAGAAGTTTGGTCTAACAAAAGCAGATTTAATTCGAGTAGTTGGTGATTTGTATTATGAGTCCAACTGTAAAGGTTTAACAAAAAAATGCCCGTGAGTTGGTATTTTGGTGGTCAAACTGCTAGGTACTGATTTAGTATTGCTTCCCTATTTGATTGTTCATGGTTGGAAATTGATGTTAGTTGGTGATGGTGGCCTTTTACTTGTAATTGGCAACATAACAACATCTTTCCAGAATATTCACGATAAAGAAACCTATTTGTGCTTTTTTTTAGCATTATTAATTGGTGAACGTTACATGAGAGAATTTAAGATTTTGTGGTTTCACCTTTGTGTACGTGCCACTAACTCATACAGCGCCTATAGCAATTAAGGTTATCAAAGGCAGGAAACAAACCAAGACTTATGGTGCTAGGATCTACTGGAACCTAGGGCAACTTCTCAAATTATTTTGATCTTTTGGCATTGTTTCTGATGTCTTTTTAATTTTCTCAGATGCCTTAGTATGCCACGAGATTTCTATTGTTGTTTTGTGTTAATTTGTTAGCATATGATGCAGTGTCTGTCTTGTTATACCCCATGTCAGCAGAGTCCACGCATTTAATGTTTTGTCATAAACCTCCAAAGTTAAGAATTTATCTGACTGCAGATGTTCATCTTGTTTGGTGGTGGTATCTTTTTGTGTTTACAGCTACATGGTTTAATTTTCTTTTCCTCCACAGGTTTTGCATTCTTGGAAGACAAACAAAAATGCGTTTAAGGCGCTCATTGCTGCAGAGTACAGTGGTGTCCAAGTTGAATTGGCCGAAAACTTTGAAATGGGTGTCTCAAATAAAACTCCAGAGTTTCTTAAGATGAACCCCATAGGGAAGGTAGGCAATGTTTCCTTATGCAAATATCTATTTTACATTCATGTCTATGTATAAGCTTATGCAAAGGGTTTATATATATTGGTCTAATTTTTGGAAGTATATCAGGTACCTGTACTGGAGACACCTGATGGTCCTGTCTTTGAGAGCAATGCTATAGCTCGTTATGGTATGAACGATCTTTAGATTGTCAGATTTACATTAATATGGTTTGTTTAACTTGTTAGTCGTTTTTTTCTAATAAACAAGTATTAATTACCACTTCGACTGGATACAACCATCTCATCTCCTATCAGAGGAGATCAAAACATGTGGATCAGAGAGTTTAGTACACATGACATGAGAGAGTTTAGTACCCTTAAAAAATCTCGATAACACAATGGTATCATGCATAAAGTTAGAGACAGTTCATGGAGCTTCCACCTTGTGCTTCAAAATTTTGATCAGTGATTCTGCATTCACCTCAATGTGAATATTCCGTATTCCCATCTCCTCAGCTGCCATCAAGCCTCATTTCCTGAAAAAACAATAGCATCATCACTGTCCCTGAGAAGAAAACCTGTTCCACCACAGTGTAACATATTATCGGACCCATCAACAGCCAATTAAACTCAGGTTTACACCGCCTAACAACCAATTTCTTAATTCTCTTTTAGTCCCTCATACTTAAGAAGCTCCTGACAATCCAAAAGCATAGTGGCAGCTTTTAAGAATATCTTGTGGGTTAGGCTTGGCACCATTGAACTTAAGCCTCATTTCTGACCTTTCAAAGCCGCCAAAACCAAACACATTAGTAATAAATGGACCCAGGATTAGACTGTTATGACTAGAATCATCTCCTTGTACCAATGTCCTTTCTAGTTGGTAAAGTGCTGATACTGTACATTGAGTTGCTACCCTCAGTATTCCCACACCTATGCAGCAACATTCCAATTAAAGAATATATGATTAATAGAGTCATTATCCTACCCACACAAGAAAGTTGGTGGAAATGAGTGGACCAAAGCTTGAATGAAGTGATTAATAGCGAATCTGTTTGCAACAAAGTATAGATACCACAGGAATAATTGGAGTGGACCAAAGCTCCAAAACTAAAGAATTCTGATGCACATGATGTAAGATTTGAGGAGCATTTTAAATATAAAAAAATTTAAATTTCCTGCTGACCAAGATGCAAAAGTATCATTCACAAAGGTGACTAATGGTCTCTTTTTTCTTTCTTCCTCAGTTACTCGCTTGAAGGCTGATAACCCCCTCTATGGCAGTTCACTCATTGAATATGTATGTTTTCTGCTGTCTTTAACTTTCTTTGTCCTTTGATGACAGCTCATCTAATTGTTAATCCATGTTGTTGTCAGGCCCACATTGAGCAATGGATTGACTTTGCATCAATGGAGGTTGATGCAAATATTGCCCGCTGGCTTTATCCACGACTTGGATATATGCCTTACCATGCTGTCGTAAGTATAACAAGTGTATTGGCATCATATCAGAGTTGTGTCTTGCACTCTGGACTGAAAAGTGTTTTTATCTAGGCTGAGGAAGTAGCAGCATCTAGTTTGAAGAGGGCACTTGGTGCTCTGAATACTCATCTCGCCTCAAACACATACCTTGTCGGACACTCTGTTACATTAGCTGATATTATCATGATATGTAACTTGTATCATGGATTCAGTCTGCTCTTGCTCAAGAGTGTTACCTCAGAGTTCCCTCATGTGGAAAGGTACTTTTGGACTATGGTTAATCAACCAAACTTCCGTAAGGTGTTGGGTGAGGTCAAGCAGGCAGACTCAGTCCCACCTGTTCCATCACAAAAGAAGCCTGCAAAAGAGCCAGCCAAGCCAAAGGAAGTTAAGAAGGAACCAAAGCAGGAGCCTGTGAAACCTAAGGTACAGGAGGTTGTGGAAGAGGAAGAGGAGGCTCCCAAGCCCAAGCCAAAAAATCCTCTAGATCTACTGCCTCCTAGTAAGATGATATTGGATGAGTGGAAGAGGCTCTATTCAAACACAAAAACCAACTTCCGGGAAGTTGCCATCAAAGGTATCCTTTCCAACCTTTGGACCTCAAATAAATTTGTTTCCTTGATGATATTTAAGTAGTGATCAACAATATGGATGCTTATCGAATTTGCCATAAAAAAGAAGCTTGATATGTAGAAGTATTGCACTTTTCATTCTGTATGATGTAATTTGTTGCTTAATTGGTAATTCACAGTTCATTTTTATTCATGATACAGTTGGCAGCATCAGCAAAACCTGCTTCCTTGCGTTTCTCAAAACACAAACTGCTAAACTATGTGATGCATTTGTTTCTTTACAAGTCTATAGGTGCATTTTTACTGACACAACTAGCATATCAAATTATTGGCTCAATATTGATAAGTTAATGTATCAGCTCTAGTAGAGGCAGGAAGGAGATTTTCAACTATGCAAAAATTTTCTTCACCATCTGTGATAAATGTTAGTCAAGGATCTTTTTTAGAGTTATATACACCACTTCTCTCTGATAATTGCATGCACAATATTCCATGTTCTACCTCATTTTGTCACGCATTCCATGTAGTTTTCCTGACTCCTTTTATTGTGGGCCTTGACTTCAGGTTTCTGGGATATGTATGATCCTGAGGGTTACTCTCTTTGGTTCTGTGACTATAAGTACAACGATGAGAACACTGTCTCATTTGTGACCCTGAACAAGGTCAGTGGCTTCCTGCAGCGCATGGACTTGGCCCGCAAATATGCATTCGGGAAGATGCTTGTGATCGGTTCTGACCCACCCTTCAAGGTGAAGGGGGTGTGGCTTTTCCGTGGGCTGGAGATTCCAAAGTTTGTGCTCGATGAAGTCTACGATATGGAGCTGTATGACTGGGCCAAGGTTGACATTTCTGATGAAGCACAGAAGGAAAGGGTGAACGCCATGATCGAGGACCAGGAACCATTTGAAGGAGAGGCCTTACTTGATGCTAAGTGCTTCAAATAAAGATGTTGAAAGAATCCTCTCTCCCCATTAGATATCTCCACTGTCCTCTCAAACTTTTTTAGCTGCTTGCTAGTGTTCGTCTTGTCAGGAGCTCATTGGTACCGAAATTTTGTTTATCGCTGATTTGTAGTTTTTCCTGTAGGGGAAAAGTATACTTGCCATAATACCCGTAATATTTATCTAGAGTTTCGGTCATCTTATCAAATATTGTTCATTTGGAAGATCTGATTTTGATTGATGAGTTTCTAATGCGATTCAGCCATTCAGACGGCATAAATGATTTCCATGTTTGGAGTATTATAATAATGTCTGGTTATGGTTTGTGGGCACCTGAAATGAATGGTGTATGGTTGGCTGGTTGTCGTAATGCTGAGTTTAGAAGTTGTCGATGCTAAGTTGGCAAATTTCTTTCATTAGTTTCAGATATCATAAAAAGTAGGAGAGAGAGAGAGAGAGAGAGAGAGAGAGAACTGGATATGCATTTTAAAACATTTATTTATTATTCTAAAATATCTATCAAGTTTTATTTGGATCGATAAATGATTGAGAAACTTGATCATCATTTGCTTATTTACAGATAATTCATGCAAAATTCTGTCCAGGCTTTATATCACACCATTTTTATTCTTTCATTTGAGATTGTTCTCCCTTGTCAAGCATCTTTAAGTGCGTCCAACTAGCACAGCATGGCAATGCGTGTCCTTACATGCACCTCATCTCCCTCCCATTAACAAGCCAACAATGAACTCATCTCCACCATGACTGACACAAGAAAGATTAAATAAACAAAAGCTTCATGGACCCACCACCTCAAAGATCCAATTTGCTCCTCTCCCAGATGATGACAACACAAAACTACAGTAACACTTGTACATCCATAAGATTCCAATCTCTCTGTCGTACCAGAGAGTTGTTGTCAAAAAACACAAATGGTACACCATCTGAAAAAGCTGAGTGACAGGAGGGTGTCAGCCATGCAAGGGATATGGAAATGCCTGCCATAATTATCCCCATTGAACTCATCTTTAGCTCTTGTAGATCTTCTTCGGCCATATCATTAGAGTGATAAGTCTTTGTTTAGTCACATGGCCTTCACAAGGCATGCATGAGAGGCTCCGCTTTTAAGGAGGTAGTGGATCAGTCTTTGCCGCCATGAGAGACCTCACCATCCCTCTCTTTTACCAAAGAGAGGAGATCGGTTGCTTAAGTTCAGTGTGGTGGTAAGCTTGAAGAAGAAACACAGCCCAACATAGAAATCTAAGCTCGTGGTCATGGAAGATTGTAGTTCTTGATGGAAGATTATTTTTGATTCACTAGTAAATAATTCATTTAAATGAAAAGAACACAAGGATCAATGAACGTGACCTTATTTATTCCTACTAATATAAAAAAATATATTTTTCATCGCCACGTTAAGATCTAAGAAGGGTCGATGAACCTAATTTCTATGTAAGCAGCAGAAAAGAAATAACCTCACCGTGAAACCTTATCCTCGAGCGTCCAGAATGGGTGGAAGAAGAAATCACACCATTTAGGTGCTTACATGGCGTGGCGACCGGTGGGCGGTCCTCTCCCAAGGTTTTGTTGGTAGCAGAAGGCTGACCGATTCCCCTCCCAGGCAGCACAGCAACGAATTCAAATCCAACTCCTCCCAAACAAAAATGTTAGGCTTGAGTTGCAGATTTCAATGAAGAGGACCCATGCAAGACATATTAAATTTCATGGTCCAGCTTCTACCACACGCACAGAGAGAGAGAGCGAGAGCTACGGTGGTCCAAATATGATCTCTCACCTCATATCTTCTTACTCACAAGCTTTGGGTGTCAGAATGAATAGAATAAATGGCTACAGAAGCCGTGCCTTCGGAGGTGATAATAATAATGCAGATTCCGTCTGTGGATAGATAGTTTTGTGAGGGTAGAAGTAATGGCAGTATAGGGTTGGGACCAAATCCCTGTCAACTTGGAGACGAAGACCCAGGAAAAGGGTCATCAACATGGAACAGCTTGAAAGAGTTACCGAGGGTACAACTAAGTCGCATTGAATCCAAGTCTATATACGAATCATGGAATGTATATAATAAGGAAAAGAAAAAGACGACGCATCGAGATGACTAAGTGTGTTATCAATTTCGGATCCGCACCCGACCAGGCATACCCGACCCAAGCCGGACTCGACCCCAATGATTTGGTGGGACCCGACTTCGGGCTCAGTCAGGTCCACAGACTCTTCCTTTCGTGCGCTCGCCAGTCTCCCATACTCGTTGTTGTTGTCCAGACTTCTACTACTGCTACTTCAACATCTCGGTATGACCGACACGCATCGGAGTTTGGTGGCTACTGTGTGTTTGTTTGATTTGTGTAGTACAACGAGAAGTCTTTGTTCAAAGCACTCTCACTCTCTCTCTCTGCCCTTTTGCTTTCTTTATGCCTTACGAGGCACCGCCCCACTGTGATGGCACGTGCCCACGTGAGCCCCCCTATTACAAAATTGCCCTGCACAGTGCGAGGGATGCCCGTGCCGATGCGCACCTTAACATTTGCCCTCGCTTTCTTGTACTAACCCTGTTCTCTCCCAACGAAACAGCTTCTCCCCTTGTGCGATGAACATGACTCGATTTTCTCGTTTCGCCGTCGATCACTCTCCCTCATGCTTCGCACCGTCTCCTCACATGCACTTCAAGGCAGAGATCTGATGGCTGGCTGAATCTTTCGTAAGATCATGTTTGCTGCGAAGATTCGCCTGTCTCCTTGGATTGCACCCGGAGGAGCGTGAACAAAACATGCTGAGTTACGTGTTGAGAGCTTCCTCTGTTCATTGTTCTCGGCCCTCTTGTTTCGCCAGATGAACGGCAGCAGTGTGGCAGCCATGTTCAACCTCTGGCTGTGTTTTCTGGAAGGGTAGGTTCGTAATAGGAGTTACCCGAGGTAAAAGAGTTTGGACCACCTCGCCGTATGACGAAGCAAGGAAAAGGAGGGTATCCTCCTCATGTTAAACAATTTTGTGATAGCCGGACACCAACAGCTCCGAAACCCAACACCAAACCACCACCACTGGGAGTGTGTTAACAAACTCGGTCAGTCCACTGGGAAAGGAAGGAAAGCTGAGGTCTGCTGCAAAGAGAGTCCGGAGAGAGAGACCAGAGAGAAGAAAGACAAGGGAGCCTGCCAACCTTGTTAACCTTTTTCTCTGCTAATCTTGGTGTGGGGTTTGGTTCCACTGTTGAACGAAGGTGCAATAACATCAGAAGAGTAAGTCGGCTAAGAGGTGAAAGGGGAAAAGAAGTATATATTGGGTAAGGAGTGAGATAGAGGCAGAGAGAAACAAAGCAAGAGATGGTGGGCTCAGGAGTAGGAGGAGATGGTCGAAGCAAGGAGGCCGTGGGCATGTTGGCTCTCCATGAGGCACTCAGGAACGTCTGCCTCAACTCCGACTGGACTTACTCCGTCTTCTGGACCATCCGACCTCGCCCGTAATCTCCGATTCATCATCAGCATCTCTTACCTTCTTCTTCTGTTACTCCTCTTGTTTGTTTGTTGAACTCGTCTGCCGTGTGGCTTGCTGCTGCAGTCGGTGCAGAGGTGGAAATGGCTGCAAGGTTGGCGACGACAATGGAAACCTGTGAGTAGCCTCCTCCACTTCACAGCAAATTTGTGCTCTCTCCGGTCTTATGTGCTCGTTCTTGCTGGGCTTGCAGGATGCTGATGTGGGAGGATGGGTTCTGCAGGACGAGAGTCGATGAGATTGATGGAGACGACCAAGTCAGAAAGGCCTTCAGCAAGATGTCCATTCAGCTGTATAATTATGGAGAAGGGTGGGTACTGGGTAGGTGTTGCTTCTTTTTTTTGCCAGAGACAGAGACACACAGTTGAGGTATTAAGGAGGGGATGTGTTTTGAATCCTTTTAGTTTCTTTCTCCCATCTCCATTTTTTTTGGCCTTGCAAACTCTTCTTCCAGTACAAGTCAGTGAGAGTGTTTGTGTCCTTTAGTTTGTTGTCATTGGCCTGGAAAAGTTGAAGAGCAAAAAGAGCAAATGGAAATTAAGGAGTGGAAAGAGGGCAGTTGTTTTGCAGCCTTTGCTTTGCTTTTCTTTTTCTGGATGAGCTTCAATCCTAACATGGCTTGGTTGGTCGATTTGAACAGGCTGATGGGTAAGGTTGCTTCTGATAAGTGTCACAAATGGGTCTTCAAGGAACCTTCCGAATGCGAGCCCAACATCGCCAACTACTGGCAGAGCTCTTTTGATGCTGTATGCAGCCTATGCCACTGTTTTGCTTCTCTTTCCTTTCCTTTCCTTTGCTTTCTTTTACTGGCCACCCATAAGAGAGAGAGAGAGAGAGAGAGAGAGAGAGAGAGAGAGCTGTCCTCTAACACTGTCTGTCATTGCAGCTTCCTCCTGAATGGAATGACCAATTTGCTTCTGGAATTCAGGCAAACCTCATGTTCCCATTTCCATTGTTTTTATCTTGGTCCCTTTCCCCTCCATTTCTACTACTGGTCTTGTGTTCTGATATCTGATGTTCTGTGCACAGACTATAGCTGTGATTCAAGCTGGCCATGGCCTTCTGCAGCTGGGCTCCTGCAAAATTGTTTGTAGTAGCAAAGCTCTTCTTTCTGTTTATGGATCAAAATGAGCTGTTCTTAATCTGTTCTTTTGCATCAGGTACCTGAGGATCTGCACTTTGTACTGAGAATGAGACACATGTTTGAGTCACTGGGATACCAATCTGGCTTCTTCCTTTCCCAGCTCTTCTCCTCAGGTAGGAACAGTTCTCCATCACCGTCCGCCCCCATGAAGCAAATCCCAGCGCGCATTCCACCACCAATCCTCAACTGGAGCCACCCTTCACTCGCTTCGAACCCTGCGATTGCTCTCCCTGCTTATCACCCTTCAGCCCAGATGGGACTTCCCAACAGCACCGATGACACCCAGCTCTTCCTCCTCCCTCCCTCCTCCTCGGAAGCGCAGATGGATGAGATGATGCCGGCGCATGAACCTGACCTGAAATGGCCCAATGGCCTGTCCTTCTTCACTGCTCTAACGGGAAGAACGGACGATCCCAAGCTCCTCTTTGGTTCCGAGACGCTGGGAAACAAGCCACCACCTCAGCAGAGCCAGGGAAACAAAGGTGACAACGGTGCAGCACTCAGTGCCAGTAACACTGAGGACCTCATGAGCTCAGCAAGCCATTCCAGTAAGGCTAGGAAGATGGAACATAGCAAATTCAAGAGGAGCCTCACGTTACCCGCAAGAATGACTACCTCCTCCTCCTCCTCCTCGTTGGACCATCACCATGCATCGACTCCTCAGCCCATGGATTACAGGGGCTCAGAGGCAGGGATTTACCAAGACATCATGGAGACCTTCTTAGACTAATCTGAGGTGAGGTCTAATATCTGTGGTAGGAGGATGTAAAACAAGGATTGAACTTGTCATCATGGGGCATATCTTCTGAAGAATTTTGCTTGAAGTAGGTTCAGAGTGATTCTAGCTAGACTCTTAGGATTGGATTGCAAATATAGGTTGCTAGGGTTGTGCCACCAGTAGCTTAGGGAGACTGAGAATTGTGTCTAGTTACTCAGCAAGAGTATGTGCTTAGGTTTCTCTTGCACCTTTTTGTTCTGGAAATAAAGCAGCAGGATCCTTCTCTTTCATCTTGTTGAACTGCAAATAAGAGACAGAAGCCCCATATACTGATTTGGATGACATAAAGATTGCATGCACACAGAAGGTTTTGACTTGAAATAAGAGATCACAAATACATTGAGCTTTTCATTCTTGTTCTAGAATGTGGCATCAAGTTCTTGAAAATTTGGCTTACATACATATAATAGCCTTCTTATTCAGATCAACTATATAAATGTGCATGATTAACAAGTTATTCTAAGTCTATGATATGGATAACATCGTTTTAAATCATAGATCCATTGAACAGAAGAATCTTGTTTGACTTTACATTATGATGTTGCCACATGAGTATGAGGGTCCAGCTAATATGGACAGCCCTAGGTTTTGCCTTTCCCTCTATCTTCTCAATCTTCTTGCCATCATCCATTGCTATATACAGGAGTTGAATTGTCTCAATTTGCTGCTCTTCTCCTAGTTGATGCTGATTGTTACTGAGCATCTATGATTCTAATTATTGGAGTTCCCACCAAGATTTGCATGCAACTCAGAATTCTGAACAGGGTGACCATACTTCCCTGAGACAGATGAATGACTTGTTAGGTGTCTGCTAATCAAACTAAAAGTTTATGTTCTTTATATATGGTTTCACAAGATGAATTGTATGATCGATCCAGTTCTTCTGTTTATGACTGTGTTCATATCATTTGCTCAGCAGGATGCAGGGATATTTTCCCTTCACCTGGTGACTGCATTACCAGTAATTGCTCATCTTCTACATTTCTCCCTACTAATAAATGATGTGTTCATTTATTTCTTTGATGTTATGAGCATATTACCTACCGGAGGAGAGGTTTCTTTGGGTATTCTACCTTCTAATGCTAGTTTCTGTTCTAAAACACAAAAGAAAGAACAGGATTTCACTCTGTTTTGTATGCAATGTCTTGCATGGTTTATTTTCTTGTTCGATTAGTCTTTGATCAGATCATCAACAATGGTCAATGTGTTTACCAATGCAACATGAACATGAAATCCTTTGTTCATAATTCTCTCCTTTCTTTAAGTGCAGCAACCCGCAGGTTAAATGAAGAGCCTTTGAAATTGTTGCGTTCTTTATCTACTTGTGACTCAGATGGGCAGCATCCAGTAACCCTTAATGATGTTATTATATTCGATTCGTCATAGTGTATGAAGATTACGGTTGAAATTTCTTCTCTGTCAACATTAATGGCACTCAACAGCTTGACAACCACAGAGAACATGTCGAACACTTTCCACTGTCGTGCTCCCGACATTCCTGCGGTCGTCAACGCTTGCATGCATCTTTAAGAACGTGCAACGATCTCTTCTTCCCGTCCAACACTTACATGCTTGTCTAAGTTCTTTGAACACACACCATGCCGGCGTACAGAGAAGAGGCGATCGGAGACTCCGACGACGAGAATTATGCTTCCACCAACTCTGATTCACCGGTGGAGAAGGAGAAACAGATAACTGTGGATCCTCTGTCGCTGAAGCAGCTCGCAGATGTGCGAGGTAATCGTATATCCGACGGAGGTTCCGCCGCTAGTGAGGTGAAGTTTTTGCCTCCGCCGGTGCTCGTTCGGCCCAAGTTGGTCAGCTGCAGCCTCCCGAGTTCTGCCCTCTCCTCGCCAAAGAAGTGGAACTACCTCGACGACCAGGAACCTCCAGTGCCGGCCCGCTTCGCCTGGGCCGACCAAAAGGCCTCCCTCCGCCGGAGCAAGTCCTGCGGCGAAGGAAGATCTTCTTCGCCGTCCGTCGAGTTCATCGAAATCCTGTCAAGAAGACCAAGCATTCATCAACCTGATGACGGAGTTCATGTCGTCGACCACGACACAAGCGACGATGACAGCAAGGAGGAGACTCCCCAACCAGTCCATGCTCAACTAGAGGACGACCAATTCAAGTGCTGGTGCTTGTTCTTGCCTGGCCTCTCCCACAGGAAGAAACAAGTAATCCTGCAGCAAGCAAGCCAAGCGCAATCGGGACACCTGCAGCTTCGCAAAGTCGTACCTCAGGGATTCCAAGATGCACGAGAGTCGGCAGCCAAGGGCAGGATAAGCACGGTCTCGAAGGCGGCCTCCCTCGAGAAGTTCTCATGCGGCTCGTGGTCTTCGTCTGCGCTACTAGGAATCGACGGAGACGACGACGGCGGTCACTCCTACTTCGACCTACCATTGGAGCTGATCAAAAGCTGCCACGACGACGCCGACTCGCCGGTGAGGACAGCCTTCGTGTTCGACAAGGACTTGAAGGGGGTGCTGAAGAAGAGCACGTCGAATCTGGCGTCGAGGAAGTCGCACGCTTCGTCGTCGAACCGCCACGTCCGGTTCTCCACCTCAGCACCGACGTCGTATCCGGCATCACCATCCTCCACCTGCATCACGCCCAGACTGCGGAGAGCGAGAGAGGAGTTCAACGCGTTGTTGGCAGCACAGAACGCTGCGTAGCGTCGCATGAGAATTGCATGATGTGCATGCCACTTACGTCCTACGTATTTTGTGCCTGTAATTTGAGACCTCTCTGTGAAGAACTCCACCAGTCGATTTAGATCGGTTCATGTCATCTGTAACCTCACAAGAAGGTATTATTGTATCTTTATTTTTTTTTGCATGAATTTTTCTTCTAAATTTAAGTGCCCATATGATTCCAATCACTATTTTGTTTTCTATTATTAACTATATGATAAAACAAATATTGATTGGAGTGACCAAAAATCCCTGTAAAATTAGGAAAAACTGACATATTGACAAGAAAATAGGCTACTCTTTGGAGTGTGGAAATGGCAGCATATTACCCTCAATTTTTTTTCATATATTTGCATTAAATTCCATTTAAAATAATAAGGCTAACCTAATCAGCAATAGCTAGTTTGAGTTTAAATAAATATCTATATACCTAAAATACTTTAGTATTTTTTAATTAAAGGATCCTTTACAAAATTAATACTATCAAAATTAATATTGACTAATAAATATTAACCACAATATAAGATTTTAAATTTTGAAGGTGTTGACTAGCAAAAAATACCTTTACATATTTTACAAAAAAAATTATAAGGAAAAAAAAAATATATATATATTTATAATTGGGCTGCCCTTTAATAGTGAGGCCCAATAAACCCATCTTGGAGAGTCCCTTAAGTTAGAAAAATGAAAAGAATAATTACCCTTTTGTTTTACCCATGTCTAGACATTTCTGGGACCCACCGTGGAAGTCAACTGCATAGCGAATCATAGCGCCAGCGGAGAAGTCGTGTAAGCCAGGGAAGTATTCATACTCGAGGATGAAGCGCTGCCGACACCAAATAGGTAAAGTGGTGAACCGATCCGACCCATTCCACAGGTATTTAAACGAACAGCTGCCCGAGAAAACGCTTCGTCCACCCACCCAACAACACACACATAGATCGGATCACGCACGACGATGGGGAAGAAGGCGGTCCTGGTGGGGTGCAACTACCCGGGCACGAAGGCGGAGCTGCGGGGCTGCATTAACGACGTCAAGCGCATGCGCCGCTGCCTGGTGAAGCGCTTCGGGTTCGCCGACGACGACATCGCGGTCCTCATCGACACCGACGACGCCTACCCCCGGCCCACCGGCGCCAACATCCGCCGCGCCCTCACCCGCCTCGTTTCCTCCGCCGAGCCCGGCGACTTCCTCTTCGTCCACTACAGCGGCCACGGCACCCGCCTCCCCGCCGAGACCGGTGACGACGACGACACCGGCTACGACGAATGCATCGTCCCCTGCGACATGAACCTCATCACCGGTCCACCTCCTCTCCTCTTTTCTCCTACCCTCTTTTTCTATTCCTCCTGTCGATGCTTCAAATTCGTATTATTATTATCTCTTACAATCGTCTTCTCTCTAAAACCTCTTTTGCGATTACTAACTTCGATGTGTCAGTAAAGTTAACAGATCGGATGCGAATTATATGCAATTAGCACAGCAGTACCACCGCGATCTCCTGGGAAAAGGGTAAAGTTTGATCCCGGAGATCAGTCTTGAGATCGGCTTTCAGAAAATTGTTCTTTGAACTCATATCCAAACAGGGCTTCGATGTCTATGTTATCTGTTTTTCCTTTTTCTATCCAACACCTCGACTGCCGTTTTGGTCAAATGATCATAGCTTGCTGGCGAAAAATGTATTTTAAGATATTGTTTTCTAGTTTCAATCTAATATCAGGAATTGGCATGTAAAATTCATAGTCTTGGTGCAATTAGTACCTTTCTTGATGAAGGAGAATTTAATTCTGATTAGGATTGCAACTATTATAGTATCCTTTTTTAGCTGATTTGAAATCAAAATCATGGGAGCTTGATTTATAAGTCTCATTCTCTAAAGAACACAAAAAGGATAGTTCAATCCCTAAAATTCTAGTACTTTTTAGATTGATCTTCTGAGTCCTACTTTAATGGCTCAAGTGCATAGAAGAACGAACAATAGAATAGTTCTCTTTGGAGTGTTTTGTTGGTTCTGGTAATAGATAACTCACATCATCTGTTATTTGTATATTAGATGATAAAGAATATCACAGACTTGAGTGCTTTTGACTTGATTTTTATCGGTTTTGCTTATTTGATAAACCTCAACCTTCTACCTTTGTCATTTTTTTGGTATAAATGACCAAGAAAAGTGGGATTAGATCACCATAGTTTATGCTGTCGAAAAATGTTATGCTCTTTGGCCTAAAAGAGAAAGTGTACTCCAAGTTGGAGTATTATTTTAGTTTCCATTTGGTATCAATTCTGGATTCAATAGGTGTGTTAATCTCCTGTCAATAAAATTGGCCTGTTCACTTTGGAAATCTATACAGATACTCTATTTTTCGTGAAGAATTTTGGTATGATTCAGATTGCAACTAGAATAGTTTTTCTCTTTTATGCTGATCTTGAGATTCAAATCAGATTAGCAGTATTTCTAACTCTCATGTCCCAGAAAACACCCCACAGAAGTGCTTATCTCTTTTAGATTATTTTGCAGGTTCCCACCTTAATGACCTTGATGAATTAGGGAATGTGCCATTTTTAGTTCTGAATCTGATTTACCTATAAGATGATCGATAAAGATGAATATCCGTGCCAGGGATTTGTGGTCTTTGTTGTTTTTTCTCTTTTTCATGTGTGCTTGCTTTTTGTTGTTGATCCAAGATAGTCTTCAACTCTTCATTAGTTGTGACATTATTACTTATTGTTGTCGTAGACTTGTAGCATCCAAAATTGCCTTTAGCATTACTTGTTTAGAAACATTATAAAAAATAATCCAAAATCTAAATGGTACTATTGCATTTTACATTCATGAGAAGAATAGGAATGCATCCTCATAGATTATATATTTGGCTGATCTATTCAGTGAACCTTCTTGATGTTCAGAAACTTGCTTGTTTCACAACTGATTGGTTGATCTTCACAGGTAGTTCTATTGCAATGACACATGTTTTTATCCAGATATCAACAATAAGAAATTCTTGCACTCAGAATTCTATTTTACTCTGTTGATCTTCATGCCACTGAAATTTCTGTCCTGCACTTAACCAACATGATCATGTACTTGTAGAAACAAATTATCCTTTGGATCTTATGCTGTTGGGGGAAGCAATGTCTTCTTGGCTAATCTTGGTAGTCCATTGGATATGAATGACGAATATACTTGTTTTTTGTAGATGATGACTTCAGAGACTATGTGAACAAGGTTCCTAAGGGTTGTCGGATCACCATTGTTTCTGATTCCTGCCATAGCGGTGGCCTCATTGATGAATCCAAGGAGCAAATTGGTGAGAGTACCAAGCACCAAGATGATAGCTCTGATTCTGGCTTTGGATTTGGATCGTTCTTGAAACAGACCATTAGTGATGCAATTGACTCTCGAGGAATCCACCTTCCTCATGAACGCCATCACCGCCATGATGAAGCCGGTAGCAATGCCAACCGAGCAGATGGTGCACAATCTTACATTAAGAGTCGGTCGCTTCCTCTGTCCACATTGATTGAGATCTTAAAGCAGCAGACTGGAAAGCAAGACATCGATGTTGGGAAGATTAGGCCAACCTTGTTCGATGTTTTTGGCGAGGATGCCAGTCCTAAAGTGAAGAAGTTCATGAAGTTCCTAATGAACAAGCTCCAGCATGGGGAAAGTGGTGGAGGAGGTGGGTTCATGGGCATGGTTGGTAGTCTGGCACAGGAGTTTTTGAAGCACAAGCTGGAGGAGAACGACGAAGAGTATGTGAAGCCAGCATCAGGGACTGAAGTCCGTAGCAAACAGGAAGTGTATGCCGGAGCCAAATGGGGCTGCCTTCCAGACAATGGAATCTTGATCAGTGGCTGCCAGACAGACCAGACATCAGCCGATGCCACTCCTCCAGGTAGTCCAGACGGAGCTTATGGAGCTCTCAGCAATGCAATTCAGACCATTCTCGAGGAGATGGATGGTGAGGTTTCAAACCAGCAGCTCGTGTTGAGGGCTCGACGGATGCTGGCCAAGCAAGGATTCACGCAGCGGCCTGGCCTCTACTGCAGCGACCATCATGTGGCTGCTCCTTTTATCTGCTAATTGTGCAAATTGTTGCCAAGCAAGCAATGTTCGAAGAATGCAGGGTGCTTCATCTTTGTGAGTTGGCCCAAAATAAAATTTCGATTAACAACATGTTCTGAAACTTGGCTTTCAAGTATGAAATAGGAAGTCTGTCAATTGATGTTCTCTTTTATGTCAACTGCTGCCAATAATTGTAGAAGATTGATCACGCAAGGAAAAACAAAAAAGGAATGACCAACAGTTTTGCTGGTTTAGATGCTCCTTATCTATGAATGCATTTGGAGTTGGATGAAGTTGATAAGGATGCCATGATATTTGGTTGACATGATAGCTAAATTTTATCGTCTCCTAAAACACTTCTGAGATTTAGATTCATTTTTTGGCTGGTGAAGAAAGAGAGTGTACACATGAGATGTTCTTTCCAATGCTTCATGAACAATGGTAAGAAACATACAGCTAAATAACTTGCTTTGGGAGGTACTGCAATTAGTATTACATATCATGAGAATCCTACTAAGATTAATGATCACGATAATCAAACCTTAAATTCAATTTAAATAGGTTAGATGGATTAAGGTACTAATCAGGCTGATATATCAAACAAGGTTCATCGTATCACGGTGTACCGTTCGATATAGGGGTACGTACCGATCCAATAGGAGATCAATATGGACAGTATATATCAGTCTCTCGGTATATCCTATCGTACTATATGTCAATACATTGGTACATATCATACTGATAGTCGATCGATACAATGGTATGGATCGATAAGACGAACCATGCTATCGAGTATTTCATTTTTCTTTCCTAACTTATCTCAAACATAATTAGAAAGTATTTTTTATACAGATTATATAAATTTGAATACAAATCAGACTCATTTCATAAATTAAATACTAATTATTTCCCTCAAACCCAATTAGAGAGTAATTGAATCTGATTTAAACGGTTTCGGTAGATTTTGAGTACTAATCAGACCGCTGTTATCTATTTTCGGCCCATCCTTGTGTCTTAAAGCCCTGATTTGGTCCGCCGACGCGGAAAACCAAACCGAACCGGTTCGGTCCGGCATCGTAGTCTAAGCCGACCCTACCCACCTCCCCAACAGACGAGAAAAGAGGTAAAAATAGTAAGCAAAACGCGAGAGCGAGAGAGAGAGAGGAGATCGGAGAGATCTGTAAACAAAGACGCTCTCCCAAATCCGCTTCCCTCCTCAACCCTTCGCCGATCTCAGAGAGCTCGTTGCCTCGATCCTTCCGTGATCGCACGATTCCATTTCTTCGATTCGTGTGATCCCTCTGGAGATCCGATACTTTGAAGCTCCTCGCTCCTCCTCCTCAAAACAATATTTTTTCTTCTCGTCCTGGTCCCGGCGGACACCGGAATTGGGCATTCTAGGTGGATAAAAAGGGAGGAGGTAGGGTTTTCTCGATGGCTTCCGCGAAGGTCATGTCCAATTCAGTAGCCTCATCGCGCAAGCAAGGGCACCTCGAATTGGGCAAGAAGAAGGTATTGTTTGCGGCTGTCTTGGTTGATGTTTTGGATGTTTGTTTGCGAGATCCAGTTTCAAGAAATTGGAAATTGGGTTTTTTTTTTTATCATTTAGTGTATCAAGAAACCTTCAACTTGTCATCTTTAAAATTAAAATTAGGGTATTTCTTGTACAGGAATCTTGTTTGAAACCTTGTAATCTTTTTATCAGGTATTTTTTGTATATCAAGAAACCTTCAACTTGTCAAGGTATTCTTTGATCATTTAGTTTACTAGAGGAATCTTATTTGAGACCTTGTCATCTTTTTATTAGGATTTTTTTTTGTATCTCAGGAAACCTTCAACTTGTCAAGGTATTCTTTGATCATTTAGTTTACTTGGTGCTTTTAACAAGAATCTTGTCAAATCGTTGTTAGCATAGTTCACAGGCGAGACCGATCTTTTTGAATTCATGGAAGCAGCTTAAGGTCTAAGAGGGAAGCCCTTCAGAATGACAGTGCATTTCTTGTCTAAGGATAGGGAAAAGGACTTTCCTATATGTTCAGAAGAAATGTTCTTCAGTTGATGTGCACATACATTAAGCCATTGCTTGGTTGAGGTTAATCGCTTTTGGTTTGTTTGTTGATTGAAAGTTTTGTTGGATGTTCTTTAAAAATGTGCATATCATTGTGAAAGTGTAATACCTAATATACAATTATGTTGTGTCTTTTTCTGTTATTCTATAAAATTTAGGTTGTGAGATTATTCTTTTAATTAGATGGAGGAGTCAAACCATACTTTTCTTTGATGTTTTATTGCATTTTTTTTTGGACAAGCTTTTAAGAAAATTAACTAATTATTTTTAAAAAAGTTACTTCTCATTTTTTATTTTACTATACCTATGAAAAAAAATGAAAGCAAAAAAGTGCATGCCTCTTTGGCAAAGCTAGATGCCTATTGATGCATCCTATCTCACCGTTAGAAGTTGCGTGCAAGATCTAACTTCTTATCTTTTAAAGGCTGATCTACTTCAACTAATAGGAAGTTTACATTTCCATAAGAGAATCTGTGACCAACTAATAGAAGAAGGTGATGAAAGCAAAATGATTTGCAAGTAATTTTTATATTCTGTTAGATCCCTTCTTGCAATATGGACTTCTTATCTTTTTGAGCTCCTTTCTTTTTATTTTTCCAATATTTCTTATGTCATTTTATTTTCTCATACCTCTATGCATATCCAAGTTCTTTGCGGTTATCTTTTTTTTTTTTTCCCTTTTTTGTTTTAGGTTGTCTGATATAAGATTTATTGGTTGGAGAGTAATGGAATTGTAAATCATACTTTGCATTTTGGTTTGGGAGTTAATACTTTAAACTGGGTTCTTTTTTTCTTGGGATTTAGTACTCAAAAGGAGAAAGAAAAGGATAAAAACAAAAGGATGTTTTGTTTTTCCTTTGAAACTTTTGAAACATTTGGTCTTGCATGTGACATTTACTAACCAACATGAAAAGTGGTGTTACTTGCATACCATAAATTGACTCCATATACTTTGGCATCATTAAAACTCTTGAGCTAATTCACCAGTTCATTGGACCTCAATAGGAGGATATTTTCGAGGATCACATGACTCCCTTTGATGGTCTCTTTAGTATGAATTAGTCAACTTGCAAGGTTTTTTGCAAGCTAATCAGATACTATCCGGACTCCTCTCAAGCTAGCAGAATATTATACTCTTTTTACATTGTTGAAAGGAAACAAACATTGTTGATTTTTCTTTGACATTTGGAAGAAAATGGAGCTCATTGCATTTTAACATTTTCTCCGATAGTTTTTAACCAAGATTTTTCTATGCTCTGTTTTGCGTTATCTTCTTGTTCTGCTTTCTCTTTGTCCTTTGATTTGATCAATGGTAGTCAGTATCAAAGTGCTTCTGTCCTTTTCTATGCTGCCTTATGGCCACCCTTGTCTCTCCCAATTGCTGCCCTAGCATAGTCTTTTTCAATACCCCATCTCTATATCCAACACGACTTCATTGCATCTTCTTCTCTGTGACTAAACATGCCTTATTGATCAAAGCTCATGGATCCATGTGGTCCAAACCAAGGATTTTAATTTTAATTTTGAATGGTACGGTCGCATAACTATGAGATGTCAGAAACCACAACAAATTCCAAGGTCAATGGTTGTTGAGAAGGGGGGGGACTAGATGGCCTAATGCTAGAATAGGAGAAGCAATATGAAAGATTGTGGGAAATATATCAATTAAAACATTTATTGTTTCCTAGAGGGTGGAAGCCCAGAACCATTGTTTTACATCAACATGTTATTGCAATTTGAATTCTTGTAGGTAATACATTAACAAATATGAAAAATCTAAGATGAGGTTTTTAATTTTGGGTACAAGACCATTCTGGTGGCTAGGAATGGTCTGATTAGTATTGGTGTACCATGTGTCAGTACATTGATACACACCGAGTTTATAAAAAAGCCTGAAAAAAAGAAAAAAAAAAGAAATAAGTTGCTGTCTAGTACAAGCCTTGTACTAGGTGGTACAGGTCCCGTACTGTAACGGACAAACTTCTAAACAAGATGTTGGATGTAATGCTTATGTCTGTCCGTTGTCTTTTGGCATGTTCATGCCTTGTACAGCAGATAGAGGGGCGGCCGAAGGCTAAATAGTCCCATGTTAGCTGGGTTGGTGGCCTTTTTAGGCTTGTAAATAAAAGTTGTGTCAAGTGGACACGAGCGAGAGCTTTTCGATCTGTAATGGACCATTTTACCCTTTGTTGTGCAACTATTCAGAGCTTGTAAAGTCTGTTTGTAATTTGCATTGTCTATGAAGTGTTTTTCGGACATGTTTGCTTGTGGATCCCGATTGAGGCGTTCTTTTTAACCCGTTCTCTCTTTTGTTGGTCCTAAGGGACAATGAGAGGCTTCGGGGAGGCTGACCTTTGCGGACGGACGCGCGAGGGTGCCGCACGCCTTAGGCAAAACCAGCTAAAGTCGTGACAATATGGTATCAGAGCGGGACAAGCACTCATAGAAACACTTGACATGCAAACGTGGGGGACCTAGCGGGGCTGCGTTGAGGGCAGTCAGCACACGCGCGACCGTTTGAGGGAAAACGGGCATGGAGATGTAGGGAAAAGAGTCGCTCAGAGAAGCGGGCATCTAACATTGGCATTTTGAGGAATGGCCAACCCTTCGCGCAAGAGGCACCACGAGAACAGGCAAGCTTGGAAGAATGCGGAGCGCACAAAGGTTGGGATGGCTGAGTTTGAGCTACGGCTCAACGTTGACAACTATACTTGATGGTGCTCTAGGCAAGCGAGGCGCTTGGCAAGAATGAGACCATCCAAGGTGGAATGAGTTGTTCAACGACCAAAAGAGTTATGCAAAGCTCACAGAGGTGAGGGGAATTGCTAACTCGAAGAATTTGGTACTCATGCATGGGCTTGTATGCGGACGATGGAATGTTCGTGGCCATCCCAAGGCGACCGAGACTCGGCGCCATGAAGCATTGAAACTTTCTCTTCGTCATGTGAAGGATACGTCCGGAGGAGGCTGAAGTGTGCAACGAGTTTAGCATGTTGCTAGGCCTTGAGGGGTGCGGCAGTGGCTGTATTGACGTGGAGGCGCAATCTAGCAAGTGCGTTTGCAAGAGGCAGAACAATGCACAGTTTGTTTAGCAGATCGGAGTAGTCCAAGGGGATGGGGGTCTCCGAAACGAAGAGAGATGTTGCTCCAACGGGACAGTTATCTAGGAGGGATAAGTCTCGGCACTCCAGAGGGAGAATCATGTGAGACGGACTTCACATGTTGAGGAGTACCTCACAAACAACAACTTCATGAAGCTCGATGGACTGAGCAAGCGGCGAGGAGTTGTCGCATGATCTCGCTCGAGAGAATGCATTGGTGGATGCATTGCGAGATCAAGTGGGGGAGCGACCTGAAGCAACTTAAATGAAGGCACACTTAGAGTCGATATGGAGATCGGACTCAAGGGAGGGTTGACTCGTGGAATGGTGGGCGCGAGGGCCACCATCGACTCAATGCAAAAAAGAGGAGCGGAGCAACTTGGGTGTAACTTGGCGAAGTACCCAAGCCGCCTGAAGGGAGCCAGCAGAGAAGTTGGAGCATGGAGCAGAAGCACAGTGCTTTCCTTAAACAGAGGTCAAAGACATGAACTCTTGCAGAGGCAAGGGTAGGATCATGTTGTTCCATGGGTCCTTCATTCTGACGGAGCGGACTCATCTTGCATGGTGCCAAAGACGAAGGGAGCTTCTGGGCACATGCACCTTATCTCGGAGGAGCATTTGATGGAGGAACTAAGGTGACTCAATTTGCGGAGGCGAAGTTGGGTTCAGGAGGCCTTAGCACGGGGCAAGAGGACGCAGAGGCGGCTACTCTTGAAGAATATGCCACAGTGTTGCCATTCAAGTTGCCATGAAGGAAGCAGTGCGTAGCGGAGATTGTGCTGGTAGGAGCAGAGGCCCAGGATCCAGACAATGGTGCACAAACTACAGTGGAGTCGGTGGACTTCGGGAGCTACTAGGCGACGGACTGTCCTAGAGCGGTGCTTCATCTAGGTGTGACCCAAGAGTGGGTGGATGAAGGTCGATTGCCAAAGGAGCAAACAAATTCGAAGGTGGAAGGGACCCTGCGATGTATTGGCAGAGGCCACACATGGAGGGTTCACAATTCGAGTTTATTCCACAAGGATCAGAATGCAATGGAGATGTCACCAGGAGGCGACATGGTGCAGCGGATCGTGGTGGAACAGTTCGTGGCAATGCGATACACACAATCTGTCCCGTGAGGGATGAGATCATATGAAGGTATGATCGGGAGCTACTGGGAGCTCCGCTTTGGTGAACAACATGACGGCAAGAAGGGCTATGGATTCAAGGAGTGAAGGCCATGGTACCGCAAAGGCGGGTCTTCCGGGCGTGCACCGAATTTTGCATCGGATGAAAACCTTGGTCATCAGCATATGGGGGCTGGGTTCCACCAAGGGAAAAGTTTGAATGCAAGTACCAGTGAGTTCCATGGGAGGGACTTGATCATGCAGAGGTATGATCGAAGCAGCTGGAGAGTTGGATTGCTCCAGAGCTCATATTCGCTTAAGGGAGCCCGACAAGTCAGAGGACAAGGTCGAGTAAGCGAACGTTGCTACCAAGGAAGCTAAGGAGAACAGAATCAATGCAAACTCTACTATGTGATGGCAGAGGCCATGCATGGGAGTTGCAGTCTGTCTTTCCATCGACCAAACGGACTGCTTGGAGAACACAGTGGTGTTGAAGCAGGGGGTCGAAAGGGGCGAGGAAGCGACGACGAGTCCAAAGGGACTTAGCTACCCAAAATCAAGCATCAGTTAGAATGGAGGTGGACTCAGAGGAGTGCCACGGAGACATCTCTACTGATTGTGAAGAAAAGGGATACAGAGGCGAGGCGACGGATAGTAAGGCCATGGGCATGGCAGCGCCATGGTACCGCAGAGGCGGGACTTCCGTGCAAGTCATTGATCCCTTGCTCTCATGGAGGGAGAGCGCTTGGTCGTGAAAGGGGCCGAGGAGGTGGAGCATGCAGAGGCAATCTCCAAGTACCGAGACAAGGCTGAAGGGCAGAGGCCAAGAAACTTCGTAAGACCGGTGTCAACAAGTTTCTCATCAAGATAGCCGTAAGTGAAGGACTTCAGGTCATGCAAGGGTGCACGACCAAGGAACGAAGCAAGCAGTACACGGTGCTGTACCTTTACTACTCAGTGGAGTAGGCGGCAGGGTTGATGGAGAAGACGGTACAATCCCAGAGGCGACCTCATCTATCAGAGAATTACTCCAAGTTGGGGTGAAAACTTCTTGCATTCCAGAAGTTCAATGGCATTGAGAAGGTGAATCACAGTAGCTAACTCAATGCAAGGAGTGCAAACACTTCAAGTGCTTCAGAAGTGTGAGCAAAGAGCAGGCGAAGGCCAGTAACCAGCTCGATGCATGAAGTACAACCTCGAGGAGGCGGGCGAAGTCAAGTAACTTTTGCCTTCTCAACTCTTAAGAGAATGGGCGAAACTGAGTACCCCAATTCTCTTATCTATCCAGCAGAGGAGCGCTGCACAAGTTCAAAGACCCTTCGAAGATAATGGAAGACAATAGTTGTCAAATCCTCACCAACGGTGATCAGTGCTACTGAGAGTAGATTGTCCGCCTCATTTCCCTACGAAATGCCAATCGAAAGCGGAAGTGATGCGAACCTACTTGGATGTGACAACTAACTGAAAGAAGAGTCAATGAGCAGATTTTGTGGAGGAAGGATCCAAAACTTCGGAAGTTTGCGAGGCGATGCTCGTTAAAGCTCCAACAAGCATCCACCCAGTTCAAGCAGTATGGGGAAATTTTGAGAGACTGGCGCAGTAAGGATGGTCTTTTCCTTCATTTGGTGGATCCGCAGAAATCAACGAGGATCAATACAACTCAGCCAACCCCACACCAGAGTCAGAGTCATTGGCGAGTTGAAGCAGCATGGCGGATCAAAGGTTCGACTACTCAGAAACAGCAGCGGAGAGCAGCTGGGAGCCAGGAGGCGCATTACAGCTGGAGCAGAAGATTGAAGACTCAGCAAAGGCGAAGAGTTGCAGTGTTCACAAAGGCTTCGACGAGGACGTCGAAGGGATAAGTGGGGGAGAATGTAACGGACAAACTTCTAAACAAGATGTTGGATGTAATGCTTATGTCTGTCCGTTGTCTTTTGGCATGTTCATGCCTTGTACAGCAGATAGAGGGGCGGCCGAAGGCTAAATAGTCCCATGTTAGTTGGGTTGGTGGCCTTTTTAGGCTTGTAAATAAAGGTTGTGTCAAGTGGACACGAGCGAGAGCTTTTCGGTCTGTAATGGACCATTTTACCCTTTATTGTGCAACTATTCAGAGCTTGTAAAGTCTGTTTGTAATTTGCATTGTCTATGAAGTGTTTTTCGGACATGTTTGCTTGTGGATCCCGATTGAGGCGTTCTTTTTAACCCGTTCTCTCTTTTGTTGGTCCTAAGGGACAATGGGAGGCTTCGGGGAGGCTGACCTTTGCGGACGGACGCGCGAGGGTGCCGCACGCCTTAGGCAAAACCAGCTAAGGTCGTGACAGTACGGGGCCTACTGTCCAGTTTACCCTGGTCTGCGTATAGGTAGGCTGTCGGACTGATAAATACCACATATACCAAACTGTTCTGGGCAGTATTACAAACTTAAGATATACACCGACTTGATGCTTAGCATACATATCACGTTTCTGTGTGTATATATGTCTGCATTGCATGTGTGATGCTTTGCACAATCTTCCAAGGTTACAGCTGGCATACTCTATGGTTTAACTCTTTCAGGTGCCCTTTATGTTTTTTACTTTTTGCTGGGTGAGAGTTTTAATGGAACTAACTTCTGATGTGAGTTATTTATTCGTTTTTAACAGTTGGAGGAGTTCCGGAAGAAAAAAGCTGCTAAACAGGTTGCATCTGTTGGACACTTGCAATCAACTGATGTAGACCAATATGAAAATTCTTCTAAAACTAATCAGCATAAGGAAGATGATTCTTCAGGTACAGGTGGCACAAATGTTGTCAAAACTTCTGGGGTTGTGATATCCTATGAAGATAAAGCAGTTAATTCTTCCCAAAACAGCGATGTTGATTTGTCAACTAGGATGCCTGTTAATTCTACTGCCTGGAACTATAACAATCATATATCACATGGTAATTCAGAGCAAGAAGCTGTTAAGGATAAAGTCCTCAGATTACCTGACAGCTCAACTTTTTCTGAATCGGCTAATGGTTATTATGACCACTGGAGAGAGAAAAATGAGCTTAGTGGTAACGAGGAATCAAAGGTTGGATCAGCTGATGGTTTTAAAGCAGATCAGCATATTGCTTTTGATCCAGATATCACAAAGCCATATATTGATGGGAATATCCATGGTCCAGGGTTTCATTTGCATAATGTTGAATCAGGTGATTTCGAGAACAGAGTTTCTTCCACAAGTCACATGCATGATAGGGATGTGTCAGGTGCTTATAATATGAGCACTCTTCCTGAAAAGTCGGAAAGTATTTCTGCAATGCACACCTTGGGTTATCCTAGTGCATCAACCAAGATATATGATGGTAATTAAGTTCCAACTTTCCATCACGCCTGTTAGAGCATCATTTTGCTATGAATTATATTTATATTCAGGGCTTCAGTTCTTAACAAAATAATTGTCTGCTTATGCAGTGGAGAAACCTTTTCAAATCAGCAACAAAGATAATCATGGTACTGCTAGTGCGGGAGGGAGGATAGCTGATGCCATTAGTCGTCGCCTTAATGTTGACAATTCAACTTGGCGTGCACCAGAATCTTTTTCTGCAGGCTTCAGTTCTGGTTTTGGAAGATCCTCTGGTGAAACTTTTCCTGTGACTAGCTATGGAACCACATTTGGTCGATCACGTCCATCATTTCTCGACTCACTTGGTGTGGCCAGAGTTTCTTCAATATCTAACGTTTCACATGGCGACCCTGATAGTATTGTTACACCTGTATCACTTGACAATTCAAAATTCCAGAACACAGAGGCTCAGTTATCAGCTTCCCTGCAGCAGCCATCTGCAGATAACTCCATGGAACAGTCACTTAGGTTGACAACTCTTGATTCCACTAGAGAAAAGCAATCATCTTTTAGCACCATGGGATTCTTTGATGAGGAGCAACAGCCGAAGCAGAGAGCAACAGATCAAGATATCCAGAGGGATCATGAGTTTCCATCTTTGAAAAAGGACGAAGATTTTGCTTCTTTGGAGCAGGTTATTTGATTCCATTCGTAGACATTATCTTGATAATCCTATTCTAAAGATAATATATTTTCTATCCTATTTTGACTAAGGCTCTTTTAAGAAAAACATGATTTAATTTTTTTAAAAGAATATGAAAGGTATGGTTATCAATTAAAAATCCTTTATCTGCCACTTTATGTGGTGTTACAATAAAAAAATAGTCTTAAGATGATCATAACTTGACGTTGATTTTAATGAAGAAAGATGAACTCATAATTTTAGCAATATTATGATCATTTTATTTTTCAGTTTCTATTGGTTTGATAATTTTGAATAGTGATGTATCAACTATCATCTGTGATACATGTTGTTATCATTCATAATATCTAGGTTGGTTTTATGACTGTAAATATAATAGAACCATGTTAACATATTTATGAACATGACATCTCGATAGAAACATATTATGGTAACTTAGGAGTGAAGCAAGTCAGTGACAATGCATCATACACAATTTCAAATAATACATGTTTTCCTAATTTTTATACACAATATATGAAGTCTCAACAGCAACAAAACTCCACTCTATAAAATTTTCAAAGTTGTATCTTCATGTGATGATGGTAGACCTCATAGTATAATTGATAAGTTTATATTGAATTGTTCTATGGATCAGTGTCTCCTGGATGGTGCATGCGGATGAAGTCAGGAATATATTTGAGATAAGGAATGTCTAGATGGACAAGTATCAACATGCATTAATATTGTGTATGTTACCACTTTGATTTGGGGTAATTTGGGGTATACCCTTTACAAGGCAGTTTTTGTCTTGTTGTTCTATTGAAATAGTACATATTACTGATGCCAAGAAGTGAGGGAGACAACGTCTTGTTATTTCCATGGCTCTATTGACCACAGAAGTCACAACTTTTCTGATTAAGGACTTCCACAAAGGAAAAAATATCCTAGTAAACTGGAAGCGAAATTCTTACTCAAAATTTTATTAAAAATAATTTTAAATTTCATTCAAGCTATTAGGTTTTAGAAAAAAAAAAGCATAGCACTGGTTGATCCAGTAGATAGCATAGGTTTTTTTCCCCATTAACTTGATCAAGCATGTTTTAATTGCAGTTGCTTTGTTTGTACTATTCTGATGGGAATATATCATAGGTCTTAAAACTTTACTTGATCATAAAATTTTTTTGTGGTGCTTGTTACTTATTTGGTACAATGTGATTGTCATAGTTATATAGCTAACTCAATTAGGATCCTTATGTTATTTTGCTTTTGAAATTTTTACAGTAATTATAAATGAATTTGCCATCATTAAATCTGTTTCTATTAATTTTTCTGTATGAAAATAGTTAATGTTCACTTCTCAGCAGTCATATTTTCTGTCTTACAGCATATTGAGGATTTAACTAAAGAAAAGTTCTCGTTGCAACGGGCTTTACAGACAGCTCAAACACTAGCAGAGTCCTTAGCTGCAGAGAATTCATCATTAACTGATAGCTTTAACCAACAGGTGTGCTCTTTGACCATGGATTGGCAATTTCTCCGTATGCTAATGTCAAAGCTGATTGTGTGAGAGTATTGGTTTTGCAAAAGACATTTTTTATCCAAGCCTGACATTTGGCTTGTTGCCTCAGGGGAAAGTAGTTAATCAGTTAAAATCTGACATGGAAAGGTTGCAGGAGGAGATCAAGGCTCAAATGGTTAGTCCTTTTACCTTAGGTGCATGATGTATCTTTTGTTTACTTCTTTCAGCATACTGTTAGCATGTAGATTGTTTAGTCATTCCTTTGCTGATGATAAAACAACTTATATTCAGCAGTTTAAACTTAAACAAAGTTCAATTATATATGATTTCCAAACTTTTGCTGGAAGGGGTTTGACGTAGGACAACCTGAAGGGTACTAACGATTAAGGTATTAGGCATAGTGTTGGTGGAAAACAAAAGGGACAAACTAAAGAGGGAGGAGTTGATTAACACATGCCCGATTAATAGGAAAATCAATTCAAAGAACGAAAACATAATTATTGAAATTTAAATACATACCAGGCTTGAGAAGAAACAAAGACAACAATGCTGCTCTTCTTGACTAGCTTTACTTAATCATGAGGCTAATCCACTAGTTTCTAGTGTCGTGTAGCTATTAGGTTCTCAGTAGTTTGGGGTTTTGTGTATCATGTATGGTCAAGTGAAGTATATGACAACAAGAATCTTAGAGCTTTAAGGATAATGTAATGGAGACTTTTAAATGGTACGATAATTAAGGAGAGAGGATAGCAAGATAAGGAATCAATAAATTTCTTAAATTCGCTCCAAGCCCTCATAATTTACTTTGAGAGGAAGATTGTGCCCTCAAACCACTCTCATACATAGTTGTTCATTCTCATTTATTATTCAATGTCTTAGTTACCATTCCTTTTCCCTTTTTAAAACTTTCTGTTAGTGATTTAAGAACAAAGGAAATCACAAAAAAGTTTGGAGAAGTTAATTTTACAGATTTTTATTGACAAATTGTTTTTTTTTTTAAATGTATCAGATCAATAGACTTTTATCTTCAATAGACTTTTATCTTTGTAGAATGATGAATTATTTTTGTAGAGATGCAAGATTTGTAATCTTAAGTCAATATCAAAAAATGATTTCTTTCACTTTTTACCTCATTGGCTTTCTTTTTTCTCCTTGAGCCATCTAAGAAAGCTAAAGTAGCATTGGAGATGTTGCCATGTGGTATAGTAATTGCAATTTCACTTGGGTTGACTCGTATCTATCTGTATTTACCGATCCAAGCCCGAACTAAGATACTTACCACCTCTATTTTGGACAGCCCTGTTATAATAACTTTTGCTTCAAATAGGGCTCATTTTCATTAGCCCTCTTCTCTATATGCACAGAGCCTGAAATCACGAACCAACCACTGTCATACATCGCTGTCCACCTCCCCCACACTGCACATCATTGACCTTGGGTATGCTTCCCACTCTTTCTCCTCCTGTTCCCCCACTACTGAAGGCCCTCTTCTCTGTATGTGTGGAGCATGAAATCACGAGCCAACCACTGCCGTTTACTGTTACCTACCTCCTTGCCACCCATCATGCATCGTTGATGTAGGGTATGCTTCCTCCCCTTCTCCTCATATTCCTTCTCCTCTTCCTTCACCATTTCCACTTTTTCCTTCCTCTTACATCAGATCCTCCTCCATGCCTCGTCCTCCTGCTCTTCTTCTCTTCTCTTCCTCTACCGTGTCCTCATCTTCTTTTCTTTTCTTCCTTATTTTTCTTCCTTCCTCTACTGCCTCCCTTCTTCCTTCCTCTTCCTCCTTTTCCTCCATCGCCTCCTCTTCTTCCTTCCTCTTACACCTTCCTCTGCTTCTTTCTTCCTCTTCTTCCTCTTCAGTACATATTGGTATACCATCTGCTGGCACACTAGTACCGGGAAGTATGTATTGGTCCAGCCAGGGATATATACAATACTATGGTAAAATATTGTAATCCTTGATGTGGTAATCCACATCAACTTCTGATTTGTTTTACAAAAACCCACTTTTAAGTACTACAATTATTACAAAAAGAGAACAAAAGGTTAAACTGAAAACATGTTTAATTGAACCTGAATCGAAGTTCATCACCAATCCAAAGTGATGCAGGTTGGCCTTTCTTTTTTCCTCTTAATGTAGAGTTGTTAGGTGCCTCAGTTTTCTTCAGGGCCATTTATAAAATAGTTGTATTGCAGATATTCAGATAGTTTCTGTCTCGCTTCCTCATGAGTTTGGGTTGAGAGACATTGGACCTGCTTGCAGTTCGAGATTCCAATATCGAACAAACAGCTGTGAACAGTTTATTATTAGTTCATTTATTAAATTGCAGAAAATTTTGCATAGCTTGTCGTCACCTAGGAATTGGGATGTTGGTGATAAATGTCATGAAGTGAAGTCTCTGTTAGCAAGATAAATCTATATATTTTTTAGCATTTTTAAAATTTAGATTCTGCACTGACATGTATGCAAATTCAAACTGGTCATGTGGCTACCACTTATACTAGTCATGGTTTCTATTACATGTGATATAACTTGTTACAACTGTGGTATATATTGGATGGTATTAGCAAATTGTGTTCACATTATAATCGACTTTGAATGTTAACAGCTTGCTTTCGAGTCTGTTAAGTTGGAGTATACAAATGCGCAGCTGGAATGCAATGCTGCTGATGAAAGAGCCAAACTACTTGCATCTGAAGTTATTAGCTTAGAAGAGAAGGTAGCTGATTGTTTGTTACTTTAGTGCTGATCTAAGAATTGATTATATTAACTTGACTTCTTAATCAAGACAACATTGTTTAGAATCTTGATATCTTTTCCAAAGAGATACTTCTTTTAATGTAGAGGATGTTTCTACAGCTTGATTTGTTTTCAACATTTCCTTTTTCTATTCATGTAAAGCAGGTTGAACGTGTGATTCTAGAATTCAGATTTGGTTTTTTGTTGCCTTGAATTAATCTGACAGTCAGAAATTGATTGCTTAGTTTATCTAACGTCAATTTTTTATTTTAATCCTATGATGTATGATACTGCATAATCCATTTGTCAACATGTACATATGTGGATTTTTTTTTGGTTGGTTTTAGGTTCCTAAAGAGCAATGAAAGATATAAGAACTTTAAACATCTTTTAATGTGAACAAGATTTTTTGTGCTTTTTTACTTAGTCTTAAGGGTGATCCAGTGCATAAAGTTCCTGCAAATATGCAGGTTGGGCAGGTTCAAAGAATAGTGTATAACACCCCAGTTTAGTCCCATTTCAGAAGTGGGTAAATGCTTAAATTGACTTGTTAGGGATTGATGAATTTATTACCATTAATTTAGGTTTAAACATTTTAGACCAATAGTTACAGCTCAACAAAGTTAATAAATTAATTATCTCATTGCAGACTTTCCTGGTAAGCAAAGAAGTCATTTTCATAAAAATGATGACGGTGCACACAGCTTCCACTAATGCGGCGTCAAGGAGGTTTTCTGCATGTAGCCTTGCTTTACAAGCAAAGAAGCTACTTTTGTGACTGAAATTCTAATCACTTAAGACTGCAAAAGAGCAATAACCATGATACTAAGGCTTTTTTTTTTTTTTATGTTCTTCATTTCTTCATTCGTTGTAACAGATTCTTATTCACAAATGTCAGAACATTAGTTACTGTGAGCAATTGAGGAACAATGTTCTGCAAGGGAGCCATGATATGCGACAGCTCCAATATGAGGCATAAAAAAATAAAAATCATAATTAAGAAGAGCAAACAGTTAAACATTGTAAAGATAAATAGATAGTGCAATGATCAAACAAAAGCTCACCTAGTGATATTTTTATGTTCTCTAAAGCATTATTAAAGTGATAAGTCATAATATCAGTGTTAAATTATCATTGACCATGTTTTATACTTTTAAAGATAATATGACAGTAGAAATGGTAGCAATGAGGAGGAAACATAAACCAAATACGTGACCATATGTTATGCTTATGCAAACTGCATGGTGCTTCCACAGATATATCTGGCTGCGTTTTCATGCATACAAAGGTTGCACAGGTGGCCACGCATATATGTATGTGGCTGCAAATGGTTCATTTGCCATTTACCACCAAATATTGAGGGGGCATAGTAACTATTTGACAAGTCATGTGTTAGACTGTTAGTATTAGCTTTATCTATCCATATTCTCAAAGAAACTTGAGGAAAGACCACGAGAATCTTTTCATGTGGATAAAATATGCCTTGTGATCTTTTTGGTGACAATATGCACTTTGACTGGCAGTATTTTCTCTATCATCTCTACTATCAGTGTTGTGGTGAGATTGTTTAGGGTTTTTGAAGTGTTCATTGTTTCAGATTGGTGTCGTGTGTGAAGTCACAATATCAATATAGTTAAGCTATCGTGAATTTGCACATTTGCTAATTAAAATAACAATTTCCTGAAAATATTATAGTTTGCGGACCTAGAGTTGCAATACTAATAAGCTAGATCCCAATTGAACTCGATCAGTGTCAATTATTTGAGGACACTTGTGGTCTTGCACATAGTTCGCATTATCGGTTTGTACCGATGTATCGACCAGTTGTCAGTATGGTATGCATCGAGCTACACTGATCCTCTGTTGGACAGGTACGTATTGCCCATACAGAGCAGTATGCTTTGGTACATCAAACCTTGGTCTTGTAGGCACTCTCTCGTGTTTGGTGTCTTCATCCCTAAATTGGTTCACCAAAGGGGAGCTTTCCCCTTGGGTTTGTTTCTTTTGACAAAGTACCTTTCAATGATCATATTCTCAACACGTGTTTATTAAACTTCATAAAATCATCATTTTCTTTCATTAAAATTTTCTTATATTTGTTTGGCTTATTTATGAAACTTGATATGTGATTTGGCCTGGTTGACCTTGTCTAATCTTGTTTCCAATATATACTAATCTGGAAACAAATTTATTTTTTTTTTCATATTTTATGTTGTAAATTCATGTTTGACAAGAACAATAAGGAGGACATACCACTAATAATATTTTTATCATATATCTTCATTTTCGGTGGGAAAAAAGTCTTAAAGTGAGTTTCCTATTGTTATTCAGTGAAACATGTGCAAACCAATATCTTTTAGGAATAGAAATTAACACAGTATGTCATGGACCCTATGAAAATAAGCACAAGCCAATCACATTTTTAAGTGTGTTGTTTTTTATCATGATGTGAGACCTTGTGTTGAGACTTGGGTAGAATTGGTATGTATTTTCTCGTACATCTTGGTATCATCAATATGATAATCCCTGGAATAAAGATCTTTTGGTGTCTTTACTCAAGTGTTGAGGAAGCCTACGTTTTCGGGCTTGTAGCACCATTGCAATATATGCTCCTTACAATATTTGTTCAATATTAGTTGTATTGTCGTTTCCCATTAAGTCCTATGTACCACAAGATGTCTTCACCTTTTTCCATCCTCACTTCTTTTCTTTACCCTTATCTCTTCTTTCCTTTTGCTTCATTTGTGTTGGACAAGAAGGCGATCTTAAAATTAGACTAGATAGTGGAAATGCATTTTCAGATATCGAATTTCATGATTTAAAGGGTAAAGTGCAACAATCAAGTCAAAAACTAGTCTTATATTTTATGTTTTGATTGTATGATTTTGATCAAGTGTTTGTTGATATAAATCAAACCTTTTTTTATGAAAAAGTTGCATGCTTCAAACACATCCAACAAATTTTCTAGTTTCATATATGTGCTCAGTGAGCAACTAATTAATGACAACTTGTGGGAATGAGACTTCCGACATATTTCTTTAGCATAATATGTGATGCTCCTGTTTAATCCCCAAAGTAGAAGTGGAAAGATGAATGTGATTGTATAGGCTAGATGATCCTACTTCTATAATATGAGCTTAAGCATATGGACAACATGGTCCTCAAGACTGAAAACAAGTTGGTTTATGGTAATTGAATAGTGAGGAACTCAAACTAGAAAAAATTGGCCATACAAAAAGCTAGAGACACATCAGGGAGCAGTTGGGCTGGACCTCACATGCCATCTATTATGTATTCAAACTTGGGTCTTGACGAGAATGTTAGGTCTTGAATGAGGCAGATTGTGAAAGCTCAATTTAGTTCTACATTGAGCTTAAACAGTATGAATCATGTGATTTATCATGTAGTATTAGGCATCGTGAAGAGGTACAAGTATGAGAGGGTTAATTGCTGATGAGAGTAGGGGCATATCGTGACATAGAACTATCACTTGGTTGGAACTTGTATTCCGCTTATTAGGTTTGATTTTTGGCTACAAGTTCGACTTTAAGCTTTGGTGAGCACATCAAACCTTAAAATGAGAGACTATGATACCCTAATTTAGTCTCATATGAAACAAACATTTTTTTTCATAGAATGACCTTCATACAAGTTCTCTAGTTTTAAAATGTGCCAAATCGAAATTTTGTGTTTGAAATGGTGTGATGAAAATCAGCGAAAATCATGTGAACTTCCACTTTCGGTTGAGATTTACAACTATCGCGTTTCTTTATGAAATAATGTTCATACGATTTTTTTAGTGTTAAAATGTTGAGCTATGTCGAACTTTTGCTTTTCAAAGGGTATAAAATTGTGCACACCAGACACTTCAAATTTTGTCACTTCCAAATTTTCTCACCAAACAACATTCATTGTCTCCTTTTTTTGTGTAATGTCGTTCATATAGTTTCTTTTGGATTAAGATATGGTTTCTCTTGGATTAAGATGTTGTGCCAAGTCAAAATCTTACGTTTTTAAAATGGTTCGACCAGTTTTATCATTAGGTTTAATAAATCTAGAAAATTCATGTTCAAGTGACTTACATTTGTTAGGATTTCTAGTATGTGCTAGATATGGAGCTGATCTGTATTTTTGTGAAAGAAATTCAATTTGGTTACATAGATTAGTTTAAAGGATTTATCAGGCATTACGAGTGGCACCATGCCTTTTCAATTGTTGATTGACATGTATTATCGTATTAAGTAAACAAATGAAAAAAATCATATAAGATTGAGTTCTATGATATTTTTTGTTAATTTTGTTAAGAAGGCTGTGACTGGTCATTCCCTGTATTACATATTCCAGAATAACTTACTATGTCATCTATTTTCCTTTTCTTTATAGCCTTTATTTGATGAGTAAAATCATTGCTAGTGTTGTTTTTTCCAAACACTTATATACATTCATTGGTATCATCAACTTATTTCGCTAATCTATTTATGGTATAAACATAAACATTAAATAGGCACTAAGATTGAGGTCAAACGAGCTAAAGCTGGAAAAGCAATTGGAGAACTTGAATTCTGAGATTACATCATTCAAGTAAGTTCAGCTTTTGTTCGATTTATTTATTTATTCATTTTTGCTGATTATCGACCTCGTAGTCAAATTCTGATTTATGAGATGTTGATTTGATATGAGTCAGATGAGTGAGCAGTTATCTTGGAACAGATGTGAAAAATCAGAATACAAAGGCAATTATTGTATCGTATTCAATGCTAAAGTTTCTTGTACTCCTCTAATTAAGTATGAGTCTATAAAAGTGCCTAATTTATAAACAATGCATGTGATATGTTCAAACATTTAACTGTGTAGTGTCCATCTTCTTTAAGAAGCATTTCATGTGATGGTTAATGAAAGGCGATATGAAGTCTTGTGTTGTTCATATTATTATGTTTTTTGTCATTAAAGTACCAAGGCTGTATGGCACTGATTTGTGTTTCCTTGAATCTGTTCCTATTTCTGATAAAATATTTCTGCAAGATTGTGTCTAATTTCTAAACCTTCAATTTGGTATTGCTAATTTTCTTATTGTCTTGCTAAAGCATTTAAACAATATGACTATATTTGTCTTTGCACTTGTACTTTTTTAACATCATAAAAATCGACAATAAGAAAATTAAGGGCTTTCTTTTTTTTGGCTCACTTATTACTTTTTAGCTAAATATGAGATTTATGAGTAAGCTTAATTTATCATATTTCTAAACAAAAGACTGATTGTTATGTCAATTTATAAGAAAAAAATTGAAAATTGTTTCTGTATAATTCTAGAAAAGATGTGAAGTCCTAATATACTCTTCATAGTGTATTCTGTAACAATCTAGGAAAGAGGGAATATGCTACTTTTCTTCCTGGAAAAAAAGTAACGAAAGAGGGCTGAAGATTCAAGATTTTTTCTGCTTTAAATAGTGAATGTACCTGGTTTCATGACATTCTTCATTACCATCATGGTACGCTAGGTAGCTTTTGAGTATTCATTCGTCTATGCAGGCGTAAAGTTTCTGTTCTAGAGAAAGAGCGCCAAGATTTTCAGTCTACTGTTGATGCCCTACAAGAAGGTATGATATCTCTTCATCTATGTAGTCCTAGATTTACTAGTAATCTACAAGAAGGTATGATATTTTAACCTGATTGTAACTGGATCCAAGTCATCTAAGATGCTCTCTTGGGATCGTGTTGGGTGTCTTTTAAGAATTTTTACCCATAGGTGGGTGGGGTCCAGCTTGAGTTAAGTTTATGCTATCTTGAAAGTAATGTTCAACTTGAACTGACCTATCCATTTTTTATGCCCTTCAGGAAATACGAAGTGAAAAATATCTCAACTCGTTAAACTGGTCTACCTAATCCTATATAACCTGTTCTCACCCAGTGTGGATCAGCCCTGATCAAGATATCTTGACCCATTAGTGAATCTGCTTAGGTTTGTGTCAGCTTTATAGGTCCTTAGTTTTCTTTCTTAACTTGAACTGACCCATCAACACTCCTCTCTGTTGTAATATGCATTATGGCTAAGTTCCTTATTCCTTCTGTTATTTTTCCTTAACTACGTCTTGCAGATTTAGCATGCACATTCACACTTTAGTTTGCTGATTCCCCAAATTTCAGAAGATGAGTTGGTGCAGAAATATTGGTATTCAGAGAAAATATGAGAGAGAGAGAGAGAGAGAGAGAGAGAGAGAGAGATTCATGTACCAATTTTCTATGTCAGCTCTCCAGGACACTCCCCTTGAACACCAACTTGTACTAATAATCTAAGATGACCTTTACCATGGAGAATATCAAGCCTTATATAACACAATCTTTGTCATGAGTGGAGCTTTTGCTGAGTGCCACACTTTTGGCCAGAAGACAGATTCAGAACAAAATAACTGGTTTGTTTTTGGCCAACTGAAATTACCCTCATCATGGTCTAGATCTTGATTTTAGTGCTGTTGTACTCGTACCCGTACTGATCCAACCGATTGTTGAAACTGGTATAAAAAAGAAATTAAAATTTTTTGGATATGAAACCTTGGGCCTTTTGTTGAAAGTTGCTAGAAACATTTGGTGCTAATCTGTTGCAACGTTGGCTTCCAAATATTGTCTTTACATATTTATGTTCTTCTTTGTGTAGAAATATGCACATTTTCTTTAATGTTTTGTTTATTTACATGGCCTGTTGTCATGAAATCTCTTATTCAAGCTCATTTACATGTTATAAATGAAATCTATTTCTTATTGTGCTTGCATTAAACAGAGAATAAAGTGTTGCAGTCTATGCTACGAAAGGCATCAACAGATGGAAAAACTAAGCATACAACGGAAATTTCTTCTATTAAACAAGATGCATCTACATCCACAGATGATTTAGGTATGAACTTTATGCTGTTCGTTAGGTTGATTCTTATGATATAAACTGTTCCATGAAATAGATATGGTTGGCTGGCAATACATTATGGTTTCTTGGCATAATGAATAATCAATGTAAAATCCACCAGTTGAGATTTTTTTTTTAAGGACGATTTCCCTAGAAAATATCCACATTTTGGGTATTTCCCAAACAGTACCCCCATTTTGATTTTTTCAAATAATACCTCATAATTCAAAAACTATCCAAACTGCCCCTCTTCCACCTCCTCTGTTGCCTCCGCTTCTGCCACCACTGCCGCTGCCAATTTGAGGATGGGAGGAGGAGGAGGAGAGGGTGGGTGGTGGGGAAGAAGGGGAGAGGAGGAGGGTGAAAGACGCCCGGGCAGTGGGAGAGGAGGAGAGGGCGGGTGGCGGGCAAGGAGGGTTCGTGGAGGGATAGTTTTGATATTTTTTGAATTAGGGGTATTGTTTGGAAAAAAAAAAGTCAAAATGGGGATACTGGTTGGGAAATTTTCAAAATGTGAGTATTTTCTAGGAAAATTGCCCTTTTTTTACTGATACTCCTAATGTAGTGAGTAGGATAACAAAGCATTAAATACTGTAATTTATGATTATGTTTGTACTTCTTAGAATATGATGCTGGCTTTCATATTCTGGGTACACAATTTGAACTACTCTACCTATAAATGTGCTACATTTTTTTTATGCTGTCCTCAAATAGGCTTAATCCACAAAATCTTATGCTTGTGTTTTGAGGTTTTTCTTAGCATGTGTTAGATGCTGGAAGCAGATTTTCTTCATGGTGAAGTAGAAGAAATGACAATGATAATAGTCCTTTATGGTTTGTCAGAGGTGTTGAATCAAGATTGAAAAATTTCTTAATGGGGTAGACAAAATGACTGAAGAATCATCCTTTAAATTTGTTAGTAGTTAAACTTGACCTAATTGTGGACCTTTAGGAAATATCTTCTTCTTTTAGTCATACAAGTTGCTTCAATATTTTTTTAATCATATGTAGTTTGGTCCTCCAGATGTCAAAGATAATGAGAACAATGCTCAAGGAACAATGATGAACAGTGGCATAAATGCAATGCAAGATGTCGGACCATCTGCAGCTCTGTCTACTGTCACAGCCTCTTTCCTTGATGATAGAAGAATGGATCTTCCAGATGCACACATTGATCTGCCACACGACCAGCTCAGAATGATTGAGAACATCAAGGCTTTGATATCTGAGGTTGGACTTTATTATAACTATTCTTCCTACATGTTTCTTTTTATAAAATAACTGCACATGGGCAGAATCCAATCTATGTAATTTTTTTTTTAACTCTTCTCTCATTTGATATACTAAATGGAGAGATTTATAAATTTCAGTTAGCAGTGGAGAAGGAAGAGCTGGTACAAGCATTGAGAATTGAGTCATCAAATTGTTCCAAACTCAAGGTAATGATGATTTCATATGACAAACAAAAGATTTGGTGATTTGTGACGACTAATGCAGTTAGTTTTTCAGAAAGGTGCTTAACTGAAATAGTCTGATGACACATTTCCAGTGTGACAATGAATACTGCAAAGCAATTAGTACCAACAAGTCTTAGTCAGCATATAGTTTTGTAAACACTGGTATTGGACTCTCCTAATAAATTATAATACGTAGAACTTCAAACCAAATATAACAAAATCTGGCAAGAATCTCATTAATTTCTTGAAGGATTAAGTGGCAGTCTTGTAACTGTTCATAGTTGAAAATTTATAAAATGAACTTGACCTCGTATCATGCTTAGGCTCATGATGCTTCTTGTAGTGTTGATTATTATATATACTATTTGTTGAATTATGGGTTTAGGAAAGAGCATCCAACCCAACCCAAACCCAAATCACAAGGTTTGCTCATGCATTTTCGGAGGGGGACAATGCATGGATTTATTCGAGTGACAACATGCAAATGCTTGTTCAGATGATGGAATACAAAAAATTGCTGGATGCTTTTGGGGTTTTGTATCTGCAAATTTTCTTAATTTTGTTTGCACTATTGATTGGTAGCAATCATTATGGATTGATGAATTTCATCACGTGGAGAGTCTGTTATGCAACAGTTGACCATTTTCTTCCTTTCCAATGATTAATGTGTTTTTTGTCCTTTTGCCATGATTGCTGAAGGATTTGAACAAAGGTTTGTCCCAGAAACTTGAGGCGCAAACACAGAGGTTAGAACTCTTGACCTCTCAAAGAATGGCTAACGAGAATGTCTTGGCAAAACCAATTGATATGCATAGCACACATGAAACGATGGAATATGCTGATGAGGGTGATGAGGTACTGCTAATCACCGATGTTGCTTCCTTTAATTGTTCAAGTTCTCCATTGCTTATCCAATTTCATATTACAAACTAGTCGACTTAATTCTTTTGTGTGTGTGTGTTGTCATCTTTGATAAAACAATCGTTTCTTTTGTTGATAAATTGGCCATCAAAGTTCCCTTAACAGAGCATCTTTCTTTTAGGTGGTTGAGAGAGTGTTGGGTTGGATAATGAAGCTCTTCCCTGGAGGTCCAGCGAAGCGTCGGACCAGCAAGCTTCTCTGATGTGGAGAATGATGGAATTGTTGAACCGTCTTTACTATCTCCTAGTGTTATATTGAGGTACTCAACATGTACATGCTCCGCTAGTTTGTAGCCATTCTTTTTTTACGCTTTTTTGGGGATAGGAAAAGAAAATTGGAGGTATTTCTTCCATAATTACGCGTGGAAATTAAGGCATAGAGCCATCACATTATTTTTCTATTGTGCTCCTTGTTGGCTCTCGCTGGTGGTTGGTGGTTGGGATTTTGGGGTGGGGGAGGGGGGGAAGGGGCAACGGAGGGGTGGACATGTGAGAAGCAACTGTTGTATTAGCTCTGTTCTAAGTTCTTCCCATTTTTTATTTTTGGTCGCGACTCATTGAAGTGAAGTGTAACCAACCCACCATATGCATATCGAATATACTGTTATACTGATCTTGTTAAATTGATTTATAGTTTGAAACGAGAATATGTTGAAACTTGATGCTCTCTCTCTCTCTCTGGAAGTTTTGAAGGTTATTCTATGTGTCTTGCACATTACGCCAAGGATTTGTTGTGTACTTTTAGCTTGCATTATTTGCTTAATTGCTTTGTGGGTTTTATCAGCTAAAAACTCTAATAAGAAACATGTAAACCAAATAATGTGGTTGAGCAAAGTAAAGTTTGAAAGGTTCATGTAAGCATTATGGTCGTATGGTGGTCGTTGGTGATCATGGCAAGTATTTGGTGTGGATGAATAATGGCAAGTATAAGGAAAATGTGAATTATTATTATTATTATTGTTGTTGTTGTTGTTGTTGTTGTTGTAATATTATGTATGCTTTATTCTAGGCACCAAGAAGTGCACAAGGGATGAAAACAAGAGACAAGAAATGCACCAAGTTGCTGAGCCCAAGTGTCCAAACAAGAGACGAGAAAGCTGAACCTCCTTCAATTTATCTACTCAGTGAATGAAGAAGGAACGAGCCACCCACACTTGTTTTTGTCGCGTCTCAAAGGAGTCAACCACCACCAGCATTTGAAGTCAAGATTGTGCAGACTCTTTTCATGGCCTCATGTGACTCGCAATGGAGGTCGGCCATGCTTTGCCATGGCTCATACCGTGAGCCAAAGGTAGCGGTGACATCAAGCCACAAAAAAGCCTGCTTCCTGCCCAATAATAATGTGTGCCGAGTTCACATGTGACTCGCCGAGTTTCTCGTCTTGTTCCTCGCCATCACTGAACTAAAGCTTGTCCTGCTGCGTCGGACATTGAAGACGCAGTCGGAGTTAAAACTGTTGGGTCCATGTGTAACTAGAAGTGAGAAAACAATAACTTTGGTGCTCTACCCGATCATACATACATATTAATTCCTCAAGGCTATATTTCTGCTTGTTTTTTTTCTTTTCCCACCCCCTCAGACAAACGACAGATAAGATCGTTGAGACATTGCAATAGAATGTCTTCCCGGAGGCAGAAGCATATTCTACGTCCTTACGACGTTACAACGTGATGTCTCACTGACCGCGTTGAGATGAGAAAGAGCCAAATCTGGTGAGGTAGCATGTTGACCTCAGTGCCATCCTTCTCGTTGTCCTTTGGTCATGTAATATGTCTAAGCTGTTCATTGCTTTTACTAAATGCAAGCGATCTAAGCAATTATTGACTAAACAACCTGTAGTAGATGCAGGATGCCCGTATTCTTGAGTTCCAAATCAGCAGGGATGAAACTAGTTAGGATGTCATGTGTCATGCACAAAAGGTGTTAGTCCAAGTGTCACTGTTCAGATTTTGCCAGCGATGGTAGCTGGTGGTAAGACCTCTCTCTCTCTCTCTCTCTCTCTCTCTCTCTCTCTCTCTCTCTCTTTCTTGTTCATATCATCATATCATGGAAGGCATTTTGCCCAAAGGCCATATCCTCAACAATTCTCTACATGATAGAGCAAGACTGGGAAGAGCAACTCAAGGGACTCAAATCATTGAGAAAGCAAGCACAAAAGAAACTTAGGGGGGGAGCCAAAGAGGGGTGGTTTACCAAACAGTAGGAGGCTTAATGACCACCAAAGTCATGTAGAATTTAGAAGACTACTCCCCCACCATAAGAGCTCCTTATCCAATCCTCCATGTCCTATCACACGCATGAATAGAGATCATGGCCATATTATATTGCAGCAATCACTAATTGAGTCGTTGCTGCATTTCTCCTGCTTCTCCACTAGAGGAGAAAGAGTGGGCACTAAAAGACAGCTGGGTTTGGTGATTATGTTCCGATGCCCTATTAGTTTGCAAGAGAGAGAGAGAGAAGCAGACACGCAAAGGAACAGGAACAACGCAGAAGAATTGACTAGGGCACTGACTGGGTGGTTTGATCAACCCCGTGACCCTAAATGCCATTCTTCCGAGTTGTTAAAGAATCAAACAACAGCTGCATAAACATCGAGTAAAGGCGACAAGTTTCTGAGATGCTGCTGCATCACCACAACATCATCAGGACCTGCCCATAGTCCGTAGGACCTAAGAGTTCTAGCTGCAGGAGGCAAGGTGGACGATGATGCAAAGGAGGCAGTGTGGTAAAGGCAGGAGGATGAGGAGGAAGGGGGTTTAATCGGACGGATGAGTTCTGGAATCTAACATGTCATTCCATTTCTTTGATGAGAGTCAACTGTTGGGCGGCAGGAAAGCAAACTCGGTAAACCAATAATAATAATTGGTGAGATTGAAAGCGTGAAACTGGTGCAGGTTGTATGGAGTAGAAATCATGAGCCATGTTGGTACGGAGGAATTAAGCTGCTGTGACTACCGGCACAGGTATGTGCTTGCGTTGAAATATATCTCTTCATTTGGAAATGTAACCTCAACATGAAGGTGTTTCTTTAGAACCAGAAGATGATAGATGTTGTGTACCGACGACGGTCCGTTTCCTATCCCTTCTCTCAGATATCTCCTCTCTTGGGGGGCCCCGCACAGAGCATGTCCGTGAGGCAGCCACATAGGATGAGTTGGATCTCTTGGGAGGCAGATTCGGTCGCAAAACTAACACAACAAGTGAATGCGGTGTCAAACATGTCCTATTGATGGAGCCCCAACTGCTACCTTTTCCAAACCCAACCCACGAAGCCAACCCCACACGCTCCATCAACCTTACCCTCCGATTTGATGACACCACCCCCTCGTCTCCTCCCAAACCCCAGCTTCTGTGTTCCCTTGCCATCGCCGCAGGTCTCTCTCTCTCTCTCTGTCTATCTCCGATGAAAAGTCCCAAAAGGCCATTTGCTTAGGTTGCCTCACAAGACCCATCTCTCTCTCCTCTTTAATCTCTCCATTTCCCCAAACTACACGCAGCCCAACGCAGAACTCCACAGGACAAGAACAACTCGAAACACCCCTGTCAGGCACTCAGCATTCCTGATCCCATGCATGCATGCATGCATGAGTCTCGCCAACATCCTCCTCTACTCTTCTTCCTCCTCTTCTTCTTCGTCTTCTTCTTCTTACCACTACTGCTGCTATCAGTGCTCTATTCAGATAACGACAGTAACTAAAGTGTAGAGATGGATAAGCACCAGAGGATGATGCTGGTTGTTCTCCTGGTGGTCGTCATCTCTTTCGTGCCCCCTTTGGCTCTTGGCCGGCACTTGGACTCGGTGGACATGGAAGTTCTTCTGGAGGTGAAGAAATCGTTCACGGAGGACCTGCGGCGGGTGCTCGACGACTGGAGCTCGGATAACCCGGACCACTGCTCTTGGACTGGTGTCACCTGCGACCTGGACTCCGGGGTGGTGGCGCTCAACCTCTCCTCCTCGTCCCTGGCCGGCTCCCTCTCCCCTTCCCTCGGCCGGCTGAGTCGACTCGCCACCCTCGACCTCTCCTCCAATCGCCTCACAGGTACCATCCCGAGCCAGCTCGCCAGGCTTTCCGCTCTGACCACACTCTTCCTCTATTCCAACCGCCTCTCGGGCACGATGCCCCCTTCGCTCGGCTCGCTCTCCAGCCTCCGAGTCGTCCGGCTGGGCGATAACCCAGGCCTGTCTGGGCCGATTCCGGGCTCGTTCGGCGACCTTCGGAACCTGACCACCCTCGCCCTGTCCCTCTGCAACCTCTCCGGCCCCATTCCGAGTCGACTCGGCCGGCTGACTCAGCTCCAGAACCTGGTCCTCCAACAGAACCAGCTAGAGGGCCCGATCCCTCCGGAGGTCGGCAATTTGGATAATCTCCAGATCCTAAACCTGGCCGACAATTTGCTCGGGGGAGAAATACCGAGTCAACTCGGCGAGCTGAGCCAACTCACCTACCTCAACCTGATGTCCAACCAGCTCGAAGGGACCATTCCAAGTTCTCTCGGCAAACTATCCGGCCTTCGCAATCTGGACTTGTCGATGAACCAGCTCGAAGGCGAGCTCCCGACTGAGCTCGGACAACTCAGTGAACTCAATTATCTAGTCTTGTCCAACAATAAGCTCTCTGGCCACCTGCCGGAGAACCTCTGCCTGAATGCGACGAAATTAGAGCACTTGTTCCTGTCTGGCAACAACTTCACCGGTCGAATTCCAGCCAGCATAGTCCAATGCCAGTCCTTGACGCAATTGGATTTGGCGAACAACAGCTTCACCGGCGCGATCCCCGTCGAACTCGGCGAGCTTGCCAATCTTACTGATCTCTTGCTCAATAACAACAGCCTCTGGGGTTCGATTCCTAGCGAATTCGGCAACCTCAGCAACCTTCAGACGCTGGCTCTCTACCACAATGAGTTGCGAGGCGGACTGCCGGAGGAGATCGGCAAGTTGCAGCAGCTTCAGATCCTTTATCTCTACGAGAACCAGCTGTCCGGCGAGATCCCGCCGGCGATCGGGAACTGTTCGAGCTTGCAAATGATCGACTTCTACGGGAACCAGTTTTCCGGCAGCATTCCGGCGTCGATCGGGCGGCTGGAGCAGCTGAGTTTCGTGCACCTGAGGCAGAACGACCTCTCCGGTGAGATCCCCGCGTCATTAGGAAGGTGCCGGCAGCTCACGATTCTCGACTTGGCCGACAACCGGCTCTCTGGCGGGATTCCTGCGACCTTAGGTCTCCTGCAATCGCTCCAGCAGCTCATGCTGTACAACAATTCGCTCGAAGGAAGCATCCCGGAAGAGATGTTCGATTGCCGGAACATCACCAGAGTGAACCTGTCCAACAACCGGTTCAACGGAAGCATCCTCCCGCTATGCGGATCGAGCTCGCTCCTGTCGTTCGATCTCACCAACAACTCATTCAACCTCGAGATTCCGGCGCAGCTGGGGAACTCGCCGGCGCTCGAGAGGATTCGACTCGGGAGCAACAGGCTTGTTGGCGAGATCCCGCCGATGCTCGGAGAAATCGGCGCTCTCTCGCTTTTGGATCTGTCGAGCAATTCGCTGACCGGAGTGATACCGGAGGAACTGGCGTCATGCAAGAATCTCACCCACATTGTTCTGAACAATAACCAGCTCACCGGAGTCATCCCGACGTGGTTCGGAAGCTTGCCGCAGCTGGGGGAGCTCAAGCTCTCTTCGAACAGATTCTTTGGGCCTCTTCCTATCGAGCTCTTCAATTGCTCCAAGCTACTGAAGCTGTCTCTCGATGATAACTCATTGAATGGTTCGCTCCCGAGCGAAGTCGGCAAGCTTGCGTCTCTGAATGTACTCGACTTTGCTCGCAACCAGATTTCTGGAGGAATCCCTGCTTCCATAGGGAGGCTAAGCAAACTTTATGACCTCCGGTTGTCGCACAATCTGTTCTCGGGGCCGATCCTGATGGAGCTCGGACAACTGCAGGAGCTACAGAGTGCGTTGGACCTCAGCTTCAACGACCTCAGCGGTGAGATTCCATCGTCCCTCGCGTCGCTTGCTAAGCTCGAAGATCTCAACCTCTCACACAATTCGCTGGCGGGAGAGGTGCCGCGACAAATAGGTGAAATGAGCAGCTTGGTGGAGCTCGACCTCTCGCACAACGATCTGCAGGGGCAACTGGATGAGCGATTCGCCCGCTGGCCGCCGCAGTCCTTCGCCGCCAACCTTGCACTCTGCGGGTATCCTCTCCCACCGTGCGGCGTTGCGCGGTCCGCCCACCACCGCTCCACGTCAAGCTCTGCGGCTGTAGCCGCGATCTCTGCCTCCGTGACGCTGGTGATCATTCTCCTCCTGATCGCAGCGGTGATATGGTTCAGAAGGTGGTGTACGAAGAGAACAATTGAGGTCAATTGCACGTACTCCTCGAGGAGTTCTTCGCAGGCTCACAGAGAACTGATCATGAAGGGGTCCCGGAGGCGGGAGCTAAAATGGGACGCAATCATGGAAGCAACGTGCAACCTGAGCGACGAGTTCGTCATCGGCTCAGGCGGGTCGGGCACCGTCTACAGAGCCGAATTGCCGTCCGGCGAGACAGTGGCCGTGAAGAAGATTCTGCACCAGCACAGGGAATCTCTGTTGCAGGACAAGAGCTTCGTGAGAGAGGTGAAAATACTAGGCCGGATCAGGCACCGGCACTTTGTGAAGCTGCTGGGGTTCCTCAGCAGCAACGACGGGGAGCATCTGTTGGTGTACGAGTACATGGAGAATGGCAGCTTGTGGGATTGGCTGCACAAGCCCGGAGTGAGCCAGAAGAGGAAGCGAGAGCTGAATTGGGAGGCCAGGTTGAAGATTGCGATCGGCCTCGCCAAAGGAGTGGAGTACCTGCACCATGACTGCGTTCCGAGGATCGTTCACAGGGACATCAAGTCCGGCAATGTGCTGCTAGACGGCGACATGGAGGCGCATCTCGGAGACTTCGGGCTGGCCAAGGCGGTCACGGACGGCACCGAGACTGGCTCCTGCTTCGCCGGATCATATGGCTACATGGCTCCAGGTATTTTGTCGAATACCTGGCCACCACGGTCACTGTTGCATCGACTAAACTTCCATTGCTGCTATATGTGCAGAATATGCGTACTCCCTGAAGGCGACAGAGAAGAGCGATGTGTATAGCATGGGAATAGTTCTCATGGAGCTCGTGAGCGGGTTGATGCCGACGGATCGTACCTTCGGAGGAGACATGGATATGGTGAGGTGGGTGCAGTCTCGAGTTGCGTCGGCGTCTTCGTCGTCGGTGGCGGAGCGGGAGGAGTTGCTGGATCCTGCTCTGAGGCTGCTGGCATCGCACGGGGAGTCGTCCATGTACGATGTGCTGGATGTGGCCTTGCAATGCACCAGGACGACTCCCGCCGAGCGGCCCAGCTCGCGGCACGTCTCGGATCGGCTGCTCCGCATTTCGCTGAAGATTCACAGGGCGGGCTCTGGAAAGAAAACTGCAGTCTAAACATTCTGATGAGGAATTAGATGACGATGATGATGAGTTGTTTTGGTTGAGAACTACTGCAAGCATTAATCTTCCAATCTTTTACCGTGCATAACACATTGTTTGTAATACTATAGAACAGGAATTTGCGAAACGAACCTCGATTAACTCGAGTGACTTCATCAGCAATTCCAAGAATCGATCGATAAGATCTCCAAAGCAACTTTGCGCCGTGCTCAGCCACCCACCGATTTACGCCTGAAACTGCCATCAAGAACGCTCCGGTGGAATCTACAATTAGGTTTTCAGATTCGACCGCTTCAAGCCAGTGAATTAATCGGAGAAAGAAGGCTAAAAGGGGAAGGGACAGGTGCAAGAAACGGACCGAAGTCGGTGGCCATGGCCTTGTCGAGCGTCTCGTCCGGTTTTACGAACTGGTTGACGAAGACGAGCTCCGGCCGCGTCCCCAGCACGTGCTTCCATGGATTCTGCAATGTACCGTAGAACCGATGGAACCCACCCATCAAGAACTCAAGAACAAGAAATGGGGAAAGAAGGTTAGGGTTTCGCGACGTCCTCCTTGAGCTTCTTGTCCGGTTTCACGACCAGGTTGACGAAGACGGCTCCCGGCCCTCTCCCCATCACGGGCTTCCATGGATTCCGCAATATACCGTAGAACCGATCGATCCCATCCATCAAGAACTCAAGAACAAGAAATCGGGAAAGAGGAATAGGGTTTCGCTCTCGAACGCCCTGCGCAATCTCCCACCATCGTCGTCGTCGTCGTCGCCGTCGCCGTCGTCTCTCTCTCCTCTCTCTCTGAGAATAATGGGTTGATGGGCCGTCTCCTGGTCTTGGGTTTTCTATTAGACTTAATGGCTGAGCCTGGGCCTGTGCAATGCCCAATCAGATAACTCATCGTGTTTGTTTGCAATTGAGCCCTCATTCTTGTAAGTAATTATACCGTGGTCCTTCTGCTTCTCGCAAAACCACCATGTTATTTTTCATATGAGACCTCGTCATTGGACTATTTATATTTCGGTTCTCCTTCTGTTTAGCATATAAGTCCTCCTCTTGGTATTAAAAGCGTTATATTGGTTTTCACCCAATTTGATTTTTTTCACATAAGCCCTCATCTTTAAGACTAATATTATTTTAGCTCTTTTTGCTCTTTGGATATTGGAAAGTGACTATGCATATAAGCCATTCTCTTTGGGAGTAATTATATTCTGATTTCTCCCTCTTTATCATCATATATATCCCAATTTGTACCAGTAGAATTTATTAGACTAAAACTTTGTTTGCTGTATATTCGAAAATAACATATGAGTTAAACAAACTTGCTCATGACAATTATAAAGCACAAAAACATTTCATTTGATGGAGACAAGTTAAAAGATCCATAGTATTTGGCATCTCACATTCCATTACAATGTCTTCACAGATTCTGAATGTAAACATTGTTCCAAGAAAACAAAAACTGAAACAACATTTTGAATCCTCTCTGCACTTCATTAATCTTTGAATCCTGTAAAGTGTTGAAGGATCTGCCAGCAAAAGAAAACAAAATTAGTACACTTGCAGGCATTTCAGACTCACTTTACACAAAGGTAATACATTTGAGATAAAGATGGTTCCAGTTCCATGATGTGAGAGAACATCAAAGAGCATATATTCGATAAAGAAAAAATATATATTGTAATTTGCTTCTTGGTTTTTATTACCAGAAACAACATTTTAAGAGAATTCGATTTTTTAGCTCCGATGTTCTTGTCATTCGACTGATCACCAAAATAAGTTAAGATCATGACATAGTTTTTATAGACAACATGAGTTTACCATGATAAATCATTGTCAAATGAAAACTTTTGCCTCCCCTCTAATCTGCCATCCACATTGGTCACATGCAGCCGGTATTATAAGCAGGTCCTCCAGTTTCAAGAGGCTTTTAGCTCACATTAAGCAGTATAATTTAGTAAATTAACCTTTGACTGATGGATGCTCAATTCAGTATGTCTTCATCATCTCAATAGCCCAGGAAGATCAGCGGTATATATGATTCAGTGAAGTGTAACGTGCTAGCTGCCATCCGCCCTTTTCCTTATTCTCTAGAAATAACACCAAACTTTTTCCCTTTGTATCCAAATCTCTTGGCCAGTCAAATTTTCCTGTTCCAATTCAGCACTAATCATCAAAAACGATGCCACTTACATTGAACCTGCTTGAATATCTTTGGTACCATGTTCTCAGCAAGCGGCAACCAGAGATCCTAATAGATTGAAGTGTGGGTGGCAGCTGTTCACTTGCGGAGAAGAAGAGTTCAGGGCAACCAGTAATAGTCATGCGTTTCAGAGATGAAAGTGACAGTAGACCATCTACATAATAGGGCTCGTAAGAAAAGGTTTGGAAACATTCAATAGAGATGAGCTTTGGGCACTCTGAAATAACAAGTTCTTCAAGTATTCTAAAATTATGCAATGGTAGGGATTCCAAGTTTGTGAGGCAGGAAATCTTTAAGGTGGTGAGAGCAGTTAGACCTGGTAATGAATCAAGCAACATCCTCTCATTGCATCCACTCACCACCAGGTCACGGAGGGTTGGAAGCTCAGCAAGAGTATCACTCATGCATTTCTCTACAACAAGCACTGAGAGGTAAGAGAGTTTGCGCAATTCCTTCATCACTGAAATGTTGGAAACATGCAAATTGAGTAGTGAGCTCAGGTTGGATGATAAGTCCAAAATCAGCTCATGACAATTTTCAACTTTTATTTCCTGCACGGAAGGTGAGAGACATGGCAAGCCCCTCAGCTTGATACAATCTCTTACTATAAGCTGTCGAAGGGTAGGAAATTCACCATCTGATGCTCCCTGCCATACCTCCAGACCAGCCATGCTCATCAGTTCAAGTCTTCTCAGCGACGGAAAACCCTTCGTTGTGTCATTCCCATAAAACTCAAGGCCAATAGATTTTATTCCATGCAATCTCTCTAGGTATAGTTCCATGAGGTATTGCAGTTGGCCTAGAGCAGGGAGAACCTTGCATTCAGGGCAGGACTCTAGTCTTATGCTTACCAGATTGAAGGAAGGACTGGAAAGCCAACCAGCAAAACTCGAACCATTGTAACCTCTTATAGCAAGTCTGTTCAGGGTGGCACTTGGCTGAAGGCACTCAAGCACTTCATTAGCCTCATCATATGTATAACCTGTGGAATCCAGAGAAGGTTCCCATTCCAAATGCAACATGTATATGCATTGTCTGTTCAAACACGCATTTCTTGCCTCTTCAACAGTAAAAATATCATTTAGTATTACTTCCATTGAGTCCAATCCTATAGAGAAAAACCAGGAAAGAAGAAGAACATTTCAAAACCTTGAGGACATCTTTTCTGGAAGAACAAATTCTCTTTATAATGCAGAAGCATATTAATATGTTCATTAGCTCGATATCATAAAATATAATAGAATCCAGGAATAAAGATTAATCCTAAACAAAGACTGTTACACAAAGTCAAACTACCAGAAGTGAGTTTGGCAAACTGCCAAATCAAAAGCAAAGAAGGAAAAGAAGTGAGTTTGGCAAACAGCCAAGTGAAACTACCGAGTCACATCATCTATAGTTTGGTTCCCAGTTGAACATCTAAAATACGTGACAATCAAACCCATGATAAGACATCTCAATTATCACATTTCCAACACAACATTTCAAGTAGTCGTACAGTTTGGTTGTTCAATGAAGCTTAACTTTTCTAATTGACCAGGCAATCACAACCTTATGAAATGTTGTTGCTCATTATTTGCCATTTTTCTCAACCACCGTAATTATGTATCACATGTACAAACCTTATCTTTTCAAGACTTCTTTGTGCCATATGATAAACATGTGCAAGGCCTTTCCCATATTTTATTTTCGAGACCAAGTGAATTTCAAGTTTAGCAGAGTCATATTAACTCCCATGGTCACATTACATAACTCACTTTATTATAGCATATACAATTTAAAATTTTACATATGTTTATCAGGAACAAGAACACAAAAGCTATACATTTCTAGTAACATAGTGCTGATAGGCATATTCAAAATACATATTTATCATTTCTGAGTTGTGACATTGGTAATCTTGATAGTATGAGCAGACCAGTACTACTTCTCACTGTGTATTTAGACACAACAAAAATAAGCTGAACACCAATTGTGCATTACCCAAGCAAAAATAAGTTCCTCCAATTGGAAGAGCTTCAAGGTTCATAATTGCTCCTTAGGTGATTAGGAATTTTAGACTAAATAAGTCTTCTAATATTGAAGGCAACCAATGTCAAGATTATAATAAAGGTGGAGCAATCCACTTTATTCCCAAAAGAACTGATGTCGAGAGCAATAGAAATCATTTATGCTGGACCTAACCAGCACAATGGAGAATTTATGGCCTGGTATCCTCCAATAGCTGTGGGGACTTTCTATGTTTGTGTTCATCTAGTCCTGTACATGCCTCTGTACATCATTTTATTTCTGAAAAGATGGATGGCCAAGATTGTTGTTGAAGACAGTCTAAGACATTATATTTCAGGTAAAAGAAGACTACATGTCATTTAGATTTACATCAACTATAAGAATTTGGAAAGCAAAGCTTATTACATTCTCTTCAAGTCGAGAAGCTAAAGAAGCACTTATAAGTTAGTACCTCAAACCATATCTTACTAAAACTATACTTGAAGTAGCCAAAACCAATTATCCATGCCACACTTGAGCATTAGCATGTGTGTATTAGAGGGGGTGGTTGAGAATAGGCAGAGCATGAAGAAAAGAATTGGATTTCTTGTAGCACCAAAAGTTATGAAAAGAGAAGGGGAGCTAACTGGAAAGAGAATTAACAGGCACAGAGTGATTGTTGACATATTGTTCAAGTAGATTATTCAAAGTAAAGTATATCGTAAACATACCTCGTATTTTTTGGACATGCAGCAACTTGCTGAAATTTCTGTGGCACCAATTTATCAGCAAGGAAGACCTGCTCACCACAAGGAATCGAAGGCTTGCTGGAATTTGATACTCTGGTAAGAACTTGAGCTTGGGGCATCCAACAATCTGAAGATGCTTAATGGATCCATGTTGTTGTATGCCAATGAAAGGGGGAGAGCTCTCATAATATAATGTTTGGAGATTTGAACAATATGAGATCCAAAGTATTTGTAAAGCAGTCAAGTTGTTCAGTGGAAGGCGCTCCAGAAACTGACAATTTAGAACTACAAGTTCATTAAGTTGGGGGAGGTGACCTTGTTCAGCCCCAGACCATTCTACCAAATGTTCAATCCCATTCAGTTGAAGTATCTTAAGTGATGGAAATCCGCCACAAAAAAATGCAGGGCCAATATACTCCAGTCCTCTAATGTAGTCCAAAGAGAGATGCTTGAGGGATAAGAGTTGCCCAAATGATGGCAGAGCCGAAAGCATACAACTCTGGAGTCTAATGGTGACTAATTTGCAGTATGAAGGATGACAGAGCCATTCTGATAGGTGATCATGCTTGTATTCATGTATCCTGACTTCTTGTATATTAGTGTGGGGCTGGAGACACTGAAGGACTGCAGAAGCATTATCCCAGTATCCACTATCCTTACTCCATCGCAGGTCCAGAGTGGTTAGATCTGGTTTGCCTTTCAAATTAGCCTTCATTGCATCTTCCAGATAAGTAACATTTTCCAAATTCAGTATCTTAAGTACTCCTTGGAGATCTGCTAGATCTTTGAGTTCTGCCATCCCTGCATAACCATGTCTGTTGGGCACATGAAATTCTGGCAACTGTTGAAGTTTCGTTAATCTTCCGATTCCCTCTGGAAATGCTGCACAAGATGGACCATCAAGACATCTTAGGTTAATCAAGTTTGATGTGCCTTGAGGAAGCATGATTTTCTCTGCACTATCCCATTCTAACGTCTGGAGGTTCTCGAGGGCACATATTGACTGTGGAAAGCTTTTCAAATTCACACTCACAACACCAAGATAGCGGAGAAATTTTAAGTTGCCAACTGAATCAGGTAACCTAGGAGAAAATGTACAATCCAAAAATAGAACTCGTAGATATTTCAACTTTATGAACAAATCATTCAGGACATTAGCATGTCGGTGATGCATTAAAGGCTTGATCAAAGTCCCTGAAGTATAGTTCAAGAACAATGTCCGCAATGATTTGGCTGCAAAAAGGGGTCGAAAGTCTGCTTCAGTGGAAGTAGAACAAAAGGTCAATGAAGAATGCCGAACACCTCTAGGGAAATTGAGTTCCCTGTCTACCTCCATCCCACTACATTCTTTACCAGGAAGCACATCCATCCTGAAACACTCGCCTTCGGAAATAGATACAGCAAGATCATGAACAAGGTCATGCATGACAAAGTATCCATCTTCTTTGCTGTGCTGGAAGAAAGATCGTGAGAGCAGAACATCAAAATATTCACAACCGACATCCTCTACCTTTCTTCTTCCATCAGTCTCAATGAAATCGTGTGCGACCCACATTCGGACAGTCTTCTGCCTCAAAAACTGGTGCCCTTTTCCAAATATCGAGCAATAAGTAAAACATTGCTTTATTGGTGTCGGCAATTGTAGGTAGCTCAGCCTGAGGATGGGTACGATGCTGTCTTGGCATCCACTAAGATCCCACATATTACTCTCTAAGATCTCAGACCATCTATCCTCATGTTCTTCACCCCGTAAAAGCAATCCAAGCACTTTCAAGGTAAGAGGCAAACCTTTGCACTTTTGGACAATTTTCTTGCCGATTTTTACCAGGCATTTATCTTGTGTTTGGCCATGGAATGCTTTTTCGCAGAACAATGACCAGCAGTCATCATCCTTAAGAGGCTCCAGATTGTAGGAAGGCATTGTGCCCATGGACTTTGCAACACTGTGACTCCTGGTGGTCAGTAGAACTTTACTTTCTTTGTGTGCCGAAAGCAAAGGGATTCGCAGGTTCTCCCAGTGGCTTCCGCTGTCGTCCCATACGTCATCCAACACCAGAAAGAAGCACTTCCCTGCTACTTTCTCCTCCAGTTCGGATTGGAGCAGATGCAGCTCCGAGAGAAGGCGAGGCTCTCCTGTCGCGCATTCCACCATTGCCCTTGTCAGCTTGATCACATCGAAGTCTTGGGAGACATGGATCCACATTCTCACCTCAAAATGCTTCATTTGATCATCGTTGTAGATCAGTTGTGCAAGGGTTGTCTTCCCTAGTCCTGCCATCCCAACAATGGGGAGCACGGTCAACTTCGCGGCATTCGACTCCCCATCAGTCGACGGCGGCGGCAGCTGCTTCAATATCTCCTCCTTATCTTTATCCCTGCCAAACACAAGGGATTCGCCATCCATGAGGCCGCCAGTCGGCCGCCAACATCGGGTATCGGCACGCTTCGCTCCACCTTCCTCACCCGCTTGAACGACTTCCCTTACCCTCGATATCTCCTGAAATCTCTCCCTTAGTCCCTTCAACCCCACAGCCAGGGTGATGAGTACCAAAGGAGCCACGTCGGCGACAGGAGGGGCCGAAAGAGGTGGGTTGGCAGCATCGACCGTGCTCCGGAGCTGGTAATTGAACTCCTCCATCACGTCCTCGGCGTCGTAGGCCGAGGCCCTGAGCTGGGCGAGCCAGCGCTTGGCCAACTCGTCGGTGGTCTGCTCCTCCTCCGCACCGTGCACGGCGGATCTGATGCTCGTCAAGGTCCGCTGCAGTTCGGCGATGTCTTCCCGCAGCCCGGGGATGCACGGCGGCAAGGCGTTCGATCCCCGGATGAAGGCTTCAAGGGAGTCCACCAGATTCAGGACACGGGCGATGATCGCGACGGCCATCTCTTTCTCTTCTCCCTCTCGCTTGTTCGCTCGCTCGCTTTTCGTACGAGGGCAGAGGAGAAGACAAGTATTGTCTCCGACGATCGTGCAGTCGAGTGGGAGAGACTTTGATCAGTCAAAGTCTAACTTGAATTTGTTTATCATAATTTCTAAAAAAAAATACAGCTTCATGAGACTTTGACCGGTCAAAGTTTAACTTGAATTTAATAACATATGACGTATTTTCGAAAAAAAAAAATCACTATTTTGACAAAGTTTTGCGAAACACCTCATACTTTAAAAAAATTTATGAGGTAGTTTTTTATAAATAATCATTTTACCCTACATCGTCGATCTACACCATCATTGCCACCGCCATCGCCTTCGTTCTCTCATACCTCACGGAGCTATCGTGTAAGAGGCCATTGTCGCAACCTCCACAACCCTCCTTCCTCATCGAGAGCAAGACCTTTGCCTCCGATGGACTCACCCAGCAATGAAGGCGCAACAACCCTCACTAGACTCAATGACAAAGGTATAGCCTTCACCTATAATGAGCCTTCCACGGAGGTGCAACAACGAGGGTGTGGCCTCTACCTTCATTGGACACGCCCAACGACAGAGGTATAGTAGCCCTGGCCGAACACCATTGGATCTAGCGATAACAAGGGTGGGTCACTAGGGATGTCAATGAGGCAAGTCGGGGAAGGTCCAATGGTGACAAGGGCGAGCTGCTATGAATGTCAATGACGTGGGGCAAGGAAAAGAGTGCTTCTTCTATCCATATCCCTATCTCATCTCCTATTCCTCATCCAAGCCTCATTACCCCTTTAAATAGGGTTTGGGCGGGAACCTACGGTACTCCATATCTTCTCGATTAATTCATTCAATTAAAAAAAAATAAAACTACTATCAAACCTAATTAATAATACTAAAATTTATACATAACAAAAGATAAATATATTCAAATATAAACTGAATCAAAATTATCATAACCAGAGACAATAAAAATATGGAGAAGGATTGGGAAGAGGAGTGGGGGGAGGGTGCAAGGGCGACAATGACCAATGAGATAGGGCCACGAGGTGGGCAAGAACGACTACGATGGGAGAGTGGAAGACTGTGATAAAGGGTTAGGACTTTTGCAATAAAAATGGAAGCTGAGAAGAGAGAGAAGAGAGAGAGTACATGATGGGAAGAAAAATGAGGAGAGAGAAAAACATCGAGAGAAGATGACTGATGAATACAAAGTTAAATAATCATTGTGGTGCTTATGATTAGGGATTGGGTACACATAACGTATAAGGTCACGGGGAGGAGTTGTTCCTATTGAATGAGAAGATATTTCATTTGATTCAATTGAACCAAATGAATTTTAATTAAATCATAAACGATTCAATCAAGGTTCACCTAGTCCAATTTGAATAATAAAAATTTGGCTTGTTTGGTATTTGGACCTAGCATCTCAACTCACATATTAATGAGACTAGTACAAATACAAATGTAAGGTAGGGAGTGCTCTACCTATCCTCGCCCCGTATTTACATTGGTAATATAAAATATTCCCCATCTTCGCCCCATTAGGGGTGGGTCCTCATGGATATCTATACCTATGGGTATAATTGACATCCTTACGGGTCACCCCCATTATTATTTACTCATAGTCAATCATGATAGTTACCTGTGCTTTTTTCTCGCACGAGAGTAGTAAAAATTATCGCTATCACGCCCCCCTCCTTCCTCGCATGAGGACAAGGCAGATAGAGATAGATTCGAGGGGGTGGAAGTGGTGGAGGCAATAAAATAATACCAGAACTGTCTGATTTTTTGATTTTTTGAGATGCTTTACCATAATTTATAATAAATAAGAGTCTTTTTGATAATTCATCCTACGAAAAATATATAGTCATAAAAAATTAAAATGATAAAATTATGCATTTAAAAAAATATTTATGATCTAAAAATTTCATAAAAAAGAAAAAAAATCTCAGAATTGGCATTCGAAAAAAAATTCATTTAATTGCAAAGGGGACTTGAGAATTAGAATCCCCTAACTTGAGAAAAGTGGAAAGATAAGGCTCGAGATGTAATAGTTAATGGATGTGATGGCTTAGGACTCATCTCATCATTATTATATCGATGAGTGTAATGTATGTCGAGCTATACAAAGGACAGAGAATAAGCATGATGAGATATACATATGCCGCCCCCTTTTTTTTCTTGTATTAAAGTATAAATAAATAAATCATACCCCCTTTGGTGATGGTGACTTTAATTTTGCTCGGAATCAACTTGGCAATTATACTACTCAAATATTATTTTTAAATAAAAATAATTGGTCAATCACATACTTATTCAGTCGAAAAGTCTTCGATACCAAAATAAGAATAAAAAATTTAAAAAAATAGTCAATGTAATTAATATTTACGAAAACTTAAATTTCTCACTATACGAGAATAAAGAATTAATTAATAAGTCTTTCTCCATAATAACTAAAGTTCGGAATATGTCGTATTCATAAAAATATTATAAAAAAAATCTTAAGAATACATAGTTATTTTGTAAGTCTTTTCCTCACCAAAATCTTTATATACATAAATATATGATTTTTTTTATTCTTCAAATAAGTAATTTGAATCACTCCATAAATATTATATTTATGAAGCACAAAGAACACAGGAAATAGGTTTAGTACAAGTCTTCTCCATGTCCTAAGTCGAAGGTCTTGATGGATGACATACGATGAGATGGCACCATTATCTACCACATGCATCGATTTGGATCATCCATGCGAAGCTTTCTTATCCATACATATATCTAAGTTGAGATAATGCTAATTATAGCTCGTTTAATTTCTATCTCGCGTCATCCATCCAATTAAAAGGGTCGATTTCTATGTGAAGTCATCAAAAAGAGCATATCAATAAATGCCAATACAAGTGATAAAATATTAAAGTAATTTCTTTTTATTTTTAGAAATTATTTTTTTGACTTAACATTGACAAGTCTGAAAATCTAATTTTAATTTTGATGAACACATATAGTTTCACATCGATCAAAAATCAATTAAAATCTTATTTAAGTATTAAGTCTATGCATATTTTACGATCTATTAAATTATAAACAATTCATTATGGTTAACAAATGATAACTCATCCGATAAGTTGCGTAAGAGAATTAAATTCATAATTAATTAGTACATTATTATACAAGTGATAAATCCTAATTTTGAATTTTCATAGATATTATTTAATGAGGAATTTTCTTTATAAAATTTCATCCATACCCTTGCAAAAAATCACATTTCTCTCTTTAAACTTCGAATGTTTATATATATATATATATATATGATTATTTTTTTAAAAATATATATTTTAGATATTTTTCAAACAAAGTTCACTTTTGTTTTTTTGTTCAAATAGCATCCCTAAATTCAAAAATTCTAAAATAATCTCATTTCTTATCCCCTTTATCTTTGTTCTAGTTGCTTGATCTTCTTCTTCCGAGTCATTCTTTCTCTTTTTTTCTTTTCTTTCTTTCTCTATTTCTAGACGAGGAGGAGATGTAGACAATGTGGTCCAATTTACCTAAGAAAAAAAAATATAAATTAAAAAAAAATTATGATTATGATTGAGGATTATAAATTTTGATTAAATATTTTATGAAGATTGGTCTCTATGAGCATAAAATCATATAAATAAAAAATATTATCCTCTTTAAAACAAAGATCAAATTATATATTTGATTTGATATAATAATAAAAGTTTTATTTTTCTATTTTTTTTCTTATATTTAGTCTAAAACATTGTAATATATCAACGAGAGATGAATAGATAAATCATGCTCTTTTTCTTTAATTATGTGAGGGCATAATTATATTTCGATGATATGATTCTGAGACATACGGAGGTAGAATTTACTCCTTGAATTATTTATTATTGTTATTATTATTATTATTATTTTATCTCTCTGTCACGAAGACAAAGGAAATCCGATGCTATTCGTCCACCATAACAATAGAGCTACAGTGGGGGAGGTGGGGACAACAGAGAAAAGGAAAGGAGGAGAAAATGAGTGATAGCTTTGAGACTTTTGAATTCAAGAATATTGTTTGTGAAAAATCAAAAAGTACAAAAATATTATTCCTTAATTTCCCAAAGAAAAGGAATGATAGTTTGCATTAATATCCGTAAGAATTTACCCCCTTCCAAATTGTTAGGAAGTTTTCTCTATCCTCACAAATTTGAAAATAATATTATTCTTTATAAATTCGGATATAATTTATATTTTTCTCCAAATATTAAAATCCTCAACGCTTCTAATTGTGATTAGCATTAATATATCGAGTCAAATAAATGTATTCAAAAATATAAAATACATAATATAATATCTTTAGTATCACATTGGAGTTTCTAAATGATGTTAATCTATGATAGCTAACAGAGATTAAGCACAATAATCTAAAAACAGTGCCATTATGATGAATAATTTAGAAAAAGTATTTGACCGATTCGTCCTTTTGTAGGAATATTAATGTAAATTTTATATTTGTGAAGGGTTTTTATGAAATTTCCTGTTGATGGGGAGGAATATGTAATTTTGTGATTTAGTCCCTCGACAACTCCAAAATACGCACACCGCAGAAACGAAGGTCCCTCGATCCGCCATAAGGAAAGATAATTTTGTTATTTAGTCCCTTGACTAATTCAAAATACGCACGTCAAAGGAATGAAGGTCCCCCTCTTCCATGGGAAGGACGTAACGAGGTATTTTTGTTCTTTAGTCCCTATAAAATTCAAAATACCCACATCACAGGAAACTAAGGTCCCCCTCAATCCCCCACTTCTACGGAACACTGTGAGGGAAAGAGAGAGAGAGAGAGAGAGAGAGCGCTAACCGTTCAACCCCATGGCTACGGCCGAAACGGGCGGCGATCGTCCGTGCGACCACACCCTGGACCTCCCCGATGACTGCCTGATCGTTGTATTCAACTTCCTCGGCACCGGCGACCGCAACCGCTGCTCCCTCGTTTGCCGCCGTTGGCTCGTCGTCGAGGCTCGCAGCCGCCGCCGTCTCTCCCTAGACGCCCGGGCGCCCCTCCTGGAGGCCGCCCCCGGTCTCTTGGCTCGCTTCGACGCCGTCTCCAGCCTCGCCCTCCGCTGCGACCGCCGCTCTGAGAGCATCGGGGACGACGCCCTCGACCTCATCGGCCGCTGCTGCTCTGCCCTCGCCCGCTTCAAGCTCCGTGCCTGCCGTCGCGTCACCGATCTCGGCGTATTCGCTCTCGCTGGCCACTGCCCGGCCCTCCGCCGCTTCTCCTGCGCCTCCTGCTCCTTCGGCCCCGCCGGCATCGAAGCCATCCTCCGCGGCTGCCCCTTCCTCGAGGACCTCTCCGTTAAGCGCCTGCGCGGCCTCGCCAACGCCGAACCTGAGGCCCTCGGTCTCCCGGCCTCCTCCTCCGCCCTCCGCTCCATCTGCCTCAAGGAGCTCTACAACGCCCAGCTCTTCACCCCGCTCATCGCTAGCTCCCCCAATCTCAGAACCCTCAAGATCATCCGCTGCTCCGGCGAATGGGACCTCCTCCTCGTGGAGATCGCTGGACGGGTTCCCCAGATTGCCGAGGTCCACCTCGAGAAGCTCCAGGTCAGCGACCGCGGCCTCCTTGCCCTCTCCTCCTGCCTGGCTCTCGAAGTGCTCCACCTCGTCAAGACCCCCGAATGCACCGACGCCGGGGTTGCCGCTGTCGCTGAAAGATGTCGCCTCCTCCGTAAGATCCACATCGACGGGTGGAGGATGAACCGGATCGGCGATTATGGTCTCATGGCCATCGCGAGGGGCTGCCCCGAATTGCAGGAACTCGTCCTGATCGGGATCAGTCCGACGGGGGCGAGCATGGATCACATCGCGAGCAGCTGCCGCGGTCTTGAGCGCCTGGCACTATGCGGCTGTGAGACCATTGGCGATGCCGAGATCGCTTGCATCGCTGCCAAGTGCACAGCTCTGAAGAAGCTGTGCATCAAAGGGTGCCCGGTCTCAGACCGTGGCTTGGAGGCACTCGCCGAGGGGAGCCCTAGCTTGATCAAGGTAAAGCTGAAGAGGTGCCGAGGGGTGACGCTGGAGGGCGTAGAGTGGTTAATGGCCGCCAGGGGAGGGCCGCTAGCTGTCAGCTTGGATGCAGTCGAGCTCCAGGAGCCTCATGTGAGCATGTGCGAGACTGGGATTCAGGAAAGTGGGATCGAGGAGCTCTCTGCTCTCACGGATGACATTGCGACGTTAGATCTTCCTTCAAGCAGTAATGATCAACCCACACTGTCAAAATCGCGGGTTAGGAGCTTCTTGGCATCTGCTGTCAGAAAATGGTCGAGTGGGGGTGGCAATTCTCACTAGCCCTGAAAGAAATGTACTGTTTTGTTGTAGCTAACTTCCTTATATCATTGATAAAATTATTATTCTTGTTGCTGGTGTTTATCTATACATGTTTTGCTTTGGAATCAAGCATATGCACTAAGTGTTTATTTGATGTTATCTGAATCCATACTCTGCATCTTTGCAAGCAACTTCTTCATTCTTGTATCGATGATCAGTTCTGGTGGAAGAATCTCAGCTTTTTTGTACTTCTAAAAAGTTTGAGGCTTCTCATATTTTGGTGTTTGTCGTTAGGTTTAATCAAGGCATAACTGTAAGTTGCAGTATATTGCTTAACCTGGCATGACAGTATATTGCTTCTCATATTTTGGCCTGCTTAGAAATGTGCTTTCATGCAGAAGGTGAAGTAATGAAGTTTCACATGCCTTTTTTTCCTGCAGCGTTGACGTTTATTGAGCATGCCATTATTTTCTGGACACTAATGTACAGAGCCATGGCCTGAAGGAGGTTCTTAGCTACCAAATGGACTTGCAATTATTGTATGCTTCTATTCTAAATTTTGGTCTAAAGGTTGAAAACAGAACATTTTACCATAGACCATTTAGAGTAGATAAATTGTACAATCATATGTATATATTGGTATATAATTCAGGTAAATCATGCCCATTGCCTTTACTCTAGATTGGCCTAATGATGTAATGTTCTTTGTTGCTTTCTCTCTGTTCCCTACATGTTGCGTTTTTGTTCACACTTTGGTTGCCTAAAGTTTGGATATTAACTCTATTTTAGATTAAATGGGTATGATACAACCAAATCACGAGAGCTGATATTTCAGTTGCCAACTGAAATATGTTAAAGCTACTTGAAAGATGACTAGTTCATTTATTTGCATTTGCTATCCGGCTGCAGGAGCAGGATGTGAACATGACTGAAAGCGGGATGGAGGAAAACGAGGTAGAGGAGATTTGCAAATGTGCTCCCTTCGAGCAATGAGGAATTCCTTAGCATCCACTCTCAGGAAATTGTCGGGCAGGAGCGGTGATTCTCATGAGCCATGAAAGAGAAGATCTCTTTTGCTGCTTGTGTTGATCTTCAGCTATCCATGCTCTATTGGTGACTCGATTAAAATTTTCATGACAATGATAGTATTGTTGTTGTGCCTATTGCTGGTTTTTATCTGTATATTTCTTTTCTTTGGAATGATATGTTGTCATTTGTCTGTTTAGGATGTGTTACATGAATCTTTAGTTGAGCCCATTGATCTTTATGCACAACTTGTTCCATTCTTTCTTAGATGATCAGTGCTTGTGGATAACTTTCTCGACCTGTCTGTGGCTTACATCTCTCGAATACTTGTCTTGAGATTCGGTGGCAGTGATGAGGTCCATGCGGAACCCAACTGTTGCCATGTCGTTCTCCAATAACAATACAGAAGGTGAAATAAATAAGTCACAAACACTTTAGGGAAACTATTTTGAAAGTTCAAACTACATATGTCTTAAAATGATTATGTTTGTTTCTAGGCTTACCTGTGATATTGATATAGGTTAATGTTCGCCTAATAGGTACTCAATATTCCTCTTTGTACAGATTGACATGTCATCACATTTCTACTATTGATTCTTCCATGAAGATGGTATTGTCTAGAGGTGGCATGTAACTTCATGATCAAGTTATTTCATTATGTTTTTTGTTTGCAGTGATTTTTTGGTACTTAGACATGTTTATGGAAGGTCTGAATTTTGATGTCTAATAATTATTCCAAAGACATACCTAGATCATTTCTTCTTTATGCTCTGTTGTGAATCCCAGATATGCTCAGCAAGACGATCATCTTAGTTTTCGATCGGACAAAGTTGTTTCTTTAGAATTTATTTATTGGATGATTCTCTTACCATTCTGAGGTGTACAATAGACAATTTAGCCTGGTCCTGAGTATTATATTCTGGATACAAGAACTATGCTAATCATCTTCAGCCTACTTTTAGTCTATTTATCATTTCAAGTTCAAGAGCGATGTATGTATTACAAAAATGCTCTCAATCCTTTCATTCTGATATATATTACAAAAATTCTCTCCTAGGATGAGAATCATGGATATATGTGTAGCATGTATTTTCAACCACATAACTTAGCTCTAGAGGGCACAACAATGGGAAGTGCCTTAATACCCTAGAGGCTGAGGAGAGAAAGTAGGAATCCCCTTGAGGAGGGGTTTGCGTCTCTCTGGCTAGTTGGTGAGACAATAGCTTACCTTTGATCAAATTATACTTCTTCAATTTTAACTTTTTTAAGTTAACTTAGAGAAAATTCTGATCCTACTTCTAGAGGTTAAATATTTTTAGATTGAATTACTTACTGGGTTCTTTACAGAACATGTTGAGCTTCTTCTTCTTTAGTTAGTCTATAATGAAATGAAACCAGTGTTAAGAAAAAGATTCAAGGTGCCAAATAGAAAGTAAATTATAACCTGTCATATGTACAATATGCAGTAAACTGGAGTGACAGACTGAATCATGAAGGAATCAGACAAATCTTATTGTAATAATTAGGTTGTTTAAAATTTAAATATTGTCGATCCGACCCCATGTCTTCTTTGATTGATTGTTACGTCTGGGTCAAGAAGAGATCAGAAATTTGCTTATACCAGTTTATGAATCTAGAATTTGCATCTTAATGCTTAGAAATCTTAGATATTGGGGCAGTAAATATTAAGTCTTGTACATTTAGTGACTTCACTATTGTTATCTGTCCCGCAGATATATCGGAAAGAAGAGAACCGTTGAGGTCGGTCGACTGTTGAAGCTCTCTTAGTAAGTTCATAATTCTTTCTGGCTATCATCTGTCTGGGTAATTAAAAGTTTATGCATGATTGCAGTGGTGTGAAAAAAATGTTCTATTTCCTGTATGACATGATACAAATGTGGCAACCTAATTTCTTGATTAGTACTTCTCAAAAAGCACCTGAAAACTGCTGAAGTTTTTTTTCCCTCTTACCAAAGTATTGCCTTGACTTAGCTCGGCACAGAACAGCTAACAACCTTTGTATGTTTCAGCTAAGAAGTCAGAGTCTGGTATCCTTTCCTAAACTCTGGCTCATCTCTAGGTGTTTATGTTTAAACAGGATATCGGCAGCGACGGTCGAACGAATTGTTCTCGAATTCTGCTGTCTCAAATTCGTGAATGCTGTAAGTATCCATAATATTCATGAGTCAGACACTCATTTAGTGTCAAAGCTGCTAAGCATAGTGTGTGCAGTATGACATGTTTATAGTTCATTTGCAACAATTTAAGAAAATTTTCCTTAATGTTGCTTAGGACTTGGGAGTCACCGAAAGCTATGGAGGCTTCCATATCAGTCCATGATCAACCCACCCCTCACCAGTGAGACATCACAGCCACCATGGTAACAACACATCTTCCCTTCTCTTCTGTTCTTCATCTTCTTTATTCTGCATAATGCTGGTCATTGAATAGGCATGCAACCTCAACCATAATTCTGTAGGATCGATGGGTGCCACTCCATCGATTGCATTATTTGTGAGCTGTTCATCTATCTATTCTTCCCAAGTACTATTCTTCAACCTGTAGTCAAAAGAGGTTTCAGAGAACCCTCATGTCTCTGTCTTGTTGGACTTAGAAAACCTCGTCTACCAGTCTTTGACATTTTGTAAGGCCAGCAGCCTCACTTCCACATGGTAGCACATGTGTTAGGCCTTGACATTAAATTAGGCATGTCCGGAGGAAATCCCATCACAGGGCTCCACAAGTATGTCATCCCACAACCGGATTGGACCGGCCGGTTCAGTAGAGAATCATTGAATCGATCCCACAAGCGGATCGTTGTCCGGTCTGATTTCGATGACAGAACCGACGACCCTGGCGTCGGCTTTGCCCGACGCGTCGGTGCTGTGACAACTAATTAGCTTGGAAAAGTTGAATACGTCGATGGGACTTCCACCCACCTCTCTCCACACTTACTTATTCATGCTGCAGATGACCGGAGTGGAACGGCTGACATAATTTGTTGACCGGAAATTGGTGGTCTGAACCCTGCAGAACACTGTGTGTCTTTCCTGATCACTTGGTTCTGATGTCGACTTTGGCACTTAGGCACTTGGAAACACATGTACTTCCATCATGGACCTCACCTCTCCTGTATGACATTAGCAATGGCAATCTGCCTAACTCACACGACCCAATTCGATCATCGATCAGGCTGGGAATGAATGTATGCGGAAAAATCTTTCCAAGTTTCCTGTCAAGTGATGTTAGAGTTTTGTTAATTTGTTCTCCGATTATTATGTTGGACAAAGTAGTCGAATCATATTAGAATATATATATATTTTTTTGCTGATATATTTCCTGTTCTCAATTATGGTCACATCCATCCCCATCAATTCTTTCCTAGTTTGATGGCGCCTTCAAGAAAAGTGGGCGACCAATTTAATATGTGGTGGTCAAATATACGAGTAACTTTTTCCTTGACTTCAAATGTGAGGGAAATTGTGGTGGTTGTCAATGATGTATAGATAAACCATGCACACAAAAAATGTGAATCCGATCGAGCCGTACGTACACGTTCAATTAGGTCCAGTAACTATGATCTGTTCCAATCGTATAAGTTGAATTAGCTGCAGCTATGAGCCGTTCCTGAGGCGGCGGGTTTACGCAAATCACCAGGAAATGGGCGATTCGGACCGTCCTCCGAACCCTCTTTCCAGTCGTTTACCTGACGGAGAAAACGAAAGCTTCCTAATCTGTCCAATCAGCGTTCGCACCCAATTTGGGCTCCACCAACTTCCCCCCCAGACCACGCTACCTTCTCCCTCTCCCTGTCTCTCCCCGCGCCCGTTCTTTCCCTCTTCCTCCGTCCTCCCTTCAAACCAAAGCATTCCGCCTCTTCTGCGGCCTCCTCCATACTTAGGCATTACTCCACCCTCATAGCTTCAACCCCACCTCTGTTTTCTTGCGCTGCTGCTTCTCACCAAACCTCGTTTTCATTACTGTCACATCGTCCCCTCCCTCTCGCTCATTATCATTCAGTAATTTAACGTGACAACGTACCAGCTTTACTCATAATTGTTATTCACACTCTTGCCTTCCGACGACGGCCTCCTCAGACAGCCAAGGCGGAGGCGGAGGAGGGGAAGAGGAGCGAGGAGCGGAGAAATGAAGCTGTCTTTGCTCCAGAACCAGACCAACCGCCGGGGCGGTGGTCACAGGCCGCCGGAGGTCGGTGGTGGTGCCGGACAGACCGACGGCATACTCCGCTCGCCCTCCGCCGTGTTCTGGATCGTCCTCCATGGCCTCTGCTGCGTCATCAGCCTCGTCCTCGGTTTCCGCTTCTCCCGCCTTGTCTTCTTCCTCCTCTTCTCCTCCCCATCTTCCACCTTCACCACCTCCTCCACCTCCACCGTCTTCACCTCGGCCCCCATCATCCACGCCGCCACCACCACCACCACCATGACCACCACCACCACTACGACCACCACCACCCGCACTCAGACCCTGGCCGTCTCCCTCCCCACCACGCCCCCTCCCCCGCCGACGTCGGCTGAGGCGTCTCTTGCGGCGGCCAACACGACGCAGAGTCGCGTGGTGGTGGGGCGGCATGGGATCCACATCCGGCAGTGGCCGTACCCGGACCCGACGGAGGTGATGCAGGCGCACTGGATCATCGAGCGAGTGCAGCGGGAGCAACGGCTGCAGTACGGCGTGCGGACACCTCGCCGGCTCATCGTCGTGACCCCGACCTACGTCCGCACCTTCCAGGCGCTCCACCTCACCAGCCTCCTCCACACCCTCCTGCTTGTCCCCTACCCCCTCACCTGGCTCGTCATCGAGGCCGCACCAGCCGGCGATTCCTCCAACGAGACCACCACCCTCCTCGCCCGCTCTGGCCTCCCCTTCCTTCACATCTCCTTCCCGGATCCCATGCCCGACAACTGGGCCGACCGCCGCCTCACCGAAGCCCGCATGCGCCTCCGCGCCCTCAGGTATGGCAATCCCCCCCCCCCGCACCCTTCAAGCTACGCCAAATCCGACGATAAATTTTGGATCTTGATTTGGCGTTCCGTATATAAACTGGATCTTGATTTTGTCTTCTTGGAAACAGAGTGGTGAGGGAGAGGAGAATGGACGGGGTCGTGGTTTTCGCCGACGACAGCAATGTGCACAGCATGGAGCTGTTCGACGAGGCGCAGAAGGTGAAGTGGGTGGGCGCCGTCTCCATCGGAATCCTCGCCCACTCCGGGCGATCCGGGGCGGGCGAGGAGGACAAATCCCCCGTGCCCATCCAAGGCCCGGCTTGCAACTCCTCTGGCGACTTGGTCGGGTGGCACATCTACAACCCTCTTCCGCACACTGGCGCCACGTTCGTTGGTGCGGCCAAAACCATGCTGCGGGCGAAGATGGAGTGGGCCGGGTTCGTGCTGAACTCGAGATTACTGTGGAGGGAGGCCGAAGGAAAACCCGAGTGGGTTCGGGATCTCGATGTCGTCGGCAAGGTTGGAGAGCAGATTGAGAATCCGCTGGTTCTGTTGAAGGATGCCACCTTCATCGAGCCTCTGGGGAATTGCGGTAAGAAGGTTCTTCTTTGGTGGCTCCGCATCGAAGCCCGCCATGACAGCAAGTTCCCACCAGGGTTAGTATACAAAACTTTTGTTCTGATCATTGTTGTTGTTCTTGTATGAACTTTGCTTACTCCAAATGTTCACGAGTAATATGTCATGTCTGATACTAATTGCTCTATGAATCTTCAACTTTCCTCTGATGGTTTTTGAGAGTAATCTTTCATAGGAGGAATCAATTATTTTTTATACTACTAACATAGAATCCACATGTTCTTTGTTTTGCACTTTGCAAATATTTGATTGATTCTTATTTGGGATTACTTTATGCATCTAAACGTTTTGGTACATGAAAGATGGGACTACATCCTTGATTCTCAGCATTCTGCTCCTTAAAGTTTATGGTACTCCTTGTGTAATTACTGCATCCATATTGCCATGTTGCTTAGTAATTTGTTCTGCATATCATTGTTTGTGGGATCATATTTTGAGTTTCATATGTTGCCAGATTGATCTTGGAATAGTTCAGGCTTGGGGATCTCGACCTGCACCAGAATTGGGGGGATAATTGTGGGTTCTGAAAGTAGTCTTAGACCCTTCAGGTGGTGACATGGGATGTAAATCCAGAAACCAAAGGAACTAGGTTTTGGATGGTCCATGGATGGAGGAGACATGATCCACTGTTCATGCATCGAGAATACGTGATGATCATACATCAAAAACAGATTGTTTAGGAAAGAGGCCTAGAGTATCAGGCCGGTGTGCGCCTAGACTTTCCTAGTTGATCTATATCAGGGAGGACCCATAGGTACTTAGGATCCTTAGTGGACTTGAATTTTAGACTACTTTTCTGATCTGTAATCATCCAATTTGTGGTTAGGTTGGATAGGGTTCTAAGTAGAAAGAAGAAAATTCTGCTTTTCCTGTAGAGTACAAACCTCGAGGATGCTAAAGACATGCCATTCGACCACATAAATCACCTAAAAGTGATATGCACTTTTAATCCTTAACTAATCAGGTTATCGATAATGTCATGAAGGTTCAAAGATTTTACTCAGCATTTGCGTGTCGCAGGTTAAATTCTTTGTTTCCTTACCAAACTTGAAGTGCTCCTTTTACATGAGACCCTATGTCATGTGCTCCTTGATGTTTGTCATTCATGGTCCTCATCTACTTTCCAAGATGGTTAATAAATTACACATTGAATTCTTCTGCTGGGTTGTGGATTCACAGTGACTAGGACCTCCTAATTAAATTGACCGTAAAAGTGGTTGGACTTCATCTTGCACTTCATAGATCAAATTGCAGTACTCTTCGAATGCGGCAACCACTTGACTTGATGGTCGTTTTCTAAGGACATCGTGATCTTCCTTAATAGCAAAGAGGGTCATCACTCGTGTCCTCTGTAATTATAGATTGTTTCGACTGATCACATTGTTTGACTTCTTACATTTTGACTATGATAGAACAACAGATATTTGGCTACTGTCTTTTACATACATTATTCTATCACAATTTAATTATGGTTGTTCTTTTTCTCCATATTTTACGAATTGACAAAATAATATCCTCAGCTTTCATGCATTGGCTGCCATATGCCCTGTTCTAACGCGGCGATGAATTGTATCATAGAATCAAGTTGTAGTACGATTAAATTTGAAATTTTCTGTTAAATTTCTTCTCCTTAGGCACTAATTAAATAATCATTTCTTATGATGGCATTAATTAAATAATCTCATCTGGCATCATCTTCCTCTTATCATTTGATCAGCCTTGCCTTGAATAAAATGCTTGCTTGTGCTTGATCAACTTCCATCACATTATTTTCAATGTAAAATTTGGCTACTTTGTGCATGCAGATGGGATATAGATCCTGCTGTCGAGGCAACTATTGCTGCAAAGCGCACTACATGGATCGATTCGCCACCTGAGCTTCCATCCCAAATGATGGTTAGCAATCAAGAATCACACAGTTCAAGAAAGAGTATGCCATCATGGAGTCAGCACACCACTCGTGACGAAGAGAAGCATGATTCAACGGTAGAAAGAGGCCAAAACTGATCGACAAATCGGCACCGATGCGTGCCACAGAGGTCTGTAAAAATGAATTTAAATAACTTTCAAATGTTCATCTTATTTGCTTCCCAACAACTAAACATGAGTCATTGATGATCAGGCATTTTCCAGCTTCATGTCAAGATCCATAGAACACACAGGATTGCAGCATTCTACGACTTGTCTTCAAATAGTTATCTTTATACCTCCACGAGGATTGGGATCAGCAATTCGAGTTGAATGATGGAACCGTCTCAATTAGCACTCATTATCACAAAGATCATGCGATGCAGCTCAGACAAAAATGTTATGGCACTGGAAAAATACTTGAGAACTCCATTTGCTTAGTGAATACTACATTAATCGTCGTTTATAGCAAGTCAGCATATTTTGTTGCATGTTCTCTGAGATTTTTAGCGTTCAAATATACATCCCTCTATTCTTTTGACTCTTCCTGTTCTTGATGCATGTCAACGAGTAAAATCTAGTCTATCAACCGATGGTAGATGATGGCTTTTATATAACATTGAAGTCGATGTTTATGTTCAGCAGCTCTCCATAATTTACAGTGACATGCAAAATAAGCCATCACATTGCACACGCTACCACCATTATTAACAAGAAGTTGCATGAAGTGTATTGGAAGAAAGAAGAAGAAGAAGAAGAAGAAGAAGAAGCAGCAAAGGAAATGACACGTTTTCCTGCAGCGTAGGAACAACTCACACGGACGTGGAGCTGCGCATGGAAGTCCGTCCCCAGGCGCAAACCCTGCCGAGGTGGGCGACGACGCGGGCGAGGACGCGGCTGACCGACCGCGCCACGAAGCCGACGCAGCGCTCGAACGGGTCGCGCACGCACGCGTGCCAGCCCGGCGCGCGCTGCCCCCGCGGCCGCCACCACGTCATCACGATGCAGCTCTCGCTGCGACTAGCTCTGGGAGCGTAGGCGGGGCGGTGGCGGTGGCGGTGGAGGATGATGATGTCACGGAGGCTGGTGTAATGGTGGCGGTCGCGGCGGGCGTCGAGGGTGCTGCGGCTTCGACAGGACTCGGACTTGGACGTCATCTGTTTCATCTCGGTCTCCATGTCCACCAGCTGTTGCTTTGGGTTTCGATTGGCTGCTGTAGCATAATCAGCACAAGCAGTAGAGGAAAGGGAAAGGGAGAAGAGGGAGAGAGAGAGAGAGAGAGAAGGAGAAGAGAAAGGAAGCCCTTCCATGGATGTTGGCCGATGGTTGAGCTTTCGGCGGGAGGTTGGCTAAATCGTGGATGATGTTAGTTTCTTGACCCGGACAATTAGTGGCTTATGTGGTGTGTTGTGAGGCCTAAGTGTGATCTGTTCCCACCATTAAACAGCTAAATTAGTTTGCTATTTCTGCAATTACAAGCTCTGTTCGGTAGAAGAATTAACTCATTAATTTAATATAAAGAATATATTTATATTATCTTTCTCCGTGGACTTGACTTCCAGCAGACTTAGGATGGGGGAGAGACGTTAGTACTGTGACCTGACACAAGCAGCCGACTGCAAGTTGGTACCACTCGCAGCAGCAGCCGACAGTTTGATGCATGGATATATACGACTGCTATCTCTCAACCACCATTAACGTGGACTCGAGAGCTACCCCTCTTCTTTCTCTTCAATCATTTCACGAGGAGATCAGATACATACATCACAATGGCCAAATCTTCCAGCTGTGTCTGTGTCTGTATTCGTCTCCCACTCGTTAGTTTCGTCTCACGACCTGATACCTTTCTCGTTGAGGTATATATAACATGAACGTGAGAAGCGATTACTTGTCAGACACAAGACATGGATTTTGGACGCAGCTTCCGGTTCGTGCGATTAGTATTCCTGTCTGTACTGCTCGTTCCCACCGTAAGCAGCAGCAGTGGCAGCGACAGAGAAGCCCTCGAGATCGGCATCGGCATCGGCGTCGGTGTCGGTGGTGGCGCTGCACCTTCGACACCTCAGCCCGGGTGCCTTCCTCCTCCTCCGCGGCAGCCGCAGCCGAGCGACTTCGAGAACATCCTGCAGTACCGCGCGTACTTCGTCATCCAGCGCTTCAAGCAGATCGTCACCTGCGACCCCAAGAACAAGACCGGCTCCTGGACGGGGTTCCGCATCTGCAACAACGACGGCCGCGGCTACCAAGGCTTCTACTGCGAGACCCCGCCGGGGCTTAGCAACATGCGCGCCATCGCCTCCGTTGACTTCAACGGCTTCACCCTCTCCGCCCCTACCGTCTGCGGCTTCGTCGACCAGCTTCCCGACCTTGCGCTCTTCCACGCCAATTCCAACAGCTTCGGCGGTACCGTCCCCGCCCTCGCCAGCCTCCCCTTCTTCTACGAGCTCGACCTTAGCAACAACCGCCTCTCCGGCGGCTTCCCCGCCAGCGTGCTCCCACTCGTGGACCTCGCCTTCCTCGACCTCCGCTACAACGGCTACGCCGGCCCCGTCCCACCCGCCGTCTTCCTCATCCGCACCGACGTGCTCTTCCTCAACAACAACGGGTTCACCCAGAACATCCCGGCCAACCTCGGCAGCACCACCGCCGCCTACCTCACCCTCGCCAACAACGACTTCACCGGCCCCATCCCCAGCTCCATCGGCAAGGCCTGCGACACCCTGATCGAGGTCCTGTTCCTCGGCAACCGGCTCTCCGGCTGCCTCCCCTGCGAAACAGGGCTGCTGAAGAGGGCCACGGTGTTCGACGCCGGGTCCAACCAGATCACCGGCCCCATCCCCCTCTCCTTGGGGTGCTTGCAGAAGGTGGAACAGCTCAACCTGGCGGGGAATCTGCTCTACGGGGAGGTGCCGGACGTGGTGTGCCAGCTGGCGAAGTACGGCCACCTGGCGAACCTCTCGCTCTCCGACAACTACTTCACGTCGGTGGCGCCCAGCTGCGCCGGCTTGATCCAGCAGAAGGTGTTGGACGTGAGAAAGAACTGCATTCCAGGGCTGCCCAACCAGCGCCCGCCGGAGGCGTGCGCCTGGTTCCTGAACCGCCCCAAGATCACCTGCCCCAACGCGCAGTACATTCCATGCCACCTGCCGTGGGCGGGCAGGGACGCTTTGGATTCGGCCGCATCGTCGGCCCCGGCAGTGGACGGGGCCAGGGATAAAAGCCCCGCGTCTGGATACACCACCTACAAGGCCCTGCGCCACCATGACGAGCCATGATCGAGACAGGGCAAGAGCAAGTGCAGCATCTCTCTTCGACGCCGACATCGATCTACTTGTACTTCAATTCCAGCATTATTGTAACAATTGCAGCGTATTAATAATACAATAAATGCAAATGTTTATTATTTATAGTAAGATTCTGATCTCAAATCTCGTCTTCTTCATCCTTTATTCTTTATAAAACAAAAACAAATACAAACCAAAAACTTTCTTCTCTCATATTTATATTTTAAATTATATATACACACCTTTATCAGCCTTAATTTAATATGATTTAAATTGATTGGAAAAAGAATCTGACCCACTATCGGATCTCATAGCTACCCATTGTCCCCTCCTCGTCAAGAGACTTCCCAAGAGATGGAAGTCAAGAACCACATTCTATTCTCACACGCCCACTCATCAATAGCATTCTTGGAATTCTTAGGGACCCAATTTGTGGCTACTATAAAGAATCCAATCGCAATTGTCTCTTCTTTAATCTCAATCATCTTTAGTAAAGCAAAGAAAAGAACAGAGGTGGCGTTAGGTGACTGTCGAGCGTCCTTTGTTTATCTTTATGTGGTCCGAGCATGACCACTTTTTCTTGCTCGCATTATTTGTACTCTTCCGATCTCTATCATTCATTTGATATTATCGTGCTTGGCGTTGCAATACCCAAGTTTTGGCATGTCAATCCTGCATGGGTAGGAGCCCACATCTCACGTTGATTAGAATGGATCGGTCAACACACTCTTTGAGCTACTGAGACAAAGTTAGGCCTATGTTTTGTAATGGGTTTTGTGGTGTGAAATTGTATTATATTACGCTTACATATTACATTACATATTATATATATATATATATATATATATATATATATATATATATATATATATATATATATATATATATATATATATATATATATTGATGAGGATAATAATGACGACAAGACTCGGGTTGACGTCACCTGCCCCAAATGATGCCTCACGTCTCGATCGACTCGACAGCACCTGGTCAAACGGACCGGAGCGACGATCGAGGCGCATTAACGTCCTACTCAGGCTTAACCCTTCACGCCACGCCAACACTATTGTCAGACGTGGCCAGGAGTATGATCCAGCTCTCTGCAAAACAAGCACATCGGACACAGTAAGTCACCATATAAAAACCCCGCTCTTGAGAGGAGCAATGGGGGGGATCGAACACACACAAAAGAGACATCTTCACATCATCTGACTTGATCGTCGGAGGGGTCGGACCGAGTTTCGACCCGACCTGCGTGCAGGTACGAAGACGGAGTGCTTCCTATTCAGCGCGAGGAGAGAGACCCTTCCATGCGGGACATTCCAACAAGCCTCGACGTGATCCAATCTGCACGGCCACCCACATCAGTAACCCCGAGAGACCTTGAGCCGATCCTCGTCATTTGGACTCGAAACAAGTCGTGTCGGCCCCAAGGCCACGACATAAATTTGTTTACACGAACATATATATAATCTATGTTTATATAGGTTTTATAGGTTTTGAGGAAGAGATTTTCCTCGCTCTAAATAAAATAATACATGATTGATTTTCGAATCATAGATTCAATAAACATCATATATATATATATATATATATATATATATATATATAATATAATTATTATTTCATATTTATCTTATCATTATTTATAGATAATCATATTTTGTAGGTCCGAGTCTTTATTCGGAGTCAAATACTCATTAATTAGGTCCAATCAGCATCGAGTTGGAAGATAAGCATCCAATTGGTTTAGGTTCAATTACTTATATAGGCGAATTTTGATTAGGGTATAATGAAATTATGGGTAGCTTATCCAACCTACTTACGTCAACCTTTGGTAATCCGAGATAATGAAAACCCTATTGGTTGGCGCATGCCATTCCACAGGCATACTTGCTCGTCACCACCATCAGGACTAGCGGTGGCAAAGAATGCCTCCTGAGAGAGGTTGATCGATGGTGCCGTGACGCCCAGACGGGCGGTAGTCGACGATGGTGACGACGACGCCGGTCCCTCGGCATGGCTATGTCTGGGGACGCCTTGGTTCGTCGCACCCGCGCACTTCACCCGGTGGATTCCCCCGCAGGCCGCGCCGTTGTTCCAGACGGCGTCGATCGCCGCTGCAATCATCACCCCTTTGCTCTTGTCGCCGGAACATGCCTGCCGAAGCTGTTCATGAAGCGAAGGTTCCATGGCCGCATGCACACCGAGTTTGTGCATGCCGGCCCAGTAACAATATCCGAATCCGAATCAGTTTCACTGTCGGATCTCCTTCGATCCGATCAGGAAACTAACGAGCTTGTTCTTGACCGGGCCCATCCCCACCATCACGCCCTACACGTGGCTTCAGATCATACCACCTCCATACATCCTATTGGTACCCGTTATCACGATACCCGACATGCACTTAAACAGCTCAGGACTCGAAATCGGGTCCCACAACGAGTGTGCGTCCAATCATAAGGCAGGTGGATGATTCCAGGGAGTTGGAAACGGGCTCCGCGTTTTGCCACCGCAGCGTGGGTCCTGAGCTTTCCCCTTCGGCACATCATCTTCCACCGACGCATTCTGGGGATCCTCTCCAAGCATAGTATCAGTTGGGTAGCGCGACCCGCAAGTCAGATGTGGAGACGACGGGATTTGGCGAGCTCAGTGAGGTATTTTGTAGAATGATTTACAAGAATTATTGCAAAAGATCCACGATCAGATCACTGGATCCAATCGGCCGTCGCGGAATCGTTGCCCGTTCGTTCGGCTCGCAACACCATTAAACACACGTCTGAGGGACCATCTAGCCCATTTGGCCATCGACCCACGGCCGCACCTGCCTTGTTGTTGGACAGAAGGGACGCAGTCCGCGCGGAGCCCACCTTAAAGACCTCAAGCTTGTGCGGCGGGTACGTATACTTCAATGGGCTCTGCCCATAGAAGTCACGGACTCTTCCATGCCCTTTTCCTCCTGTAGACCAGAAGAAGTCCAAAGATGGGATCTTTGCCGCCCCCAATGCCGGACCTCCCGGGATCCGCCGGGAAGATTGATACCGGCGAGCTCGGCCTCCTGTTCCAGGCGCAGCGCCGCAATCTGGAGCACTTCTTCGACCACCTCGACCTCGCCCAGGCGGCGCACTTCGCCCAGACCCTCCTTGACGCCCCCGGCGCCATATTCTTTTCCGGCGTCGGCAAGTCCGGCATCGTCGCCCACAAGCTCGCCCAGACCCTCGCCTCCCTCGGCTTCGCTCGCGCCTCCTTCCTCAACCCCGTCGACGCCCTCCACGGCGACCTCGGGGCAATTTTCCCGGGCGACCTCCTGGTCCTGATCTCCAAGTCCGGCGCCTCCGAGGAGCTCCTCACCCTCGTCCCTTGCGCCCGGTCCAAGGGGGCGCGCCTCCTTTCGCTCACCTCTGCGGCCGATGGCTCCGGCAACCCCCTCTCCGCCCTCTGCGACGTCAATGTGCACCTCCCCCTCCAGCGCGAGCTCTGCCCCTTCGGTCTCGCGCCGGTCACCTCGGCGGCCATCCAGATGGTGTTCGGGGACACCGTCGTCGCTGCCCTCATGGCCGCGCGTCGGCTCACCAAAGAGCAGTACGCGGCCAACCACCCCGCCGGAAAGATTGGGAAAAGCCTCATCTTTAAGGTTGGTTGAGATCTCATTATTTGTTTCTTTGCTGTTCTCTTTACAAGACTGGTTTATCTACAAGACATTGTCCAAATCCGTGTCAGAGCAATTTCAATGTCGTTCTCTTGAAGATATCCCAAGAAGTACATCATATTTAGATGAATTGGATTGTTTGGCAATGGGTTCTGATCTGGTCTTTATGCAGCTGCTTAATTATTTTGCTCTGATCTGGATTTTATTCCCTTAGTATTTCAATTCAGGTTGGCAATTTGAGCATATCTGCACATTGTATTCTGCTGAACACCAAAACTTGTCCCATCTAGAGTTGTCTTTTCCTCCTTTGAGATTGAAAGAGTATACAGAACGAAGAAGGTTCACTGTTGGGGAGATTTTTCTTGTCCCATGGAGAAATAGTTGATCATAAGGAAATTTTGTAATGTATATTCCACAATGTAAAGAATACCCATATCTGCATTGCTTTAGTAATTTTCTTCTTATGCACATGAAATGTGGCTCCCTGATGGAGGATTTGTGTCTCTTGTGAAGTCATTATGAGATAATGTAGTTCATTTAGTGCATTCATAAATTCATGTAGCAATTTTGATGAGAAATGTATTTTATATTAATCTTTGCTTCTTCGGTCCTGGCTTTATGCTTTGTGATGAGGATGAATTCAGTGTGTCTCAAGTTTGTGGAATTACCAACAAGTAAGATTCTGGATTGCAGATGTTCTGCATCATACATTTCCTGGTTGGGCATAGTTTGTATTATGTCAGAATAATTGTCATTCTCTGCAATTTTTACATTGACAATGTATCCTTGCCTTCTTTTTGAGTAATCTTTAGGACAATTATAAAATTATGTACTAATGATACAACATGTTTCCACTTTAATGTTAAAACTGCGGTAGCTGTTTTGCTTTATGCTATACTTATTCAGCCATTCTTATGCAGGTGAAGGATGTAATGAAGAAGAATACTGAGATTCCTTTGTGCAAGGAAGGAGACATGATAATGGATCAGTTGACAGAGTTGACAAGCAAAGGGTGTGGATGTCTGCTCGTCATCGATGAGGAGTTTCATCTAATTGGAACCTTTACGGATGGTGACCTCCGGCGCACGCTCAAGGCCAATGGTGCCGACATCTTCAATCTCACAGTTGGTGAGATGTGCAACAGGTAGCTGATATATCTTTCTTAGTAGAATTTCTGAATTCAATTTGTTCCTAGAGGAGTCCAGTTTCTCAAATGTCCCATTTCTAGATTCTTGTTGAGATGCGCAACATGTTAGAATGTTTCCTAGTGTTTTGATGTCTCTTTCATTTTGATATCTCTTTCATTTTTAATTGCCTTTGGATTACCAACACATGAACACAACTCTATTATCAGCCCAGAGAGAAAGGCACGGTGCTGAACATAACAATTTTATACAAAAACACTCATGTGCATTATAATAGAAAACTGCAATAGTTTTCTGACCACAATATGATTGTAATAGGTATCGCTTGATCGAAAATGGATTTTGCATGTTGTGGGACAAACTGGTGCAACTGAAATTTTTTTTTTTCTGTCATTCAATCCCAGACAACAGACTCAGAAAAGCATCTCCTCGTCGAGCTGCCTTTCCTGAAACACTGATTCATTGCATGAATCCTCAAAGCTTATCTTGGCAGGTGAAACTAGTAGGTCTAACCAACCAGACATTACCGTTTTGATGTTTATCTCATTCCAATGTCTCTTTCCTCAGCATCGGTTCATATGAATTATTTGATTTACAAATTATATTTGTATGTTTTATCATCTTTGGTTCATCCTTCCCTTTTCAGCTGAGGAATCAACTTAGGGCCATCCAAGTTGGAAACCACTTTGAATTAGTTTTTCTTTTTGCCAAACAGAAATCCAAGAACAATCAGCCCGGACGCCATGGCAGTCGAGGCAATGCAGAAGATGGAATCACCCCCTTCTGCTGTGCAGTTCTTACCTGTCATCGATGACCGCAACATCGTGATTGGTATCATCACCTTGCATGGACTGGTTTCAGCAGGCTTGTGATCCAAATTCAGCCTTATTTTTGTCTATTCCTTTTTGCATTCAAGGCTTGGCATTCCAGCTTCTTTGTTGTTGATGTATCTCTCTCACTTCATTCCTTTGCCCAAAATAGCAAGGGGGCATACAGGCAACTCATTTGTTGAGGAACTCTAGCATTGTTGGTGTAATATTAATCTACAAAGGCATTTTTAAGCATACGAGTAATTGGCACATACTGTGCTAATTAAACGAGTGTGCTTTGCTCATGTTGTCTACCATAAGTTAATGTAACATATAGCAAATATTAGATTCATGATATTTATGGTTTATCAGTGAAATTTTTGGGCAGCTTTCAAGCTGATGATGAGTGGGGAAAACAGAGTCAGCGGTTTTTGACTAATGAATGGTTTTGCCATGGATTCAAGTACCAGTCAACATGTGGTATATGCCAACCCGAACAATGATCGGTTTCAGTTTGATATGCCAATTGAAATCTGCTAGAACTAATACTATGATGTCTCAATGAGTATGATAGAGCAGTCGAGCAACTCAGAGCACATTCTAAAAGGTTAATGCATGCAACAGAAACCATCATCAACATCAGCAGCTACATTATCATTTCAGTAGTGTTCTTAAGTCAATGTTGACAACAAAATAGATTCAACAGCAAATTGCACCCAACCTAGAAAGCTATACATACACGACTGCCGTGAACCTAAGAACAAACCCCACACAAAGATCGAGTCAAAAAGTTACACATGTTCAAGGATCAGATGATAAAATGAGAATAGAATCTTCAGAGGTTTCAGATTTGAGCAACTTATGTCTTCTTTTCACGTTTTCGGAGACCCATGCGCGATTTGGCATACCTGGATGCTTGTTAGGGAAACTATCTTGTTTATACGGCTCATTCAATGGCAAGACTTAATCAGAAGTTACATGAACTTATAAAGGATACTCCAAGCGCATGCCCTCCCCAACTGATGAGTACAAAATGGTACCCTGCAAATGATTTCGGGCTCCAGTGGAACTACTGGTATCCTGTAAAAAGCAGAAAGTAACTTGAGAATTTGACATAAGAGGACAACATGGCAAAATCAAGTCGCTTGGTGCGCAAAGTACAAGTATTTTAGTCTGCCTCAAAGTACAAGTATAGATATGTCGGGTTAGGAATAAGCCACATCTTTTCTTGCCATAATAGTATCTTGATTGTGGAAATCCACATTCGAATAACTACGGAACTCAATGTCAACCTATCATAATACCATCCGAGTTAAATTCAGATAAAATACACTAGTCTTAAAATCAAGAACTACTTGGGAACCAATATCGCTTGTTAAGTTATGCTTATAGTTTGAGATGTTTAAACTGATTCTAGTAGGGGACTGATGGTCAAAGATAATCCCATGAAAAGTTTTCAGTGAAAGAGTTATAAAAGGTATACAAATGTGTACAATAGTACTCATAAATTACTCATTATTTATCAAGAATCATGATACATAACTATCTATTCTAACACCATAAATAAACATTTAACATCTCCATTGGGAATATCCATGACATATCTAATCCTATTTGTTTAAATTTTGACATATTGGCTTATTTGTATCAAGTTGTATCGGTAGTCTATAACTGTATCCATGCTTCAAAATTCATAGTAATTCTTTTACCATTAAAATCTTGGACATGCTTAAATAATTACAAAAAATAATCATGAGTTTTTTCTTTAAATAATTTCCTTGCACGAGTTTTGCTAAGTAACATTGCATCATGATGTCAAAACAAGAAGACTCAGAAGGATCATGAGTTATCTTGATGGTCCTTGTTAGCATGGTTCGTCTTACCAATCTATACCGATGTATCAATTGGTCATCGATACAGTACGTATCAACATATTGACACACAATATGATGAAATGTATCGACAAACTGGTATGTACTGCTCATACCAATCCCTTGTCGAACCGATATGTATTGCCCGGTATGCCATGGGACAACGAACCTTGTTTGTTAGTAAACTTAAACAGAAAGGTCCTTATACTTGAGTAGTTTACAAGGAGTTTAATGTAACAAATCATGATTTGCATCTAAAACCCCTTCTATCACGTGTCAGCAACTAGTAAAAAGAAAATGAAGTTAATGTTGGTTACTCCAGGTGGGTCATGATAACTACTACATCATGTTAGTTAAAGCAAGCAGTATTTAGCCAAAATGTTGACAGTTTGGTAGACCACCCAACAAAGAAGACAGAATTATCAGACTTTGATTAGTACACTAAGAAGAGGAAAAAAAAACCCCAAAAATATAGGCAAACACAGTTATGGATCTACATAACTAGATTTATGTGACGGAAAATAATAGATACCTGGAAATCAACAAATGCAACAGGAACTCCATTCTTGTTTTGCATCTTCAATTTCAAGAATCCTGGGCATCTACATACAAAAGCAAGCTTGTATAAACTGTAGCAAATAAAAGAAAATAATTAAAAATAAACACAAATGAATATAAGTGACTTAGAACCTTGAAAAAACTTGTGCTAACTCTTGCTCAGAAGACTTTGGACCCAAATTAGCTACAAAAAGTGTTGGACATGGGGGATTACTTTGAGGAGTGTAAGTTGAATTATTCTGTGAAATCATAGTAGCATCTCATATAAGGCACAGAAAATAGAATAACTTCTCAATTAAACCATGCATCATTATATGTAGGACTAATAAAATTTTCCAAAAGCTAAAAAAGAAACATGAAGGAATCTCTCATGTAGTCAGGTCCATGAGTGATGATAAGCAAACAGCATCTGATCAGGGAAAGAAATTTCAGCAGGTAGTAAAAGAAATTTAAGTATGGAGGCATCTAAATTGAGATTTTACTTAATACATCAATTCAAAATACTGTTTAAAATTCTCACTGACATTCAGTATGGCAGAAAATATAATACAATAACACGTTATGAATTGTATGTAAGCATACTGATGAAAATGAAATATAATCTAGATTAGGTTGGGTCTATGATGTCTCTGAGCTATGCCGAAATCCAGCTGAGTGTAACTTATACAAACCATAAATACATCCAACTGTTAGTAAATCCTGTGTTTTTTTGACCCTAGATTCATGTATAAGACAAAGGGCTCCAGCCAATGCAGTATCCAGAAATGGTCAACATATGCAGCCTTACACTTGCAAACAAAGAAGCTATATTGGCGGTTCACACATTGGTCACTTAGGTCTGCAAGTAAAGATGCTTGCTTCAAACAATGACAAAAATTTGGAAAAGAAGCTACTATTGACCAAAGACCTTATAAGCACAAAAAGGAATGTACAATATTAACCGCTAGGCCAACGGCACATAAAGTCTGAAAGCCTCTTAGAGAATCGTCCTCCACACTTCCAATCTTGAAACCCACCAATATGAATTCACATAAAAAAGATCTATGTTTCTTTTCACATGAACATGAAGGAGAAAAGTAGATATGTATGTCCAATATTTTCCCCTATCCAACTATAAGTTTACCACTTAAACATAATTACAAGGTGGCAATTAATTGACTCAAATTTCATCCTTTTATTTTTGCCCTCTTAAATAGCTATAGAAAGTGAATTAAATCTAACAAATGTCAGAGCTATAGTGGAGAAGACTAACCAGAAATGCATTTGTGAAAGTAGACAGGGATAGTTATAAGTGTTTCATCACCAAAACTCTGGAAAAGAAGGAGATGTACATATTTTCTAATATGCAGATGTTTAAACAAAAGTCCTTGTCTTATTCTGAAAAGCTAGCTAGATGGTTTATGATCCAGTTGTGGAGTACATGAAACAAAAGAACACATAGTAATCCACGAAAAGTAATACAATGCACTGGAAAGTCAATAAGGAACTTGGGTACCATAGTACAATGATTGAGATGTAAGTAGAAAAGTAAAGCTCACCAACATTTTATGCTTTGCTTCATAACCAAAATTTGTTTGGCTGCAATCACATGCACAAGGAAACTGTCAGTCAGAAACCCCACAGTAGAACTAAAACCAAGTTAAGTTGATCTTTCAAACTTTTATGTTCCAGACTAGAAACAAAGGAATATAGTACAGAAAATGTATTTAGCAAGGTTTAAAAAAAAATCAAATTAAGTAGCAAAGCTGTGCTTAAAGTAGTGTGCCATAACCTTTGTGCAGAGGGAAAATCATTCAAGCTGTAAGCAGAATTAACCATTCCAGGCATGTGAATGTGGCTTCCAGCACCTGCTAGTGTGAAGAATGTGCGAAACATGTGTATGCGTGAGCTTCGGAGGAAGGTGTTACATGTGAGTAATTATTGCAAGCTACCACTAGAGATAAGCTAAAATAGTTGAACTGAAATCAGAGCAGTCAGTGACTCTTTAAAAAAATCTATTAAAGGAAGCCAATCTCAGGTAGCATTATGCCTACTAGAAAGTAGGGATACATCAACATTGCCGATACCAGATGACTTAAACATGCAAAGAATGGTTGTCATTACCAGAATCTGAAAAGCCTCTTGAATATGCAACAGATCCTCTAACTCTTTTATCGTAAGAATAAGATACACCATCATCTGCTTACCAGAGGACATAACAGGTTCAAGTTTCAAAAGATAGGAACTCAAGTAATGATGAAAGTTAATAGATGGGATACTATAGGAACCTTATGTGTTACACAAAAGGAAGATATTGAGAAAACTAAATTGTGCACCTGTTCGTGAACGTTTGAACCTAGAATTAGACTTTGCAAGGTCAATGTATAGAGTTGATTCTCTCTCAAGATCAAACATTAGTCCCTGCCAGCAATATCAGATTTAACCATGTGTTTGAAAAAGTTACACAAATATGGCAATAAATACAATCTCCACTTTTAAATATTTCAGAGAGTATGATCTTTAGAATTTTTGAGGGTTTGCAAGAAATTAGATATGAACACCATTTTTTCCAACTCCATTCACCATATATCCAAAGCATCAAACAACTGCACATTATAGCAGGTATACCATACCAGTGCTTTGTAGAAATGGGCGCAGCATGATAATGGACAAGGAATCACGATTATGCAGCAGCGTATGCACTTATTTATATTAAACCTTCAAGGCACTAGATAATTAAGTACAGACAATAAAATTTAAATAATAAATAATGAAAACATATGGAAAGGTGAAAATAAGAACATTTAGGCATTTATGAAGCTATTCAAGTGATAAGACATAAAGTACACATGATGAAAGATTGTGGTCAATGTTTTGTAATATTGTAAAATGTAATAGTAGAAATTACAATCATAGAGAACATGCAAATGACATAAGACTTTTTTTATGCTTATTTAGACCATGAAAGTACACATCAGTATGTACGTGCAAAGAAAAAACTACAAGCATCAATTCCAATAAGAAAACCCGAAGAACAATATTTGGAATCCATTTTCAAAACAGCATTTAAACTTCATACATTTAGAGCACGCATTGCAGAGAGTGCCGACTGTTGGTCTGTAAAAACAGTAAATGCATATGCCTGCAAAAATGGAGAACCCAAATTAGTGTCCATCAGCAATCAAGCACAAAGGAACATAAAAGTGGAAAAACCAAAAAACTGATGAAAGGTCATTGCAGCATGCTACTAGCCCTTTTTCTCTCCAATCATGGAAGGAAAATGGAAAAGGAAACAGCCAAATTCAATTTCACGTGTTTCTGAGTGCCCCCTCATAGTAGATGATGTATAAGTGATGAAAAAAAAAATCTGAATTTTGTGTACAGGCTATCTACTCATAATATTGATAACTAATAACACCCAAAACATCAATATGTAACTTCAACAATGATGAAGATGTTCAGCAAATCAGCACCGACTCTGATTGATAAAAAAAGGTTTAACAAGTACCATTCCTCCTACAAACTTTTAGTTCGCCTGATACATCAACCATGGCACACAATATATGGGCCTTAATTGATGCCACATAGTTGTCATAAATCAATGAAATAATCTTATATTTTCTTCTGAATTTTGTATTCACACTTGGGAAATAAGATCAGTACGCCAGCATTCACCTCCATCAAGTTGAGTTTGAAATGAAACAGAAGAAGAACGATCAATCAATAAATTCTCAAGTCAAAAGAAAAAAAGAACCGAAAGCCCTATTTCCTCGATCAGTTTCTAAGTTAGATACTTCGAAACCCTAACTCTGGGAGTCAATAAAACTAGACCACGTGAAACAATAATCAAGTCAGAAGACCGATGGAGAGGAAAAGCGAAGAAGATGCGCACCTGAGACGACTGGCCGGATCTCCTGAGCTGGGCGGATTGGTACCCAGGGAACTCGCGAAAGAGGTTGTAGATCTCGCGGGGCTTCACGTCATCGGGAAGGCCCGCGATGAATAGGGTCCTGACCTCATCACGTGAGGGATGGTCGGCGGGCGTACCGTAGTGCTGCGGAGAGAGATGGGTCCGGGACGGCGGCACCGGTGCCGGCAGGTAGTGGTGATACGGCGTCTGAGGAGTCCCGGTGAGCGGCGGCGCGTGGGTCTGCGGCGGAGGGTAGTAGGGGTAGTGGGCGGCTACCGGAGGCGGGTGGTAGTAAGCGGCGGCCATGTCGTCCATCGAGAGCGCGACCAGTAACCGCAGTGCGAAGCGTCCGGCGAGTGGGCTCAATAAACAACAGTGTTCTCTGAAACGGGTCGGATCTGGAGTGTACCCGGATCCAATAAAAGATATAAAATTCCATGACGAATATAAGGAAAAAATGATTTATAAAAATAGATCAATAAATTGAGTTCTTTCTTTCTTGTTATGTGAATAGTATGAAATCACAGTTATATTTCTGATGATACAATGCTGCCACGTGTTGAGATACCAAAAGCTAAAGTATATTCCTTGATTTAATATTTTATATTATCTTTCGATTAACATTTTTTTCTCTCTTTTAATTCATCTATTAAAATAATATTTTCAGCAATATGTCGAAAGCAGCTTTTCCTTAAACAATTACCCTTCTAAGCAAGGTTGACTGCCACTGAATGGAGAAAGGCATGAAGAAGACCAGTGGTCAAATTGACTAGAACTTTGAAGATAATATCATGAAACAACAACAACAACAACAACAGTTTGGAAGAGAAGAAGAAGGGGAACTTTTTATCTCCATTCCATTACTAATCACAGGCCAAGAGATAAAGCTATATAGTACTGCTTTGTGCAACATCTTCGGCCACAAACACTCCATTCCATATCACTACTGCCTTTGTAGCTGAAACCCCTACCATATGATGGCCTTTTGAGTGTGCCTTGCGCACGCTCACGCCAGGGTTGGGCTCACCATGTCCATGCCTATCCGATGGTGGTCGGCCGACCGGGCCCGTCTCGTCGATCCCGAGGTGGGCCTGGTTTGGCCGGACGAACCGGGGCGTGCCACGTCGCCGGTGAGTCAAGCGAGGAGACCGTCAAAAAGGCTGTGACAGGCAGCAGCAGTTGTGCCGATGGATTGTGTATGGATTTGCACCACCGTCCCCAGCTATGGTGGTCGTCCAAAGAAGACATGGTGATGGGCATAAAGCAAGGAACGGAACGAGGATCGCCAGTTCCGGAGTGTCATTGACAGGACTGGCGCACTTACTGGTGTAGTGCCCTTCTCAGGTAGGCATTTCTTTCAGGTGTCAGAAACACTAAGGTGGAGGAGCCGCTGCATGCTCTTGCTCTTCACCGTCCCAGAAAGCTCAGCAGCAGTGCTACTCTCATGTCCCCAACTATCGCTAGCTAACAACAGCAAGCTACCATGTCGATGCATGCTGCTGGTTGCGACGAGCAGCTGAGGTTATCTGACAGCCACTTGCTGGTGACGACGGACATGAAAGCATGCATGCAGGCCGCCCGCCAGTGCGAGAGTTCGCATCGAAACAAAAGAGAAGCAATGTGGTGGCTGTTAGTCTCGGAAAAGCGCAGCACGAAAAGGCAGGAAAGCACGCTCTCAGGTCTCCTCCGCCAACTGTAGTTGACAAAAGAAAAAGGCGTTCAATTTCGCGGTTGCTTTAGGGAGGACAGTGATGGGGGAAAAGAGTCTGTGGACTTCCAAAGAAGAACGACACAGATGTGGCTCAACATGAGGGGAAAGAGACAGCCACCCCTTCACAGAAGCTGAAGATTAAAGAAGACAGGGATCCACAGTCTCATGTTTCTGTGGCAACCATCACATCTGCTTCCGCTCTGGGTGCAACGGGAAAAGCTCTAAGGTCCGGTCGCCGGGTCCCTCCTCTTCCACGTCCAGCTCGAGACTGCCCCAGCTCCTGCACTTGCGCTTGCAGCTCCCGCCATGGAACTCCTTCATCTCTTCTTTCTGTAATTGCACCTTCATCCAGTTATCAACTAAAGCTAAGCAATGCATACGAAAACTTACTCACGATTAGCTCCAAGAATCGTGCTTCATACTTCGGGATGGGGAAGAGGAGCGGCGCTAGCCGCAAGGGCGACGAGCTCGCTGCGTTTCTGCTTCTGGCGCTCGCGTGCCTTGTGGTTCTGAAACCAGTAGAACACGTTCTTGCCCTCGATCCTCCCGTACTTGCCGAGCTCCGCGGTGATGCGCTCGATCTGAACCGGGTTTGGTGTCCGCAAGCCGCCCTGGTACAGTGCCTCCAGTAGCTTTATTTGCTCCGGCGTCGGGTTCCACCGCGTTCCCCCTGACTGCATCTGTATCTGTACCCAATTCTCTTCACCATGAATCTTCCACGAGCAGAACAAGCAAGAGAATTGTGACAAGCACACATGACGCAGTACCAGAGAGACATCTAAGTCTATGGAGGCGCATTTGGCGGTCATGGGAGAACTGAAGCTCTTTCTCAACTTAGGAGGGGCAGAGATCTCCGTTGCCACCGTCGTAGGGACTGCAGCAGAGGTGAGCCTCGGTGCGAGCGGACGGAGGCGCTTGGGGTTGTTGGCCGAGGAAGAGGAGAGGGAGGAGGAGGTGGAAGGGGAGGAGGGGACTTGCTCCCATGACCCCAATGTGTGGACCTTCATGGCTGCTTCAACTTATGAGCTATGTGAAAGGATGGACATGAAAGCAACAAGCTCGGTATTTATACTGTGTGTGAGAGAGGTGGCGATACAGGAGAGGGCAAAGGTATACATCAGATCTACATTTCAACATGGAGAACTCCCATGTTGTGTAGGTGGCTGGTTCTCATTGGATAAAGGTGGGAGTGATCATGCGTCAATATACTGAAAGCAACCGAGAGATACTGTTGAAGTGCAGAAGCATATCAGTAGTTCTTATATGTGGGCACAAATAACACTGTTTCCTACTGTTCCGTGTAATTTAGAGATTCACTGTATAGTTGACCATTATTTGACTATTAATTTAGCTTTTAGTTCATAGTAATATCCATTCAAAATGGTTATAAGATAAGAAAGTTTAAGAGAATTTTGGATATTTTTATATAATATTTTAATTCAAAGAAGTTGTTGGTACGAGTCATATGTTGTTTAAATGTGTGGAAGAAATTAAGAGAATGCATGGGAAGGGAAGACCAAATGATGAGAGGAGTTTGACTTTGGAGGGAGGGGGAGGAAAAGGAGGAGAGTGTTGGGTTTTGGATCGGAAGGCGAGTGCTGGCCCGTCCAATCGGTCGGGGTTTTCTGCTTTCATGATCAGTCCTCCTGGCTTTTCGGTGGAGATGCAATCAAAAAGATTCCTACAACCCACAGAAAGGAGAACAAAAGGGAGCAAAAGGAGGGGGGAGGGAGTGAGGTGGAGAAGAAGATGATGCATCCGTGTGAGTTGGATGGAGGAGGTGGTGTAATTGATGATGATGATGATGATGATGATGGTGGAGGTGGCGGTGGATGTGGGTGCTGGGAAACAAATGGCAACAAGGATCCTCCGTCGCTTTTGTGATTGGCTTGCAAGATTTAGGGGGTTCTGGTGATCGATTAGATATGGATCAAACTTCTGGTTTGAATAGGAATGACAAATGGCAGAAGACTTGAAGAATTAAACTGTGTTCTTTGGCAGAATTAAACCAATCAAGCTGCTACTCGGTTGGCAAATTTTGGGAGAGCCTATTCCATGATTGATTGAGAGAGATCATTTGAGGACTTCATTTTCTGTATAATTTCTGTAGATGTTATTAGATGTTGATACCTCTCATCAGCAAAGAACAAGCTGAAGGATGTCAATGGGAACAGCTGCAGCTCATCATCTTCAAGCAACTGAGATTACATTCTCATTCAATCTGACATTATTACTTCCCATGACACCAAAGGGCAAGAAAGCAAAAGGAAACTACATACAGGATGACACAAACCAACATAGCTGTTTACGCCACTCCAAACCATGCTACAAGCACACCAAAAAGCTCAACAAAAGCATGCCAATGCTTGTGTCTCTGTTACCAGTGAAGTTTAAGAGCTGTTCCTTTGGTTGAGAAGCTTCACCCATTAGAAGGACAAGCTTCTCATTGTTCTCTCTTCCTTCCCAGCAAAAGCTTTCTCAGAAATCTAACACCTCCTTTTTGTCTCTTCGGTGCGACCAAGAGCATTCCTGGATCAGTCCCACCTTTGTGCTTGTCAGAAACTTCCAAACCACAAAGCATACCAGGTGACTTCTCTGGTGAGAGCTGAATGATACTTCTAATTGAACTTCTGTGGCCGTGGTTCGTATGGATCTTGTGTTCGTATAGAGAACCTGCACCGTGGTTCTTGGAAGCTGCAGCCGGTGGCTTTGGTGCTTCTGTGCATATGATCTCCTTCGTGTTAGGAGATCTGGTTTCCTCATGTTTTGCATGATTCTCTGCTCTCAAATGATCAAGCAATTGAAGCCGATGATTGGATTTTATGGCAGGGCTCAATGTCACCTTATCAAATAGAGGTGCATCTCTTGGTGATGCCAATGCTTTTAACTGTTTCCCCAGGTTTAGGATGGTTTCTTGGCAAGCAGCAAGCTTTTCTGAAGCTGCAACTATATCACATTCCTGCAAGATCATGCAACAATTTCTAGCAAAACAAGGATAAGGTACCACTACTGCAACAGCAAAGCTACAAGACTAAATTTGCAACCTCAGTCTGATATATTTAGGAATATATTAGATATGTTATAATGTATGAAGGTAAAGCATCTTTTGAATTTTCTAAAATTTTCATTTCTAGATTGTTTGATCCTGATCCTTATGATCTGACCTGACGCATTCTGCTGATCTCGATCATATCATCCCTTACTTGTGACCTATGAACCACAGAACTAGTAGTTGCATGTTCTTATGTACAGGGCACTTTTACTTGCAAATTTGGATCACTTTATCTTAAACAAATTAGATGACATGCAAATTTGTAAATCTGCTCTACATCTCAATCAACATAAAACAGGAATCGAGTAGTTTTAGATGAACAAATCTACAAAGAAGTTTTTGCTATCAAGAAAACTGTAAATGAAGTACTACAATCATGATAAATCTTCTATAGCTCAGCAAGTAGAATTACAGAACTTACCGCCTGGATTTTCTTTTCTTCTTGCCGCATGATGTATTTTGGAGTTTCCTTAGATGAAGCACTGTGCCAGATGTTGTTAAAGAGATCAGAACATATTTATGAGATTTCAGTTAAAAGAAAACCCACAAAGTGAACAGTCTAACCTTTCCAACTGAAGCTGCAGTTCAAGACATGTTGCCTCTAATTCTTCACAACAATTACTTTTCTCTTCAAGTTCAACTTCAAGGGTTGAGAACTTTTGACGAGCTTCATTCAATTCTGCCTTTGCAACTGTTAGCTGTGTTCCAAGATCTTCATTAATCAATTTTTGGTTTATAATCTGGTCTTCAATTTGCCCCTTAGACTCCCTAAGTGCTGCTAATTCTATTTGTAAATTGCCACTGTGTTTTTCTGATTTCCGAAGCTGAGCTACCAGTGTTTCATTCTTATCACTAAATGTCTTCAGCTTCTCCTCCAAATCTTTTCTTCTAAGCTCCATACTCATGATCTCATATTTTAGATGCTCATTTTCATCTTTCACTTTGGATTCAATGTCGTCTATTCTGGACAAATTATTTAGACCATTTGATGCAGATAATAAAGGTCTTTTCCTCTCTGCAGTAATATTGGATTCTTCATATGCATCTCTCTTACCTACTTTTTTGGCTGGGTAAATCACAGCTTTAAGTTCATTAACCCTGTATGATTCATCCGCGTCGAATTGTTTCCTGATAGTCTCCTTCATGTCTGAAACATCTTGAAGCGAAAAACAGTGGTTTATAATCCAGTCCAGAGTTGAAGTTACTTGAGAAGTAAACTGCTGAAGATCAAACTTCCCATTCAACATGTGACTGCAAACAGTAACAAAATTCTGTAAAACCACATTAAGTTCAGAACTTTCCCACAGAAATGCACGAGCAACATATCCATTTGCTGATGCAGATTTAGTGTGTGTGAATGTGCTTTCATTATCTCCAGATAGTACATGTTGACCATTTGTACTTTTTATATTTCTCTGAATGATTCCTTCAACCAATTCAATAAGCTTGCAAACTGATTTTTCCAAGTTTGACTGACGAAGTTGGCTACCGCTTTTAGCGTTCAGCATGCCTGTATTGATTGCACCATCAAACAGATATGATGAAATGTGTTTGGGTTGTTGAAGTAAATTGTCACTGCAGTATAAGCTATCTTTGTGTTTTGCCTCAGTAGAATAATTCCAAACTCCCAAAGCAACTCTAACATCATCAAGAATCGCATTCAAACTTTTTTGCGTGATATGATGCTTTTGTATGATGACCCTTAAAATATCCTGAAGCCAACTAGGTTGGCTTTCAAATGATACATACCTAACTTGATTTTCATTATTTTCTTCGCTGCAATGGGAGAGATCCTTGATTGGAACAAGCTCCTTACCTGTTGCTTCTGATAAATCAGGTCCTGTACACGATTCTTTAGTGGTTACACATGAATTACAATCTCCCAATGTACTGAGTGAACTTTCCAATGTACTGAGTGAACTTTCCAAATATTTGTCTGCAGAAACTACTGCTAATTTTTCCATCTCAATAAAATCATCCATCAAACTCAACTCTGATATTCCAGCACTTTTGCATGATGATGCGGTTGGTTTTCCACCTTTGAAGTGTTCCAGTTCAGAAATTAAAGTATAAGCCCATGGTTCACCACAGCTAATGTCATCTTCATTGCCACCATGCTCTGAAATTGATGAAAGTGGCAAGTCATTTGTTGCTGGGCTGCTTCTTGCTAGCTCAATGCAAGCATGCCCTTTTGATAGTTCCTCGAATTTTTTCTCAACCTGTGATAGCTTGGACGTAGTACGTGCTAACATGATGTGTGATGCCTGAAGTTCACTGTTTTTCTTGGTCAATGATTCTTTGAGAATCTTGTTTTCGTATTCAATGGAACGTAATCTCTCGACAAGGGAAGCACCACTCTTGTTTGATGCATTGTGAGAGCCTTCAAAAATATTATCCTTTATATTGAAGGCTTCATTTGTGGAAGTTGACTTTTTCTTCCTCGTTTCAATTGAATTATTACCCAGCATTTCAACCTCACTTTTCATTTTAGCTAAAGCTGTTGGTCCTGGCAGCCGCTTACTGACCATGACACGGAGTCTTTGGCACTCCGTTTCTAGCTTAGCAATCTTCTTAACGCTCTCTAGGTGTTGCCTATGAGCAGCATTAGATGATCGGTGATTGAATTCTCTCTCCTCATTTCGAATCTCAAGCTCCTTTTGAAGCATGCACAGCTCATACTTTAGGGAATCATTGAGTTTCTCTGAGGAATCAACTCTAGACTTTACATCGGTGAAGTTTGCTTCTGACTTGGATTTGGATACACTCAATTCTTTGAGCAACTGCTCTTTGACATCTAGAATTCTATTGAGGTTGCCATTTTCCAAAACTAAATCAGCGAGCCTCTTATTTGTCTCAACCAATTTCTGTTCTGATGTTCGTGTCTTCTCCTGCTCTCGTGATATCTTTAAGGCAGCATTGGTAATAATGAACTGCTGTTCTTCCTTAACAGCATGAAGCTGTTGCATGCATTGTTTTAATGCTATGTCTCTATTAACCACTCTTTCTTCAGCAGTTTTTTTCTGAAGTAAAGCATCATCCAATTGTTGCTTTAAAGAAAGGGCTTCAGCTTCTGCCTTTTGCCATCCTAACAAGTTGACCATGGTTAATTGTTAAGACAAAAACAAAAGAACTTTCAGGAAGTCCATCATGTTTATGTAAATTTAGTGCAAGAAACAAAAATTCAGAATGAAATGTCTTACCTGCAATTGCTTCCTCAGCCACTTTTGCTTGCCCTGCCAAAAGATCATCTTTAGCACTGGACTCGGTTCGAACAGATGACAGTTGTTCATTTAAGTCCTCTAAGGATCTCTCTAACTCAAGGGCCTTCTCTTTCTGAATTAATGTGCGAACAATTTTAGAACCATTCCCAGCATAAGAAGGCAATGCATAGGACAGAAACGAGAAGGATAAAAGGCAGAGAACAATTAAGCAAAAGATCTTATTACTGCTTACCTCGATGTTCTTTTCTGAAGACTTCTTCTTCCAAAGCCATGTCTTGCTATCCATGACTCGACAAGTTCCTGTATGCATACAGAATATTGAACAAAGAATTTGAGGCCATACCCAAAAGGATGAAATAAATAATAACAATAAAACAACTTAAAGCATCCTATTTGACTGTTCAGCATTCTTAAACATAAACTTCTCAGATGGATGCACCAGCAATGCCCTCTGAAGCACGACAGAAAAAAGAGATGGCAACTGAAAAGGAAGAATAGATTCTAAACAATTCGAATGACGATTGCATATGTCTGAAATGTGCATCTCAATCAACATACTAGGTAGTGTTATCTTGCATCAAGGTACTTATGGCAGGATCTACATTATGTTTCGTTACACAAAGCTTCTCGGTGAATAAGAGTGTTCATTAATTAAGCAAAAAAGTGGTGTCCATTCCAGTTGTTTTGTAACGAGTCGGGCACAAATAGAGCATAAATAATTCCTCCAGTACAGAATTTTCTTTGGATAAGCATCCTATTCAATCAAATCAATGATTTCCATGCCATTCTGGGTTTCTTATTGGTGTAAGATATATTCATATTGGGTCCTTCCCCTCTTGATATTGGTGTATATTTTTGCATCATATTTATCGACATTTATATCCTGTTCTTTAGATTCGTTCAAACATATATGCACATATAAACAGAAAAGACAGAAGGTCACTGCAGCAAAAAAGGGACCGAAATGACCGAAATTTTAACTGTCACATGATAGAGGATGCCATATTCAACTATTAGGACAAATATACTTTGACAGGAACAGCCATTTTGGAACAGAATTGACAAGCTTGCCTTTAAACGCTCTGAAAATTTCTAGTCTGTACTGCTCAACAAATTTGGAGTGTCTAAACATTTGAAGCAGACAACAAGATTACTGATTCTGATTTATTTCAAAAGTTCAACTCTCCTTAAGGAACATCAAAAATTAACTTCATTTGCTTCCAAGTAGACATTGCATTTTCATCACATTAGCAGCTGAAAACATACTAGCTCACCATCAGTATGTAAATTTAGATAGCTTGCAGACATGGGACTTGGGCTATACACTTCTCACACCAACTCAAAACACATCATCCCCAATCTCACCATATTCTCTACCTTTAGGTCGATGACTTCATGAAAGGATCCAAATTCATTACAATAAGACTTGCTCAAGAAACTTTGCAACTCCTCAGGTAAAGTAGCAATGCTTCATTAACTGTGTGTATGATTGTTTGGGTGTTACAAAATGAACCTAAAGATGACAGAGATTCCAATCAACATTTTCAAATGCCAATCCAGAATCTTTTGGATGTAAGCCAATGCTCAAGTAAGAGGTATATGCACCGCCACTCTGTGCCAACATGTAATCGCTCGATATCAAAGATTTCAAGAAGCAAAACTAACCAATCTTTCAAGAAATTGCATGCACCACTTTCAGCTCGAAACAAACACCACCAAACAGGAAAGAAGGCAGACAAGCAAGAGAACATGAAAGGCTTTGGAAATGCATCATGTGTAAGCGAAGAGGTAAGAGAAAGCTGCAAAGTGGTCAAGTCGGCTGACCTCACTCAACCCAGAAACTCCATTCTCAGAGCATCAGAGGAAGGAGGCAAGGACAGCCACCCCAACAAAACCGTGCACAGGGGAAGCAAGAAAGAAAGGATAGAGAGAGAGAGAGAGAGAGAGAGAGGAGGGGTTGGTGCCGAGTAATGAGACTAGCCAAGCTGCGCTTTATCTTTCAACTTATTGTTTCTCTCTCTTTCTAGGGATGCGCATGGTCAGGTTGGTGGGACAAAGGAACACGGATTTGTGGGGGGAAGGGGTGAGAGAGAGAGAGAGAAAAGGTGGGCATAGACCATCAAGGAGAAAAAGAAAAGAAGAGACGGAAGCACGAAAAGTGGACGGGTTGTGAAAGCTGAGCACACCATGGATGCTGATGATGATGCCTTTGGCTTCGATGGCACGGGCGAGCAGGGAAGAGCGAGCGTGTGCCAGGTGTGGAGATCCCGAGTCGTGAAAGGGCCAACCAGCAGAAGAGTCTTTCTATTTTTAGCTGGGCCCCACAGGCTCTAGCCAATGTGAAGGTCGTTTTTTCTGTTTTGAATCCATACAAGAACAGCTGATCCGAATCACCTTGTTTGGTTGGTTCTGTCAAACGCTCTGCGAGATGAAGAACGCCACTTCATGGCGCCCATGAGTCACCGACCTTCTGACGACTGAAACATAGGGCCCACCTGGGCTCCACCGCCACCTCCTATGGCAAGGCGGGTCGACTGAGGTGCACGTCGCAACAGACAAAGAGATACGACAAGAGTATCCAATCCCGAGTCTTCCATCCCATGAGCAGCAGCAGTAAGTTCGAGCGTCTACTTAAATGCTTACGTTACAGCATTCAATGGTGGGAGAAACAATCGACTTCAGGAAATTATCCTAAGGTGCAGAGATCTTTGAGTGGTAGATAAGACTTGCCAAAATCTGTTAACATCATTCGGATGTCATCGAGAATTGACTGATGCAAGAGACAGACTCTTCACCTTTCTGAGTTAAACAAGTTGGTGATCTAGTCATACTCTTTATGTTCTGGGATTAATCTTAAATGACATTGGTTTTCCCATAACTTTCTGCACCTTTTTCTTGGGAACATGCAGAGATAATCAACAAGATTTCTCAACCAGATGAAGCTTCAAATCTTCTACTACTTCAACAACCATGAGTTTTACTGCTGGTCCTCCATATGGTTCAAAAAGTCAAGGCAATAATACTACATGTGCAGTGATCATTTCTCATGATATTGGACATCTATTCAATGAGAGATGTGCACTCATTTAAGTGTTTTATGACCTAATGTTCCAAGTAGTAATTGCTGCAGCAATTGCACTGGAATCCAAAGTAAAACAGGGTAAGTCTAATTTCCAAGTAACATCACCAACTTTAGCATCTGCACTCTTCAGCAGAAATGCAACCAGAGCACTGGAGTTTGATGAGAACCTCTTGCTCTCTTTGTTCTTTAAGTCTTCTTCTTCTCCTCTTTCATGGTCCTCTGTGTCACTCAAAAGCAGGAGGGTTCCCACTATCATATAAAGTGGACTGGTGATCTGTCTGCAGAAGGATTAAGTATGGATTGATTCTAGTGATAAATTCTTGTAGCCTACTTTGTCATTGAGTGGAATGAGTAAGATAAGCCAAACAATTTCTTCTCAAAGTAAAGCAGCATATGCCAAACACTTTGGCACAATGATTATAGTGGTTCCTCATTCCTAGCTTTGAGTTCTTTTTCCTTTTACTTGTTTCTTTGATATGTGCAAAGTGACAGCATTCAGTTTGTTTATGATGATTGCTTGGCTCCTTGAGATCGTTCCTTCATTCCTGTTTAATTAACTCTTCTTCTCCGGTGAGCACCAGCTAATAGTCATGGGAATACTTGCATCCACTACTGCAAGGAAGGAAATGCCCCACACCTGATGCCACCTTCCGTGACCAAGAAGGTCTCTAGCAGAGAGGGTTATTCTAATTGTTATGAACAAGAGCTATCATAACCAGATCTTGATAGATATCTTAAACTGAGATACTTCAACAGGGTGATGAAGTCTCAAGAAGACTAAAATATGCCTACAAGAGGTTGGTGTATGTTCATCTATTAAACAACTACAAACATTAGACTATCATAAGACTTCTCACCCTCTGATGACTTGTTTAGCGTTCTAATTATCATAATAAACTAGTTGGTGAGGTTAGAAGTTTACAGGAACCAGAAACATTTACCTGGAATTTGAGTAAATGTTTGGCTGGAAATATACAGCAAAATTTGCACAGTAGGAATGATTTCTTTCTTATATAGAAAGGCCATATTTAAGAGTAGCATACTTGTTTCTGGCTTCTGTCAACTTTAATCCAATAGGAATTTCTTGAAAGGTAATTAATATTTACTGTAAACTTTTTTATAGTTACTGAAAGCTTTCATCATGCCTTATATTTCAGCCAGAATTTTGTAAGCACAGGTAAATTCTTGGTTGTGATAATATTGCACAGTTGGATTTGAAGGCTCTTGAAGACCCAACAAATTAATTCAAATAATTTCTTCATAGGTTTTTAAGTGGGTAATCCTTTGTTTTGTGAGTAGAAGTAGTGAATCCAGGTTACTGGAAGAGAAGAACACTAATCTGTTTGTATGTGTTGACCATTTATTTCCACAGTAAAAGGTCTGAGAAAGAGTCAAATTTCATCCAGAAATCATGCAAGAGAACATTGGATACCAGAAAACAATTGGCTCCTACCAAACTTTGGAGCTTCTCTTTTAGCTTCTACTGTTTCAGTCTTTACAGCTATGCTATCCAGCTAGTTTAGTATATCTGATCTGCATGGTGTTTATCTGCAGCCTTTTTCTTCTTCAGCTTCAATACATGTGCCTGCTTACTCAAATAGCCAACCTATCATTGTCCCTTAAGAAGTTCCAAGAACAATGTTCTCCACTCCTAATGCAGTAAAAATGTATTATCTCATTCCTAATGTTCTAATCATTTCAATCAGATCCTTTGTTCATAGCATGACATGCATCACGCATTGATCTTCAATAATCTCATTTTATTTTTAGAATATACAGCCAAGTGTGAGGTTCATGATGTGTGTTTCTCTTCCCACTGCAATTTGCACAAGAAGTCCTTGTTGTAGTCAGCAAAGTAGGAGTTGCTGCCTTGACTTTATAGTCTCCAGTATCCCCCAAATCATAGTTAATAAAAAGTATTGTACAGAGACACAACACACTAAAGAACAGTAAGCCTATATTTGTGGAAGGAAATTGTAGGGAGAAGAAGAGGCAACAGCTCTGCCATGATGGGTGTGAAACACCTCCTGCAGAGCCCAGAAAACACTAGTGGTTGCACATTTGCTTTCCTACTTTGATTGCCAGCTTTCACTCATCATGCCCCATCATAACCTGTTCGAGCAAGGTGGCTAAGTTGAAGCATTAATCTTTCTCAAGAAAAGTGGTATTGAGTAATCATTCAAGTGCTAATGCAGGCATTGTAAATGTGAAGTACAGAGGTGGTAGTACTATACTCCCCCCTCAGAATGAATATACCAATTCATCCCATTCATGGACATTGTCCATGGGGTCATTTATTTCTAACAGCTCAAAAGTCACATGGAAGATCAACACTATAATGATAGGTAGATACTTCAAAGAAATATATCAGTGATGAATTCTGCAGCAAGAACACAATCAATGCAAAACACAGTAGGAAATGCATAACAATCTGATGAAGAAATGTCAGAAACTACAAGGAAATCAATGTATTCTTTAAAGAAATAAAGCAATCTGTATGGACAAGTTTATCAATGTATGAGAATCATGAGTACAATGGATGTCCAGTAACAAAGAATGTAACGAGGATAAATGTCATCTATGAGAATCAATAAAACCACAAAATGAAGGATAGAATTATACCTGCCAGTAATCACAGCAGACCACAGAATATTAGTGACATAATGTTTATACCTGATAATAATTCGATGAGGTTTATACTGCATTTGACACAGATACTAGAAAATGACTGCATGAAAGGCTTGAGGACATGGTGGATACTATTATTCTGTAGGGAAAAAGAGCAGCTTTGGTCTATGAGGAACAACATTTCAAGTTTACTCCTCATAATAACAAAATTTCATGAGCTAACTTTACTAGATGTTCTTATCTTCCATGGAGCAGAATCTGGAATAGGTCCAATAAACTGCCATCACCAAACTTAGGAATAGAGAATTAATTGATCTTGTCTTCTGTTGCAGTCATTCCAGCAACATAAGTGCTCCTGTACTCTCTTGCCTTTCTTCTTCTAATGTGGAATTGCAAGTTTAAGATTTGTAGCTTTGTTTTAGGATTACTTTGTTCTCCTATTACAGTAGTATCTGTGTGTTTGGAATAATGCTAAAGAACATAAGACACCTGCATAAGGTATAGACTTTAGTTTCATGAACTAATATCATCACTTGAAATAAATTACAATGTGTGTAGAAATCATATCTGAATGTTTTCATTTTGACTAGAAATCACATCTCTCTGCACATGTAACAAGTAAACATAGGTTACAACAATACATATAGAAAGCTCAAAGTCTAAGACATTAGACCACATCTTAAAGCAAAAATCTGTTTGAATCCCAGCAACATTATCAGTTTTCTGAAAGAAACATCAACACCATCACATGTATGTGAATACAGTATCAGATTCTATCATATCTTGAAGACAATGAAATATAAAGGTGTTTTGGCTATTAAATTTAAATAGTGATATTCTACTCTAGAAAGTAGAAACAGAATGATATTATGTTTTAGATTAGATCTTAGTTATCAGAAAAACAAAGTATCAGCTTAATCATTTATGTTAAAATGAACCAATGATAGAGAAAGGGAGTGAACCTACTTTAAGAAAGAGAAAGGAATGTTAACATGGGTAAAATTGGATCAATGTTACAATTAATAGAGCTGAAAAATATGTTGAAACTGAAACAGAAACAGAGACAAGGCTGCTCTGAACCAGATTTCAGAACAGAGCTTGACAGTGCAGAAAAACTTGTATGTAACTGTAAAAGGAACTGAAACACTCAGACCTGTAAACAGAGACATTTGTATTTCTCCAAGGTATAGTGGCTGCAACAGTGACTAAGAAACTTGTGATGAATGAAGTCATTGAGGAAGGACTGATGGCAATGTCAGCTTAGACTCAACACCGGCAACCCACATCAAAGTTTGAGCCTGGCATCATGGAATTCACATAAGGTTGGATTTGTAGTCCAATATGATCATAATCTTCCATTGTTTTCGATAGATCATCCACACATGAAATGAGAAGATGCTGTTTAAAAACAGTAGAACTAATACAAGAGATGAGCTACAGATTAGTCTTGCATTGGTTGGTACAAATAGATAGACAGCATAGTTTCTTCACATATCCAAAAGGGTCCGACCAACCATGTTTCATCATTGAAACCCAACCCCATCCACAAATGCTTACAAAGATCAGAATTTTACGGGAGGAAACACTAATCCAGACAATACATTGTTAGCAGGGATCAAGCAAAGTACAGTGTACAAGCTATCCACATCTAGCATTGTCATGTATTCACTTTCATGTTCACTGCATCTCCAAGTTGAGACTTGCAAGCAAACCAAACACACACGAGAATGCTGCTGGGATTGAGAGGAAGACAGAGAGAGGATAGCAGCCACAAAGTACTTGGGTTTCTATTACAAAAGATAACCATCTCTGCCTCATTGCTACTGCTACACTTTCATGGCTTTATCCTCCAAACAACACACAAAACCTTCATCCTGCAACTCGTGCTATTACTGCTGCTACCCAAACACTTGAGGGCAGTCTCAATATTACCATTTAAAAGAGCCAAAATAGCATCTGATCTCACTCCTTTTGAGCTCAATCTTATCGGTCACATCACGCGTCTCGTTGTGTTTCCATTTCGAATACTTCTCTGAGCACTGTCATCAGTGTCCTGCTCTGCCGCTTCTCTGGAGAGCTTGGTCGATCACCTTTACCTTCTTCTCTTCTTAGCCTTGACCCCAAGCAGATAATAAAGCAAGAACAAGAGCCGAAATAATATACTACAAGTCACTGTGACCGAGTAAAAGCTAGAAAGAGAAGAGAGAAGACATCATGGAAGAAGATGAAGCAAGCAGCAACAGTCGTCTAATCCACGTCCGAGCTCTCGGGGCTCGGCGCCTGGTTGAGATCGGGGTTCTTGGCAGGCCGCGACGGCTGGCGCGGCGTTGACTGCGACTGCGGCGGCGGCGGCGGCGGCGGCAGTGGCGGGGGTGGTGATGCTGGTATCGACCGCATGGCCGCGTCGACCCGCGCGCCCACCTCGATGGCTTTCTTCCGGATGGAGGAAGCCGACAGGTCGAGCTGGGGGCTGCCGCCGCCAACGCCGCCTTCGGTGGCGTCGGTAAGTACCTCGTCGGGGAAGTTCAGCCGGGCGGAGCGGCCTCTGAGGAGGTAGACGGCGGTGTCGTAGGCCCTGGCGGCGGCCACCGCGGTGGAGTAGGAGCCCAGCCAGATCCGCGACCTCTTGTTCGGCTCCCGTATCTCCGCCACCCACTTCCCCCACTTCCTCATCCTCACCCCTCTGTACTGCCGCTGCCTGCCGCCGCCTTCGCCGCTCCTCTCCGCCTCCACCGTCGTTGGAGGAGTTACAGCTTTCCTCCTCTCCTTGCTGCTGGAGCAGCACTCGCCCTCCATCTTCCCCACACACTCGATCTCCCTCTATCTCGACACCCACTGTTAGATTTGGTTCATACTTGCAATTATAGGGGTATCACGGACACATCATTCACATATAAAGGCGCCCTTCTTTTGGACACACACAAAGTCCTAACCTTCGACAAGGAAAACAATTAGCGGCATGTCAATGGACATAAATTGTCATCTTCTCTGACCTTTCATTTACAGAGTTCGTGAATGATTAATCCTCTAAATCTTCTAAATCTTTTAAGAACATACATACATAAAATAGCATGATAAATCCTCTAAATCTTTTAAGAATGCCCATTAAGTATGTTGACTAAACACTCTTTGTCTAAGACAGCTTGTGATTGAGCTTCTAGATGTGGATGAGGACAAGCTGCTGGTAATAATAGAGGTAGAGGTGATGACTTGCCCTGATGTGTCCTACTCACCAGGCTGCCTTCCATGTGATGCAAAATGGAGAGGCTACAACCCATCGCTCACTCTCTCCCTGATATCTACAGTGTCTGTTCTTTTAGGGTTCCTAGTCCAGAATGTGTTCACTGCACAAGTGCAGGTGGGATGGCATAACCTATTCATTCAGGCCGGACAATGAGCACCAGAATCAATTTGGACTCTTCTTCCAGATCCAAAGTGGCTGAAGAGGAAGATCACAGAGAAATGAGCAAAAGTGTGGCCATATATACACACACTGTTATAGCTTTAAGAACCATGCAGGACCACCATATTCATTCATCCTCACAGTGACTGAGAGAGAGAGAGAGAGAGAGAGAGAGAGAGAGAGAGAGAGAGATTGAAAGAGCACTTAAAGATCTCTTTTGAGCTCTCGATTGAGAAAACAAATGACATTCTTTCCCTAGCAAAAGATTTGGAAGGCTTTCATCTCAAACCACAGCGAGAGAATATGGCAAAGTCTGCTCTTATCCATGTGGTTGTTTCCAGACTCTATCAAGGTTTCTTAGCAACAATCTCTGTGGAGAGACTAATGAAAAAGAGTAGGTAAGGTGATGATGATGAAGTGTTCTCTATCATAGTCAAACTCTTTCAGCATGATGCAACTTGTGAACCTCTAGGGAGGGTGTTTGGTTGCCTGCAACCAGAAATATGTCTACATGCTGAAACATTGACAGTCATAGATGCAGCTGTTCTTATGGTCTGCATTAATAATTGCTGCTTACAGATGCAACAAAGGTGTGAGCCTCACCTCAGCACAGCTTTTAAGTCTCCAGTTAGTCCAACACACAGCTGGACGAATGGAGTTGGGTCGTGTGCGTCCGCTCACATACTTTGCAGTCTTATGCTGTTGCATTGGCAGGAAACAATTAGTGACGTGAATCTACGAGGTTTTAGCTTCTCAACATGTGACAGCGAGCTATCAGATGACAGCAAGGGAATTGGCGTTAGAGTTCGATCCACACGCAGGGAGAGAGATGATAGATAGTTAGATAGATAGATAGATAGATAGATAGATAGATAGATAGATAGATAGATAGATAGATGTAGAGAGATAGAAAGCGAGAACAATGACTTCTGAGAGTAAGAACAGGAGCACCAAGTGTTTACTTCGATCAAACACAGCATGGAGCTCGACGCCATGGAGGTCGGCATCACCATTGCTGCCGCGACTCCGTGAGGGAGCTCAACAAGGCGATCGCCGCCGACCGGTCTCCCACTCATGTCCTTCCTCCTCTCCATTCACTGACACTCTACTGCTGCTGCTTTTGCTTGATTCCTCTTCATCTCGTCGTTTATATGCCCACAGTCGACATGTAATCGTGGATGAGAGAGACGAATCGTGTCGTGATGCAGTGAACTTCCAACAGTCTAAAAGAGTCTGCGTCTGCTTCTACATGTACACAGATCGATAGATAGATATCCGCATCAGATTGAATTCGATGCATGCGTGCTGTATGGATGTGTAATCACATCGGCATCGCATGTAATGAAGACTGTTCCTTGTGGGAAGAGATCTAACTGCAGCATCAGAAGTATGCATGAGAAGATGAAATGTATCAAAAGCTTTTGCTCCCTAAAGAGAAGTACTCAATATCTGTCTGTCTATGTGTGTTGTTATTATCATTAGGAATAGAACAAAGGCATGTGGGTGCAAGTGGAATGAATAGGTAGTGAGCTCAGCTGGGAGTGACATGAGAACAACCAAATGGTGCAGGGCTCCAGCTTCATCCCCTCAGCATGGTGATGGTGGAAGTGGCAAGTGGTGATGTGTGACAGGTTGACATGATGGGTTTTTGATCAAGTTCCATGCACTACCACTAGATTCTGCAAACTCTTTCTCCCTGAAAATATTTTTTTCTCTTATATATATTATTAGTTGAATAATTATGTCCCAAAACTTCTACCAATAAAATATTGGGACATTTCATTCCCACAGGCCACTTAATTTTCTCATATATGCACTCATTTCAGTATCCACAAACACCTACCTGCCTTGTGATCGGAGGAAACTATAGATCCACGGATGGGGACCACTTCTGTGACCACGAGAACTAATTCTGCACCATATCCACTATGAGGTAACCGTACCGGAAAGCATGCGCGCGTCCCTTCTCTGATTTAGAGTCTCGTCACCATAGGTCAGATTAAGGGCCGTGAGGCAGGACGATCTTGTATGGATTTTAATTCATTTCCAAGCCACTTCAACCTGTAGTTGTTGGTGGTAAGCTTACGAGAGAATGATCGGACCTTCTCTTTTGGACCTCACATACCACTACGGCCCAATTACAACGTCAGCCCAGCACAGCTCACCGCAGCCCGACGAAGAACACCGGCGACGATGGCGGAAGCAGCCGAACCGGCCCGTCCCCTTCACCATCAGCAATGCAACGACCACCGGCACTTCGAGAGAGGAGGAGTTGACTCTGGTCAACGCATTTCATATAGCCTACGATGACAAGAAAGATGATATGATATATCATGGCATTTCATCACCACCATATAGCTGACAATTCCAAGTCAAAATGGCTATATATATTCTTCATAATGATACTTGTTTTCCACATGAGATATAGCTGCTGTTACATCGATCCACAGGTTAGATATCTCAGTGCCATAAAAACATTCAAGATACACCCACTAGAATTCACCAAAAAGATGAATGAGTGTTGAGTCTAAATCTGGTCGCCTTAAAGACCTCCATGTTAGTCATCAGAGCATTAGAAATCTCGAAGTCCTTCCTCCGCATCACCACTCGGAAAACTTCTTCCAGTCTGTAAGCTGCTCAATATCATTGATACGTTTATCAGCAGCAGCAGTGTAAAGAGAAAGAGACAAAAAGATTAAGTACCTGTGCAGGTGCTGGATGAAGATTTCGTCGTTGGACAGCATCGTCTCTGATCTCCCTTCTCTGCCTAACATACATTGTTCCAAACGGACGACACCGATATGTGTTGATGCTTGCCCACCCAATTGTTTGGAATTGACATTGGTAGATATGGAGTTCCTCTCATCATCTTTTGGAAAAGCGACGAGATGAGAAACGTGTCACAGAAACAATCATGTAGTTATGCTAAATATTCACCTGTGAAGCTCCTTGTGTAATGCATTGCGGCTAATTGGGTGTGGGCCGACATGTCACCTGTGAATATATCCTTCCAAAACAGAAGCAAAAAGGTTCATATCAAAACTCCAGGAACCAATATGTTTGATCTATATGCATAATCGATTCTTGTATGATATGGTTCTTCAAGATAACTTGGTCCTTAGGCAGATGGAAAGGGCTACCTCACAGGACACAGGCACTTGGTGGAATGAAGCATGATGAGATTCTGATGACTTAACTAGTGAAGCCTCAGGATTAGTCACGTTGATGAGACTGGTTGTGATGGTCGATGGATGGGAGGATGTGCATTGATTTGACAGATCGAATGAGCAGTGAGCCGATAAATCTTGGTTCAAAGGTAGCATGCCTGTTCCTATACCCGTTGCCGTGTCATTATCCAGCGCAAAGCTAATAGACATCTGAGAAGTTTGCAAAGGCTGAAGAGCTCCAGACGTATACATGGACTGCAGATTGAGACCATTCCTCATCGACAGAATCTGCAAGAAAATTGAATGATGGAAGCAAACAACGATTTATAAGGTATGAAACATCAAGGTTGATAAAGCTAATTAGAAATATAAGCAGATCCATCAATAGTTTTGCTTGTTCAAGTTCTTTATTAACCGAAATGAAACTTGAGGCACATTTGGATGCTCCTTTTGCCTGGTCTATGGTGAACTCTCATCAGAAATGCAGGAAGAACAAGATGGTGGTACAAACGAGAATCCAAACTAGAGTCCTTTCCGTGGATGCTGAATTAACTTCTAAGTACCCTTGAATTGGGGATTTAATAGGCCTTTTGTGTTCCTGTGCTTTTTCCCTCTCTGTTACCTCCTGAGAGACTTTGTTTCCATGGTAGTATTGGGTTAACCAGGTAGATATGACATGGAGCTGGCTAATCATATATGAGGTCCACTCTGCTTTTATTGTACCTGATCCTTATTGGCTAACACTAGATTTCTCATTGAAGTTTTTAATGAAACAATGACAAAAAATCAGATGGATAATAAAAAGTCAACCATAAACTTCCATGAAGTTGCAGTAAAGAATTCAGTTCCCCTTCTGAGTTCCAAATTAGTCCAAGAAATGGTGATTATTAGGCAGTCATTTGTGCACCTCGAGCAGGCACAGAAGACAAGGAAGTGGGATCTAAGAGAACTCCAGAAACCAAGATGAGGCAACTAGAATGATAAGAGTACCAAGGCATGCTGCTATTCACTATTTGGGTTGGGTTTGATGTCAATTTAGGCCAAACTCAAATACATGTTTTCTTTTAGTTTCCTTTGGTAGTTCAAGGTCGAATCAATTTTTTTCTCTTTCTTTCTTTCGGCTTTCCATCAAGTCAGAGGTGCAAAGGAAGAACAGGGATTTTAAAATGACAAATAGGCTATTATTCTACTGGTAGTGATCATGAATTTAAGAGTGCAGAACAGAGAGACCTAAATGCTTGTGGAGAGAATAATCATGTTTCTAAGGTTGTATATAAGACAAGAACCAGTAACCAGGATTTAAGAAAAATGAAGAGAAAGAGATAGAGAAACTATAACAGAATTATATTTGCATGTCTGCAAACTACCAGAATTGCCTAGCTGAAAATATCTTCATGGTTCAAAGAGGTCTCTTGGTGCCAATTATCACTAACACAATGATTTGTTCATCATTCACCCTTTGTTGTCGTCTTCCGTCAGTGCCTCCTTCAATAGTTGAAGAACAGTGAAGTAGAAGAAGTGATGAAGAAAAAGTAAATTGATTCAATTGTGCAATATACACACTGAAGATGCTCGATTTCTAAGAACGTAGTTTCTCGTCTTATATAAAACATATTTGTGGAAATGATATCCCAAGATAAATTGCCTGATGCATTCAAGACTCACAAGCTGTGGAACTCAAAGGGTTCACAGGGACCAAAGATCCAAACTGAAAAAAGGAGGAAATAAAGAATTTTACAGAGAGAGGAGAAAGTAATTCAAAGCAGTAAGAGAAACGGGAAACTTATATGAGATAGAGCTCAGGGAATGATTTAATTTATTGTCAATTGGTCAATAGGAAGGCATATTTACATTTAGAGTCAGAAGTTTAGAGAACTCCGTCCTTAAAAGATGTATCCAAAACCAACTGCAGAATACTCTCAGGCATCATAACAGATCTAATGACAGGAGGCAAATTAACATCCATAAAGTCCCCACATAAGAAATTTGCTAGTTTAACAAAGATATTACTTTTGTCTCCTAAATCTAAGTTTTGCTGGACTAATGCACCTAGTTATAGGACCACATTTTATGATATAATACTCGTGAATTCGAAGAAGCAAAGAGGGTTCGATACAGAGCATCAAATTAGACAACAAAACCACTCCTTCGACGTACAAAGATACCTATGTGCAAATTTTGTAACTAGCAAACTGTAAAACTATTGATGTTTAGCAATTCTCATCTTAAAGACTTAAACTTCAGAGATCATTATGACTTGGGAGAAAGAAAAGAACACCATGTAATAATTGCATACTTCACATGATATGATATAAGATCACACAACAAACAAGAAAAGAGATTGAAACAAGTTAGAAAAGATCAGCGAAAAATTATAGACAGAAGAGGAACTTGACAGCAGTTACTGACCTGTACTTGGAGCTGCAGTTGTTTGAGATATTCGATGGCCTCATCAAGCATGGAAGCCTTGTCTGTCTGCAACAAGGCACAATTTTTCCAAAGACAAATCATTATGAGCCCCCTAAAAAAGGTTCCTTGAATAAAGGAAAGAAAAAATCATACTCAGTTGCACCTTGTTTGAGTTGGGGATCAGATTTTGCAAAGCCCTCATCTTCTCATTGATCCTACTCCTCCTCCTCTACATCCAAACGATCATGCCGCAGCACCATAGATCTCAGACACAGCATTCGACGGAACGCAATTAAAGACATAAGCAGATGAAGAATGGAAACCTCAGAGCACCTTTTCAGACATGTTGTGGACTTCCGCAGCTCTGCTTCTCTTCGAGCCGGAGCTCCGGGAAGGAGCCAGCTTCACAGGATCCTCCTCAAACGCCTCCACACCCTCCTACAAACCGCAACAAGCAATCAATTACCCACAGCCCAACAGATCAAGTGGGACAAGCTCAAAACAGGAGCATCGCAAGCCACCTCGCTCTCCCAGTCGAGAGAGTCAAGATCCTGGTCCACAGACTTCCTCCTCCCACCCCCACCACCAGCAGGAGCAGCAGCAGAAATGGGGTGGAAAGAAGAGGATGGCATCAGCTCGGCCTCACAAGAGTAGGATGACAAGCTGGTCGGAACATGGCCCAGCAAGTAGGAGATCTTCTCCTGATCTCCTCGGCAGGAAGGGTCGTAGCTACTACGATCATCCATCGCTCCCTTGACGGCTCGACCAAGTTAAAGTGAGCTGGAACAAGAGAAGCAGAAGTCTGCTATCACCTCCCTCTTAATCAGCTAGCTCCTCTTCCGCTGTGCAAACTAATGCTCTCTCTCTCTCTCTCTCTCTCTCTCTCTCTCTCTCTCAGTTGTAAGCTGCAGAGGGGCAGTACACCAACACTGCAGGTTCTCTTAAGGCTGGCAACCCAAATACCCAGTGGCCATATGGGGCAGTAGTTTATATGGGTTTGTGTGCACATGCTCGCCTTGCTCAGTCTTTAGGCTCCTGCAAAAGGGCGAAAGTACAAGAACAAATCATGGTTGTATTATCCTCGCCTGAGGCTTATATGGTCTTAATATATATTTAATGCACGGGGGAACGAGGAAAAGTGAAAGAGAGGGAGTGCCCGGCTGCGACTGCACGTTTACATGACCCGGACCTGCCACTGCTGATGTGAAGGGTGGTGGCCTCAGCTCTCTCTCTCTCTCTCTCTCTCTCTCTCTCTCTCTCTCTCATCTCCATCCTTCTGGGGTTTCTTACAGTGAGATCAGAGATCATTATACCAGATCAAGAACAAACTCTAAAACCCTTCATCGTGCATTGAGCATACATGCAACTTCTTCTTCGGCTGGTTTCATCTTCACTGTTTCTTTGTGAACATTTGGAGCTGTCACTGACTTGGCTACAGCTGAAATATATCCAACGAGTCTGATATCAAGCAGAGCCATCAAGAGACAAAGATGCTGGAATTTGCCCTTCTTTTGTTTAACGAATTGCTAAAAGCTTGACACTGAAAATATCCAGCCAAATTTAGTCCGAATCACCAGCTTTTGAACAACAGAAAGTGTTGATTATTCAACAATAGCAAAGCAGTTCGGTCAACAGACTCCAATTTGAGCCAACAGCAAAATTTGATGGTCCACAGCTCAGGAAACGAAAACATTAACCATCCGATTTCAATAGATACAGTAATCCAACGAGAATAAGTTGCTAAAGGAGGGTCCTCCTTATCGATCAAATTTGCTTTCGTTGTGAAATGTGCAGCATGCCTCTTCACGTAATTAGAGCAGTGTTTTTGCAGATGGGACAGAGATTCTTGTGCATTAGCCATTGCTTGATGCAGACAGAGTGGAAATCGTGCCCGCAGTCCAGGGTGCCGAGATCATCACCTTCAACATATTCTTCCTGAGTAAAATAAATGGAATATAAGACGACATCAGCTGGGAGAGACCAAGTGATCTGCTGAAATTTGAGCTAGATCAAATACCTGGCAGATACAGCAGGGCTTGTGTTCCATGGATGCTCTGATGGCTGCTGATGAATGCTTCTGCTGTTTCAGGGACTTCAGAATTGTTTCCTCGCTCAATCCAGTGCAAACATTTCCTATCCGTTCTTCCAAGGCGAGGAGTTCCTATAATGAAAATTACTTCTGAATTCAAAAAATTGTCTGTTTAAATTCATATAACATGTTGGAAGTTCATTACCTCATACGACATGTTGTCAACGTCAAGACGCATGTCCCTGTGCCTGTCATGCAAATCGCTGCCCGCCAAAATTAGAGTCTGATCAAGGATAAAGACATCCTGGCCAGTTAAAATTAAGCATATCAAACTCCAAAATGGAATGTGCAATACCATTTTGGACAAATAATGCCAAACTGGTAATTTTGACAAAGTTGTTCATATAGCTACGCTCAATAGTGGTTAGTCAATCCAAGAACAACGAAAACATCATGACTTGTCTATCTAATAACATAACAATTATATATTTTACTTTATAAATTGTTTTTACGACAGATTTAACCGGCTTTAATTTGTTCAAAATACTTGTCAAATAACATAACTGGGACACTCAGATCAAGTTTCCAATGGGCAACTTCAAATAATCTATCAATGGACAACAGACATCATAACTTTATGTCAGCAAAAGCGTTAAGTCATACTTCGCTTTGCAATAAGTTTCTTACCATGTAGTGACAGAGGTTGAGAGTTGCTTTGAAGGCAGAGGGAAAGCATCATGCAACAATTTTCAAAACATAAAATATACCTTTCATAATTGAAGAAACAATTATGACAACTAATAACTATGTAACTCCATGAATTCTCAACTTCACATTTCATATTTTAAAATATTTGATTTAATTGAGCACATAGTTGTAATTTGGAAAATTTAATAAAAATGAAACAAGAAGCAATAAGTTTTTCTATAGATGCAAAAGTGATATAAAAAGATAGGAATGACAATTTTTACTGATGAAACTATATGTACAGAAAAGGAATGTCTGTTTCACAAATATAGGCTCCACAGTAAAAAAATGTGCCACTTAGCAAAGTCCAAAGCTAAGAGATGTCTTAGAGAAGTTCAACAAGTAGCTTACTTAAATAATGAATTAGAACAAGTGGCATAAATTTTGGTCAGTGAAATATTTTTTTTCTTTTTTTGTTCCTTTAACTTCCCTAACTATGTTAATTCTGCAGGGATGAATAATCACTGAGATCCATACTGTTACTAAAAGTTCATAAGACCGAATATTTTTCCTGCACAAATTTATTAAATGCAGAAGCGGTGCAAGTTTCTTGCACAAACCAGGGGAGAAATTCATTATCCTTGATCATCATATTGTCTTGTTTAGACAATAAGATCTATAATTTAAACTCATTAACTTTTGTTCAAGTACAACTTGCCAAAAAGTTGAGCAATAGTCACCCTGGACTCTCACCTTAATGCATTTTGGAAAAGAAATGGAATATCTGATACTATAGTTCCCAAACTTGAGTAAGTTAATATATTACACCATTTTAACACTACTAATGTTGCTCCTAAGCCCAAATGAAAAAAAAAAAATGGAGGGATATGTTACGCCAATTGTGACCAGCATAAATTTTATTAAATCTCATGAGCATAGATGACAACCATATTCAATATAGGGTTAGGTCATCACTTAAAAGTGATGTGAACTGCCTCTACCATCTGGGTGACTTAAGATGCAAAGGGTGGCTAGAAGGTTGTCCAAAACTAACATAAAATTTAACTAGAGATTTTGTTTTACATAAAGCTTGATGACAAAAGAAGAGTGATGTCGCCAACCTCAAAGTAGCAATATTACCAGTTGCTGTTGTTGATTTATAAGCCTATATTAAACAAAGACAAAGTGACGATGGCAAATTTTTTAACTTGCAGCAGCTTTAAATGACCGGGAAAGAAAACAGTAGGAAAGTGACTTTAGTGTTTATCCAATTCCATTGTATAAAGAGAACACACGTGACTTTGGAAGTCTTGACCCAACGGCTACCTTTCTTAGTTTAATGGCAAGATCCTGATGTCTAACCAAGATCAAATCAGCAGTTGAACGAAAGGATCAATATAATTGCTCCAAGGAGCCACACAGAATGCTCCCTATGTATTGTTATTCCCCATTAAATTAAAACTATGGAAAGGTAGAGGTTTCCAAGTTTCAACAATTGCTAGTGGTGGTAATGCAAGTTGATAGGATGAGAATGGAAGTATACATCTAAAGCAAGTACGAGCAACCTGCTTCCAGTGATAGTTGAGCTAATCCTGCAGATATGATACTTTGTTCTTTGCCTTTCAAAATTAGTGTCATGCACCGATTATTACTATGACTACCAGATCTTCTGCTTAAAAAGTAAAGGGGAAGGAAAATAACTTAGCTTTAAACTCAACATTCATACATATTCTAATCCTGCATGAGCCATACCAAAAGTATCCCTACCCTAACTAGCATCACCCTCTTCTTTAAATGCCTTATTAATTCTAATCACAGAAAAAAAGTCAGCCTAATACTGACCTCAAATCGAAGACCATCTCCATGACGCAAAGACTCCAATGCATGACGAATCTGGTACAACAAAAAATGTAAGTACACAATGGAATAGAAAAAAACTCCACAAAGATATTTCATCAGAAAAGATTAAAAAAGAAACAGCACCAAGTAGACAAACACACTTTCACCTTTTATGGGATTGTAAGCAACTAGATAGCTGACATTATAGATTTATATTGCATGCAAAGTAGGTATCATAAGTATATTATTATTGAGTAAAAAGATATAAGTTTCATAACTCAGTGTTGGATGGATTATACACGCGACAGAAGGGGTAAATCTACAAAAATGCAGCAACAAAAAAATAAAGAAACATTTACTTAAAATGGCATATAACTTTTAATCCAGAAAAGGCAAGTAGCAAATCTGTAACCTGAACTTTTTCTCGATCAAATATTATGGTGAATAATTTTTGGAAATATAGGCAACTATGTAAGCAAGGATTTAGGCTTTCTCCCAGTCAAGACACAAGGGAGAAGGGTGATCTAAATGTACATCTATGAAGACTAGGGCAGAAGTGAACTGGAATCATAAAATTAACCCAGATCTGTATTTCATGCCTCTGGATCACGGGCATCAAATATTTGTTTGAAAATCAAAGCTATAATTTCACTACACTAGTCGAGGGGAAAAAATGGTTTTTGTCGGATAGGTTTTTCGATGGTAAATTCATTGTTAATGCTACATAAATGATCAAGAAAGGCATTTTCAGCCAAGACCAAGAGATGGGAACTCCTATTAAAGAACACCCTCAAGTTAATAGGAATTCAGTGATGAATAAGATGACTCGTGACCAAGGAAATGAAGTCAAACTAAACTTGTGCTACAAGAGTGAATCTGGTTTTCTAATCAAGTCGAGCGTTGTTGAATATTTGAAGATGGTGCTTACAGGCTAAGGATTTTAAAACTCTGGTCATTCTATCTCATTGCCAAAAAAAATTTTGTTGTAACCAGAACAGCAAGTCAATCTTAAAGAGATAATGGAAATGATAAATGAATTGGCATAACAGTTGTCTTTAGAGTTGATTGTTGATATGTGGAACATAAGGTCAAAGTTATTTAACACAGCAATATAACTAAGTCTGATCGTGTGTTACGTGAAGAAGATGCAGGCAGCTATTGTGTTTGAGCAGAGATTAGGTGTGAACCACTGAAATCACTCAGAATTAGAAGAAGAAAAGAGACTCTCATAGAACTGTAGTCCAGCTGAAATCAACTAAAGCAAGAAAAAAGAATACATTAAAGTTGGACTAAGGTACTTTGACAACAAATATTTGACTGTAGTTGAATCTCTGCTATTTCTACCTTGTTCAGCAATCAGCCATGACAATTTGACATATTAATTCTTTTAAAAAAATTTAAAGAACATACTGTTCCCCAAAATACAAAAGAGACACTAAGCAAAAGGCATATAAAATAGTGCTCAGGAAAGAATAGTCAACTATAGAAAATAACTTGAATTAAATAAAATGATTAGTTAAGAGATACCTCTGATAACATTCTACTTCTCTCTTCCCCTGCAGCTGTCAAACTCCTCATAGGTAAGGGAGCACTGAAAAGACCATCATTTCGCCTTCTTAACAAATGTGTTGTTGATCTGATGTGTGATGTTGGATGTGGGCCATGCAATCTAGTTCTGATCTGCTGAGCCACCTCCTGTGAGCTCAAAGGATGAGCAGAATGTTGTAGGGCAAAATTAGTGCCCTGACCTCCAGAATCAGAACTACCGGGCGGAAAAAAGCCAGGATGAATAGCCTCCGCTAAAGGTTGTGGATATCGGGTAGGAAGATTTTGATGAGGTACCCAAGAAGATCCAAATGTTGGATGGAGTCCTGAGTTTGTAACTGCTTGTGAACTTGGAACCATGCTTATACTTCCACTGCTCAAGCTCCAATTTGCTTGGCCTTGTGTCATGTTCCTTACATCTGTTGCAGGAACAAGATCCAAATTGCTGGTCACGGGCATATTCCTCAAATCATTTCCCTCTCTTGCAGTGATCGATCTGTCCTCTGAACTGAAAGGGCCTGATGAACTGCCAATTCTTGAATTGGAAGCTCTATTCCATGGAAAACTATTTACAATTTGGGGTAGAGCAGGTACAACAGGTATATGAGTTTGACTTGCCGAACTTGAAGTTGTAAGTAGTGAGGCAGGCTCGAGGAAGTGATTCAATGAGATGGAACGAGAAGGTGGTTGATTTGGTGACCATACATCTGATTGCCCAACTGAACTCGCTGACCAAGAATTACGTAAAGAGACATCATGAGGCTGTGCACGGTTAATTCTCAATCGGTAATTCCTACGCAAACTTTCTACGTTTCCTGCTGCACTTGCAGAGGGATAGCAGTCGAAGGCCATTCCTCCTACAAAAGTGCCAAATCCTGCTGTATGCTCTTCGATAGAATGTCCAACAGAAGGATAACCAGATGAGCTAGAAATATTGAGGCCAGTCATAGGATTATAACTACGAGAATGCAGTAAACTGTTTTCACTTTGGTGAGAAGAGCTCGCATTTCCACTTGCTGAAGACTGTCCAGGAAAACCATCACTATTCTTTCTCTTGCAGGATAAGCGTCGTCCATCAAATGAACTTTCTGCTCTCTCATCATCTTCTCTCAAAAATCCAACGCCCTCGGAAGAACTTTCGCCAGGATTGGATAAACCAATTGAAGATGGAACAGTTTCAGGATCTAGAAAACCCAATAAATAAGGATGATGAGATAACCTTGGTTCTGAGAGCTCATTGCCTATACCAACTTGAACAGCAACATGTTCCACATTTTGATGTCTATTGTTGAAACAGGAATAATTTTGTGGAAAGGTTTGGATACCATCAGTCTGAGTTGTACTATGACTTATGTTGACATTTTCCAAAGAAAGCGCATGGGAAGCTTCAAAATGATTTTCTTGTAGTCTAGGCCCACCTCGAGAAGCAACTGTTGCCGGTGGTGTCCATTCATGCTCCAGTTTGTTTTCTTCATGGCCACCCTGGATTTGAGAATGTTGACTAGAACTGGATCCACCTAAACTCCAATTGCCCAACTGAGTGCCATCCTGATTAGCCATGTTTAAGCATGGGATATTTACACCATCAGAGGATACTGCACAATCTGTCATGCTCTGGATCTCTACTGGATTAAAAAGCATGTTATTCCACAAGACTTGCTGATTCATGCCAGAGCTGCTTGAATTGGACTCACAGTCAAGTTCAAAGGATTCATGCAAGGGTTGAACAAAATTCCTCTGGCCTTGCATTAAAGCAAATAGTACTCCCTTGTTAAGCAGGAAACTGAATGTGTCCTGATTTAGTAAAAATGAAAGTCAACTATTTAGGTGAATTCGAGCACATAAGAAAAAACAACACATTGATCCCCTGTAAAGAAACAAAAAACCATCAAATGTATCTATTAGCCACGGGGGTTTTCCGACAGCATTTATCTGCGTGATAAGCTTTTATGTACCAACAAATTAATAATTCTGCCATCATAACACTTGGTATTCATATGATACACAATTCCTGTGGATGCACAAGTATATATGCCCTGTGGTTCCATCATTTACATCACAGTCGATGTCACCTTCTAGAGTCTTTTTATATTATTTTCATGAATGATAGTCCTCATAAGTTTATAAAATTTGGTATCACATTGGTCTCCACAAAAGTCAATTTTGCATCTTTGTCAATTTGTGTTGGCATCAAATAAAAACTATCAAAACACTTTGTTTAGGTTGAATACCTTCATTTACAGCCTGAATCATAATATTAAATTGTTGGATAATGATATTATCTTTAACTTACGGCACCATTCACTGTGCAAATTGTAGGTAATTTGTGAACAACTAGATCTATATTCAAAACTTCAAGATGTTGGTGTATTATTTTGAAGTGCATAACATGTATCTTATACAATCGTCCTCAATTATTTTGTACAATATCAAAGTTTGGTTATAATAGAACTCCATCATTAAATGGTTGGTAGTACAACACTAAGTGTCAATGGTATAAATCTTCACCATAAGTGTATAATAGACCAGGTGCTAACACTTACAAAGTGAATGACCCAAACATGATTTACTTTACATTCCAATTATAATTAATTTCACCTAAATGAACATAGAAGACAGAAAATAGAAAGTAGAAATTAGCAAACAAGAAATGCCTCGGAAAGTTCCTCAAGATGTGAAGAGAGTCTATATAAAAGGAGATTAGATATTTGACATTTGAAGATGTACTCACAGCTACAGCTCAAAATACAAGTGAAGAGCAGGTTCAACAGTGAATGAGAAATGATTGTTATCAAGAAATCATATGCATATGATGGTAGCAACTCTTAAAGACCAAGAAGATCCACGAACACACTCGCATCTAAGAAAGACGTGCTCACATGAGGAAACAGAAGTAAACTTGTTCTAAAAATTGAAGTTCATGCCAACGTTAAATAAATCTTTATGAAAGGTAAGGAACAGCTCAATGGAGCATGAGAGGATATCCAAGCTTAGAATAACAAGAGAGCATATCCAACTGCATAGGGAGAAATAAAAAGTAATCAAGCGGATCTTTCGGGCACATATCGTTGAATTCAACTGTTTTACCCATAAATTTTCCTTTGACACGCTCAACCTCTTGACATTCATGCCAAAACTATGCTAGCCTAAAATTAATCCTACAAATTGGTAGCTACCAACAAGTATTAACTAGCTTTATGCAAATGCATGAATATTAAACAAGATTTGTACACTTTCTGATGGTCTAAACAGCATTGCTCAACCCAGATTCATGCACTTAGTCTATCTATATTTTGTGTAGAGATAGTGGACTTTACTCATATTGTCAACTATGTTTTTCACCATATATATTTTTATTAATTATTACAAGATTTGACAAAATTGTTTTTATGTAACTGTCAGCAGACTAATGTCAACATCCTCTTCAGAGCATGGGACAGCAGAAAACTAAATGATGAGCATGGACCTGAAGAAGCCCAGTGGGAACAAAAGATCCATGTTTCTCAATCACTTATACACTAGCTTCGAATTAAAATTAGTAATTCAAAGTTACAACAGATAAAAGGTAACGCGTGTAAATGCATAAGCTTCCTCAGCAACGTTTGCTGTTCGTTTTGTTTCTAATTCTTTTTTCTGCCCAAGACTAACATCAAAAGGGATTGGATTCATGTCAGCTTGAAAATAAAAATGAGAATCATAATCAATTTACTCGGCTCAAATTCCTCAAAACGAAAGACGTCACACACCATAAACAAGCCCTCAATTACAACCGATTCAGTCCAATCAACGAAAAAGATGAAACATTTCCAACAAAATGGCACCAAAAATAAAAGCTAAACGCTTCCTCCCGAGTCAAAACTCCAACTTCTATTCCCAATCAAACCAAGAAACCTACAAATGAAAAGAGCAAACAGCAGCATCCATCAAACTACAGCTAAAGCACAAAAAACAACCAAATTCGATGTTAAAATTACACGATAAGACAACGACCCCAACCCTCTCAACAAAAGGCTCGAGACGGGCAGATCTATCCGAGAAAAGTGCAAGCAGTAACAGAGGGACAAGAAACAGACAGAATCACCAAGAACAAATGGCTTACAAAATTTGCAAGAAACGTAACAAATTACAGCTCTGAATTCCAAATCAAGAAAAGAAAGGTCAGCTTTGATATGGGATTCGATTCGATTCATAAGAACTTACCCCAATAAGATCCTTAATTCCGAGACAATGGGGGGATGGTCCCCTTTCAAGAAATCAAGAAACCCCTCCCGCCCCTCTCTCTCGCGCCATCGACACCTCGATCGAAGGAAAGGCACAGATCGGAGACAGGAGATCGGTCCGTGGAAAGAGGGTGAGGGGGGGGGGGGTTTGGATGATGAACGGGAAGCGAACGAGAGAGAGGGGGGGGGGGGGACGGGGCGGTGGGGTGCGTGGGGTGGTGGTGGGGAATATTTTTGGGGTAAATTTACTGCTTTTTTTAATCATTAAATACATGTTATAAATTCAACTAATTAAACGTTAATTACGGGGTGGACGCCACACTCACTGGCGCCGCTACGCTGTCTGCTCGGGAACAGCGTTCCAAGCTTCCAAGTCTTCCCAATGGCCCCTCCCAGTGGGGCCCATGTCGATCTCGATATCGCAACCTCCTCCTCTCACCCGCTGCCGCGGTACCCGCATCGTCGGGCGGAGGAGCAAGGTGATCTCGAATAACAAGAAAGGTAAGGAAGCGGGTCGGTCGTCCGAGGTTGGAGGAACAAGTTTTCTCCCCTTCGATGTCACGAGCTCCCGACCCACGCATGTGCGTACCCCGCGAGGGTGTGGTCACATCGGCCCGTCGCTGATTGGTCAAGGTCATGGGCGACCACGCGGGCCCCTGCCTCGCGTTTACGTGGCTCAACCTCTTCTTGGTTGCGCGCCCCTGCGTCCGCCTTCGCTTTCCCACCTTTCCATTATGGCGTCGTAAAAAGGGTTCGCTTCTCCATCCATTTCAAGGGGGGAAAAGGTGCGAAACACCACCTCGTGCTTGCAGCAGCTTTACTGTTCCCGAGAATTTGACTCCGGTAATGCCAGCCACGTCCTGTGAGCAAGAAAACAAAAGGAGAGAGACAGAGAGAGGCGAAAGTTGTTACTGTCACTTATTGGCAGAAGCACAACGTAGTCACCATGCTAATAGTTATTTCCGTGGTTTGTTGGTGTTGCTGTGCGGTACTCGGACCACTGCAGTGACAACACGGTGGTGGAAGAGGTCACAGCAGCCTTCATCGTCGTCGTCACTGTGTCGTCTTGAGTGGTTTTGTGGGGAGGTTTTGGCTTTGGGGTCCATGGCGGTTTGCTTCCTTTAAATATTCTGCATGGCCCATGCAAAGCTGCACTGAGGATTTTGACGGGTTTCAACTTTTAAGAAGAGCTCTGCCCACAGGCGGACGGTGCTGGTTAATCTCTCTCTCCATTTTTGACGGGTTTCAACTTTAAGAAGAGCTCTGCCCACAAACGGACGGTGAAGGTTAATCTCTCTCTCTCTCTCTCTCTCTCTCTCTCTCTCAAGCTTACTCTATACATCGTTCTCCCTATTCCAACATATGAACATGACTTCTTTTGCCAAAATAAATCATGTTCTTTCTCCTCTTTCCTTCGAGTCCATGCCATACAACAAGAACGTAATAACATCACTTCAAGTCTGTAACATCAATGCATACGCGTCGAGCACGGATGAGGAGAAAGTTACAAGCCTGCCGTCATTTACATTGCTGGTTTTTCTTCACCAACTTGAAAACAAGAAGCATATTGGAGGGAGGAAAGGGGGGAGGTCTTGACATTCATCGATAACCCACCAAATTACTCTAAAGAACAAAATGATCAAATGGGATTAAGTAATATCGTGAGATCATAAAGTGACTCGTATTTACAAATGTGAATAATCAAGCAATAAGGAGAACCAGAGAAGAGAAGAAGTCCTACTAGTATTACATCAAACAAACTGAATATGAAAAATGAATGAAGCGAGGATAGCAGACTTGCAAGTTGCAACAGATACCTACTTTTATTGCTGAGAAGGCAATGTATGTATCTGCAGGTAAGAACATTCCTGTGACAGCGTTTTCAAGTCTTCTTTAGATCAGTAAGTCGTGCAGCAAAATAATCATATTCTGGCAGCTTTGGATGCAGTCGGCCACCACTAGGCTGCATTGAAGTAACCCGAGCAGGTTCCTTAACTTTAGCTGGGGTAACTGGTTCCATTGGCAGTGAGAGAATCCTTTCCGGAGGTGGCACTTTTTCTCTCGGGACAGGATGAATTTTATCATTACCAGGATTCACAACTCTATCTGGATCGACATGATTCGTCGTAGGAGTTCTGGCCCTCGTTCTTTCCTTGCTGGGTTCCTTGGCTGCCCCTTTCCTGCTGTAGCGCAGCAAGAGATTATCCATGACCATTTCTTCCTCATCATACACAGCAGCAACATGCCTACCACCATGTCTTCTTCGTCCATCCGGTGCTCGATGCAAGAGTTTGCCATAATCTATAGAATTACTCATTTCATCATCAATCGGAGGCCTTGATTCTCTAATTGTAGCCTTTTCTTCAACATAATTATCATCATTAGTATTAGTGCTCGGCCTGCTTTTGTATCTTCTTTGGCCACCTGGGGTATGGCTTGTGGGCTTCTCAACATCAATGGTACTCCCGTTGGTCTCAGTGACTGGTGGCTTCTGGAATTTCCTCCTCACAGAAACAGGCTTTGGCTTCTCATCATGAACGACTTGCTCATTCCTATGATCCGCATCTTCAGTACCATCAGACTTGTCAAGACTTATACCAGTGTTTCGATCTGTTTTATCAGCATTGGTATCTACATCATTGAATCTTGGCTTGACATAAGGTGGAATCACATATGCTGTTCTTCCATTGTTGGTTGCTGGCCTGACTGAACGCTTTTCTGTCCCAGTAGGATGCGACCCTTCTTCATGCCTTTGCAAGCTATCATACTCCGGGACATTACCACTCCTTTCTTCCACATGGTTCCCATTCTTGATCTCGTTCACCCTAGTGTATGGAGGAACTATACCATGTCTTCTTGTTTCTTCCACATGGTATTCATCACCATTTGATTTTGTGTCTGGGAGATCCGTAGTGCCTGGTTTTACATTCCAAGATTTCACTGAGCCAACTTGTGGCTTCTCTGTACTGGGATCCAGCTCATTTTGCACCTTTTTTGCCCTACTCTGTGAAAGATCATCTTTATGGATTCCATCACGATCTCTCCTTGGTTTAACATATGATGGAGCTGCATTCTTGGTTTGATATGGTTCGGTATCTACTCTATCATGAGAAACAACCACCTTTTGTGTCTTCTCCACCGGATCATGTGATTGCCTACTACTCATTGCTGAAATCACCTGGATGTTATCCAACTCCATTGCCACTTGTTGTCTTTGCACAACACCAATAGGATTAGAGCCATATTTTCCCTTGGATCGTATTGCTTCTTGCATCGTAACCTGCGCTGGTGACGCTCCATTATTTTCAGTATGTAAAGGTGCAACATCCTTAGGTTGAGTCTGCAACATAGGTAAAGTTCCTTTTTTAAAAAAAACCCATAATTCAAAATTTGTTTAAGCTAAAAAAACAAACAAATTCTTAAATAACGGTAGCAAATCAGCAGTTCCTGTGAAACTTACAGAGCCATGTGCCATAGCATTGTGTGATTGGTGTCCGAATGTCTTAGAATCCCATCTTACAGAGAACTCATCAGCAATATTTTGCATTAGCTGCAGCTTCTTCTCTTTTGGAAATGATTTCTTCTGAAATTTCTCAACAAACTGACAGGAAATTATTCTGATTAGATCCAAAAAGCAACTAAAAATTGTTTTAATTGGAAATGGGCAAAAGGGTTAGCACCTCAGCATCTACACATGACTCCATCTGGCTCCCATATCGTTCTGTAAATGCATGCCTGAGATTGCACAACTCTGGCAAATCTGAAAATCTTGCCGCAGCAAAAATTAGAGTAGATATTGTTTCCATGGCTTCAGGGGGACAGTCCCTGTTAATCAAAACAAACAAAATATGCTTCATAATAGTCTCACTACAATATTGACAGAACGGATAAAAGATAAGACAAAATTGTTAAATATAGAAACATAATCAACATTCTATAAAGTGTGGTATGATTCTGTGGTCCAAATTGGTCTCCGGTACTGGCAAATTCGTATCAGCAAATTGTACTATTGCCATAAGTAGCTTACAAGACAAATATGCAGACGACTATATTGGTTTTAATTGTAAAAACAAAATGACCATGTAAATTAGAAGTGTGTGATCCAAAGATGGAAATATTTGGGGAGTGGATACCTCTGCTTTTGTAGGCTTGGCAGCTGACTCAAGATATACTCGCAGAATTGTTCGATCATGTCATAGCAAGATATGTGGTTTATATCAACAATGAGTAGATCGATCTGTTTCAGCAAAGCAAAAAGAAGAAACCGGTATGCACAATTTAGAGATTTACTGAACCAATAACTACTTAAAGGACTGATAAAGGTATGTACCACAAAAATTAGCACACAATATATAACTAGAACACAGAGCATTGCCAATAATAATAGTTCAAAGTATCTCTTCAATTGAGGGGTACCAAGCAAAAGTACACCCATACATATCTGAACAATGATACATGCACATGATATCATCAGTCAAATAGACTTATCAAGAATTGATGCCAATCTACTTTTTGGTTGTCTAATAGTGTCACAGGGCAGGTTTCAGCAAGCTCAGATGACAAGTCAACCAGTTGGATGACCAACCTTGATAAAAAGTCAGGTTTACACTGATAAGGTCAAAACAGAAAACTTCTAATTTCCTATCACAAAGACTTATAATTGTTCTGGACACAAGAATTAAGCAAAACCCTAGGTGGAATAGCCAACAAACCAAGCAGGAATCTTAATCCCAGGGCATGCAATTCCAAGAAGAAAGCCAAAATATGAAAGCTGTGTTAGAACTGTTCATCAGAACAATTGCCTGCCCTTGGTATGGATTCGTAACAAATTCACAAGAAAATGGTTTGGTATTCCTACTGCACATCCAGACCGCAAATAATGGAGGAAACAAAAAAGAATTCAAAGAGAAAGACAGAGAAAAATAAGTTCTTGGCATGGTTCGTGAAGAAACCTTCAAGAAAAGAAAAGGTAAAGAAAGAAGAGAAACAAAGCAAGAACCCACACAGTTAGTAACCTAACCACGGAAATGAGGATGATTAAAGAAAAATAAGTTTTTTCCGCTCATATTCTTGAATCCAGCAAGCACAGCGATGGTGAAATCTCTCGAGGAAACTTCAACGGAGGAAGAACCCAAATCATCCATTGAAGGAACACAAAGATGGGAAGAACCCAAATCCAACGAGGAACAGATTCAAACAAACCATCCATTAAAGAAACACAAAGTTGGGGAGGCTCAGAAAAATGTCTTCTTTTTTTTCCTCGTTTTCTTGAACGAGCAATCCAATAAAGAAGAGAGAGAATGTACCTTTTCGAACGCCTTCGCTTCATGGCCGGCGGCGATGAGGTTGGCGACATCCTTCCTGACGATTCTCACCGAGGCCTGCTTCCGGTTCCGGATCGGCCCCATCCTGGCCTTTATGCACTTCGCCGCGTGCTTGCTGATCAACCCACCCAAAAATCATCAGTCAACCCCCACAAGAACAACCAAGAACCAAGAATCAAGAACCAGTTACCATTTGTTGGAGAATTTCCCGCCCAACAACCCACCGAACATCTCTCCTTCCCCTTCCTATGCCTCCCTCTGCTCTCTTCCGGAACTCTGTGTTGATGGGAAGGGAAAAGGGAATCAATGGATCAAACTGTGAGCGCCACCGCCGCAGAGGAACAAGAAGGGCGTTGAGATCAACTAGAGAGAAGACTATACATACACGAAAAGGTGGTGAAGGTGCTCGTAGTGGTGGTGAGCTGTGGATGAGAAGACAGAGAGAAAGCAGTAGTAAACAAATACGGCTTCTTAATGTATAAATAGACAGACAGAGAGATAGACGCACACACACACAGCGTTAAAAGCTGGTGCTTTATTTATGTTAATCACTTGACCAAGTTGAATCCCTCTCTCTCTCTCTCTCTCTCTCTCTCTCGCTCCATGTACTGCTTCGGTAGAAAAGTAAAAGAGAAAGAAAAAGATCATCTTTTTTCTTCTTCTCGTTCAACAAATTCTTGTACTGGCTCTGAGGAAAGCTTTATAGATTAATGAACACACAAAAAAAGAATTGTGACAAGAATAATGGATTCCGGTGGGTGGTTTACCTCCTCAAGCTTGACACAGCGGCTTACCATTCAAATCCAAGTGGAGCAGCAGCTTCTTCTGCGGCCACCACAGGCTATATCAGAAGACTGTATGATATCTGTACTACGTGGATAAATTAATGGAGACGTTGCTGATGCTAATTTCCTTCTCCTTTGCCTCTCCTTGGCAGCCGGCGGCCTGCTCGAGGCGTTTACCAGCCATTCCGAATTTGAACGTGAAAAGAAAGATAAAGCTTCCTGTGCTCTCTCTCTCTCTTCTCGGCGCACAATTAGCAGCAGCTCAATTCAACCGGCAACTAAAGAGATGCAATGATGATGCTTGAATTATCTACAGCAGAAGCTTCCAATGGTGAGGAATGGAACCCGACAATTACCGCACCGCAGCAACAATAAAGTTGTGCTTGACTTGTTTATAGGATAAGCTTTTTATTAATGGTGAGGAGTTCAATCCAACTATGCAAAAGTAATTCATGGGATATAAGCATTCAATGGTGACAAATATTTCACCAGTCGACCTCAGTCATTACTAAAGATGTTGTCAATATCTAGCCAAGATTCTAATGTTGGATTCTGGAGCTTAAGCCCACTTCACTTCACCATTTTAGCTCAGTTATTTTACCAAAACATTTGTCCTCGAGCTTGGAGAATTAGTTAGCAACCACACGTACACAACGGATTGAGACCTATGATCGCTTTACCAAAGGTCCAAATCAACCTTGGCACACAAGTTATGGCGTCTTCCTGATGAGGAAGAAAGCTGAGCTGGATCCAACCAAGCCCGAGACATCACATGTTGCTTGCCATTCCCACCTACTTCACAGTGAAGCAATAATCCCCTTTAGCGCAGCTGTCGGTATTGACTCTCTTAGTCATCGAGCAGAGCATATCAGCATTATGATTAGCAATCAACAACTCTCAAAAAGTGATATCTTTGGCATGCATTGCCCTTTGTTTGAGTCTTGGCTGAAAGCTACTGTGAGATCAGAGCAATCTGGTTACAGTGGAAAGGGTCATTTAGGTTCACTACCCACAAGATATAGCAAGTTATGTCATGTTTGATGAACATATTGCAATATTCTAAAACATGAGATTTCTCATTGTTGCATCTGATTTCTCATCATGGAAATCCACTACAGGATCAAACTGTTCCTCTTTGTCGTTCATCTCTACATCTATTGGAAGAGTTCATCAGAGGGTCAGTATCTGACCATTAATGTACTATGACACCCATTTTTTCTGACTGCAAAGGTGTGGACTTTATATGTTGGATCTTTTACTTTTTCTCATGTAATTACAGAGGCTAACAAATGTTTTGACTGGCTGAAGAGTGGAAACTTGTGTGCCAATTTAAACTTATCTATGATAAATACCACCACTAAGAGAGACACCAATTGTACAAACGATGCATCACCTGCACTATTGTTTACTCTGTTCTTGGAAAGCTCTCTTTTTCTAGCCATCAGACAGCCCATCTTGCATCACATTCTCCGGGCATCAGCTTTCGTAACTGTACCTTCCTCTGTTTTCAGAAGCATTTCTCTTGTTCCTTGCATCTTAAGAAACAAGAACTGCCAGGTATTTCGTATTTGAGAAAACATTAGAACTCTTCCCTACTAGTAGACACTGCCACCCCTTGCTCTATGCTTTCTATCGGTGTCTTCTTTCCAGGCCACTCCAGAATGGAATCAGATTCCGGTTTCAAGTCTTTGTTTTCGGTGATGAATCAGCAGCACAAGAAAAGGAAGACAGTCTGTTAAGTTATGAAAGGCCTTTGATCTTTTGCTTTGCGTGTTGTACTACAATTAACAAGCCAACAAGGCGACAGCTTTGGTTTTCTATTTGAGCATTACTGTGGCCTTGCGCGGCATGTAGAGCTCCATTTCTGTGTGCTGCCATGTCGCATCCACAGAGAGAAGGTAGCTTCGAGAAGACACGAGTCGACTCTGGATATGGGATAGTGACGTGCGCGAGTGCCGTCGTTCGGACTCAGGTAGTTGCGACTTGGGTTACGACGACGTCAAGGCGGGAGCCGAAACGCGTCCCTTTTGTCCGACTCGAGGAACGACCACACGACCGACGCCGACCCGCGTCGTTTCTCGTGTCTTGGAGGGCCGTTCTCTGTTGTCTCGCTCGTCGTTGAGTTCGTGTGATCGAAAACGCTAAGGCGAAGTTAATTGGAATAAAAATTAATTTTTTTTATTATTATTTGATGTAATTATTCATCGTATAATTATCTATTAATTTTATAAAATCTATATTACCAATCTAAAGTATTTAAATTTAAATTAATATTTATCATACTCTTATAAATCAATCTAAATATTTAAGTTGATTATCGTGAACAGCATCGGGCCCCTCAAGCGAGCTTCGCCCCACTGTGTCCTACGCCGCCGATGAGCTTGGAGCTCGGGTCATTGCCTTCCCTGAACATGTCCTCGACCATGACGATTGCACCGAAGGTGTTGTAGGACACAGTAACGTTTAGACCAAAGAGCTTCTCGTGGAAGTAAAAGTGCCAGTGGGTCATCCTTAGGCAGACAGTATTCATGGCTGGTTGGAGAAGTGGATGATGGATTGGGTGGAGAGCTCGCATCCGTTGAGAGTCGGTGGGCATAAATGGATGACGAGAATGATTAATTTGGATTAGATTGTTGAATATTTCAAATTCCTGATACAAAGTACATCTAATAGTCAAAAGAGTTTTACAAACGATCAACTGCACATAAACATTCAGTTATTAATCCAGTTTATCTTGATTTTTGTTATCAGTTATCAGTCAACAATATCTTTTTACAGGAAACGTTAATTAAAAATATATTTATACAATAATCTTCTAGCTTCATCCACCGTTAATATCCAAATCATGTTTGTAAACTATAAAAAAATTATTATAGATTTCACTAAGTTCCAAAAGTCTATTATAACGAACTTGGCTTTTGGTGTCAACTAGTTTCGTCAACTCAAGTTTGACACCTCGTTATTTCTACAACAATAAAAGGGAAGTATTATATATCTACTAGTGCATGCGGATGATATTATTATTACAGACAATAATCCCATTGAGATCAAATAATTCCTTAAGCAGTAGAATGATTCTCTATCAAAGATGAACCTTAAGTTACCTTGTATGAGTGGAAGTCACATTCACATCTTCTTGACTTTTCTTATCTAAAAAATATATATTTAAGATTTATAATTAAAGATGAACATGTAAAATGCTAAAAAAGTTACCATCCCACTCTTTGTTACTGAATCACTCAAATTATATACGAGCGACCTACTACGAATTTCACATAATAACGATAAGAGTATTTGGTTCATTACAGTATTTATTGTTTATTCATCTAGACATCTCATTTGTACTCAATAAATTATCATAATTTATACATTGATCCTCCACTACACATTAGTTTGTAATAAGACGAGTCATACTATATCTAAAATGAACTCTTAATCTACTACAGAGCTATTGTCATTATCACTATAGAATTTAATTAGGTTATCAATCTACTACAGAAACTTGGTATCACCTCCCAATCCATTCCTATAATATATTATGATAATGTTAATATCACCAACCTATACACCAATCTAATATTTCACTTATGCATAAAATATATTATCATCGACTTTTACATTGTGAGAGATCAAATAATCAAACATTATATTTTTCACGTACATACTTCTGATCAATTAACAAACAACCTCACGAAGTCTCTTACACATAAAATATTTTAATTATATCAATCCAATATTTATCAATCCAATATTAATACTCTTGATAAAAGTCCAGGAGGGTACGATAAATAAGACACGAATGACATAAATGCATTTCTTATATCATCAATGAATCTATTATTTGAGAATCAAGTAGTCGATATAATTATGTGATTTGAGTGCATAATTTAAATTAACTCATCAATACTCATAAAAAATCTCTATCTCTTTCGCACCATATTCCTTAATTATACACAAATTAACTCGGTAAACACACCAAATCAATCTACAGATGCTCGGTGTTGCCGAAGCAACATAAAATTCGGAACAAAAGCTGTAGAAGACAACCAAATTAAGCTAATCTAAATAAAATAAATTAAGAAATCATTTGGTTACAAATCTTAAAATATAGTAATAATAGCCCAAAAGTTTTGGTGCACAAAAAGTAGATTACTTGTTGGCCGCCCTTTGGCATGTGATTAAGCCAATCATGCATGAGAAAGATACCCACTCGATTTAAATTATGATTGAGGACTTCAGTTATTCTATATATTTAAGTTATGTTGTTAAAAATATCAAATTATTCTATTTTGTTGACATATACAAATATATACATACACATTAGTATTTTACATAGAATCACTAATCATTACCTTTTTATAAAAAAATATATATATTTTTTGGGGGATAGAATTTTGTCAGAAGTTTACTGATATTTCTATTTCATCATATATTAATTTTTTTTATAAATAATAAGTGATGGAGACAGAATTCCAACTCAATACACTAAAAATAATTATTGAACTGACATGAATATAACCATGATGAATCAAATACTTTCTTAATCATAGATCTATGAAAGTTTAAATTTTAATATATTCTTAATAACCTCCATCTCACATTAATCAATTAGGGCTAATTGAGTTGGTCCAAATCCAATGTATGACTGTTAGTTCATCTATAAGCTTAATCTCTACATGCTGCATGATGCATGGTGTCTTGCCGTGTATACTTAATACATGGAAGTAACATGCTTCATGTTCTCCATTTCCAGTATCCTTCCCGAGAAGCACTCGAACTCTGACTTGATGTGTTAAGAGCAGTGGTTTGACTTTTCCTTCTTCATCTCTTGATGTCATCGTTCCACCAAACTCTGTGCATAAAAGTCCACCCACCCCTCAAGCCACTGCACCCGCTTGTTCCCACAGCCTCTATGGCCCTTTCTTCATCCTATTCATCTCCATTCCTTCTCCTCCTCCTCTTTGCCACTGCTGCCATCGCAAGCAGCGATGACGGCGGGGAGAAGATGACTCACCTGCACTACTACTTGCACGCGAACTACGGCGGCCCCAACACGACCACCATCACCGTGGTCAGCCCTCCGGGCAACGACTCCGGCAGCAGCTTCGGGAGCATCGCGGTGGGCGACCACATGCTGAAGGAAGGGCTCGACCCGAGCTCGACGCTCATCGGCAAGGCGGAGGAGCTCGCGGTGCAGGCATCGCTGGGGAGCCCGGCGTACCTGTCGGCCTTCAACTTCGTGTTCACCGCGGGCGACTACAACGGGAGTAGCATCTCGATTCTTGGGAGGGCTGCTCCCAGCGACGCGGCGATCGAGCGGGGCGTGGTCGGAGGCTCCGGCATGTTTCGGATGGCACGGGGCTACACCATTAGCAGGGTCGTCAAGAGCACTGGACCTGATGATTTCTTGTTCGTGGTGGAGTTCGATGCGTATGTCTTCCACTACTGAGCTGCACTGCTCTGCGCTGCGTTTGTGCGGCTGCCATGACAATAAAACTTGCTTGTGCTTTGCTCTAATTATGAGATGCTCTGCGATCGACATTGATTAGATAGATTACAGAGGTGGCTGTAGAAGCTCGAGATCTGATGTGGAAGACCAGCTTTTGTCATCTCGATTGAATTTGGTGTGTAGAATCAGAGGATTCAGACAAAGAAGCCGGCAAGAGAATGACGTTTTACCCGATGGCCAATGAAGACGACAGAGTAAACTACGTTGTGTTCACGGCAACACATTTCTGCCATGTGGACAATTGCAACTTATCCTTCTAGATTTGGTCCAAATCAAGATTGAGTAAGTTGACTCAAAGCTAGCTTGTCGGTTGTTGTAAGAATAAAAGTCAACATCAGGCTTGAATAGACCCGAAGGTTTCATATGGTATGATAGGGAGAAAGGAAGTCATACAATATCATCTCCGAAGAGCAAAGGCTTCTTTCCAGAAACAGAGGACAAGAAAGCCACAAGTCAGTGATGAATGATATAAGCATCGAACTCCATGAGGAAGTATCCACCTCCCCAGCTGATGACCTTGCTGACCGTGTACCCTCGCGCCATCCGGAACCTGCCCGACCCTCCGACGATGGTCCGCTCGATCGCCGGAGCGCTGGGGACGGCCCTGCCCAGGATCGCCACCGTGCTCCCGTTGTACTCCCCCTCCGTGAACACGAAGTTTATGGCCGTCAGCAGCGCCGTGCCATCCAGGGAGGCCTGGGCGGAGAGCCCCTGTGCCCTCCCGATCAGCTTGGAGCTCCGCTCTGGACCTTCCCTGAGCATGTCGTCGATCACGATGAGCGCCCCGAAGGTGTCGATGGAGGAGTTCTTGCCCGGTGGGACTGCGACGACGAGTCCGGTCGCGTTCGGGCCGGAGTACATCTCGTGGAAGTAGAAGTGCAGGTGCGTCATCTTCTCGTTAGGTGCAGCGTGTTCGTGGCCGGTTGCAGTGGCAATCGTGGCACAGAGGGAGAGGGAAAGAAGAAGAAGAAGAAGAAGGGGCAGCATGAAGGAAGAGGAGTAGGCCATGGAGAAGCTTGTGTTGCAGGCAGTCAAGCAGTGGTTGGAGGACAAGGTGGCGAGGCTGTGGATTTATAAGCAGCTTAAAGAGAGAAGTTGAAGCAAAATTACAAATCCATCCCTCTAAAATTACAAATCTACCATTGAGGTTAATTTTCAAATAAAAATAAAAAATTAAAATGGATCGAAATAAATCGAACTGTTGATCCCAAATTCGAAATAAATTTAAAAAATAGAAGAAAAAAATAGATCGAAATAAATTGGTTTGAAGTTGATTCCAAATTCCATAGTTCAATCGAAATTGTTGATTCCCAAAGTAAATCAAACCTATCCATACATCTCTATAATCGTCAATAAATTAGATCCAAATTCGAAAAAAATTAAAAATTAAAAAAGATCGAAATAAATTGATTCCAAATTCGATAGTTCAATCAAAATCGTTGATTCCGAAAGTAGATCAAACCTATCCATACATCTCTATAATTGTCAATAAATTGGATCCAAATTCGAAAAAAATTAAAAATTAAAAATTAAAATTAAAATAGATCGAAATAAATTGGTTTGAAATTGATTCCAAATTCGATAGTTCAATCGAAATCGTTGATTCCGAAAGTCGATCAAACCTATCCATACATCTCTTTAATCATCAAAAAATAAAATAAATTCTAAAAAAATAATGAATTTTAAGGATCCATACATCCATATAAAAAAAACAAATAAATATATAATTAAATCATCAATTACAATGCGTGTATAGAGAGAGAGAGAGAGAGAGAGAGAGAGAGGACATCGACATTTTTTTTATTCCTTAATTATTATTCAATAGATAGGTCAAAAAGTCGAGATCATATAATAAATACAGGCAATTGCAACACTCTAATTGACGTTTTGATGACATTTCCTTGATGTCACCCAAGAGCAAGAGAGCAAAGACTAGTCCATGTATGGCTCAAGGAGAGACAGACCTCTTGCTTGTCGTGGAGCCCAATTATTACGTGTTTGTGTGTTTGCTTCGCGGTTTGTGTTTTCGGAAGGGAAGAGAAAGTTTTGATACTAAGAAAAAAATTGAAAAACACTAACCAAAAAATGATAGAAGATTGATGTGGTTCAGTAGTTTTTCTATGTGAGAAAACTAAAATTTTTATTATATAAAAATAAATTTAATCGATATCTCTCTTGAATCAATCAAAACTCAAGTTTTAAACCATGGAACCTCTTAATCTCTTTTTCATGTAATCCTTAATAATAATAATCATAATCATTAAAATATTTTAAATCTAATTAGTTCTGAAATACTTATATATCTTAATTGTTTCTTCTTTATATTATTAAAATTGATAAGCATAGTAGGATTTTTGGAGTATAGGTGAATAAAAAATCTTAGCACGAGAAGAAATCAATGTGAAAGAAAAAAATCATGATAATCAAGATTTAGTTCTTTTATAAATATCTTATATATTATAATTTTGGTAAGAGAAGAGCAAAATGTAAGGAATACTTGAGGTACTCTACAATTTCCCTATAGACCCTATAAAGAGAGTAAGAGAAAATAAATAAATTCTTTGGTGTTTATTTGATATAGTATATAGGAGGATAACTTAAAGGTCTAGTAATTGATTTTACATGGTGAAAAACTTGATTTTCTTTAACAAAGGGGTAAAGATTAGAAGGAGTATAAAGTGGAATTATTGTTTTGGTTTTCGAGTTTTACTCTTCCTCCTTAACAAAGTGGTATCAAAATCTAAAATATGTGATGATAAGAAATTCAACAACAGGATGAGTGATAAAGATTAGAAGGAGTATAAAGTAAAAATATTTCTTGTAAGAGACACAAAAATAGATAAAATATCCACCGATAATAGATTATTGAGATTAACAAATATTTTTAAGTTTTTGGAGCTAGTGTCATGGGAGGACAATAATTCCTAATACGAGAAGTAGTCCTAGTGAAGGAAGAAAACACTCCGAATTAGAGTTTAATTCTTTTATTAATATGTTATTTCTGTATATCTATAGGTTTTGATGAGCAAAGAAAGATATAGAAATACTTTAGATGTTCTTCTATGATATCTAGAGAGTGTGTTTTTCAAGATAAGAAAGAAAAATATATAAATTATTTGAGGTCTATACCAGAGAATATACAAAAAAAAAATGTATTAATCTTTAATCTTACATGATAAAACTTTTATTTTTTATTCAAATATAAATAAAAAATTATTGAACCACATTAAATCTTATGTTGACTTTGAAATATTATTTATTTATTAATCTTCGAGGTCTTATAGTTACTCTTTAATTTTTTCCTCTTCCTCCCAACGCATATTAATTATGTTAATTGAATGAACATGAATGCCAACCCTTATAGATTACCGACTTTGTTCTGCGCATGAATGCCAACCTATATAGAAGGCCGACTTTATTGTGCACTACATACGGAGAGAGAGAGAGAGAGCTTAGTCAAATGGTTAGAGATGAAGTTGACGTGATGCTCGAAGAACACGTCATAAAGAAACCCCTAGTCTTCACGTCGATATATAGTGCAAGATTCATGTTGACATATATTAGGATGATATGATGTGGATTTGAGTAGGTGAGGTTTGAACAAAGATAAAGGATATAAAGACTTAAAAGGTTTTTAGTTTCTTCATTTGATATTTTTTATTTGCCATAGTTATTTTTTATACTATCTATAGAATTAAAACTCTTTTGTGCCGATCGAGAAGAATGATATTTATAATGAAGCTTGAATTCTTCATGAAACCAATAGTATTGCCAATCTTTATTATTGCGTGCTGTAACGAAGCAAGTCATACATCACCAAACTGGGAATCAAACCCAAATGCAAGAAAGCAAACAGCAGGCAAACGGCACGCAGCTCAGTAATGGACGATGTAAGCATCGAGCTCCAACACGAAGTAGCTGGTGGCCCAGATGTAAACGTTGCCGACCGTGTACCCCCGCGCCATCCGGAACTTGCCCGTCCCTCCGACGATGCTCCGCTCGGTGCCCGAGACGTCGGGGACGAACCGGCCCAGGATCGCCAGCGAGCTCCCGTTGTACTCCCCCGCCGTGAACACGAAGTTGACGACCATCAACAGATACGTGCCCTCCAGGGAGGCCTGCGCCGTCAGCCCCTGCGCCCGCCCGATGAGCTTCGAGCTCGCCTCGGGGCCGTCCTTCAGCATGTCGTCCAGCACGATGACCGCCCCGAAGGTGTTGAAGGTGGCGTTCGTGTCGGGAGGGACTGCGACGAGGACTGCGGTCGCGTTCGGGCTGGCGAATCTCCCGTGGAAGAAGAAGTGCAGGTGGGTCAACTTCTCTCTGGGTGCAGTGTTTTCATGGCCGGTCACGGTGGCAACAGCGGCAGAGAGGGCGAAGGGAAGGAGGAGGAGAGGAAGAAGCACCAAGGGTGAGTAGGAGTAAGCCATGGAGAAGCTTTGCCTTGCAAGCAGCCAAGAAGTGGATGGAGGATGTATAAGAATGTTAAAGATGTATACAATGGTATACAGTGGGTCAATATACAATGGGCCAATATAATGACCAGACGAGATGACACATGATGAACTGATACGACTAACCATAGCGGTACATCATGGATCATCTATGACTAATTCTAGCATTCTCATTAGTACACAAATAGTGTAACGAGCGAGCGTAATAGCTCGATGCTCAATTCTTACATCTCCGTTATTATTATCGTAGATGTCACGACCTGAGTCTGATGAGTCAACAGGTCAATCAACTTTCGATGTGGGACTAATCAAGGGTGTTACAATAACCCAACCCAGATCAAACCCTAGCATAGTGAATGTGAGGCGTAATCCAATGGTGGCTCCACGCCATGATGAGTCATCTGACTCTGTCTATAAATAGCCCCTTCCTACTCGAGCTCTCTCACCCTACCCAAATGTTAGTTCGATTATGATATCAAATGTCACGATCCGAGTCTGATGAGTCAACTAACCAATCAACTTTTGATGTGGGACTAATCGGATGTGTTACAATAGATGACTATAATATTCTCGAAATATCTACCATATAAACAATCTAAATTACTATGGATGTAATTTGAGGGGTATCGTTGAAAATACTATGGATGTAATTTTATAAAAATTTAATATTCGATTTTGTGTATTTATCTTTCGGGCTAATAAAAAAAAGCATAAAGTTGAATTTAAATCGGTCTCAAACTTAGATAGTCAAAATCTGAATGAGTCACTCAGTCAAAACCATGGACAAAAATTGGAAGTATGTGCCAAAAACAAAAGGGATAATCTAATTGCCATCTTAAGTCGATTTCCTTACGTCACCGTCACCCAAGAGCACAGAATAGTAGACTATGGCTAGTGATGTATCAAGAGATACACATTGCTTTCACAACTAGCAAAACTGACCGTAGAACCATTAACGAGTTGAGCTGAGATGAACTGTACAGTGTTTGTGTACTTTCCACAATAATAATAATTATTAAAAAAAATAAAAAAAAAATATATATTTAAAAAAATTACTCTCATGTAAAATCGGATTATTCATTATATAAGAAAAAACAAATACGAGGAATATCTCACTTGAAAAGTTAACTCAAATTTAAGCTTTGAATGTCTTCCTATATATCTCTTTCACTGAAACCTTGAGGTCCATCATATAGTCATAGCAATAATCTTAGTTCACTAAGAACTCATTTTTCTCTCTCTCTCTCTCTCTCTCTCACTGAGATCTCGAAATACCCAATATATTTATAACAATAATCTTAATTGACTAAGAATTTATTTTCTCATATGAATCTTTAATCCTCATCATAATTATCCAAATAATTTGAACTAATTAAAACTCCTAAAATACTTAGGAATCCTAATGATTTTTCCTATCAAGATCAATACTAATTGAATGAGCATAATTGCCGAGGTTGAGATTTGATACAAAGGCGGATCTGACTTTAGTCCGTAATACTGCCCGTCTTAGGTTTTTATCTTTGGAATCATAGTTCACCTCAAACTTTAACTATCACTAATAATAACAACAAATTTACAATAAGTCATTTCCAGAATTATCAAAGGATCATAATAACATAAAAAATAAATGATTTAATTTTAACATATCATCGTCATCAAAGATGGATTTCATGAAAAAAAAAATTTAGATCTTAAAAAGAGTATCACAATAAAACACTTTAGAGATGATAAACTATAGATCGGTACAATTAAGATTATAGAGCTTATTGTAAAGATTCTTCAAATATAATTTAAACGAAAATCGAAGTTTAATCGTACAATCATATAGCAAAAGCCCCCTATACTTTTTTTTTTCTTTTCATTTCATTTTTTTTTGATAAATCAGATTAAAACTCATTTCTCTCTCTCTCTCTCTCTCTCTCTCTCTCACAGATGTCCAAATACCTAATATATTTACAGCAATAATCTTAATTGACTAAGAATTTATTTTCCTATATGAATCCTTAATCCTAATCATAATCATCCAAATAATTAGAACTAATTGAAACTCCTAAAACACTTAGGAATCAAGATATATACTAATTGAATGAACATAATTGCCAAGCTTGAGATATGATACAAAGGCGGATCTGACTTTAGTCTGCACTACTGCCCGCCTTGGGTTTCTATCTTCTGGATTGCATGGACAGGGTTTGGAGAATCAAAGGATTAAAGATGATGTTGACCTGATTCTTGAAGAACATCTCATAAAGAAACGCCTAGTCTTCACGTCGACATATACTCTTTACCTTCATGTTGACTTATATATTAGGATAATAAGATCTGTATTTGAGTAGGTGAAGTTTGAACAAAGATAAAGTATATTAAGACTTGGGATTAGTTGAATAGTTTTCGAGTATACCTTAGTGGTCTTAGCTTATTCATTTAATATTTTTATTTGCCATAGTTATTTTCATGTTATTTATAGAATTAAAACCGTTTGTGTCGATCGAGGAAAATAATTTCATAATATCTTGAGTGGGAGTCACTAAGCAGCATGGAATGATATCAATATCCTGTGATGAAAGGTAAAAAAATACCTTAGAATTTTTTTTATATGCAACTTTTGTTTTCGTTTTCCAACAAAATTAGGTAACAATATTTTGAAAAAGTATGATTTTACATTATATTCTAAATTGTGATACTTATTTAAATGAAAAGGAATCTTCATATTAATCCCAAAGTCAGCTTTTCTTTTTTACCAAACTAACTTTTATTGGCCTTAGCAGAAATTCCATGCAAAAAGTCACATGAAATATTCTTTCTTTTGTTAAAGGCTACCAAAGTCATTGATTTGCTAAAGTTAAGTAACCCGATAATTTTGATGAAAGAGACCATTTCCAAAGACTAGAATGAACTCAAGTTCTTATTCTCTCGATGAGTAAAAGAGATATATCATGATTCTATCAGTATTTTGTAGTAAACGAGATATCTAGGTGGTGTGTCGGGTGAATTATCGTAAGGTCTTGAACTCGAATCTTGCCTTCACCACTTATTACGATCAAAGACTTTTCGTATCTTGTTATAATTGGATGCTACAACATAACAAGTCATACATCAACATACCATGGAATAAATCCAAAGCCAACATCCGATATGCCCAGTCACACATCACGAGACTTTATTTCCAATAGCAAGAAAGTAAGCAAGCAAGCAAAAGCTACGTTCATGCGACGGAAGCGATGCACGCAGCTCAGTAATGGATGATATAAGCATCGAGCTCCAAGATGAAGTAGCCCCCGCTGAAGCTGTAGGTGTTGCCCACCGTGTACCCCCGCGCCATCCGGAACTTGCCCGACCCTCCGACGATGGCCCGCTCGGTCGGCGATACGGTGGGGACAATCCGGCCCAGGATCGCCACCGTGCTCCCGTTGTACTCCCCCTCCGTGAACACGAAGTTGACGGCCGTCAGTATCTGCGTGCCCTCCAGGGAGGCCTGCGCCGCCAACCCCTGCGCCCTCCCGATGAGCTTGGAGCTCTCCTCGGGGCCCTCCCTCAGCACGTCGTCGATGACGATGAGCGCCCCGAAGGTGTCGAAGGTGGCGTTCGTGCCGGGAGGGACCGCGACGAGGACCGCGGTCGCCTCCGGGCTGGTGTATTTCTCGTGGAAGTAGAAGTGGAGGTGCGTCATCTTCTCTGGGGGTGGAGTGTATTCATGGCTCTCTGCGGTGGCAACAAAGGCAGAGAGGGAGAAGGGAAGAAGAAGGAGAAGAACAAGCACGCAGGGAGAGGAGGAGTAGGCCATGGAGAAGCTTGTGGTGCACTTAGCCAAGAAGCGGATGGAGGAATGGGGTGGAGACGAGGCTGTGGCTTTATAGCGGAGTTTAAGAGGGATTTATTACGTTTCCTTAATTATCCACAACTTTAGAAAACCAAAAAGGGTGGGAATCACATTTTTTTGATTAGAAAAATTACAAATATATCCCTCCACAATTAATATGATTAAAAGTGTCCTCATTTTCGAAATTCCCTACTAATTTTTTTTAATCTAATACATAATAAATTTATCCAATTATAATATTTTTACACGATGATAATCGGATAATAATGTAGCGTAAAATTATTACACTATTATGGAAAAAAACTATGTTTACAATATTTTTAACACTAAGTTGCAGTGTTTTCAAGAATATCAGAAAAATACTATAACATATGTTATGGTTTTTTTTCCTAGTATTATTAAAAATATTATAGCCCATTGTGAAAATATTATAAGAAAAGAAAGGAAAAAGGATAGCTGGGTGGAGGTTATTGTAGGCATTAGGTAAAGAAGGAGAAGCTGTTAGGAGATTCTGAAAATAAAAAAGGAATTCAATAGTATCTCTCAGAAAACAGTGTTACATATAAAATTTAACTATTGCAAATGGATGCTTGTTTACGCCAACAACCGAACGTACATATGGTGGACAAGTCAAGAAAAGATTGACAGGTAAGAAAAGTACACTTAAATTGACATTAGCAATTAGCAAGATATAACACCTTTTAAGATGTTGATTGATCAGACGGTGAGATTCATGTGGAAGACCAATTAGATTGGGGGAGGATGCTGCTGACAAGTCCAAATGGACGGTAAAGACTCTTCGACATCAACAAGGTACTTATTTTCCTCGATTTGTCTACAGTAAATAGCTCGCTCATTCCAATCCATGCAAGTAGTCAAAACAATGATGCATTAGGAAGCGTGTACAGTGCATTCAACGATACAATATGCTGCCGTCTTCAAAATCAATGGTAAATGATCTGTTGATTTGCGTTCTTACCGGAACGCATGGAGGAGGATGAGACCAGACTGTGTGCGACGGAGACCTTTCGATGGTGATAACTGAGTTGTAGGTGGACGCTGCTGCGTGATGTCTTGAGTTGTATTCTCACTCAGTTGTCGTCGTATGCGGCGTTCCTCCATATTTCCATTAGAAGTATTGCTCGCGGGTGACCTTTTGCACTCGAAGGAAAATAAAGAACAGCCGCTCGTGACTTTTTGCACCAATCTTCTGTTGGTGCATAAAAGAACACCTCGTTATGACAAAGACCGAAACAAATTAGATTCAGAAGCGTCGGATAGATGGTCTATACAGTAGGATGGTGGACGATCGGGAACTCATCGAATCCTACGGTTACTGTTAAACGCCTTCCATTTCAATCCCAGCGAAGCGCCGACTCATTTCTCAACGTGATTCGAAACTCAACTCTCCGCTGTCGGCGATCGCTGATCGGCAACGCCTCCCCTCCGGCGGTACCTCTCTCGCTCTCTTCCCTCTCTCTGCCTCAAGCAGCCCTCGCCCCTCTTGGCTGCCTTCCCGGCCACCGCCGCTACCCGCTCTCCGCCTCGGGCAGCCCGCGTCCCCGCCCATCTCCCTTCCCCAGCCGCCTCTTTGTGATAACGATTTTTATTTCTCGATCAGTTTGTCAATATATTTTGATCATATTTGACTTTCTTATCTAATATATATATATATATATATATATATATATATATATATATATATTATGATACCATTTTAATATTTTATACCTTTGATTTCTAGAAGTCAGAGTCAAGACAAAGTGGCAGAGACTGCCGGTTCAAAGTAAACGTATTGACCGCGAAAGAAAGCTTCAAGCAGCGTAGTGTTCACGGCAACATCTTCTTATTTTGCCGGTTGTGTTGATGTTGAAGACAGGTAAAAGGAAATGTAGTTGTGGAGTTACTATGTTACTGCTGGAAAGTACCGGCTGCTGAAGAAAACATGTTTTGGAAACAAGATTGCAGACTCTAAATCGTTTGAAGCAAACCCGAAGGTTTTCTTATTGATTGCTCTATATATCCAAGGAGGGAAAACATGCATCAGCCTCGGAACACATCCAAATAGCCAAAAGCGCTTATTTCCGCAAACATTAACGTGAAACAATTCAGTAATGAGTGACATAGGCATCGAACTCCATGAGGAAGTAGCCGTCCTTCGAACTGATGACTCGAGCCTCGGTGTACCCCCTGGCCATCCGGAACTTGCCCGACCCTCCGACGATGCTGCGCTCGACCGGCGGCTCACTCAGCTTGGCCCTGCCCAGGATCGCCAGCGTGCTCCCGTTGAACTCCCCCTCCGTGAACACGAAGTTGAAAGCCGTGAGCAGCGCCGAGCCCTCCTGGGAGGCCTGCGCCACCAGCCCCTGCGCCCTCCCGATGAGCTTCGAGCTCGGCTCCGGGCCTTCCCTCAGCATGTCGTCGATGACGATGAGCGCGCCGAAGGTGGTGAACGAGGAGTTGGTGCCCGGCGGGACTGCGACGACCATCGTGGTCACGTTTGCGCCGGCGTATATCTCGTGAAAGTAGAAATGCAGGTGGGTCATCTTCTCTTCCGGTGCAGTGTATTCATCGCTGGTTGCCGTGGCTATGATGCCAAGGAAGACGAGGGGGAGAAGAAGAAACAAGGAAAAGGAGTTGGCCATGGCGAGGGTTATGGCAGGCAATCAACAAGTGGATGGAGAATCGAGTTGATAGGGAGTGGCTTTATAAACATGTTCGAGAGGTGGCAAACAAGATGACGCAACTACGCAGCCTCCTTTGAATACGAGTTTGACTGGGAAAGCCGCCCCCTAACCGACGGGGCAAATATGTGATTATGGAACCATCGTATGGATAGATATGTAAACCCACATCTTGGATTAGGATCCCATTTCAAATGGATCCTTATACACGCCAACTACCAACCAAAAAAAAAGACACCGGGAGTTGGTGGACAAAGAAAACAAATGTTGACTGGTCAACAAAATTGTTCTTAATTCTGACATCAGCAATATAAACTACATTTCAAGATGTTGATTGATCAACGAATGTGTATATATAAATATAATTAGAACATGACAAGGTAACAAACAATGAAATAGATATGAAGTTTGGTGGTGATGATCATTTTTCCACATTAACACATTTTCTATTCCTCGATTTTTCTTCGCTAGATAGATCGATCAGTCAACTCCATGTGATGAAAACACGTATTCCTCAAGAACATATCATGTTAATCAACATCTTCCGCTTTCGTGATGTCTCCCATTTGCATGGAATAGTATTCGGCCGCCCTGCTTCGAAGACCGACGCGTAATACATGCATTGCTTAGATCATCGATCTAAATGTTGAACGTCAATTGATGTCCCATACGCCACCCTTATATTATTATTGCTTCATGTGTTCTGTAGCCTTCCGAAAGAAGTGTTACAGTAAGTAATTTTTTAAGCCGTGGCCTCGGGGGCCGATGCGGCTCGGTTCGGGTCCGAATGCGGGGATCTGGCGCGGCGTTCCTTGGGGCCACCGGGGGTGGCCGCTCGGGTTGACCAGGGCGTCGCGTCAGGGGGAGAGCTCCGCTGCACCGTCGGGGAAGAGGCAATCTCGCCTTCGTTCCTACACACAAGTCGGGTCGGAGGCTCGGCCCGACCTCTCCGACGATCAAGTCAGAGGAAGATGTGGAGGGGGTTTTTGGAGGAAAGAAGTGTAATCAAGTGTGTTCCAAAGTGTCCCCCCCATGTTCGTTTAGAACTCTGGAGTATTTATAGATGAGTTTAGATGTTACCTGACATGCCCGCTTGTAGGGGCAGGATAATACCTCACGTGGCGTCTGACATTGCCACTGGGGTTGCGTGGAGAACCGTGCTGCCGTAGGGTATGGGCGAGCCTCGGTCGATGTGCTCATGTGCCTCGGCCGAGCGCACAGGGTCAAAGCTGAGGTGGTTGGCTGAGGGCTGGTGACGTCGGCGCACGTCGAGTCAGCGTCAATGCTTGCCTCCTCGGGCAGTGCGTCCGCCTGGCGTGCTGACGTGGCGTGGTTCACCCGCCTGCATCGTGCTCCTCGGCCCTCGGCTTTACGCCACCCGAGACCACACCTACGCGGCCAGCCCGCCTGCGTTGTGCTCCTCGGCCCTCGTTGGCTCCATAATCCCCAAGTCAACTCTGCTCTGCCGGCCACCTGCGTCGCACCCCTCGGATCCGCTTGGCCAGCCCACCAGAAGACAGAAGCCATGCATCAGACTCCCCTTGCGTGACAACCGACGCATAGCTCCTTTTAGGGGGGGGGGGGAATATGATATGGTCAAAAATGGCAACGCACCACGTCAGCACGGCAGGCGGACGCACTGCCTGAGGAGGCAAGCATTGACGCCTACTCGACGTGCGCCGACGTCACCGGCCCTCAGCCAACCACCTCAGCTTTGACCCCGTGCGCTCGACCGAGGCTCGCCCATACCCTGCGACAGCTCGGTTTTCCACGCAACCCCAGCGGCAATGTCAGACGCCACGTGAGGTATTGTCTTGCCCCTGCAAGCGGGCACGTCAGGTAACATCCAAACTCATCTATAAATACCCCAGAGTTCTAAACGAACATAGGGGGGGACACTTTGGAACACACTTGACTACACTTCTTCCTCCAAAAACCCCCTTCATATCTTCCTCTGACTTGATCGTCGGAGGGGTCAAGCCGGAGACATTACACTTCTTCCTCCAAAAACTCCCTCCACATCTTCCTCTGACTTGATCGTCGGAGGGGTCGGGCCGAGCCTCCGACCCGACCTGTGTGCAGGAACGAAGGCGAGGTTGGCTCTTCCCCGACGGTGCAGCGGAGCTCTCCCCCTAACGGGACGCCCTGATCAACCCGAGCGGCGACCCCCGGTGGCCCTAAGGAACGCCGCGCCAGAACCTCGCATTCGGATCCGAACCGAGCCGCGTCGGCCCCCGAGGCCACGACTTAAAAAGTTACTTACCGTAACAAGAAGAGTCTTAGTCTTCTCTTCTACTTGAAGCCACACGATCTTGGGGTAGGTGGCTAAGGAAGCACACCAGCTCTGGTTTTCCAAGTCAAAGGATCAAGGAGACGTAGTTACTTCCTCTTCCTTGGCACACCTCTCTTGGAACTCGCTTATAAGTCCACCACCTCCGGACTCGATCCTCCATCCACCTCTCGGTTGCCTTCCACGAGCTTCGATGGCCATGGCGTTCTCCTCTCTATCCGCTCTTCTTCTTCTTTTTCCTCTGTTTCTTTTTGCCTCTTTTGGCGCTGCAGATGAGGAGAAGATGACTCACCTGCACTTCTACCTGCACGAGATAAACTCGGGCGCAAACGCGACCGGGATGACGGTTGCAGTCCCCCCGGGCAAGGAGTTTTACTACGAGACCTTCGGCGCAATCAGCGTCATCGATGACATCCTGAGGGAAGGCCCCGAGCGGGACTCGAAGCTCATCGGGCGGGCGCAGGGGCTACTCGCGCAGGCCTCCCTGGAGAAACCGGCGCTGCTTTCGGCCGTCAACTTCGTGTTCACCGCGGGGAAGTACAACGGCAGCACCTTCTCCATCCTGGGCCGGGCGGTGCTCACCGAGCTGTTCGAGCGGGCCATCGTCGGCGGCGCGGGGATGTTCCGGATGGCGCGAGGGTACACCTTGGCCAAGGTCATCAGCGCCGAGGAGGGGTACCTGATCATGGAGTTGGACGCTTACGTCGTTCACCACTGAGCTACATTTATGCGTCTTCGTCGATGAATCCTTCTTGTAGTTCTCTTTCCTTTTATTTGTGCAAATAAGCCTTCGCTCATTGGCGACGGTGTGACTTCTCACACCAGACAATAATAATAGCTTTGGGTTTTGCTGCAAAGTCAAGCAACTGTTCTATCTTCGAAGTGCAAGACGTCATTTAAGTCGGCATCTCACAGACATTAGTGTGGTGCTTTTTGATGGACTGACAGGAACTCAATCATTTCACGTGATATAGGAATGAAATGTCTCAACTCAACCAAGTCAAATAATTTGTCGCATGTTGTAACAAATAATTACTCCGCTGCTTCCACGAGAGAGACGTGACGCTTCTGTGTCGACGCCGCAGATGGAGGCGGCGGCGGCCCGGCGTCTGGCGGCACCGCAGACTTGTGGTCGTGTCGGAGGCGTTGGGTTCCGCCGACCCGCCCATGGCTCCATGGATCCAACCAGCTGTCAAGTAAAGCCTACAACGGTCAAATTTATTGGGCCATAGCCCATGGGCTTAAGGATCCATTCGGCATAACAAATTCATTATGCTTACTTAATAAGCAATTTACCGTATATATATGTATAAAATTAAGTTATATATATATATATATATATGTTAATGTAAAGCTTTTTTCATATTAAATTAATAAATTTCGAATAAATAAAAAATAAATCAAGTTGAATAAATAGAGATAAACTTAATCGCATATTGCGAACCTTCAAATGGTTTGTTAGGAGAAGCCAATAAAAGAAAGCCGGCATAGGATCCCAAACTTAAGTATTTTGACTACATCGGCTATTAAATATTCTATTTTTGGGGCGTTTTGAGTTTGCTCGGATTTTATATACATATATAAAGTTGACAATACTGTAATTAGTTAAAGGTGTATTAAAAAGAGTATAATTTTGTCTTTACATAAAGCCAATCGACACGCTTCCCTGCTGAAAACGACTATTTTAATATTTCGACTTTGTAAAGAGATTAATAGTATAATAGAAAAGAATATAATATTACAACACAATATACGATATTTATATGCATTTAATGTTATACGATACAATATAATGCGTATATAAATAAATGCGTAATTGGGGGATGAAAAGTGAAAAATCGAAAGGAGGATGCACGCGAAGCCACCAACGGTCTCCGTCTCAGTCCGCCGAGACGGTGACTACCGCTGCGCTCCGCCGAGCGGCGTCCCGCCGGCCAACTCGCCGGAACCGATGGTGACGCGCCGCGATCGACGACGCCCTCCTCGCCCACCGCCCCCCGCCTCTCGCGGAGGGGAACGGGGACCCCACGTGTCCGTGCACAGTTGGCCCTCGCTGGGCTGGTGGGCTCCCACACGGTCGCGGCACAAGCGTAGCCCACAGTGATAGAGAGAGGAGAGAGAGGGAGAGAGAGAGAGAGAGAGAGAGCGGAGAGGGCGCAAAATGATATTCCCCAATGTCCTCGATAGTTGGTGTGACCCTCTTTTTCCTCTTCCAGATTCCCGTACAACATATGGCGGAGCCTTTAGGTTTTCTCTATCTTCCTCTTTCGCCCTTTCCTTGATAGCCACCACCGCCACCGTCGAAGAGGAGGAGGAGCGGGAAGGATAAGGCAATAGATCCGAATTGGTAGGGGAGCGCCTTTCGGCTAGCCTGGCGGCTGCAAATCGGTTTCGCTTGAGATACCTCCTTACTGCGGCAAATTTGTGGTGTGTGGTTAGGAAGTCGGTCACATGCTTCTTTCTCTGACCACAGGTAGCTTTTCTGCTCTCATAATCTTTCATTTTGTGGGAGTATCTGTTCTTGATCATTTTTATCTGCCCTCAGTTGCGTAGTTTGTTCTTATGTATGTACGATTTTTGCGCTTTCAGGAAAGTTTCCCTTTTTTCCTTCTTTGTTCTTCCTTCTTTAGATCTCTTTCAGTTATAATTATTCTTCTTGTTTTGATTGGATTTCGTGGAACGCGTATCATCTTCTGCATTTCTTGATTTTTCTTTTCCCGAAGAGTTAGGATTTTTTCTCCTAAGATATATGTTTCCTGCATTGGGCATTGTTTGGAAGGAATATGAAGGCAAGAGATTGACGTGAACGAATGGTCATCCGAGAGAACCAAGGAAGACGAGGATTTTCTTGACCTAATTACTGTAGATTCATTCGGTTAACTTCCTATTTGATCTGAAGAAAGTCTTTGCATTGAAATAGTGATACTTTTGAATGTCTTGCAACTAGCAGTTCTAGGGCTCAAACATTCAGCTACTTCCATATGCTTATGTTTTATAGTTGGAAGATTGTGGAACTTATAATTGTTGATACAGAGTTTGTACCTTCTTTTAACCTTTTACTGATAAATTCTCTAGGGATAGCTCTTTGATGCTCCAGTGTGTCTGTTTCATGTTTAAATACATTAATCCTACGTTATGGCTCCTGTTGGTAAAGAAGAATGTAGATGTTATATTACTGCATATCTGGATACAAACTTGACTATGATTTCTTCTAGAGTTAATGTTGCTTCTTTTCTGTGTTCAATGCTTTCTTACCTTTATATGTTGTGCCATAACTTGGTCTTGATGCTGAGACAGTTGCCAAGCTAGTGCCCAATTAATTACCTGTTGTCAGGTGTCTTTGCATCGACTTTGATGCGTGCGGGAGATAGGCACCAATAATGAGGGAAGAAAGCTCTTTGTGTGATGACATGATTGACAGGAATTGGGTATTGAAGCGCAAGAGAAAACGGATAACATCTGGAGTGAATCTTTTAAACGGGAAGGAGGGTACCTCCCTATCTTCAGAGTCCCTGCTGAAGAGTACTTCTGTTAAGAGGAAGCTGAAAGGTGACATTGACAAAATCAAAGGGCACGATGGCGTAAGATATTTCTTTTTGCTAAATATGTACTCTGGTCATCAGTTATTTATTCCTAATAGTCCTTTATTATTTGGATACCTTTAGCTTCTTCCTGAAACACTAGATCTCATCAGTCTGTTCTTAATAGTTTATCAGGACATGTAAAGTAGGTGACACTTAATTGTCACAAAGAATGTTTACCCCGTGCATGCCATTCGAGGGTATTTGGAGAAGGTTCGTACAATGCAAGTTAGAGAATGATTCTCATGTATCAATGCAATATTTACAACTCGACTTTGAATATATTAGCCAAGATGGATGCCATGAGTTTTTTGACAACTATCTTAGAATCAGATGATACTGCCATCTTACTGAAAGGAAACTTATTTAATTGGGTATCACAAGCTTTTGACTACCATCTTGTAACCAGATGACACTTCCATCTTCCTGAAAAGGAAACCTCATTTGAATGGTGTGTTACAAGCTTTTGACTGCCATCTTATATTCCAAATGACTGCCATCTTACTGAATCATTGCCGAACAAGCAACACGCTAGAGAACTATTTTCAAAAATATCAGACTGCTGTTTCAGTAGGCACAAGTTCACATTATCATTTTCGATATGTTTTAAACTTTTCTAACATGTTCATCTCTGGTACACTAATTCTTTAACCTTTTTCCTTGTAGCATTACTTTGAGTGTGCTGTATGTGATCTCGGTGGCAATTTACTTTGTTGTGATAGTTGTCCTCAAACCTATCACCTTGAATGCCTCACTCCACCACTTAAGGTAATTCAGATTCTTCCTTGTGATGAAATTGTTTGATTATAGTTTGTTTGAAATACTCATATGCCATTCTTTTCTATTTTTTTCCTTCTTTTAGTGTACCCCACCTGGAAAGTGGCATTGCCCAAGCTGTTCTGATCACAAAGATAATGTGAAAACACCAAGTAATGCAGAGGCTTATTTAAGACGAGCAAGAACGAAGACCATGTTTGAGAAGTCTACAATTGTGCATAAACAAACTATCAATGACAAGGCATCACTTTCTGAGAGAAACTTTATTCCAGAAAATAATAAAGGAAAAACTACTTTCTCCCGTACAGCTCCAGTTCAGAAGAAGTCTGATTCCTCTACACATGATAAATTGGTATCCCTTGGTGGAATATTGGCACCAGCTGAGAGTAAAATTAAGAAGAAGTCAGAATTTTCTTTTCATTGGAAAACAAGCTCCCGTAAGGAAGCACACTCTCTTGTTAAATCCTTGAAATCAGATCATAGCAAAAATTTTCCCGAAGAAAGTTCTGATAAGTACAAGAGGGATGTGCAAAGAAAGAAACTTATTGTTCCGTTTGCTCTGCCCACTCAGAAAGCCAGGAAAAAGAAGCAAAAACTTAGCAGGAGAGATAAGAAGAAGAGATCTAGAACTGAAAAAGGAAAAGATGTTGCAACAGCTGTTAGTAATGAATTATCGACAGAAAATTGTTTTGAAACTAGTGGGTCACCTAAAAAATGTGAGTCATTTGATCAGTGGATTTCTGCATCTAAGAAAGAAGACAAAACACTGAAATACGACAGTGAAGAACAGTATGAGGTATGTTCCAAACTCCAAAGCATTCTTGAGAAGCTCGCTATTCAATTCTTCTTTTGGAAATGTTATTTACTTCACATGCAGGACTATATACTTTGCATTTGAAATTGATTAGCATCCCCTATATATCAGTTTACTGGACATATATTGTGCTGCTGAGAATAACGATATGTTGATATATTCTGTAGGATATTTGTGATGATTCTAAAATTTTCTATCACAACATGTTTCTGAAGGGGTCATGTCCTGAAAGAACTTTCTAGTCAATCTCATTCTGAGATCCACACATTGTACTGTACTAGTAAACTATTCCTGTTGTAGTTCTTTATTTGTAACCACCTTTCCATTATTGTTAATGGTTGTGTGGGTTATGAAATGATACTTAAACTGAATCTCTGGTAACTTATCTGGCAATTTTCCCCTTACACTGATATTGCTGTTGGCATTACGATATATTGCTCCGCATTTGAAGCGATCATGGGAAACTAGAAACTATAATCTTGGTCATCCAGCTACAGTCTCTCCTATCTCTCATTCATGTAGCACCACACACCACCAGACACCCTTAAAAGATCTGGTATCCCACCTTTTGCTTTTATAGAACTTATGTACTTAAGTTAATGTGATCAAATTATTAAACTAACATAACTGCCACTATCCTTAACTTCAAATATTTCTTAAGATTCTCCCAAAATTTAATGGAATTTGACTTAACTCAAAGATTTTGTATTAGTAGAAGCTGTAATTTTTAATATAAGTTTAGTTGATAATCAACACTTGAAGCCTCTTTAACCTTCCTATTCTCCTGTTATTACTTTGTCTCTCACCTCATCTGGCAACTAATAGGTAGTTCATGTATTAGGAGTATCATTACATTAGGTACTTAGTCCATGTAATTTCCTTTTTTCTACTTTATCCATTTCTAGTATGGTGTTTGTGCTAGGCAGTCCAGTATCATATCACACAATCAATGTTTTATTTAATATGCAGATGTCAACTGAGCAAGTGAGTCCCTTATCCAAAGAATTAGATGAACAAAGCATGCAAGTACATAAGATAGCAAAATATAATGTGAATCCCTGGGAGGGAGTTCAACATTATTAAGCATCATTTTAGTTGTGATTATGCTCAGTAAGTAATGATTGCTAAAGTATGTCCTATATTCTTGTTGTACAATATCTTTTTAAAATGACTGACCATAATCTTGAAGTGAACTTCTTTTAATTTCTTATCAAGAAAACCCATTTTGTATTTTTTTTAGAAAACCCATTTTGTATTGTTTTAATCCTGTGCTCTTCTGTTTGATAGGTTGATCGCATTCTGGGATGTCGTGTCCAACCTAACACCACAATGTCTAGCCAAACAATTAGATCTGCTACTCATCCAGAATATGCTAACTCAGAGATTAATTCAGGGTGCTTAGCCATCGGACAGGCATCATATGGTATAATTGATCCTCAAAACAGTAGCAAGTTACTGGTAGAGTGTCAAAATGGAAGCAAAGTTGAAACAAAGGATACAGAAAGTGCTCTTAAGGATGGATTTGATGGTGAAGCCAATTTGGTTTCTGAGGAAAAGAATGTATGTCATAAGGCTGCAGTATGTGAAGCTCATAATGGCCAATGTGAAACTAAAGGGTTTTTTGAAAATGCTGTTTCAGCAACAGAATGTTCGCAGGATGGATTCATCACAAAGAAAAGTTGTGCAGCTCTGGAGGATTCTCCAATGAATAAATCAGATACTGCCCAAAAAGTTAATATGGAAGATTTGGCAGATTTAGATCTAGCTAGTGCACAAATGCAGATTGATTCACATATGCAGACAGGATCTTCTCAGTTAATTGTTTCCTGTGATTTAGATGGCAAAGAGGGGGTAATTCTTGAGAGACATCCAGAAAATAATGTTGAAAGTAGAACAACAGAGGAGATGATACAGGATTCAGAAACTAAGAACAATGATGTTGTCTATGAATTTCTTGTTAAATGGGTGGGGCGATCGAACATTCATAACAGTTGGGTTCCTGAGTCACAATTGAAAATTTTGGCGAAAAGAAAGCTGGAGAATTATAAAGCTAAATATGGGACCACTGTCATCAATATTTGTGAGGAACAATGGAAGAAACCACTGCGTGTCATTGCTCTTCGGGCTTGTAAAGATGGCCTCAAAGAAGCTTTGGTTAAATGGTGTGGCCTTCCATACGACGAATGCACTTGGGAAAGATTAGATGAATCTGTTATCAATGAGTCAGCTCATCTGGTAGATGAACTGAAACGGATAGAATCCCAGACTTTTAATAAGGATGTTAAAGATGATATCCAGTGGATGAAAGGTGAATGCCAAGATGTTGTTCCTCTTCTGGAGCAACCACAAGAGCTAAAGGGTGGGTTGCTTTTTCCACATCAGCTAGAAGCTTTAAACTGGCTACGCAAGTGCTGGCGTAAGTCTAAAAATGTGATCCTTGCTGATGAGATGGGACTTGGAAAAACCATATCTGCATGTGCTTTCATCTCATCATTGTACTGTGAATTCAAGGCTAAGCTGCCTTGTTTGGTTTTGGTACCTCTTTCCACTATGCCTAACTGGTTGGCTGAGTTTGCATTATGGACCCCACATTTGAATGTCGTGGAGTACCATGGTTGTGCAAAGGCAAGATCCATAATACGTCAGTATGAATGGCATGCTAGTGATCCTAGCAAATCAGATAAATCAACCAAGTTGTACAAGTTTAATGTTTTGTTGACTACTTATGAAATGGTGCTTGCTGATACCTCTCATCTACGTGGTGTTCCTTGGGAAGTTCTCATAGTTGATGAGGGACATCGTTTGAAGAACTCTAGTAGTAAACTTTTTGGTTTGCTTAATACATTTTCTTTCCAACACCGTGTTTTATTGACTGGAACCCCTTTGCAGAATAACATAGGCGAGATGTATAACTTACTCAACTTTTTGCAACCTGTTTCATTCCCCTCTTTATCGGCATTTGAAGAGAAATTTGATGATCTTACAACAGCAGAAAAAGTGGAAGAGTTGAAAAAGCTTGTTGCACCGCATATGCTTCGAAGGCTTAAAAAAGATGCTATGCAAAATATCCCTCCTAAGACTGAGCGGATGGTTCCTGTTGAATTGACATCCATACAGGCTGAATATTATCGTGCTATGCTGACAAAGAATTTTCAGATTTTGCGCAACATAGGAAAAGGTGGCACTCAGCAATCACTGCTAAATATAGTGATGCAACTCCGCAAGGTCTGCAATCATCCATATCTTATTCCAGGAACAGAACCTGATTCTGGTTCAGTGGAATTCCTGCATGAAATGCGCATAAAGGCATCTGCAAAGCTGACTTTGTTGCATTCTATGCTCAAAATTTTATACAAGGAAGGGCATCGAGTTCTTATATTTTCCCAGATGACTAAGCTGCTTGATATTCTCGAGGATTACCTAGCTATAGAGTTTGGGCCTAAAACATTCGAAAGGGTGGATGGGTCAGTATCAGTGGCAAACCGACAAGCAGCTATAGCTCGTTTTAATCAAGACAAATCTCGATTTGTTTTCTTGTTGTCCACACGTTCTTGTGGCCTCGGGATCAATTTGGCCACGGCTGACACTGTAATTATATATGATTCAGATTTCAATCCGCATGCTGATATACAAGCTATGAATAGAGCACACAGAATAGGGCAATCAAAGAGACTTCTAGTTTACAGGCTAGTAGTACGTGCTAGTGTTGAAGAGCGCATTTTGCAACTTGCTAAAAAAAAGTTGATGCTAGATCAACTATTTGTGAACAAGTCAGGATCCCAGAAGGAAGTGGAGGACATTCTTCGATGGGGAACTGAAGAGCTTTTCAATGATTCTGAAGGTGTAAATGGACAAGATTTGAAAGAAGCTTCTACAAGCAAACTTGATGCTGTTCTTGATAGTGAGCATAAACATAGGAGGAGGGCTGGTGGTTTGGGGGATGTATACAAAGATAAATGTACTGAGGGTTGCACAAAGATCTTGTGGGATGAAAATGCAATTCAAAAACTTCTTGATCGTTCTGATCTTCAATCAGTTCCCGAAAACCCTGATGTGGATCTGGAAAATGATATGCTTGGTACAGTGAAGGTAACTTCTAAACTTTCTGTTACACTTCTATCTTCAAAATGATTTGTGCTGTACTTGATTCTATTCATGACACTGTTTATGATTTACTTTGTCACTCCATTATTTCTTTATATTATATGTGCTGTTTGTTAATTGAACGACTGCCATTTCAAGTGCTAGTACAATATTTATCTTGAATGAAGGGGTATGTATCAGTTGGCACAAACATCAGCTAAAAAGTAGGAACCAATCAATTCACCAATGGTTGTTGGGCATGGTATGGTACCACAAAACGGAACCCAAGCGAACTGTACAGTACGATTGATATTGGAGGTGTGCCCAGATATAGAAATCAGTATCATACTTTTTAGAGTTTCTCCTTAGGACACATTTTGAGGTCAGTGTCACATCACTTATTTTGGGCTAATAAAATTCTTATTATCAGACTTTGAAACTTTTGACGTGTGCTTGGGTTTGTGTATTTGTATTTTGCAAGATACCGATAGGTGCAGGTTATTTCTTAAATCTAAACATAGATAAATATCAACATTATATTCAAATGTATAGGTAATCCTGCAATACATACAAGGTCAAAATGACATTTTTGGCAATATCTACCAAATACATGGAACAACACGGCTGTGCATGATTATACTTGTATAGGTGATCTTGATCTAGGGAATATTTTCTGTTCTATAAATGTTATGCCTGAAGAATATCTATGGAGAATTATTACCACTGATTTAGGGATAGATAGTTCCCTTTGCTTCTGTTTGATGTCAAACTTCTGGGCTTTTGAGGAATTATTGTTGACATTGCAGTAACGTTGGAGATCGTTTTCAGATTAATGACCTTCTTGGTTTGGTACATGCCATTTATAATTTCACAGATACCTTGTCTTATATATAATCTGAACACAAACCTCTTGTGGTATCCTAATCAGTAAAGCTATTTCCTCTTTTTTTTATGCTTTTTGTGGTATGATAGAACTTTTCTCGAGAAACTGCTGTGGCCGTTTACTGCTGTTATATTTTACTTCTTTTCCACTGATAAAAGGCTTCCTATCACTTCTTTATCAGTCAGTGGATTGGAATGATGATACAAATGAAGAACCAGATGGGACAGATTTGCTCTCTGGTATAGCTGGTGATGGTTCCGAGCAAAAATCTGAAACAAAAGAAGATAATGCAGCTGGTGGCACTGAGGAAAATGAATGGGATAGGCTTTTACGTGTAAGGTAGGTACGCTGAGATATATTGATCTGATGATTATTTTGAGAAAAAATTTAGCCTCCTTAGTGGCAGTTATCTTTTCTGCTCACATTTGCAGTTGTGAAATTGAATTTAGATATTCTTACTATTAATAGATAAATCATGTTTTGTATTTGGTATTAATTTACTCCTGTCATTTTTTAAGAGATGGACTTAGAAGCTAATATTTTGATTGTGGTGTTCTTTAAGGGCCGTACTCTAGATCTTGTTTGGTGTTTTTGATTGTGGTGTTCTTTAAGGGTCGTACTCTAGATCTTGTTTGGTGTTTTTTTTTACTTTGACCATGTATTTCTTGGTCTTCCCTTCACTTTCCTAAGACGTCTTTGTTGACTTGCATTTTTTTTTAATGGAAGGCCTTCAAGGACATGCTTAGTTATCCTTATCTGTAATATTTGTACTCAATTTTGTCATAAATGCTATTTATAAGTATTTTGTTAATTTTAAACCTTATTGTAATCATCCATATGTTTGACGTGGTACTTAAATATGATAACTAAAGCTTTAATTTGGTGGTTTGCAGGTGGGAGAAATATCAGCTTGAGGAGGAAGCAGCTCTGGGTCGAGGAAAGCGCTTGAGAAAAGCAGTGTCTTACAAGGAAACATTTGCGTCAATACCAAGTGAAACTTTTAGTGAGGTAATTTGTTTCATTCAAAACAGTATAGATACATTTTGATAATTTGTGGTTGATGCTTGCATTTTATCTTTGTGATTTGAGCCACTTTGAAAAATAGTATTGGATCCAGTTGGATAACTTATTGTTGACTCTTTTTTTTTGTGTGTGATTAGATATCTTTTGTTATGGTAAGTCATATGTTTGTTCTTGTCAGTCACAACCAATTTTGTTAATTTCCTGTGTTCAGACCTAGGCACAACAGAATTTGATTTACAAAATTTTGATTGTAGTTTTTTCTATTTGCTTATGTGCATTTTTATATAATATTTTTTGTTTTATCTTTTCTATTTATAGTTTTGGAAACAAGGTTTAAACTCCAGAGCAAATAAGATAAAATAAACAACATTTTCTTCTTTAGCAGAGGGGCCAGTATCTTAATGAGGCTTTCTCAATATATTTCTTCTGTTCCTTTTTTTTAGTAAAATAGTTGGAGATGACTTTGTTGAGATCTTCCTGATATTCGGCATCAAGTCCCTAGTTTAGTCACTTATAACAGGATGATCAAACAAAGGAAAAATTTTCTAAATTTGTTGGTTCCGTTTATGTTAGCCTACAAGTGGCTTTATTGTGGAGAGGTTTACACAGTTTTACTTGATGAGGTCCGTTACTAGTCATTACCAGTGCCAGTACTCAAGCTTGCAAGGCAGTGTCTGTTTGATACTGAGAGGAGTGGCCTTTGGTTCTTTGTGAGGCGTTGGCTCTCCAACTTTCAAACTGATATCAGGCTAGATGTGACCACACATCAGAGCTTGCCACTTGGGGAGCCAAGACCTCTTCAGTTCTCATGGTGGGCACCATCTAGTGAGATTCCTCACTAGTCATTGTTGGTGCGAGCGTTTGCGCACTCGAAATTTCTGCTCTAGGGTTGCTCCTGGACAGTTTACCCTTTTGGGTTGGACACCAGAATACACCTCTCGGAAAGGATTGGCCTTGTTATAAGGTGATGGCTCTTTGATTTTCCACAGTGTGGACTAACTGTGGTTTCATCATACTCAATTGATTTCATACTATTGATTTTTATCTATTTCTTAATTTCAAGTGTCACTGTTGTGAGGTCTAAGATGTGGCACCCAAAACTTTACCATGAACAGTTTACCAATGAGTTCAAATATTTTTTCATGGAAGTATGATATTATTGTGATTGAAATGCCTAAAAGATGGAGTAGGTTCTGTGTATATTTGATACAGTTTACTCAATTGATCTCAAATGATAGAGCAGTGCTTTCTGCTCCATTTATGATTATTTTCAGTTACGTGCTTCCAGGTGCAAATTGTTTTCCTTCATAAGTTTTTGGTGCATCTTTGTTAATTTTTTTAATTGGCTAAGAGCATCATTTAACCACTCTCTTATGCTTTCTCTAAATTCTTATTAAAAAACTATCTTTCTTGCTTTTAATATCGGTTATCAGAGTGGTAATGAAGATGAGGAGCCAGAGCATGAATATACGCCAGCAGGCCGTGCTTTAAAGGAAAAATTGTAAGTTTAAAGTTTAGTGTTTATCTGTTTCTTGCCAGTTTAGTATGAAAATTTGCCTAACAATTTCTTAACCAGTGCTAGGCTCCGTGCTCGGCAAAAGGAACGTATTGCCCAGAGGCAGACTGCTGAGCTTTCCAATATGATAGACAAGACCGAATTACCTAATGAGTCATTGGTTCAATCTGTCAATGAAATGGAAGGCTTTGCTAAAAAAAATCATGACAACAAAAATGAACAGGTTGTTGCCATCAATCTGGAGGATAATAGACCATCTCAACAATTAGATGGCAACAGAAGCGAGTCTTTTGCAAGGTTTGGGAAGTTCTCGAAGCATGGATATAAAAGATTCCACAGTGATCATCTGGATCTTTCTGTCAGACCTCCAGAAAATCTTTCTCCAGACATCTTTTTGCCTAGCCATCAGTTGCAAAACGCAAACATTGCAAGTTCAATGCCTTCTAGCAGCCTTCTACCTGTTTTAGGACTATATGCTCCTAATGCTAATCAGGTAGGTTTGTCATCCCGAAACTTCCGTGCCCCACTGAGACAACCAATATCAAGCAGTGAACAAAGACAAATAAATAGGGGAAATGTAGAATACCTGTTTCCGTCAGCTTCCAGTTCTCGACCTTCAAGTGACCAAAGTGTTGAAGTCAGAGAAAAATCTGCCAGCACATCTACATTACCTGAAGCATCAGGATACTCCTTGAATCACAAGCTGAAGAATATGATACCTGACAGCTACTTTCCATTTTGTACTGTATGTTTCTTTGTAATCTTTACAAGTTTGGTGTTTCTGTGGAATATAACTAATTTTCTTTTATTTTAGGATAGAAAACATAGAGTTGTGAGTATAACAAGATGGTTCTTTTATATGCAGCCTGCACCTACATCTGGAAGACCTCCCCTTGATGCACTTGAAAACTCAGGTTCATCCTTCGCCTCATTTCAAGAAAAACTGGGCCTTCCAAACTTAATTCTTGATGATAAGCTGGTGCCGAAGTTTCCATTACCATCAAAGAGTTTGATGAAGCAACATGTAGATCTCTTACCTAGCTTGTCATTGGGCATGGAATTCGTAAATGACACCTTTCAGGAATTTCCAGATATGCCTGTATTACCCAATTTCAAGCAACATCCAAGCGATTCCCTGAAGCAAAAACAGCAGATGACAGAGTTACCTTCAATGCATGGTCTAGGTCATGTTCAAGGCACATATTCATCATTACCTGAAAACCATCAGATGGTTCTTGACAACATAATGATGCGAAGTCAGTCTGCAACAAATAAGTTGTTTAAGAAGAGATTAAAAGTAGATGCATGGTCCGAAGATGAACTTGATTCTCTTTGGATTGGTGTCCGTAGGCATGGAAGGGGTAATTGGGATGGGATGCTCAGGGATCCCATATTGAAATTCTCAAAGTACAGAACTGCTGAAGATTTGTCCTTTAGATGGAAAGAGGAGCAGCAAAAGATAATGGATGTGCCAGCTTTTTCAGCACCAAAATCTTCGAAGTCTCTATCATTTCCTGGAATATCAGATGGTATGATGACTCGGGCTCTGCTTGGAAGCAAATTTTCTGGCCTTGGTAGTGAACGGCCGAAATCCCTTTCTCATCTGACAGACATTCATTTGGGCTGTGGTGATTTTAAGTCTAGCTTTCCATGCATTGATCCATTTGGTCAAGTTAGTAGAATTGATGAGAATTTTCCACAAGTTGTAGCATGGCAGCATGAGAGACTTAGACCAAATTATACTGGAGACTTATCTGCTGGAGCATTTAATAGACTGGATAACGTCAGTTTGCCCTTCGATCAGCCTTGTCAGGGTAACTTAGCTACGAGTCTAAGTGTGAATTTACAGAAGAATGAAGATGAATATCATGCTAAGAAGAATCATCCCTTGCCAGTTGTTCCTGACAAACAGCTGAATCTATTGCATAATTCCAGCTGTAATGTAAATCCCAAAGAATCCAACATGGGCATTCCCCTCATCCCCCAAAAGAAGCAGGTTTTTCCAAACTTTTCTTCCAATAATGATATTGCTCTTGGTAGCTCAAACACAGACAAGCTTCCTCATTGGCTTCGAGAAGCTGTCAATATCCCTTCATCCAGGCCATCAGAACGTGAGGTGCCCTTGATGTTGCCGCCAGCTGTTTCAGCAATTGCTCAATCTGTTCGTTTAATTTATGGAGAAGAGAAAACATTCCCACCATTTGCAATTCCAGGCCCTTTGCCTATCCAACCAAAAGATCCAAGGAAAAGTTTGAAGAGGAAAAGGAAGTTGAATAAGCTTCGGCAGCTGACCCCTGATATTGGGTGTGCTACAAAGAATTTTGATCATGGTGCTTCAAGCTCAATTCCCCCAGCTCCAGAAATAATGGAATTTGTACCTGATCCTGGAAAGTCCGACCTCAGTGAAAATCTCACTCAGAACCTAAACTTAAATTCACCATCCTCATCATTATTTGTTACACAAGGAAAAAGTTCAGTCTCAGCACTAGCACCATCTCCTGAAGTGCTGCCTTTGGTAACATCTTGTATGCCATCCGGACCTTCTGAATTGTTGATAACAGATATGCCTGGCCCTAGCTGTCAAGTAGCAGAAATATCAGAGTCAAACGATCTTGTATTCAAACAAGATAAGGAGGTACTAAATGGAGATAAAAAAGACATTCATGGGAAACAGAAGATACATGAGAATTCACTCTTGGGTTGTTGGGATACAATGCTAAGTTCCAAGAAGATTGATCAAGTGGATGATGGAGACTTGAGTAAAACTCATTCTGATACTAGTAAATCTAACCAGGTCAAAGTTGAGGAAATGTCATCTGAAGAAACTATGTCGGATGATCATTAAAGTGGACATGAACAGTAAACATTCTGGTTTTCTTCTTGGCATCCCCTTTTTCCCTCATGCTTGTGGAACCAGACACAGTAACTTGCCATCCTTGTATATGTCTCAGCAAGATTGTTGTCCAATATAAAGCAATGAGACATCTTTCAAGTCGTTATACAAGTATTGCCAATCTCATTGTTTTTGCATATCTTTGGTTATGCTACAATTTACTCAAATATATGCTATAAAAGGGCTTGTTAACAATGTATTCTGCTCCTTTGTTGCATAGTGATTATATCTTTTTTTTCTCTACTTCAAGTATATTCTATCGTGTTCTACAATTTTATCAATAGTTTCTTCTATATGGCATATCATTGAGATTCAAGCAACTGAATTTTGAGATTAGAGGTGAAAATTTGTTATAACCTTCGACCATTTTGTCCTTCTACTTCTTTATAATCTTTTTGTTGATATTTTTTCTTTCATGGTGCAGTGTTGCTCTTAATGGTGTTTCATGAGATTGGCTATTAAGTATTAACTACATCAGAAATCAGGATGATGTATGTTTAATAATTTTTTCCTGTATATATTTATGAGCTCCTTATTTTTGGTTATGTAAAATCTGTCAAATTATCAGGGTAGTTATGTTTTTAATTCTTTTGTTGACTTATTGTTTCATTATATGCTATTGTGCCTAATGCAGAGAGCAATCTACCGATGAAAGGTCTGGCCATACTTCCTCTTCAACTGTAGTTTGTTTATACTTTATACTTGGCCAACATTGGAAAGAATGCTTTCTTAATCTATGACTTTATTTCAGGTCGGATGGTAATTTGCTGGAAAAGGAACGATTTCGCAAACAAAGCATTGTGCTTATCAACTTGTGTTGGATATATGGTGGGGGATTGCAGCACCTGAGTTCTGTGGAATTGCTGCTTAGGCATCTCAAATGATTCTGTGGCTTCTACCCATGTGGAATTGCAGCACCAGAATTCCAAGAAGCCATGAAATACCTATAGTTATCCAAACTTGTACCCACAAATGTGGCTTGTGTTATGTCATCTGGTAGTTGTTTGGCTCAGAGCAGTGGTCAGAGACTCAACTGTTCCATAGGGTTTTCACCACTGATGATCCAACCAGGGATTTATACAGTAAATTGGTAAATCTGTTGCATAATATATAGTCTTCTAACCTTTCTAATTGCCTTTTTAGGTGTTGTGCAGGGGGACTCTGCTAGTTCTGATTGCACCACACAACATGGAGGAAATTAAGTGCAGTCTTATTAACTAGAATTGTTCAACTCTTACTGTTTTTTTATTGCAAAAAGTTGGTCATTGATGTGGATGATCCAATTGTTTAATGATCTTTTTGATTGATTGCAAGAATCAGTGATCTAGATCCTACAAAAGCAGCTCAAAAAAGGCACCTGCATGATGCTACCCTACAATTCTTCTTGATCACCCAAGTTTATTATTTTCTTGAATTTTTATATTATTACTATTCAAGCCTAAGTGTGAATTTGGGCATCATGTATGAATATTGTACACCACAACTCAAAAAGTAGTGAGTCAATTGTTTAGTCATGTGAGACTAATCCATCACATGTATATTTTTTTGTGAATCTCTCTCCTTGTTTTATGTATGATTTCAATTGCAAGTTTTTGTCGCACAAATGTGTTGACGAAGGAAAATTTTGTTATGTCATTTTCCCATTTTTAATTTCCTTTGATACGTTAATAATGTTCTCTAAAAGAGTTTGATATATGTCTAAGGAAAATTTTGTTATATGTCATTGTTCCATTTTTAATTTCATTTGATACGTTAATAATGTTCTCTAAAGAGTTTGATATATATTAATAATATTCATTTGATATTTTAATTTCGGCACTTCTCTTCTCTTTGTTCGCCCCCACGGCGCAAATCGCCTGTCTCTCCTTAACTCTTACCCCGACATCCGCGTGGTTCCATCGGTCTATGCCAGCGACGCCGTCCGCGGCCTCGCCTCCCGCCCATCCCTCGTTGCCGCGCTATCGGCCATGTACTCGAGGCACGGCGCTGTCCGATGCGCCCATCGGCTGCTCGACCAAATGCCCGACCGAGACCCCGTCTCCTGGAACATGGCTATATCCGCCTGGTTCCGCGCCGGCAACTGCCGCGCGGCTCAGCAGCTCTTCGACCGTATGCCGTGGCCTAACGACGTCACCTGGTCCGCCATGATCGCCGGGTACTCCCAGAGCGGCCGCGCTCGCGATTCCTTGCTTATGTTCAGGAAAATGAGGAGAGAGGCGGCGTGCACTTTGACTAGTTGTAATGTTGTTGCCGGCGTTCTCTCTGCCTGCGCGCAGTCCGGTGAACTTAGCTTCGGAGCTCAGGTCCATGGTTTTGCGGTCAAGATCAGCAGGTACACTGAAGCCGATGCCTTCGTCGGTGGAGCTTTGGTCGACATGTATGGCAGGTGCGGCTGCATTGGACTTGCTAGGCTTGCATTTGACTACATGGCTGAGAGAACCGTGGTGGCTTGGTCTTCGCTTATCGCAAACTATGTGCGTAAAGGTGATGTTTTGGTGGCTATAGACGTCTTGAGGGAAATGATTCAGGGTGGCACGGAGCCGAACAATGTAACGTTAACCACCTTGATCTCTGCATGCTCCCACATACCTTTTCTCTCCTACGGACGGGGATTGCATGCTGCTGTAGTCAGAAGGAGCTCAAGGAAACCAGACGTGTTTGTGTCAACTGCATTGATCGGCATGTATTCCAAGTGGGGATCCCTGTCCTGTGCTCAGAATGTGTTTCATATGGTTGGAAGTCATTTGGGTTTTTGGCCGACGGCAATATGGAACGCGTTGATCACAGGATATGTGGCAAATGGTAGTCTGGATGGTGCCTTGAATACATTCCAGTACATGTGCCGGTCATCTAATGCAGGATCACAGTTGAACTCTGTGACCATGGCTATTGTTCTTCCTATCTGCAGTAGATTGGTGTTGATACTTCATGGGGAAGAACTCCATTGTTATGCCATAAAACATGGATTGGAAAAAGAGATTGTTGTAGGAAATGGGCTTTTGCACTTTTATAGCAAGTGCGGAAACATTGCTCTCGCAAGGAAACAGTTTGACATGATGACAGAGAAGAACACGATCTCCTGGACTACGCTGATCGATGGCTATGGAATGCAAGGTGATGGACGCAGTGCAATCAAAGTTTTTGAAAATATGGTGAGAGATGCAACTGTGAAGCCAGACAATATCACTTTTGTAGCACTTGTCTCTGCATGTAGTCATTCTGGTCTGGTGGAGGAAGGCCTTAGATACTTTGAAGTGATGACTCGAGAGTATGGCATCATCCCTACAGAAGAAAATTATGGATGCCTGGTAGATCTTCTAGCTCGATCTGGAAACATAGATGAAGCTAAAAAATTTATCAAGAAACTTCCGGTAGAGCCTACCGAAAATATTTGGGGTGCCCTACTTGGTGCTTGCAGAATTCACCAGAATCTTGATGTGGCAGAACTTGCAATGCAGCATCTACGCCATCTTGAGCAACGGGGAAGTGGTTTTCAAGCACTGTTATCTAACCTATATGCTGAGATGGATAGAAGAGATGGTTCTGTCAAGATGCAGCAGGAGATGGTTGAAATTGGCGTGCCAAAGAGGAAAGGTTATAGTTGGTTGGAGAGTAAGAAGGACTCAGCCGCAATATGTTGAATCAATCCAGTATCAATGGCATGGGGAAGGGAGAATATTTTTGCAGTATGAGATACCAAATGATCCTATTGGCACTGGGACATAAAAACATAATCTTGAAAATGTTTGGTTCGGAACATGTTCCTCTGTGTTACTTCTTGCGCTATAGGTATCTAATTACACTCCTCTTTTTATTTGGTAGGTATCTGATTACACTCCTTTCATATCTTTTGGTATTCTATTCATTTTACTTTATGAATCATTTCAACTGGATATCAATAAAAAATCAATTAAAACATAAAATGCATGGAACTTTTTCAGTTTGTGGTTCAATATGTCATATCTCAAGTTATTATACTTTATTATATAAAAAGGTAACCATCGCATTTGTCATACTCTTTCAATCTTTTGCCTTAGTACAAAATTGGGAACTCTGGATGGGCAACTAGATCCAGTTCACATGTCTGGATGGCACCAACATTTGCTTGCAATCTTGTATTCAGTTTTTGCTCAATATTTCATGAAACTGCTTGTTGAACTCCAACAGATTATGCTTTGCTGCATTGTTCACCGTCGAGAGTGGTACTATGAGGTCGTAAACTTTGCATACCAAAATCTTTATGTTAATTACATGACTGAACAAAGTATATTGCGGATCACTAATGTACTTTCTATTACTTGATCGATATATCATCTGATATCATCTTTGTGCAGGTCGGTTGAAGAAACACAATGCAACTGGGGAGCTGCAATCAAGGCTATCAGTGAAAGAGGAAAGGAAAAACTGACAGGCAAATGGGGCTGTTTATTTTGAAGAATTGACGAAGGCATTTAATTTAGAAACTGGAGTACGCCACTCTATTTCCTTTTCCCCTAGATCTAACTATCAGTTAGACCTTATGATTCAATCTCCATTGTGTCATGACTTCCATAGTGTTCAGCACTCTGGAGAAGCATTAACATACATAAAACAGCATGACACCTTGCGAACAGAAACAACCTTCTTTTACATTTTGTAAATGTCATACATGGATAAATACAAACCAAGTTTATGGGTTCTTCACCTTGAAGAATTTCATTAGAGCTGCTCAGGTTTCAATGTGGTCTACACACTCAAAAAGTGAACAAATGATAATATGAACTAAAACTTCACTTATTAGACATGACAATTAATGCAAACACATGAATCAGAGTTTTCAGTCATATACCATAGTCTAATGTGTGAAGCTAACTATATGCTTCTTATCTTTTGCAGACACCCGATTTCATCTCACCGGATCCAGTGTTGATCCATGCACTTCCTATTATATCCATGGAGATTTACTTTTCTGTTGGGTTTCAAGGGTGCATGTGAAATCCGTATCATATCCTATTCATAATTTGCTGTGTTCTATGACTGATTCGTTTAACATGTGTCCGATCTCTATCAATGGATTCAAATCTTAAGTAAATAGTATATATCTCAAGCATGGTGGATAAAAGTATGAAATCAACGTCCATCTTAAAATAGGGAACTAGAGACCAAACATTATCCAAGCTTCTTTTCATTTTGATAACATGCATGTTTCTCTAATCCAGTGCAGGAACATTCATGCATTTGAGATGATGGAGCTGATGTCGATCCCGACGTGAGCCACGGGCAGAGTTCATGCATTCCAATGGGTCCTGTGCCATCAGTGGTTGAATTAGGAGCAGAGTGTGGCTGAGATGCTGTGGCAGCAGCCTGATGAATTGTGATAGATACCGTGAGGAAACATCGACAGGAGTAAGGAAAGGCCATGACTTTGTGGCAACAAGAAATAAGCATTCATGGTGAAGAAGTCAGTGGCAGGATCCACCAGCTCAGGCGTCTTGACATCCCAGCAAACTGTAATCATCAACAGTATACCGAGTGAGTTGCAGGCCATAATCCCACAATTCATCCCCTTAGGGTTCTATTTCTGGCTGACTGGAAAAGCAGATAGATGGAAGGACAGAGACTATCAAGACAGAGACATTGCTAAGAACTTCTATTACAGAATCCTCTGATTGATCAAAAGAGAAGCTACACACAAACACTGTTCTATCGAACAGTTGCTTATAACTGGGGCAATTCAGACAAGAAGACATGGCTGAATTAGTTGTGCAATCATCAACTGGCCAAGGCTGTCCGATAAATATGCATTGGATTTACACCGCTTTCTTTAGATCTAGCTGTGCTGATCTATAAGCCTATTAAAAGGGATGGACAACAACAATGAGACTTCGGTACTGTGTCTGAGAGGATTTATTGTAGTCTTTGGCAAAAGACCAAAGGTTATACATTACAGTTGCTTTCCTTGTGCCTCTGATCTTCCATTCTATGGAATGAGATCTAATATAAACTTGACGTTGCATTTATGAGCAGGAACAACAAGGGACGCCGACAAGGTGTTCGACCTGTGGCTCAACTCAATGGCTGAAGAGGCAAAACACAAAAAACCATCACGCCGTTGCCGGGGATCGAACCCGGGTCACCCGCGTGACAGGCGGGAATACTCACCACTATACTACAACGACTTGGTCGGGTAGTCTTCCACAACATCCCTATTTAACTGGAGTGGAGGGAGCTGAGGCAACTTGCTTGAATTCACAAGATAATGAAGCGAGCAGACAACTGATGCAAGCAAGAAACGCCACCGTGTTTGGCTTGGAGGATATCGCCTGCTAGTTGTGTGGTACAAAGAACACAGCTATCTCATCAAGAAAAGAAAGAGAAGTTCTTTAGATCCCCACTCAGCTGACTTCCCATGCAAGTCAATTTCTTGTGTCCTATCCCAGTTGAACAGTGAAGCAGTACTGAGCAGATAGAGAGCGAGATAGAGAGAGATGAAATCCGACATACACTACAACGTTGACACCAAGAAACAGAGGAGCACAAGCAACGTTTGAGTGTAGAAAAGAGGGAAGATCAAACAGAATAAAAAACCGTAAGATAGGAAGAACAAATGGAGGAGATCCCACTCAAACGAACAACCATTGGCCACTGGCTTTTGGGAGGTCGACCTCGGTGCAAGAATTGCTGCAGGTGATGCATGTCACCTCGCTCGCCCACCTAATCATTGAATTGTTCCATAAGAAAGCACCAAATCTTCTTTCTCTAATTTCCTTTAAAGATTGCTTATTACTTTCCCTCGTATCAGTATGCCTACGCATGCATGTGTGACGAGGGTATGTACTGTTTCTGCAAACAGTACTCGAGTACTAAGGATTCTATTTTACTGATGAAAGCAGTGCTCTCAAGTATTTGAGCAAGAAACCTTTCTATTACGTGCCATTTAGCAGTCATCACCTATTCATAGCAAGACTATTCTTCGATTTCTATGGCGTGCTAACAATTTCTATCTACCTTGACTGATTCTTATTTGATCAGCGACGTAACTCCTGCTCTTCCTTCTCTCTGACCATGCCGACAGGTGTTTCCGGATTAGATTTATTGAGCCCTCGTTACTATGACTGGAGATTTCTTCTGCTTCTCGAACAATTTTCTCTCTATCCTCGTTGAATCGATATTATAATGTCATGTGTCAGGTCCGAGGGCAATGACAAAGAGAAGGACCTAAATGCGACACGAGAAAGCGTCAAGAGTGCTGGGCCCTCCCATGAGTGTCAGTCAAGCTACTTCTGGTTTTGGAGATGCTCCATGACCTTGTATCATCTGAAGCTTAGCACTGAAACATGGCGTGCAGGTTGTCACCTGAGTGGGTGATGCATGACGGGGATCAGACCTGTATAAATTGGTGAGGGAGTGTTGGACAAGGTTAGCAGAATCCTGGATATGGGTCACCACTGCTGCAGCAAGCAGAAGGTGAAGAGAGGCCTGTGGTCTCCTGAGGAAGATGAGAAGCTGGTCAAGTACATCACCTCCCATGGCCATAGCTGCTGGAGCACTGTCCCCAAAGAAGCAGGTCTCTCTCTCTCTCGCTCTCTCTCTCTCTTGCTCGGATCTATTTATCTGAAGTTTCTGGTTGGAGTTTTTAGGGTTACAAAGGTGTGGAAAGAGTTGCAGGCTAAGGTGGATCAACTACTTGAGGCCTGACCTAAAAAGGGGCACCTTCTCGGAAGAAGAAGAAAGAATCATCATAGATGTGCACAGGATCCTAGGCAACAGGTGCAGTGAACCCTAATCCCTTTGAACAAACTACACGCCTTAGGCGATCAAGCAGGTTAAAGTGTTCCTTCTCTTCCTCTGTTCAGGTGGGCTCAGATAGCAAAGCATCTCCCTGGGAGGACAGACAACGAGGTCAAGAACATCTGGAACTCATGCATAAAGAAGAAACTGACGTCGCAAGGCTTGGATCCGACGACCCATAACCTATTCCCCTCTTCTCGTCCTACCAACGGCAGCATCAACTCAGACGAGCTTCATCGGCTCCACTATACTCGATCGCCCACCACGCCCTTCACCATCAGCCCCCCCATTAGAAGCCATGACAGAATGAAGAGCCCCATGGAACTGAATCCGCCCCTGGAAACACCACCACATGCTTCTGCCATTCCCTTGCATGAGACAGCACCTGTGCCCAACTTCCAGTACCAAGACGACCATGTCTTGATGAGCTTCAAGGACCACGGCTCGCATGCTTCGCTCGACTTTATGAACGGCTCTTCTTCCTCCTCTTCCTTAGACCACACGAACATGTCCTCCTCTTCGTTCCATGAACCTGGTTTCATCGATGATTGCATGTGGGATGACAGCACCGTGGAGCCACTGGAAGCGCTGCAGCAAGCTGAAGATCTAGTGCAGGCGCAACCCACGATGTGCAGAATGGGCGTCGATGAGGCGAGCGAGAAGGGGATGGTGATGGAGACCTCCTACGGCAGTGCCACGCTCGATCTTGAGATGATGGAGAGCGCATTGTTGCCTTGTGGAGAGTTTTGCAGCGGGGGCTCAATGGAGCACCTGCAATGGGATTGTTAGGTTTGATTCCTTCCTTTATGGTTCCCTTTTCCCTTGTGTTTTAGCTGCAAAGCAGCTTAGCTCAGGCACTGTGCACCGGAAGTACTGAGCAACTGTGAGAGAGATGATCTGAGAAGGTGCAGTGAAAACTTCTCTTGTTTTACCTGACATTGGTGTATATTAATTTGAGTCTATCTCCTTCTAGTAGTAAATGTGCCAATGCCTCATATTTATGCTAATGATATATCTTAATGATAATAATCAAGAAGTTACTCAAAGAAACAAAATGAAGTAAAGAAAGGACAAGAAAGTTAGGGAAATGAACTCAAGAGATTGAGTTATGCCAAGGAAGTATGTTTGAGACATCCAACTGGTTAGTACATTAATGCATAGTTGATGCATCTTATTTTGGAGTTTATATGAAAGTATTTTGTTTCGCTGTTTAATGTAATAAATAGAAGTTTAATTTTATAAATAATAATATTCATATTCATATTCATATTAATATTACTATCCTCGATAACATATTCGCGAGGGCTGTGCTACATTTAGATAGATTGACCACCGTCGAAATCTGTGGGTCCCGCGGCAGGGAACACGTGGAAGTGCTGATTTGCGAGAATGATGGCTCCGCCGATACGCAGGATCGGCGTACCGTCTTCGCTCCACCGCGTCAGAGACACGTTGGCGTGACCGCATCTTTCCTTCTCCGATCTTCTCTCTCTCTCTCTAGAACGAATTCTTTCCTTCTCTCGCCTTCTCACAGATATCCATGGCGAAGAAGGCTGCTTCGGTGCAGGCTGCGGTGGAGGAGGTTCAGAAGAAGCGCACAAGGAGAGGATTCCCATAAAGAAGATCGAGGACCGCTACAGCCGCGACGTCACCTACAGCAAGCGTCGAAAGGGCCTCTACGGCAAGTCTGTACCACTCCCGGATCAGAGATCACCGTAATCTCCCCGTCCCCCGTTGGCCGCCCCTTCGCCTTGGGCCACCCCTCCGTCGACGTCGTTCTGTGCCACTTTCTCCCTGGCCAGCTTCAGCGGAAGCCCGATCTGGAGGAGCTGCAGCGCAGGGCGGAGAATTTGGAGAAGCTTCAGAGGCTTCCGGTTGCGAAAATTGACAACGACGCTTCGGAGTCTGGCGGTGGATCGGTGCCGGAGGGTCCGCAAAGTGAGGAGATGGTGGACCTTCCGAGGCCCTCCGATGCCGAAGAAGTAGAAGAAATAAGCGAAGCCTGGATGACAATGTTGAAGGATCTCGGCCGCGTCACTAGTTCTCGTGATGACTTCCCTTCTCTGGATAGCATCCATCCACTGGATGACCTCTCTTGCGGTGGAGACTTTGAACGCTTGGAAATCTTCTGCTGGGAATAGATGAGTCTTGGCAAGCGTCTCTGTAGCTTCCATTTACTCTTCCGCTTGTCCTACAGCTGCAGATTAGCTGCGTCTCTGTTATTGTGGATTCCATTAGGTGCTGAGTTCATATCCTCTGTTTTGCTGAAAGAGAATCACAGCATCCGGACTGCAATTTGTTCTTCTCAAACTGCATCTATAAGCTGTTCCTCACATGTCATGTTCATCTTCACCACATCTCCCTACCTTACACAGACAATTCCATGCTGATTACTTGAACCAATGAGCCCGAGAAGAGCAACGTAAGCAACTAATCAACATTTTATTCCATCTTTTACATACAAAACGGAACTAAATATCTAATAATCGATGCATTTACATGGGCGGCAGATTGCAAGCTACAAGTTGATCCAGCAGCCATCAGTCGAGGGGCTGCGAGCACTCGGGAGGAAAGCCCCCGGGGAAGCGCTTGGCGTCGCGGCAGTAGTCGTAGACCATGTAGTTGTCCCTCACCCACTTCAGCTTCCGGGCCCCGCCGGAGTCCAGGCCCTGGTCCCACCAGCCAGCCTTGGAAGCCGAGCATGACGGCCGGCCGCTGGCAGCCACGCAGGCGTCGGCGACGAAGCCCCGGTAGGACGCCACGAACGGCGCCTGGCTCCATTCCGTCTTCACCAGCCCGCCCCTGGTGGCCCAGTCGTCGGCGTCCCAAAGGCTGGCGTACACGCGCATGGCCTGGCTCTTCGGGTACGCCACCCCCGCGCCTTCGCTGTTCCTGAACACCCTAACGGGCGTCCCGTCCACGTAGAACCTGTGACAACATGCGGAGAGAAGCGTCAGGCACGCAGCAGCAAGCAACGTCGACGTACGCGTGCATGTACGTATCGAGCTTTGGTCATGGCGCGCGGCACTCAACACTATCCGCCGATGATTCCACAGGACGGAGTAGGTGTGGAAAGCCAGCGTGGGATCGAACCAGAGGTAGAACTGCTGCTCCCTGTCGCCTTTCCCCTGCGCGAACACGTTGGTGTGGAGGACGTACGGCTCGCCGCTGGTGTTCCCCAGGAACTCGAAGTCGATCTCGTCGTGCGCCGGGCCTTGCGACGACAACTGCAGAGAAGACAAGCAACCCAACGCAATCAGTTCCACCAAACAAGCAGCAAAGCCTACCCTGCTCGTGTGCTGCATTACGTAGTAGGTGGTGACGGTGCCGGCGGAGTTCCCAGGCACCAGCTTCATCTTCATGTCGAACCTCCCGAACAAGTAGGCTTGCTTGGACTGGAAGCCGGAGCCGGAGGCGCGGTCGAGGGTGAGCTGGAGGAGCTCGCCGTTGTCCAGCATCTTCCCCCTGCCGTCACCCCAGGTTATGTCGACGTCCGACAGGAAGTTGGCCGAGGCAGAGGCGACCACCATGGCGGCCATGAACAAGGCACGAATCAGGGACAGCTTCGCCATGTCTTGGAGAGCTAATTGGTTTGGAGCAAAGCAAAGGGAAGAAGGCTGGTATATATATATATGTGTGTGGAGCGTATGGGAAAGGGTGAGGCATGCAGCTGGATTCCAAGAAGATATGCACGGGCTGAGAGAAAGTAATTGCGTGGTTGACCTGCTTCTATCTTTTGGTGGCCGAGCTTCCATTATTGGTGATGTAGTTTGGATGATTGAGCTTGGAACACTTTGCACGCATATACGTGATAAGCACGAATGGTTCATAGGTTTAGGTAGGAGTCTGCAAAAACAACAGCGATAGGACTGTTCACATTTTGGAATCGGATTGCGCATCGCAGATGCTGAATGATGAATGAACTGTTTCTTCTTCTTCTTCTTCTTTACTGTAGGGGATAATGTGATGTGCAGAGCAAGAGACCAAAGTCTGAACCAACGATTAAGATGCATGCGATGGAGGCCTTATCCGAGGTGGCAGGTACGACGTCAGGTGTCAAGATTGGACGCATGCGTGCATGAGAAGCGCAGTGCTTACAGCTACTGCTGGGCTGTCAGTCTTTTGTCCGTAATCCAAATCACTGTCACGTAACGACGCAGATATGTATGTTTAATATATATATATATATATATATATATATATATATATATATATATATATATATACATGTAATTATGTCTGTATAAAATTTGATGTAACGGGAAGTCATGGTGGTGCATAAAGGACACAAAACGTTTCGGCCGCTACGAAGTCGTGTAATAGCAGCCGTTAAAAGATCGACCCACCAAAAAAATTTCTTGCTGGAATCGAGATCTCATTCGAGGGTTCCGATCTCCTCGCAGGAAGAGCGCAAGGAAAGAGAGGGGAGCGCAATTCCAGATCTAAAATGGTTCGTTGCTTCTCGAATCCCTCCCAGCTCGTCAATTTTGCGTTCATTTTCGGTTTCTCGTTATCCGGTTTCTTCTTCTTTTGCTTTTTCCGGATGTCCCGTTCTCTAGCGACGATTTCTACCGGTCCCTTCTTCTCATTATCGAATGGTTTCATTTCTAGGTCTTTTCCTTTCCCAGATCTCTCTTGGTTCCAATGGGTTTTCTTGAAAACTGCGGATTTGAGATCCTTTTCCCAAACATTGCGTGTTATCTGAGCCTTGGCCCGCAATACACCTTTGTTCTGGCCGTTTGAAAGAATTGTATTTAGACGAAGCAGCATTTAAATTTGTTTTATGTCGAATAAAAGTATTTGTAATCATTGTGTTGTCCGTGATCATAAATTCGTAATTGGTTATAAGAATTAGGGCTTGAATGAATCTGAACTTCGTTTCCCAGTTTGATTCCGTATAGTTGTTGGAATTCTGGTGAAGGCACCGGCATTACAATGCTTGCTCACTGGTACCATAAATTGGAAATTTGGAAGTTCTTCTAGGACAAGACTTATTGAGGACATTCTTGCATATCCTTTTTCAACATGTTACATGTAGATAATATAAGTATCTTGGTTGGTTTCTTGATTCAATTTGAACATGATTAATCTAATTAAGGTAAGTACTTTATGAATCTCATGCCTGATGTAATAGAAAACTTTAGATAAGTATGATATTGCACATAATATAATAGATTCACTAGAGGCTTTCATTATAAAATGGTTTGCATGGATCATCTAGCATGGGGCCATAATTTTATTTTGGTGGGTAATATGCCCACCTAGATAACAAAAAGTAACTGATTTCTCTGCATTTTGGATTCTTGGGTTTATGTAATATTTTATTTTTTTTCTAGTCAAGCATATTAGACTTAATCTGTTCCTTTGTTTATCTGATTCTTCCATGTGATATACGTCTTTTATCACATAGTACTTTCTCACAGACTTTTGTATCAGACAAGCACTTACAATTTATTTTATCTTTTCAGATCCATTTTGTAATTCTTATTAGTCGACAAGGGAAAGTTAGACTGACAAAATGGTATTCTCCATATCAGCAGAAGGAAAGATCCACGGTAATGTTATCTATGGAAAGCTTACTGCTTTCTTTCTTATGAAATATTGTTATTTATTGACCAGCACATCTTTGCTTTTACCTCTTTCGATATCTTGTTTCTTGTCTGGTTATGTGTTCAATATAGAAATGGATGACTTGAAGTGTCATATTTCTTGGGATTTAAATTTATTAGCTATATAAGATCATCTTGCACAAGGAAGATGTGAGATCACATGTTGAGCCTTGTTATTCTTTTAAATATTTTCCGAAGTTGGTGAGCACTTAATTTTTGCTAGTTTGAACAGAGTATGCAAAAGTAATTCTATGATAAATCAGAGTCCGTTCTCATGTTCTAGAGCCAGTGCGAAACCAATTTGGTAAAACTAACTCAGATAGCTCAACCTTCATATTTCTTACAGAATCAGCATATAACCATCCTTTTATCTTAAAATACATTGATCTTCATAGCTTATAGTGTTTAGTCATTAGTGTTGCTTTTTGCTGCTTATCACCTGCAATGTGGCCAATGATATTACCATGCAGTGATTTTTCACACTCTGAAAATCATAAATCTTGATGTTTGTGGATATTTTGGGACATACATCGTATTTGTTGCCAAATTTAATATAAAAAGATAAAAAGATGCCGGTGCTGGTTTATGCTATTTTTTGTATCATTGTGCATACTTAATACAGTTTTTTATTTCCTAAAAGGTCATCCGGGAGCTTAGTGGCCTCATTCTTTCACGAGGCCCAAAACTTTGCAATTTTGTTGAGTGGAAGGGTTACAAAGTTGTGTACAGAAGGTAGTCAGCTGGAATTATTTCTGACATGTCACCTTCAATGATGTTAGTTTTCTCTGACAATAGATAGATTTCTTATTCCTACGAGTCTTCCATATCTTTTTATGCAGATATGCCAGCCTATACTTTTGCATGTGCATTGATCCTGATGACAATGAATTGGAAATTCTTGAGATTATTCATCATTTTGTTGAGATATTAGACCGTTACTTTGGCAGTGTGAGTCACTATCATTTTGTTCTTTACTATTCTGTTATAATATTAGCACTTTTACATAGCTGTGGCTCATCCATTTCTCCCTTCAGGTTTGCGAGCTTGATTTGATCTTCAATTTCCACAAGGTAATGTTGTGTGTCTTTACATACTATGAACTCTATACTCATGTTTACTGAAAGATTTTCGCTGTCTTTAATCTGACCAAAGAAATTTGCAGGCATACTATATTCTGGATGAGATCTTGATAGCTGGTGAACTTCAGGAATCGAGCAAAAAAGCTGTTGCACGGCTTATAGCTGCACAGGTAACTGTATTTTAAATTCGGTTATTTTTGTCTTACCTATTTGTATTGGCTTCTGAGCAAATAACCTTACCCGCCATACATCTGCATTTTATTGAATCAGATATAAATCAACCAACATTTCACATGGTTGTGCAAGTATCAAAAGAAAAGCAAATAAAACAAACATAAAGCATATGGACCATTGATCAATATGAAATTATCAATGCTTTATCTTGCAACTGCTATCTTCAATTGTCCTTGTTGCTTTGACTCTCTTGTGCACACTAAGAGGATAACCTTCCAGTTAATGTTCTTAATTGTGCTGAACAAACAAAATACTTGGACCACATCATGAGCTACATGTGAGATCTCCAATTGCTGGCATGATGTTTTTCGCAGTTGAGATTACAGCAGAGATGTCATCTGTGCATCTGTTTTGGAGTTCTTAGGCCTTTATTGTTTGTTTGTTTTGTGAATACTCCTGATAGCGTCTGATGAAATGATATGTTCTGAATTTTGCTTCGTATGACATCAATTTCACGGAACAAGCTTTTCACTTGTGTTGTTCTATTGCATTTTGATATATTACTACCAATAAGTTCTTGAATGTGAACATTGAATCCTTGTACAACATTTTTGGTACTTGGGTCAAGGTCACACTACCTGTCAGCATGGACACCAGAAGATCTATAGTCCTGAAATTTCTTTTGTCACTATCTCGAACATGACAAACCACTATCTAATATACACATTGATTAGTTTTCCGTGAAATAGCTGAGATGGTGGTGCGTGAAAACCCTGATGAAGCCATTTGCAGAAAACTAGCACCAATTTAGCCAAAGTCACTAATACATAGATATTTTTTTCACTCCAACTGGCATCACTGAAATGATATTGTTCCTGAGCAATTCAAGTTATGTTTGCAGGACTCGCTGGTGGAAACTGCCAAGGAAGAAGCTGGTTCAATAAGCAATATGATTTCGCAAGCCATATGATTGCAGCTGCCATGTCAGAAATGTTGGGGGTGTGTCTACTGTTTTGATGCGTTTGTTTTAAGAACATGGAAGATATCAACATCCCTCAATTTATTTGAATATTCTATGTTGCTATATTGATAATTATTGCTGTCTTAGCTCAGTTGTAATGACACCATTTTTTGCAATTATATGTTATTCCCTTTCCAGTCTTTTTATAATATCCGGTAAGATGGGAATTATCTGAGATTAATGAACATTTCATTTAGAGAGGCGCATTTAGATAGAAAAACACATTTAAATATTGGGTGTTAATAGTCTGGGCTACAAACTTCACTACCATAAAAGGCATTTAAACATACTGTTCTATTTTATTTCGTTTATGTTTACTTATTTGTTTATTTTGTGATTTTCTTATGTTAAATATATAGATTTGATTGACTATACGTAAAAAGAATAATTCTATGATTTATGAAGCCACATAAATGTTGAACTCAATGCTTTCCCTTTTACGTTACGACGTAGAATTTTCAATGCTAATTAAAAGCATCGATGGTAATCGTAGCCATTCAACCTATCGGTTCGAAGAGAGTTCTTCGAAGGTCCGATTGGGTCATTTCAATCCGACCCGTTAAAAAAGCTCAAGTTGAAGCGTCCATTTAGCTTCATTCTGGTGGGACCGTCTCAACCTTCTATCAAGCAAACTTTCCAAGCATAAATAAATATCCACTTGGCGCCGTGTCAACCTGTCCTGGCGTTTGACCTTTGAGAGCTCGACGCAGATAACGGACGAGAGAAAGAGGCGACGGAGGTCGGGACATGAGGAAGCCTGAGGGTTGAGGCTGTGGACAAAGGCACAATGGCAATGACAGTTGACGGGGCAAAGACTATAATTAATTACGAAGATTTCAAGAAATAAACTGAAGTAATAAATCAAAAAGCGCCGCTCTCAGGCGAAAAAAAGAAATCGAAATTTTTGTTTTTGTTTTTTTTGTTTGTTTGTTTGAGAATTTGTCCTATAAGAATACAACGGTTTCCGTAAAGAAAAATATAACAGAATACGAACAAATTATAATTGGTTGGAGGAGGAGGAGAGATCGAAGAAACTCCCACGAGATGGGCGTGGAAGAAACCGGAGGACCGGCGGCGCCGCTTCTCCCCCAGTCGACTCCTCCGCAGTCAGCGCCGCCATGCTACGGCGTACCGGTCGCCGCCGCGGCCTTCCAAGATCCCTACTTCCCTGATCCTCCAGCGTACGTCCTCCTCCCCGTTTACCCCCGCCGCCGGCGCCAGCGCTGCGGATGCTTCTCCTGCTGCGGTTCCCTCATCTCTTCTTCCTCCACCCTCCTCTCGGCTGCTTTCTTCCTCGTCCTCCTCTCCTCCGCCTTCTTCCTCTGGCCCTCCGACCCCGAGGTCACCGTCACCCGCTTCCACCTCGAAGACATCCGCGTCACCCCGCCGCCTCTCGCAGCCATCGGCATCTCCCTGAGGGTCGATCTCAGGGTCCGCAACCCAGACTTCTTCTCCCTCGACCACCGCTCCATCGTGGTCTCGATCGGGTACCGCGGGAGGCCACTTGGCTCCGTCACGGCCAACGGTGGCCACATTAAGGCGCGGGGGGTCTCGCACGTTCACGCCAAGCTCAAGATCGACGGGATCCCGGTGTGGAATGATGCCATCTATCTGATCGAGGATCTTGCAAGGAGATCGTTGCCTTTGGACACGGTCACTGAGGTCGACGGCAGGATGCGTCTCTTCTTCGTGGACGTCCCCGTTCAGGTAAAATCTTCAGAGGCTTCTTCTTCATTCCCATCAACTACTTGTGATTGATGAATTTACTATGCCAATAAGATCCAATTAATCCGATTCTTGTTGTTGAATTAAAGGGAAAAAAGATTAACCCAATTAGAACTTTATTTATTGGTTGCTTGATCTAGTGATCTTGGTAAATAAAGAGTTGTCCTTGTTCTAATTACTTGGTTTAAGACAAACACACACAGGACAACAGAAGCAAAAATTTTGGAATACGGGTGTGTAGAGCATCTGCTTAGTATTTTTTATTCCAAAGGCTAGATTTTCTTGAAGAAAACTAATAAAGATGTGTTTCGATAGATCAAATTCTTACTAGTTTGAAAACCATTCTTCATGTTCTTTGATTTTTTTAGACTTATTAGACGGGAGAACATCTCATTGCCATGTCCCACTTAATAACATGAGTATGCTTTATCTGACTCAACAAAATATGTACCATTTAATTTCTAAAATTTGGCATATCGACCTTATTGATTAGTGATAACTTTACTACTAGTTATCGGTATAACAACATCTTGATCAGTACGATTTTTCTCTCTCCCGATAAAGCAAACAACAACAAGATACACTATTTGTATTTTTATTTTATTACCTTTGATTTATTGAAGGAGTGTACATAACATCTGTACTTATTGAAGCTATATTTCTGTTCAAAACTGAAGAAAGTGAAGAAGAGAGTAAAAAAAGAGAGAGGACGTGAGCGAATCCAAGTTCCTCCATATCATTTGATTTAATTCACTACAGAGCATGTGCAAGTATGTACTTGTTCGTAACGGGAGAAAAAAAAGATTCATGCCCGAATTTATCAATCTTTAGATGGAGAACTGTGGACAAAAACTTCTCTTAAATGTGTTCGCAGTCAGTCTAATCATGAATCTGTACATGAAAAACAACCCCAGTTAATGCCCTGTAGCTGTGAATTACAATCTGCAAGAAATTTTTTCTCTTCTGTAGGAAGCAACAAAAATGACCTCTGTTGCTTAAGAATGTTCCTTCTCTCTAATCTATACATCAATTACTTGCTATTCTATGCAAATCTGCAGGGAAAAATTTCTTGTTTGGTGTCTGTTAATCCAGAAACCCGGGAAGTCATTAATCAAGACTGCTACCCTGAGGTAAGTTATTTGACAAGTGTCACCAAGTAATCTTATTGCTTTTAGGACTTCACCTACCATAGACTTCTGATGCCAAATGCCTCCATGCGATCCTTGTTCAGTGACTACTGGTACTTGCAGCAGATGATTCAGGTGGATGGTTCACAAAGTATTTGTTTCCTCTTTCTGCATGTGTTTTACATAGTATGTGAAGTCAAAACAAAACTTGTTTATAAGATATGAATTGTAGTCTAGAAAATTGTAATCCGTGAACTCGAAATCTGAACAATGTGTTTAAGTGATGGCTTAGTTAACCTGCCTTGGTGTTGACTGTGATATTGCCATGCTACTTTGAACCATATATCTTGATTCCTGATAAACTGAGATAAAACCGGTCCTAGCTCGGCCAAATAAGACCTGAGAGAACCGATCCTATATCTGCTCTTCTTTTCTGGTTGTGAATGAATGTTTACTATATCTGAAGCAATTTGCTGGAACTTACAGAAATATTATTTAAAGTTTCAGGACTTTTAGGATGAATTATAAGTAATGTTTTTTTCTTTAATCTTTGCCTGTCGTCACTTCTAGTGCTCATGCCAATTGTGTAGTTTGTGTAGTTTTCCTCGTTGAGCCGGACATGAAATTGTGAAATAATGGTATTTAGGTTTGTGCATTATTTCGTTGGCATTTACTTGCTTTGATGTTGCATTGATTGATTCTGTACTTCAGAGGATAGCAGGCTATAAATCATCCAGTAGTGTGCATTACTTTCATAATGAGGATGGCAGCAGCGCAGGTAGATCAAATTTAGAATGGGTTTGGATGGAAAAATAAATAATTACATTGGTTGGGGATTAGCTAGTTTGGATGGAAAATTTTAAAATTATAGCACAATAGAAATCGTAGATTTAAGCCTTTAGATGGAATGACATTGACAAAAAAAAATTCTATCTTTAAGTTGATAAGAAAGATTTCTCATATCCGAGTTTTCTTCAAAAGGAAAAAAAAAAAAAATTGGCAAGAAGAAACTGTATAAATAGGTTATTTGATTGAAAGATTGGAGATTGAAGCATTGAATCAATATCACGTGGTTGGGAAATTGAAATCAAATTAGAATTTAAAGTACCTGATGATTTTAATCTTCCTAAAATTAATGCAAGACAAAGATGAAAGATCGTATCAGAAGTAAAAGCAGCAAGTCTGATTCATAATACTAGAAAGGAAGTAAAAAATAAGTGCAGGATAAAGCATGGTGGGGGTAGGAAAGATTATCTAATTATGGAAGCAAGAAAGTATAAAGGGAGACAATTAATGAACCTATTAGTAATCCACAAAAAATATTTTTCGAACTTTTAATCAAAAGATTACACAAATATTGTTTCTACTTATCTGTAATGCTTCTTTTTAACTTTCGAGGAAACTCTTACATGTAATAATCTATCATAACAAATGTAAGACTTAGGTTGGGACATTATAAGTTATTTTTAATCATTTTTAATCACATATATATATATATATAATTAAAAATATATGGCATGAAATCTCTCTTGCCACTATGAGAATTTTGAGGGGATATGAAGTGATCCATCATCATCATGTGTATGTGATGTGGCTGGGATAGACCATTCAATTGGGATTTTTGCACGTATGTGAAGAATATGTTGCCTTCGAAACCTCGATTCATCTTCATAGCTTATATCCTTAACACAAAAATAACGTTAAATGGGGCGCAAATATGGTGGGTGAGAATTCATTTACAGCAATATATCAACGGAAGTCAATGGAATTTAGATCGTTATACAATAAATCTTTCGTTGAAGAGCAATTAATGTCGTCCTTACTTCTTACCAATTGTTGCATTCATGCATGCAGTCACATCCTTGCTCGACCATATCAAATCTGCAGCCACATTTGTGCTTCCATATATTACCCGCCGGCTGACACTATTATCCGTCCTCTCCCCTTTTCACCTCTTCGTCTTCTGTTAATCTTTCTTGGATAGACCGGTGACAAATCTGCAGTAGAGTAATGCCGGCTGTAGTTTTGGCGAGTTCGGATGGCGGCCCGAAGCAGTTCGAGGGGAAGATCACGTCCTACGTGGTCATCTGTGGGATTATTGCTGCCACCGGAGGATTGATGTTTGGATACGACATCGGCATCTCCGGTAATAGATCGTCGTCTTTGGTCTGTAAGATTAGGTGACAGCATATGAAGTCAGATGAGATTTGTTTGGTATTAGGATTTTGGGGTGTTCGTTCTCCTGAATTCCAGGAATTCAATTCGTTAATGGTCCGTGGGATTTGAATGTGTTGTTCTCAGGAGGAGTTACAGCAATGGATGACTTCCTGGAGAAGTTCTTCCCTGATGTGTACGTGAAGAAACACCGGGCCAAGGAGAACAACTACTGCAAGTACGACAACCAAGGCCTGCAGCTCTTCACCTCGTCGCTCTACCTCGCCGCGCTGGTGTCGAGCTTCTTCGCTTCCAAGTCGTGCACCAAGTTCGGCCGGAGGTTCACGATGCAGGCGGCGTCCGTCTTCTTCTTGATCGGCGTCGTGCTCGATGCCGCCGCCCGAGACCTCGCCATGCTCATCATAGGGAGGATTCTCCTCGGCATGGGCGTCGGATTCGCCAACCAGGTAGCTCTGTTTCCACGTCCCGGGAATCCACTCATTGTCTCCGTCAGAATCTTAAGGAGATCCAACTGGTGTAATGCAGGCGGTTCCGTTGTTTCTGTCGGAGATCGCGCCGGTGCGAATCCGAGGCGCCCTCAACATCCTCTTCCAGCTCGATGTAACCATCGGAATCCTCGTCGCCAACATCGTCAACTACTTTGCCTCGAACCTCCACCCGTGGGGGTGGCGGCTGTCCCTTGGCCTCGCCGGCGTGCCGGCCACGATCCTGTGCTTGGGCTCCTTCCTCATCACCGAGACGCCGACGAGCCTCATCGAGCGCGAGAAGACGGATGCAGGCTTGGCCATGCTCAAGAAGATCCGAGGAACAGAGAACGTGGAGCTGGAGTACCAGGAGATCGCGCGGGCCTGTGACATGGCGCGGCAGGTGAAGCACCCGTTCCGGACGCTGATGAAGCGGCACAGCCGCCCGCAGCTGGTCATCGCCGTGCTGATGCAGGTGTTCCAGCAGTTCACGGGCATCAACGCCATCATGTTCTACTCGCCCGTCCTCTTCCAGACCATCGGTTTCAAGAACGACGCCTCGTTGCTGTCTGCCGTCATCACCGGCACCGTCAACACCCTCTCCACCGTCGTCTCCATCGTCCTGGTGGACCGAGTCGGCCGGAGGATGTTACTGCTCGAGGCCTGTGTTCAGATGCTTCTCTCACAGGTTCGGATCTCTCTCCCATCCCCTCTCTCTCCTCTTCATTCGAGTTCCTCTGTAGGCCGGCACTGCTTTGAACCTCTGAGAACTGCAGGCTCTCATCGGAATCCTCCTGCAAGTGAATCTGAAATCAAACAACACGCTCCATCAAGGAGTGGCAGTGCTGGTGGTGGTGCTGGTGTGCCTCTACGTGTCGAGCTTCGCATGGTCATGGGGGCCTCTCGGGTGGCTGATACCCAGCGAGATCTTCCCCTTGGAGACGAGGACGGCCGGCTTCGCCTTCGCCGTGAGCTCCAACATGCTCTTCACCTTCCTCATCGCGCAGGCCTTCCTCTCCATGCTGTGCCACATGCGGGCGGGCATCTTCTTCTTCTTCGCGGCATGGATCGTGGTCATGGGACTGTTCACCATCTTCCTGCTGCCCGAGACGAAGAACGTCCCCATCGACGAGATGGTCGAGATGGTGTGGAAGCAGCACTGGTACTGGAAAGGCTACATGGACAAGGAGGAAGCCAAGGAAGACAAGGTTGACATCATTTAGGGTTGCTTTCTCGTTGCAAACTTCACCTTCTTCCTCACGCACGCACGTAGGCGACATTTTCCATCGATGATCTCAGTGTGCCAACACACTCAAGATTGTTTCTTGATTTCTTCTTTCCAAAACAATGGTAGCTTTACAAGACAACATTGATTCTGTAGATTCGCAAGAACGATAAATTCAAGATGATGTCTTACGACTCAATCCAGTGATGCCTCAGATCTCAAAATCTCATCCATCTAACTAAGATTCGATATTAGAACTCTTGTGGTAAACAACCTTGAACCGTGGCCCGAGGGCCGACGCGGCTCGGTTCGAATCCGGATGATGGGGGATCTTCCTGAGACGGCTTTCGAGTCTGCCGAGGTGGCCAATCACGGTGGTCCAATCGGGACGGGGTCGTCGCTTCCTCCGGGAGGGGACTCCTCACCTTGGCACTCGATGGGAGGCGCCCCCGTCTTTGTCCCTCCACACAAGTCTGGTCGGGAGGCTCGACCCGACCCCTTCGACGATCGAGTTAGACGATGTGAAGGGGATTTATTTTAGCTCTCTTCTCCTCCCTCCTTATTCAGAATGCTAGGGTATTTATAGGGAATCTTACTGTTTCATTATGTGCCCGCTTGCAGGGGGTAGGCTGGTAGCGTCTGACATTGGTGCTGGCGTGGCGTGTAGAGCCGAGCCTGGGCAGGCGTTAATGTGCCTCGACCGATGTTCTGATCAGTTTGACCGGGTACTATCACGTCGATCGAGACGAGAGGCGTCATCTGACGTCATTCAAGTTTTATCATAATTACTATCCTCATCAAGAACCACTATGGTATGATCCAATCCAGTAATAACTTCACGTTTTTCTACTTTATCTCTTGTCATCCTCAATATAAATTAAGTATAATAGACAAATAAAACAAAAAAAAGGAAGAGGCGATGAATCTCTCGGTCACAACTTATTTCGATTTTCTTTCTCACATTACATTCTTGTTTTCTTGTATTTAATCCAAAATTTCTTTCAAAATCTTTTATCGTGTTGACTTAATTATGGAAAATAATACTCAAATCTTGTGGATAGGTTAATTCTACATACAAGGAAAAATATTGTCTGTCTTGATATATTCCAAATTCAGAGATCCATTTCATCAGATTTCATCTAATAGGTAGAGGGTTCAATTGATGAAACCTTCAATCTCCATGATTGAAATCGTCAACATAGAATTGGAACTCTTGAACCAAAATCTACTGTAATTTATCACTTTTGGATAATTGAAATCATCTCTTAGATCTCAAGTTATTCCTGTTGGTAAACAGTTCATTGTGTCTTTAGAAAGAATGGGTTAGGCCAAAATATCATAAAAGGTGCAATTTTTTTCTTTTTCTAATTTATAAGGTCTAACACACTCGGATATGAATAGTAATCTTGTCTTGCCTCCGATTTAGAATCAACTATTTCAATCCTAAGATAATTTTGGTTTTGTCGAATTTGGAACCAAAATCAAACTGTTGTTTCCTAATGAATTCTATTTTCAAATCAAATTATATATTATATATTTTAATTTTTCTAAAATATTTCTCTAATTAATTATTTACTAAACTATTGAAAGAGACATATTTTTTTAAAAAAATATTTTTTTAAAAAAATTATTTGGAGCGAAACTAAATCGTCGGTTTGGTTTCGATTTTAGATCACATGAATCATAATCAAAATTTTATTTTAGTTCCGAATCATTGTTGACTTGGTTCAGACTTTAGTTTTAATATTAATAAAATATTAATCAAATAAAGAAACAGAATATTAGACTTCTAATTAAAAAAATAATTTATTATTTCAGGTCACCACCCTATTCAAGACTAGTTTATTTCCCTATATTCAGAACATTTTCTTTTTCTGCTACGACATACCTCCTCTTACACATTATGATTTGGCTTCTGATGAGCCATTCGTTATCTTTCTATCACCTCCTTGATGTGTGCGATGCACATGGCTAGCTTTTAATTCCCACATCTTCCTTGTCATTCTTTCAAAGGTTCTTCTGCTCTCTTCACATTGGTAATGTGTCCCAAAGGTCAAACATGACTCCTCCAAGACAAAGTTGGTGGTAGACTGGCTGTTCTAAATCCACCAAGTCAGTCCTCCTTTCATACCCACACCCTTCCATCTCTCCATTCAAGGTTTGATGACAACTCTTTCGTCTTATAAATGCATGGGAGTTGCACTTCATCATCATCATCTTCTTCTACTTCCCTTCTAACTTGGCACACTCACAGGACTGGGGATGACGTCTGCTGCATGCAACCCTGACGCTATCAGCTTAAACCAGGTGGAAGACGCGGCAGTGCTCTGTGCTCACGCGCGAGAATCCTCCCCCTTTTGACGCAGAAAAGAACACCACATGCCGTCCACCCAGTTTCCGGAACCCAGTGGAAATGGTCCTGACGCAACCGTAGTACAGTGGCCATGGCGAAGCCATTAAAGACGAAGAAGGGTAGTTGGGGTCAAAAGCATCTACTTCCTTGTCAAAGATCCATCACGAGTGATGCTCGGGAAGCAGCAGGACTGCCAAGTGTGCTCAGTCGCATTCATGTCAATGTCCTATTATGATTCTGGCATATCTCGGCAGTGGCATGTATTCCACCGGTGCTGTTGCTGGAGTTAATTAAGAAGGAGGTGGGCACTCGGTCACGAAGGTTAGATCGGGATGCCATCATACGCCACTTTCATGTCATGTCTCTCTGCGCCACCAGTGAAGGTTGGAGGAAGGACAATAATGGGTTGGCCTTTGTACTACATATGTTATTGTGTTCTTTGCAGAATGGAAAAGAAGACGAGCTCTGTTGGGATTCCACAAATGTCACTGAAACATCGAATGATTTGTAGAGCCAGTGATCACAACACACTGAATCTTTATAATGGCTCAACCAAAAGTTTAGACTCTAACATTACCATGTCACTGGCGACATGAGGAAACATGCAAACAACAAACAATCAAATGTGAAGTAAACATGGCAACGTTTCTCACATCGTTTGATACTAATCACCACAGCGCCAAAAATGAGCACATCAGTCCGACGACGACGAGCCAAGCTTATTACTTACCACTCACGACAAGCAATCACTACTGCCTAACAAGGCCACCGGCCACGGCAACGAAGGAGAAGACAGCAAGAACAAGGGCAAACGCCTGTGGCACGGGCTTCGTGCCAGCGCTGGACCGCGGGGCAGCTGCCGGTGCAGGGATGCCTCCGGTACCGCTGCTGCTGCCGCTGCTGCCGCCGCTGCTTGTCGAAGGGGCAGCAGCCGGGGAGGTGGAAGGGGCAGCAGCCGGGGAGGTGGAAGGGGCAGCAGAGGAGGACTTGGGGATGTAGATGTCCACCTTCTGGCCGATGGTACAGTGGCCGGGGAAGCCGCAGAGGAAGTAGTGGTGGCCTTTGGTCTTGATGGTGATGGAGTCATTACCGGTGGCGTATGTGGCAATCGGAGATGAGGCGTTGCATGCATTGTACTCGGCCTTGGTCACCTCAAGCACGTTGTGGAAGCTATTGTTGTACTCGAACACTGCTCGCACGCATGGGAAGGTTGCATCAGTGGCTAATGACTTACATGAAGAATGATCTCATGCGAAGGCCACCCGAGAAAGAACATTGAAACCGAATCAAAGGAAGCAATCGGAACAGGATGAAGAAGAAGATGATGCAAAAGCAGTAGCTTCTCATTTAACATGCCATTTTATCAAGAGATATGCAACAAACATATGCATTCTCTTGCAGTCCGATCTTAAACCTTGAATCTGCTGCATCCAATCATCTATAATCAGTAAACATTCCTAAATTGCATTTCGAATAAGACAAAGTTCCATATTCCTTGCTAAATCAGTAGCTCCGTTCTATATTATTCATTACAATTACATGATAAACCAGACAAGGTTTCACTGAAACATCTCCAAAAGGCACCGTGTTGTTCAAGCTTCATCAAAGATAAAGAATTAGGGGGGGCGGGGAAAAAATGACATCTTGAGAGAGAAAAATAAGAGACAAAGAAAAGGAGAACATAGTTGCAGATTCATACAGTTCTGGTTACACAGAGAAAGAAAGGAGAAAAAAAAAGTAAATCCAAAGAAGAGATCAATAAATCCACACAAAAGAAGAAGAAAATAAGAGACCGAGAACTCTGCAAGGCTACCGGACCATCATGGCTAAACATAAACCACAGAAAAAAGGAACTAAAAAGCTTCCCCAAAAAATAAAAGGTAAAAGGAAAACTCAAGAACAGAGGAAGAAGAAAAACAACAGAAGACTGGCTACATGGGAAGAAGAAGAAGAAGAGGTACCGATGGTGTCTCCCATATGGAAGGTCTTGGACGCGGCCCAGGCAGTGTAGTTGGGGCTCCCTATGATGGTCCACCCCGCGGAATCCCCCACCTTGTAAACTGCACCCTCCGCCGGCCCGGCACCGGCGACGAGAAGCAACGCCACCAACCCCGTTGCCATCGCCAACACCTTCTCCATGGCCGCACCGGACAGAGGAGTCGAGAGCAGGTCGCCGAAGGAGCAAACAGGGCACAGAGGACACTCCACCCTTTCGGCTGTTGGTCTACGTCGGTGGAACAGCAGCGGTGCGTTTTATGAAGCCTCCCACCCTCATGGCTTTATTATTATTATTATTATTATTCTAAAGCAAATCTATAAAAAATAGTATAATTACCATAAATTTACTTTAACAAGGTCATGAGAATCCAGAACCTTCCTCCGTTTTTTCCTTTTTCTATTTTTCATTTCAAAACACCGATTCTCGTGTCATACTGAAATCACGCCTTCAATTATGGAATTTGATATGGAAAATCGAGTCAATACAAGTCAAACAAGAATATATATATATATATATATATATGGCTGTACAGCTTCGCGATGATTCCACACGTCGTTTCCCCAGACAGAGTGGATGCGAAACGACAAGACGTCTGTCGAATGGACAAGTTCATGTGGAGATAGTGAAACGATTAATCTTATATTACTGAGGGTTTATGAGTTGGAAGACATATAATAATAGTTTAAATTAATCATTTATGAATTATTTGAAAGAGCAACAAATGAGCAACAAAGGATTGCTAAGCACATTGCAAGATTCACGCTTGCCTGTGCTCGATGATCTTAATAATAGCAACAGCAGGTGATGAAAGCAATGACCTCCTCCTCATCCGTGAAGCGTTGCATGAATATTGGCGTTTATGTCTCCACGAAGTTGGCCGCTTAGCAATGTCACCTAAATCCGATGTACGATTTCACACCCCGTTGATGATTTGATGGTACATATACTCATTCTTTCATGATACTAATAATCATTTTATAATTATTGGACATTGTTGCGGGAACAACATGAGTCGTGGCCTCGGGGCCAACGCGGCTTGGTTTGGGTTCGGATAACGGGGGATCTTCCCGAGACGGCATTCGAGTTCGTCGAAGTGGTTGAGTGCGGTGGTTCGATTGAAATGGGGTCGTCGTTTCCTCTGAGGAGGGGGGGGCTCCTCTCCTGGACGCGTAGTGGGAGGTGCTCCGTCTTCGTTCCTACATACAAGTCGGGTCGGGAAGCTCGACCCGACCCCTCCGACGATCAAATTAGTTAATGTAAAGGGGGATTCAAATGAAGAAGTTTTTTTTTATGTCTTCCTCCCTCCTGTTCAGAATGCGAGGGTATTTATAGGGAAGTTTACTGTTTCTTGATGTGTCTGCTTGCAGGGGACAGCCTGGTAACGTATGATATTGGTGTTGGCATGACGTGAAAAACCGAGCCTGAGCAGACGTTAATGCGCCTCGACCAACGTTCTGATCCTGCTATCCTCATCAGACATCATCATGATATAGTTTTCAGATCCAAATTTGGTGGATCCGAAACTATGGCCAAAGAAGAAGTGACTAAAAACAAGCATACAATTTGAGATCCACTTGCCGGCGGACTTCCATCTTAACGGAGAAGAAGAAGAACTTTCATGGCACAAAATTAGACCCAAAAGGATCAATTACAGCCTTCGGTTCACTGTATCAGATGAAATCTTAATTTTTGAGACAGCTCGTACGTGACACTCTTCATCCTTCTAGGGATTCCTGGAACAATTGGGCAGATGCACCGGCCCATTAGGCCGAGTCTTGATCAATGGATTGCTCTCGAAGAAGTTGGCTGGACGAAGCTCGAAGCCACCGCTCAACAGTGGCATCAACGGGAAGTCTTCTTGACAGGGAACGTGATGGAAGCCCGCAGTGTACCACAGCACGATGTCTGTGTCTTCGATCCCTGCATTCCTGCATGCAGCACGCCATCGTATCAGCCATGGCTCCATCACGAGACCAAACGCAACTCGTATGTTCGTGGCTTTCTGGCAACAGGTCACGTACCTCCGACTCCATGCAGCCAAGTTGTCGTCTCCCCTGCTCTCGTCCGTGTAAAGCCCCGCCGCCCACTTCTCCGACTTGTTGTAAGCCGTCACCCACACCTGATTCTTGCTGTAGCTCGCCCGGATCTGAGGGTAGTCATCGTCGGAGAGCAGAGAGGCCGCCGTCGCGCCGTGGCTGATCACCCGGTACCCGACGAGGTTCCCCATCCTCGTCCTCTTGCTCGGGTTCACCACCAGCAGCTCGCCCGGCTCGTCGCCGAGCTCCACTCGGGCGTCGGCCTCTGTCTTGGCCGTCTCCTTCGCCACCGTCCAGTAGCTCCTCCTCCGCGAGCTGCCATCGGTCACCCTCACGGTCTTAAGCTTGGACCTGACGAAGGAGTTGGCGGGTCCATCGACGTCGAGGTCCAGGTGGAAGGTGACGAAATGATCGTGGTAGACGCCGATGGTGTTTCTAGCCAGCAGCGTGCCGTGCTCGTCGCCGGCGATTTGGTCTGCGTGGGTGTAGCGCGTGCCTTTGACTTCCAGGATTCCTGTCAGTGACACCTGCATGCATCAACGTGAAGTCGAGACCAAGTCAGAGGTAGAAGAATCTATGATGTCGAAAAGTAGTCAACGCCACTAAGGCAGGCGTCTGGTGACACAGTGGCATCCGGTCAACACACATTCACTGGCACATCTGATTAGCGTTGTATGATTCTATTCTCATGTCTTCTTTCTCATACCCCTATTTTGATGGAGCCGCTGGTCTTGAATTCCCAGTCTATCACGTAGTCGTAGTTGCCGACCGCGGACACCATTCGCACCACCAAGCTCACGTCCGGCCTCACCTCCGTTATCTGCAGCAACGCACACAGTAATACTCCATTCGTATGCAAGCATCGATCCTGAGATGGTTCTCGGACGTAGATGAACTCACCACTTGGCCGGGAAACCCGAACTCGGTGTGCCGCCACGAGGCGTCGCCCGCGTAGCGCTCGAAGACGCAGAGGGCGTTCGGGATCCGGACCGGCGCCCCGTCTCGGCCGGCGAAGTGGGCGTCCATGAACGCGGCGTTGGCCGGGCAGTCGGCGTTGGGCTCCAGAGGGACCGCCGAGAGCCCGAAGCCGTTCTCGCCGGCGTCGAAGAAGGTCTTGTAGTACCACTCCTCCGACGGATCCATGTACGGTATGAAGAGCTCGGACACGAAGCCCCTGTGGAGCACTCGCCGCGGCGTTCCCACCTCGGAGTCCTTCACGGAAGCCACGGAGATGACTGTCCCGGCTCGGACGTCGAAGCCCAAGTGGAATTCCCAGTTTGCCCACCTGCAGATACGTACCAACTTGGTAAGTCGCGCCATGATCTGCTCTTGATGTTGTCAGTGTGCATTAACGTACAGAAGTTAATGCGGAAGGTGTACTTATGGCGATCTGCATCTTAACCTATTGGCGAATTGTTGATGCCGACATTGTTGACCGAGTCAATGCAAGTTTAATTACATGCAAAGCACAGAGAGCAAACATGGAGGACAGAGAAGACAAAAGGAAGGGAGAGCGGGTGAGCTCAGTGGATTCGGACCTGATCATGTGGCCATCTACTTCGAACCCCTTCCCTTCCGGCTGGACGACGGCGCCGGGCTTCGTCTGCGGCCCGAACGGCGGCCTCTGATTTGCGGCTCGGTAGTCCGTCCCTGCCGACTCCGGCACCGGCACCACCACCCGGTCCTCGTACTCCACGATCGCCAGGGCGTCCAAGTCCACCACCACCGTCACCCCCTCCAATGGCCGCGCGTAGAAGTTGACCGTGTCCCCCGTGAGGTAGCACGCTATCTTCACCCGCCGCCTCCCCTGCTCCGCTTCCCCGAACCACCCCACCGACAAGGGCGTGCACAGCACGTCCTCCAGCGCCAGTCCCCTTTTCGCGACCGACGCCACGAACGGCGGGTAGCTGAAGGGCAGGGCGGAGGCCGCCTCTTCCTCCTCGAAGGTGAGCATGGGGTACCCGAATCCCTCGTAGACCTCGTCGGAGACGACGGAGCGACTGGCAATGTCCACGTATATCTCGTGGGTCTTCCCCTCGGACCGGGCGATCACGAACGCTCGCCGTGGCGGCAGTGCCTTCTCCTTGCTTCGGCGGTGGCACAACGACCACTCAAGCAGGTCGGGCTTGTCGGGCTCGTCCAGGCCGACATAGTGGAAGGAAAGCGATTTGGACGAGCCAAAATGGGAGGTCTTGATAACGCTGCTGACAATGGAGATCTCGGAAGGGGTGAGGGGGTCGTGGGGATGGCGGTAGCTGCAGGCCAGCTCGAACGAGAGGAGGAGGAAGAAGAAGGGAGACATGTGGGTGATACAGGGGAAGTGAGTGACGGTACAATGAAGGTGGGAATAAATGTGGATATAAAGGAAGGTGGGTTGTTGACTTAGGAGTTTGGGTGCTTGCAAAGACGACAACAAATCACAGCATTTGGGGATTCGAGAAATGACGTCGAGCATTTCGTGGAGCAAATATAGCTAATTCCATACGTGCAATCACAGCAAGAAAAAGGTCGGAAGAAATTCCATGAGCAAGTAGATCTCTCATCTCCTATCGAATCATTTCGGTAATGTCAAATTGGACAGTGGCATGCAAAAAATAATGAACACAGACGCCTTCTTCGATAGACAATAAAAATCCGAATTTTAATTCAAAATCTAAGGAATAGACATTACATTATTACATACGCCAATGTTGTCTAACCACAACTCCATCCAAAACTTCTAAGTGGACATGTAGGAAACTTCGTCGATCATCCAACACTGACAAATAATAGAAAATGAAAAGCATACACGAGTGAGGCCACCAAAGAATGCATGAGATTAAAACGGCACAAACTATGGCGCATATACAATGCTCTATTTACCACCTTGACAATTAAAATGAAAATTTGGGGTTACATAGCACTCCTGACTAGGCTGTCACAGAGAATGCACTGCCATCAAATTTTGATGGGATCATATTTTTCGCCCAAAGCGCCACCTTTCTGCTTCTGGAACTGGATATAACGCAGAGTGCTGGCGAAGAACGCATCAGCTGATGGATCTGATGAGCCATCAGTTTGCATCTCAGTTTTGATGAGTTCAATCAAACCTTGAAGCACAGAACTTGTAACCTGGGGGTTCCCTTTCTCAAAGAAGTACAAGTACCTGCAAGGAAAAAAATAAAATAAGCAAAGCAATCATTTAATTCTTAGATTAGATATTTGCTTTGACAATGTTACTTGTTCAGTATTTCGATGAACAGTACGACTGGTCCACTGCTGCCCCTTGTCACATTGGCCATTTGTTGGGCAGCATTCGCAATTCTCAAGGCTCGCTTTAAGCAAAGGAGGACCCTGGAACAAATCAGTGCAAGAGGATTAAAATATTATTTTTGTCCCTGGTTCTTAGTAATATTATTTTTGTAAGATGCATAGGCTCGTCGGTTTTGGAACTATTTTTCCTCATAAAGATAAGACTGATTAGTTAAGAATGAATAGGACATGCACAGACACATGAATATGAACTCATGCACACACAATATACTTGCGAAAACACTTGGATGCTTATGTAGGCCCTGTGGCCCATAGAGATAGATGAGTCATAATTGATTTCTCTATAATATTAGAAATATGGCTACAAGCGCAGAGAACAAAACAAAGGTGGTAACCATGGAAGAAAGAGGTTGGTTAGAAATAGGAGGAAATACTTGATAGAGGAAGAAGAAGATGACCATGACCAACTTGTTCTAAGTTCACTAAGAGAATAATAATTGCAAATCAACCCAAATATACTCAATTAAACATATCAAAAATATGGATGAAACTTGTTTGCAAATACCTAAAATTATTATTAAAAAAAAGGCAGATAGACTGATTTGATCCAAAATTATTCAATTGAAGTTCCTGAAAATCTCAAAGGCCCAGAAAACATTAAGGCTCAACCTACACCAACTAGAATCAATCTACTTGACCTAACTCATGGCTAAAACATTCAAGACCAACACCGGTGGGAAATGCACAGCTATAGCTTCCGTAAAGGCATAATGCATTTAAGGTACTGGAACAAGTAGGAGGACCTACAGTTTGGCAACAGAGTAGACTGACTACCACATTGTGGAGTCCAATACCCCACAACAAACTGCTAGGAGTCAACAGAAATATATGGGTCAAAAGAAATAATATGTACCTTTCTCCATCTTTAATGCCATCTTGCTCATCAACCCAGAATAGATGTGAACATGCATAAACAGCTCTGCACTGATCAGGCTTCTTCAAAAGTTTGGCAGAATACTGCACAAGAGGGAAAACATTTGCCAGGTTAACAACTTCACTCCATAACAAGTCACACAAAGGTTTGTAGCAGACAGACACTCATGACGATGAGAAAGCTTACCCCTGTGGCCTTATGTGTTAGTGTGTCTCTGTTCTCAACCCCAAAGACATTCATCCGCTGAAGAGTTCCTATAATTAAGTGAATTGCAGTCACTTGTGCTTTGGAGTCCTGCTCAAACAAACATTATAATCAACGTAAGATTAACAAAAGATAAAGACCAATTACTTCGAAATATGCTCTCCCAAATATAACATAGTCCATTCAATTAAAAGAGCTGCAAACACAAGGTCTTCTATATAGATAACTTACCGCAACCTCCTCTTCATATAAAATAAATGCTTGGGTGAAGAATTCATAAGCAACAGGTTCAAGATCACAATCATTGGCAGCCTGAGGTAAGAAAACCAGTTACCAAGGAAAACCTAATTTTTAATGGGGCAAAAACTTTCAGGACTGTAGAAGTATACAAACCTCCGCGCACTGTAAGTATAATCTTAGAGCAAGCTCTGGTGAAGGGACAGATAACAATGCCTCAATAGTCTGAAACAGATTAAAGCAATGAGACTAAGGGAAACACAAAGGACACTTGGAAAACTGAAATAATCAACAAGGGACAAGATAACTTATGAAGCGGCAACTGATGCTTTTCCAGAAATCATAATCTCTCATGTGTAAACTTTTATACCAAATCAGAATATGCTTATTCTAGCTGTGCTAATAAAATAGTAGATAACTAGTTTTCAATTTATTCATAACGTGCAAACTCAGAGAAATAGTAACCTGATGTAAAATTTGAAAGATTTTCTTTGGTGTTGCAGAGATTTCTTCACCAATCACATCTCCATCTTGCCCTTGTAAATGTCTAACCAACTGCAGAACAACATGAATTCATTAAAGATTAACTGGTGTAGAGAAAATCATTTAAATGACAAATTTTACTTGGTAGAAAAAATCATTATAGTCATTGGGAGCTGGTTCTTCAAATAGGCAGTGGTGATAATGACAAGTGAAAGAATTTCGTCTGGGTGAGTTGCCTTTTAACTTAGAAATACATTCACCAAGTTTTTTGTAAAAGGAAATTTCGGTTTTGCAACTTCAGGCCAGTTTAACTTAGCAAATACATAATGGATGCAAACTCAAGAAAGAAACCAAGTGCACTTTATTCTACTGATACAAACAAACAACTTAGGGAATTTGAGATTATACATAGCACCTTTTGGGTAATCATGTAAACTTGGCATGATAATGCTCTGGCTAAAATCCCAAGCCACACAATAGTAAGAAATGCAGAAACTGGTTATTTTAGTCCACAAATTAATTACTAGAAATCTACCAATCAACCATAGATTGGATAATCTGACCTATATAGTGACTAATGTAAGGAATCATCATGATTTTTTAAGACACAAGTCCTCCCTCAGAATGTTATATGCCTGTCAATCATCTGGAAGACACCAAAAAGCAGAGGTATGTATAAGGAGACAGTAGGGAGTGACTTTTATGGTTATACATTTACATTTATTATATGATTGCTCATGGCAAACCATACTGTAGATGCATATCACCGAGCCCTTATTAAGGATGCTTTTCCTGCCACTTTGATGCCAAAAGAAGGGTAAAAAATTTAGCCTAGATGAGCCTCCAGATTAAGTCCAATGCATCTATATGTCTGGTTATATTGGATTATTTTAATTCTTGACTCAAGTCTTGAGTTCAGACATAAAGAGCCAACTTGTTCGACTGGTCCAGACTGCATATTGGTTTTAAATTTAACTTATATAAAACTTTCACTTAGGTTGTTGACAGCCTGGATCCAAAGAAATTAACAGCCATAATCCTGAATCCAATTATCCTATAGGGCCTGAATAACTATTTATAAAAAGTGTGTTGTGATTAAAAATTTTTGGAGACCTGAATATTCACTTGAAATCTATGGTCAGATGGTTCCCCTCTAGTTATTGTTTCCGACAAAAGCATGACTTGTTTAGCTAAATTTGTGAAAGATCTCTTGACATAGAGAACAAGAAGTCCTTCCTTTTCCTTCTTTCTTCTTTTCTCACTCTTGTACTTGTCAAAGATTGCCATGATGATTATGCCAATTCAAAATGTATCAAGATGTACCATGCCAAGACATGCTCCAGGTCCCAGAATATGGCTAGGCCAATTTTCGAACTGTGCCTTCCACTTCACATAGATATCAGCATGCCCTATACAACTCAACGAGGATTTTTATCCTTTCTCCCAAGGTACATTATGAGAATTACATCAACCTTATTTATAGGCTACTGTTAAATGTTAATTGTAAAAAGACTACATTATCTTCCCAGTTAAAACTCAACTAGAACTTCCTAAAGATTTTATTTTATCATCAAAAGACAAAGCCTATGATAATATAAAACTTATACTTCAAAGTCCCTATAAATCGAATATAAACTCAAACCAAAAACTTTCTCAATTGGGATGCATAAATTTGCTTCTGCAGAGCAAATTAAGTCCCGAAGGTCATGGTGGAGTAACATTATCTAAAAGGTTTTTATCCTCTTGGATTGAATTTTTGGTGTGTTGATTTCTCTCTTTGTTGCAATCACTTGAATACATAAAATATTAGGATTGGAAGAATAAGACTGGAAGTAGGATGTGAAAATAGAATATTTCCCAAGGATTTTCAAAGTGCAGGAATACCAAATGATGCTATATAAAGTGGCATTGTAGGGCTAATCCTCACTCTAATTTGATATAGCATCCATAACCTGTATAAGATAACATACTAATGCAAAAGATGACTAAATCAATGAAATAAGACTCAAAAGTGAGGGGTACAAGACTGTGGATTGGAAAAAGACTATAAGTTGGAGCAAGGTATGCGATACCGTATCGTACCGGTGTTTCGAGGTTGACTCGATACGGTATGGTACTAGCGTACCGAGCGGTTCACCAGGGCTTACCGAACGATTTTAAATATTTCTTCTTCTTACTGTAGCATTGTAGCATTGCTACAGTGTAGCACTATAGCACCGTAGCACGGTCCGTCCGGTAGCGGGCGATCCACGTACCGGTATGCCGTCGGACTGGTACGTATCGCCCGTACCGGACAGTACCATTCGAAATTGCATACTATGAGTTGGAGGAAACATCCATCATAGAAAGTAAATATTAGGGCCATAAACATAATAGAATTCATCAATGGTTCTTTGTGCCTATGAAGGTTTTATTTATATAGTAAAAACTAAACTACTATAAATATTAAATAAGACAATGGCTCTATCTTATCTTCTCCAAATTCAAACTCAACTAAGACTATCTAAGATAAACCTTTATCTTATCATCAAAAGATAAAGCCTATAATAAGATAAAACTTCTCCTAACAAACCCAACATTAAAAAGTACAAATACTTCAAAGTCCCAAAAACATCTTTACGAACTAGAATAAGCTAAAAATTTGAGATTTTGAAGCATCAATTGCGTATGCATTATGATTACATCACAGTTCATTCTTCATAAACTACTAACTTAAAAAAAAGAGAAATGTGTTCATGCTCATCAATTTAAGATGTTTTTTCTTGTTCAACAATCTTAGGACATGAAATATGTCCATGTTAAAATGTTAATAATATGAAGAATTTACAGGTAAGCAAACACTCTTTACCATTATCTTGGTTATCATTGTCTACTCTAACGATCATGCAAAGATTCTATCATGACACATCAAGCATACTCTATGAGAATATATACAAAGAAAAAAGTCAAATGATAAATGATGTTTTAAAATTATAAAAAAAGGATCTCTGCAACTTTAAAATTTACAGTGATAAAAGATTTTAAACACAAACCTTAAGGGCGGAAAAGACAAGGGGAGGTACAGTAAAAGGTAGTCGTTTGGGACCTCCAAGAATAATATGCTTCCTGACGGTACATATGATCTGAAAATCATTGTAGTTGTAATTAAACTAGCTGGTATAACTTGTATATGCAATCGACACGAAGGTGTGAACAATTCAACAAAATAAAGTTAAATGTCACATCTCTATTCATAAGATGCTTTGGCTAAGTCTCTAACTTCATAATAGAATAGCCTATTTTAAATTGCCATGAATCGTTTAATTGGTCACATTTTATAGATAAGATAATGAACCAGAGAATGATTGAGAAAGTACTATGAAGATAATGGATATACAACACAAGAGTAGGCAGTATCTTGATGCAATAGTTTTTTTCTTCCCTTCGAAAAATCTTTCAAAGGGTTTATATGAGAATCCACATTTGTAAGATATTGTTTTTTAGCTAAGATGAATATCTCTATCATCTAAATGAAAAGAAGTACCATATCATAATGACTCTGAAGAAATTTCATGCTTATAAGTGAAAATATGCACACTATATTTATCATATTTGAAACATTTTAAGTACAAGATACTGATAAGGTATATAATATATTAGGATTTAGTTATCCCTTACTGACAAAGACAACCCTTTTTCAAAAACAACCAAACAGCAAGTTCTAATATATGTAACTCATAAAATGTGAAAGAAACATATTATCTACCTTCAACATCTCCTCAGGGTCATCGTTATGCAACATATGAATGAGACGAGCAACAGAATTTTGTTCCTCCTTGAAATCCTCTTCATCAATCTATATACAGAGAAAAGTGTACAAAATAGAAAATCAGTCTATTTTACAGGTTGCTCTGATGACATAGCTAGATACATTTAAAGTAAGGATAGTAAGTTTTTGACTGCATAAGAGATAACTAACTGGAAAAGAGTAAAACCAATGCTTACCTCATCATCTTGAGTTTCATCCATATCTCTTATAAGCCCTTTTATCAATTCAAATAAAGCCTCAACCTAGAAGTATAAAAAAATCTTACAATTTGTCCAAAGACCATTTATATCTAGAACACAAATAAAAGGGAAGGCCTACTTTGTCAGCAGTTGATATGCAGGTGGTATTCTTCATGATGCTTTGGATAATAACTACAGCCATGACTTTATTAGTCCCATTATCCAGGTGGTCCATGACCCGGGGATAGTTAGGAAGCTTTAAGGCAGTACCAATATCATTATACTTTTCCAGAGGAGCACTTAAAAGTGCAACAATTTGCTTAGTTGCTCTGCTATCCTCGAGTTTAGCTCTTCCTGAAAGTTTCTTGACGCATGCTCCCTGTTGACAAATGCAAGTAAGAAATATGCTGCTATATTGTTCACAAACATTTCGATCCAAATAGCTTTCTAATTGGCCAAGTGTCAAATGAAATTTAATTCTAGCCTACTTCATACATGCAACATTTGATAGAGACTGATGTTCATTTTATTTCATAAATGCAAAAGGAACTCCCCAAAGTCATTATATATCAGACAAGAAAGGCATGGCTTGTGTCCTATTTATTATGATAAAACATGAACATCAGAAATTACAGCCAAAATGATTAGCTCATACCAGTACTTGATCCACATAGTCAAGCCGGTCAGGATGCACACGGAGAGTAAATGTGAGAAGGGACACATAGAGAGTGATTGCTCCAACAACAGGCATGTCAACCTGTGCTTCTATTACCTATAAATATAGAACAGCTGAGAATCTTGATATACATAATCAGAACACAGACTTGTTGCACATAATCACTAGTCTTATCAAACCAATGTGACACCAAAACCATCATCAATTAACCAGCAACTGTAACATACACTAACAAAAGATTAAAATGGCCTAGAAGTGTGATAATAGTCAACCACAGCAAAAGCAGCATATATTCTTTTTGGTCTGTGTAAAAGAATAAAATCAAGAATTGTCTTATAATAATTTATATTCCCATAAGTTAATTAGCTATGATACCGGTCTATAATCACAAAAATTCCAAGTATTATATTTTCACCCAAAAAAATTGTTTGTATCTGGTAGGAAATCTACATGAATATGAACTAAGCCAGGCATTGCCACTGCAACAAATATCACAGGAAAAAAATTGAGCTGGGATGGCTACAAAAGGCACATTATTGATAATGTAACTCTAGATCTCCAAATCATGATCATGCAATCATATATCGCTTTGTAAAAAAAAAATTTTAAAAATCTTGACGATGGAACTAATACTGAACTACTTATTTAAATCAAGGGCCTCACAACTGCTTGTTTTCACACTTATGAATATTAATGTATAATTGAAGCAACTAGACGCATAAAGGATGAAATATGATAGCTGGGCATGAATTATCAGAATGAAATAAGAACAAAGAAGGTTTTCCTTCTGCTGAAAATAACAAGTATTTCATAATTCATAACATCTACACGTCTAATATTCTACTGCAAGCTACCTTCTTCAGTTACATGCCAAGAGCTTATAACAATGTAACAATTGCCATATAGATCCATTGAAGGAAAAAGGGAACCAAGTAATACCATTTAGTAAGCCAGCTTTTAAGTTACAGATGGTCATATTGCAAGTAATCAAGGTTGCACACAATGAAAATGCTATAAATGCCAATATTTGCAAACAAAAAATTTAGTGGTGCTACAATGAATCCAGGATAGCAACTAAAGAAGCAAGCTATCAGATGCAGCCAAATGCATCCTCAAGTGATATTTCGGTAATCTGATCCATCATTAAGGCCTTAACAATGTCAAGATAAGCAACAAAGACAATTACTAGATACCAATGTATTAAGAGTTCTTGAGGCAAGAAGCATCATGTAATTCCCTTTTTTCTGTCTTTTAGAGAACAAGAAGAAAGGCATGTGTCAAAAGTGAATTCTAAGGTTTCAAGGCTCAAAATTCAAAATTGACTCCTGGAATAGGCTATGTTATGCCAGCAAGAAAGAGAAAACATTATTTTGTTAACTTTTAATTTGACACCATACTCGCTAGGTTCAAATAATGTGACTTTCAAAATCCAATATAATAATGTTTTAATTGTTGTAGCTCTTTCAAACTTTGATTCACCTTCAAACTTCAATATCTTCTAAGTTCTAACCACGTTTCAGGATTGAAAGATCTTGATGAACCAAAGAAAACTGCCACCATCCTGTATCAGTGACTGAATGATAATTATTTCAGATGATCCACAACTAGGTAATACTAATAGGAAGCTCCAAATGCTTGATTCCATTGACATGACCCAGTGCCCCAGACTCCAAATATAACTATTGCCACCTGAGCTACTAAAATGTCATATGGCAAGATGCAACCAGGTGAAGTTTTTAGAATGTTGGAACAATAATATAATTCAGTACAACAAAGTCAACCGAGAAGTGAGATACCTGAAACCAAATAGGTTTCACATCTTACAACAATTTTGTAGACTCAGTCCTAATTGATATAGATACATACAGAAAAGCACAAGAACTTAAAAGGTGCCATGAATGCATTACATAACTATACTTAGGCAGCAAGATATTATCAGAATTCAGAAGAGATATACATGAGCTATATAAGAAACTACCTTTCCTATCGCATTGCTGAGTTTGGAAAAAGCTTCTACTTGCAAGAATTCTGGTAATACCTGCAGCACTATCTACGAGTAAGATTCATTGTTTTGTGTGTGCACATGTGAAATGCAACCATGAACCATGTCACGAAACTAACTTCTATACTGGAAGCAGCATAATTTGATAGTCTGTCCATGAGTTGAGATAGAACTGTTTTAATATCAACAGTTGGCTGAATAAAGAATGAGAAAGAAATTTAATCAGTCTCCATTATCAAATCAAATATTAGTAGGAGCTAATCTGCCAAAAAATAACAATAATATAATAATATGTCCATAAGAAACAGTAAGTACACAGAATTGGAGACAGGATCTAGCGATCTCTTATAATAATACAGAGGAGTTATCACTTTGAGGAAATATAGAAAATGATACCTAGGTCAACTTGCAGCATAAACTATTATAGACAAAACAAATAAACTTAAATTATTAATCTATACCGATCCCTAGACTACAATGCATCTCCTGAACTGTTTGCATCTTCTAACCAGTACTTCTCTAATTAGTTCTGTAATTCAAGTGACAGGAGTATCTTCCAAGACCAAAATTTAAGGAAAAAAGACCGTTTAATGCTATAAAATAAATGCCAAAGGGACTGCTCAAGAGGCTTACGGTTCTTACATTCATAGGCTACTAGCTTCATAACCAAATACTATACTCCTAAATCAACTCAATTTAGGCTTAATTCTCAAAAGAATAGGATATAGTGTATAACTGAATACTTATAAAGTTATAATATACTGTCACAGTATCGGAGTGCTACAGTATCATGGCACGACAGTACTTACTTTTTCCCTGATATTGTAAAGTTATTTGGATTGGACTTTTTTATAGGGGCTGATGTTGTCCGAAATCTATTAGGACCAGATTGGTCTTCCTTCCCTTCTGTCCTAAAATAATTAGGGCTCCAATAACAGGCAGCTGCGGTCCTAACTTGATTAGAACTGGATGAGACTTCCTTCAGTGCCATCCTAACATGATTAGGACCAAATAAGTGCAGATAAGCATGATAATGGAACAGGAGCTGAGTGTAGACCGCTCAGATGAGTCTGCTGGACTGACAAGTCTGATCTTTGTATTTTAATAGGAACATGTGCAAATAAAGCATGAGAAAGGAGAATGATGTGGTTTAATTTAGGAGGTCGTTCATCATGTTCAGGTGTCATCTACAAGACAAAAAAAAAGAAAGAGTATGTGGAAGGAGATTGAGGTCAACAGAACCAAGCAGGTAACCTTACAAGTAGAATATCAACGAAGACCTTTGCCAAAGCATCCATACTTCTTTTTGGCAATTGCGCCTTGACATAATGACTGTCAAAGTTCCTCCAAATTAAGAATGAAAATAAAAAAAAGGAGGCAAGCCTAACACAAAGGTTCTTGCTAATAATGGATGGTCTGGGAGGGTCAATATACAGTCTTACCCCTACAAACAAAGAGGAAGCCAGCAGCATCATGATTCACCTTCAAAGTTCCTCCAGGTCAATCAATACAAAAAGAGAAGGGGAAAGAAAGCTACAAAGAAGATCTTTCTGTTGCCAACTCACATACAGTACACAGGAAAGAAATATGAATGACCTAAAAAAGATGGCAGTTCATGAGGCTCTTCCAATGCAAAATCTGAGGAGAGTCGATGTATATAGTCTTACCCGTGCAAACAGAGTTTAATTCAGTGAAATATGAACTTAACCACTGGATTGTCTTAAAAGATTTTTCCTTGGTATTTTTCAACCAAAAACAGATTAACATTTATAACGAGTCAAGATTAAGAGTAGAGAAAATCCTACAGCTAAGAGAAAATTTGCTCACTTAGATGCACATACTAGCTTATACCAAATCAAAAAGTTATGTTAGGTATAAAGAGTAATCAATATCAATAATATAAAAAATAAAACTAAAAAAATACCTCAAATTGAAAATAACTAAGACTTGCAACCATTACTTTACCTACCTGAAGCTGGGGAAATGCACCTAACAATGTTTCAAGAGTTTGCAAGTGATATTCATCTGGAAACACTTGGATAATACAATCCATCAAATAGTGTTGTGCTAGCTCATCTTTACAATTGACAACCTGTTAGCAAATTCATTTTAAGAAAATTTAAAATGTGCAAGCTAAAGTATTATTTAAAACTTATTAACAAGATCGACCTGTTCCAGCACTCTGGGAAGAACAGTTTCTTTGTATATATCAAGATCAACACCCTCAATCTGGCTGAGAACATGAAGGTTTTTGCCAACCTATGAGAAAGAAAAAGAGTAAATGCAAAGGAAAAGATGGATTTTCTACTATCTTGCTAGAACAAAAATCAACTTAAGGTACTGATCTTACAAGATCACGAAGTTGGCTCCTTTCCTTTTCTCGTTTATCCTTTTCCCTGGTTGGCCCCTGCAGACCAGAAAGTCAAATTCTTGCTCTTAACTAAGGATCGCCTAAAAGTAAAAATTAACAATCACTAAAACACCTGCTTGACATAACTGCTATCATGGTACAGCGAAATGCCAAGTTTGTGACATGCATATGTTCATGCATCGACAACAGCAACTGATATATATGACAATCACTTAAAACCAACCTGATGATGCATTCGAACCCAGAGTTTATTCATCTCTGTAAAGTTTTGAATAACAAATTCAATAGCATGATTAACTGTGTCAGCATCCCTGAGAAAAGGCAATATAAATCAAAACAAATATGAGTAATAACATGACCAGTAGCAAACCACCAAATTATAACTTTCATTTTCGAAGTGTGGCTCTAAATCATATGAAAGAGCTAGAGGAACAAAACAGGCAGAAGAGATAATTTAGATGAAATTCAGTTCATGCAAGAAAGTTTGTTACCGAAAATAATTCTATGGTTCAAGAAATTTCATCATAAAAGTATCCTACAATGAAATTCATATTGGAAATAAAGCCAAGAGGAATTGAAGATCAGAACTCTACCACCAAGGATTTAAGTGCCAGTCCGATACAAGTTTTCGTAATATATCAGACCACTACAATATCAGTATACTTGACAGTATACCAACCTATACTACCTGGGGTTTTTTAAAAAATAATAAAAAAAAGAAACAAACTATATATATTGGTACTGGTTTATACTTTTTGATACTAATACCTAGTCAGACTGACAAATACCCATCAGTATGTACTACTGCAATCGGTATTCAGAACCTTGAGTACCACTCTAAAGCAAGGTCTGCCGTACCGGACCGTACCGCCCGGTACGGCGGTACATACCGGTCCGACAGGCCAACGGTACACGGACCGTCCTGTACCGTACCAAGCACTGTAGCGATGTAGTAGTGTACTGTAATACTGCAGCAGTGCTACAGTGCTTGATACACCTGGGTGTACCAAGCGGTATACCATACCGTACCGGTACCAAGCCCAGGTCGAAACGCCGGTACGGTACGGTACGACAGACCTTGCTCTAAAGTCTAAACCAAGAGACCTCTATGGTGGAATCTAAGAAGCAAAAGTGAACAGATGCAAATCAACTCAAAGGATTTGAATGTCAAAATCATATCAGTTGTATATTATCTTAGTCTTATTTTTGGTATTTTTATTTCTATATTAAAGAGAGTGAATTACATTAGGAAAATGTTTTTAAGTCATAGATGCATATATCATATCTAGGGAAGTGGTAATCTACTATGAATAAGAAGTTTGATTAAGAAACCTATTGATGTTCCTCTCTTCTAGGAGGCTCTTTATCTGAAATGAGATATAGTCAGGCTATATCTTGTTCAGAAATTATAAATAAGATAGGGTGAATTTTTGTGGAAAAAAAAAAACAATTTTCTTCATGGACTTATTCATTTCTTACACCCTTTGCTATGTTTCATCTAGCTTCTAATCTACCCCTTCCTTTCCATGGTGTCTACTCATTGCTAGGTACTGCTCACAGCTCACTTACAGAGATAATTATCAGATATCATTTAACCAAGCAAAACAAATTTCAAAATAATTTTGACACAGAAAAGACAAATAAAGAATCAAGTAAAACAAATAATAGGTTGCTTAGGTAATTCACTGAAATATTCTTACCCTTCATACTCAGACCCAATATCAGGCAACTTATCCCTGCTAATTTGACAAAGATAACTTCTCAAGAAAAGCCCACGTACAGGATGCTGAATACCACGGCACATTTCTACAAGGTCCTTAAGAACATCCTTTGCAGGAGCCTCCTTTGACTTGATGTAAACAGATCCTACTGTGCATAGGAGATACCTGGTCAATTGACAACCTAAACTTCAATCATGTGGACGAGACAAATATACAGAATACATCACATCAATAATAACCAGCCAAACCATTGCAGATAAACAGAAAAATTGAACTTCAGCAATAACATAGTGAAAGAAAGAAATGAATCAGGGTAAGCAAATGAAGAAGAGCATAGAGAAGATATATATGAGAAAACAGTAATAGATCTTGAAATGGATCTCTATGAACAAAAGACCACTGTAGCCAGAGATTTGCTTGTGATTTGATCACCTTTAACTTCTTAAAAAATAAGAAAGCTTCATTACAAAAACATCAGAAATGAATCAGGGTCAGCAAATGAAGAAGAGCATATAGAGGAAATATATGAGAAAACAGTAATAGATCTTGAAATGGATCTCTATGAACAAAAGACCACTGTAGCCAGAGAACTACTTGTGGTTTGATCACTTTAACTTCTTAAAGATTAAGAATGATTCATTACAAAAAAATTTCCACTTGTGTGTTAACCATAATGTTAACAAGAACAGGAAAAGAAAGAGATAAATGAGCTTACAAGTGATCCAACAATCATTCATCTAGTATTTTTTGGTATGGTTTCTGAAAAGTGTTGAAACTGAATATAAAACCGTCCAAAAATCATTGTTTGGTGAAAAAAATTTCCAAAGAAAATAACTTAAAAGGCAGCCAATGCTAGTTAACTCTGAGTTTAGAGGTAGATCAGTAGAACTTATTAGTTCTCATGTGGTTCATTTATATAGAAGAGACCCTCTAAAGCCTTATCTGCTGCTTCCATAACAAATTATCTTTTTTTTCCGGCTTTTCATATTTTAAACCTGTTGATCCATTTTGGGAACCAAAAAATCAATCACCATCTTATCTAGATCTCGGTTCAAGTACTGGTAAATCCTAGGAAACCAAAACATTGATGTCCATTTGCTAAAGAGATAACAACTACCAGGAGTTTAATCTATCATCCTATTAGTCACCTTGCTTTTACTCATTAAAATTGGCAAATTTGATCCAAGAAGAGTTCAGCATTCTTGTTCTCCATCAGAATAATTATCAAAAGACATGATAACCCCTAAATGTGATCCTACATCCCTAGGTAGTCCTGGTTTAAACTCATGAACCCCCCTTCATAGCCTACTGATTTGATTTGTTCTTATGGAGTTGTGCTTCAGAAACATCATAGTTTTTTTGGTCCATACCATATTCTTGCAATGATTGCTTAATTCAAGTTTCATATCAGACTCTTCTTTAATTCATTAACAAACCATTTCTTTTATGTCAAGAAGTATCCAAGTTGAAGATATAATCGAGTTTTCCCTCTATTTAGAACAGAGGTATATGAATAGTTGACAAGATTGGGGTTCTACTACTTACATGCAGCAACATCTTAGCTTTAGGTACTCCATCTACAAGTCCTGGATATAAGAAGCTGATGAAACATGAAGATCGAAGTGTGTTTATCTAGCCACTTAAGAGCTTTGTCCGGTCAAATAATGTAAGACAATGCAACAGTTGAATTGTGAGCATGAGCAGAATGGCAAAAATTTCGATTATGACCTGCAGCAGGCAAGTGAAAAGTAGCAAAATCTCAGAATACGTTGGTGATATGAAAGAGCAGTGTATCCTCTCAATGACATATATAATCATGCAACTTGGGCATCCTATGGAAAGAAGTAAAAAATCATGCACCTGTCAGATGCGAGACTTTTTAAATCTATGATGGCTTACCAGATGCGAGACAATCTATGCTTTCAATGAGCACCTAAAGGTGATATAATTGTTAATAATCTCCGATGCCCTTCGGGCATGATGATTTAGGAGTCATTTGAAACCAATGAATTGGTTTACTTTTATTAGTCAAAAATCAAGATCTTATGCTTGCTCATGAATACTACTTAATCAATCCAGTAAACAATAAATCAGTGTCAATTATCCAACCAAATACTCGCCAACAATCTTAAACAGGCATTAGGTGACAAAACTATTTTCTCATTGCATGATTTACCTGGTGCATTATAGCTCAAGTTCTTTGCAAATAATGAGCAATTAAGAAAGAAGTATTCCAACTCCAACTCAGCACAACTATTGTGAAGTAAAGGTAGCCAATAATTTTCGACAATTATGTCATTCAATTGATCAGCAAAAAATAGACAACAAAAGCAATGAAACGGAGCAGGGTTCATAGACATTACAGCCTGGGCAAGATGTTGCCTGCGTGCTGAACGAGTTCATACAGCTCGATAACGGAGATGGTGCCTCGTGCCGTCTCCTCCCGGAAGAACATCTCCATCTTCCTCAGCTCATCAAAGGCCCTCATATCTTCCCAGTCCCCGGAAAAGAAACACATTAAGATCCAGCTTCTACACAAGCAGCATTCACTACAAGCAAGATCAAATAGATATCCCAACTCACAGAGCTCGTAGTATTTGTGCGGGGAGAGCAGAGAGGTCCGCAGCTCCGATAGCATCTGCACCGAGTACCTGAGCGCATCCTTCAAGTCATTGGAATCCTAACACAGGATAGAAGATCGGGGTCAGACGAGAAGCAGAATAACGTTGGGCGAATGGTGAAGGTTAGGTTTAGCAATTAAGGCATCGTAACGGGATTGGGTTCCAACCAAGGCGCGGTGCATGTAGAAGGCGTTGTGCTGGATGCCGGCGATGCCCTCCGCCAGCCACTTCTCCTCATCGTCGCCGTGCGGCAGCATCTCCACGCCCTACGATCGATCGATGAGGCTCCTTCCGGCGCCGCCGCGGCGATCTCTCCTCGATCTCGGCCTTCTTTCTCTCGTTGGATTTGATCCCCTTCTTCTTCTTGCAACTAATATTCTCCGCCGCTGCGATTTGGGTCGGGAATTTGACGACGGGACTCTGCTTGCATCGGTGTTCCCTGCGTTTGCAGGCTGGAAGACCGAGCTTTCCGCTTCCGCCCGGGTTCGGCTCGGTTCGGTTTTACATGAACCGCTTAGTGAGAGATTTAAACCATTCTGAGGGTATGAGAGTCAAATTATATAGGTTACGGTTTTAAATGAAAATTTGAAAAGCCAAAATGAGGATCTAATTGGTCGAGAAACCAACGACTAGGGGGTTTTCCGAAAAGTTGCATGTCTCAGTTGTTGCTTCAAGCACTTTTCTGACCGAACCGGCTTAGGCCGTACTGGGGGTATGATGGTCATATAGTAGATATTTTGGGTTGTAATTGAAAATGTATAAAATATAAAGCCCTAATCGATGAAAATACCAACAGGTTACGGGGCTTTTTGGAAAACGACTACTTCTATTTACGATTTCGTTCGTCTTCCTGCGGCGGGCTCACACCATTCGCTGCTCCACCTCTCGGCGAGATGCGAGGAGAGCCCCGCCGTTGCTGCAGCTCTCCGTCAGTGGCGTCACGAACCTTCTGAGGCTCCTCTTTCCCAACAAACAGACGTCAGCCACCGCCACCCGCTTCATCCCTTCTTCATCTTTGCTCTCGGTGGCGAGCTTCTGGCAGAGATGAACCAGCGCCTTCTTTGGCTCAGTAGCGTGGATGATGTCCTTGGAGTTCACAAGGCGGACTATGGTCGTGCTTGCTTCCTTACAGGTAATGAGGGTTAGGCTATTTCCCCTTTTAATGTTCTTGAAAATTCGGTTCTTATCATCGTAGTTCCCTTTTGCGTAAAATTGTTGTATAAGAACTGAGATGTATCGGTGGACATTCCATGTTCTTGACGAATATAGAGAGCATTGATGTTGCATGAACACGTGTGGAAGAATAGGGTAGCTATTTCAGATTTGCCAAAAAGTACTATTTTGTTTATCTCCATGGTTGCTATGCGTGGTGAATTGGGGATAGAAATCTTGACCGCTGATTGTGAACACTGTACATACAGGGATGCTGGAAATGTAAATCTAGCATGTCTTAAAATACAAATAATAGGAACCTTCCACCTTTTGCCTTTTGTCATTAGCATATTCTCAAATCTATCATGACCTGTCTCTAGCTATAATAGCATCTGCATTTTCTAATCATGCCTTCTGTCCTTTAGTGCTCGAAATTTGTAGTCAAATTCTTATCTTCTCACATGAAATGCCTAAATGTAAGAGTTTAACAATTTGTTCCAGCCTATGGAAGCCCCCTAGTTCCTGTTATATCTTGCTAAGCAAGCCACCTGTGTGGTGTTGTATTATGTGGACTTTTCTTTACTTGGATATCCCTTTCAGGAACTCATCTGTGAATTGCTTCGACAAATATGTTGTATCTTTTTTGTGCATAGATTGGTACAACCTATATTCTATTGCATGTAGCACGAGCACTACAGTCTGGCTTGTTGAGCTCATGAACACAAATAATGTCGTATTTAGATGGTAGAGAATTGACCTCAGACATGTATGTCGATGATTGATTATTTGAAGACCCTATAATCAAATTTCATGGCACATAATTTGTTTAGCAGTTTTTATCAATATGTATTTTCTGTTTTCATTTTAATTCTGCAATACATAAAACTTTCATACAATGTCAGGTTATTAGTCCTATGCATAATAAATTTATTATTTCATGTAAAAAATTGCAACCGTAGGTTTAGAATGAAAATTTTATTGGATGATTGTTGTAGACATGACTTTGACTGAAATGCTAATCTCCAACATTTAAGAACTTTGTGATCTCTTCCTACAGAAAAGAAGAAACATGTACTAAATATGTCATGTTTAACAAATTATATCATAAAAATGTTTAGGAAAGTTTGGATCTACCAAAGAACAAGTTTCATAAAAAGAAATTCACTCTGTAGTTATACAAAAGAGCTCTAAATCCAAGCTTCTTTATAGACAATTGAAGAAAACGGGGATAATTTTGAAGAAAAAAAAGAGAAAAATCAAGAGAAGAAGGAAGAGTGCTACTGGTGGAAGAATGGAGTATAAAGAGGGGATGAAAGAAGACAAACAAGTGGGACAATGGTATAGGGGTGTAGGATAATGCCTACCACACCTTGTGATACCAATCAAAAACAGGCTGTATCCATTGTGTGAACCGATACTGGGTGAAATGCCTGGTATCTGTTCTGGTTCCAATTGGATCACTGTATGCCAGTTGATATCGACTAGTCTGGCTGGGTTTCAAATCCTTACTTCAACTAATAGACTACTGATCAATTTGCATAATATTAGCCTTCTTCACCTGCTACATTCATTGGATCAAATTGAGTTTGACTTCAAGTTTTAGCTACTGTGTCAGGTCATCAAATTGACTTGCAAGCTTGCTTGTTTAGGATTGTCTTAAACTGAAAAAAGATCATGGATTCTACACCCTTCACCGTGAACTTATCCTTCATTCGCTGTGGTCATCTCTATATTGAGACTGTACATTTTGTTATCACCATTATATTAGATAAAGAAAGCCATAATTACATATTGCTTTGAAGCTACAGTCATAAGGTTAATTTGAGCCGGGTCTCTCATTAGACTGTGGAGAATATACATTATTTGATGTGATAAGCCAAAAGCTTTTTTGTGAATCCAGAACTGATCCAATAGGGAGTTGGTTGATCTCAACTTCTGCAAGTGACACAAGATAGATTATGTTTCATATTGGGACAAAGAAAGATCTCTAATAACTTTATACTCAAAGGCTCCCAAGTGTGGTGCATATACCTGAATGCTTGCCAAAAAGTATTTTATAACCATTTTCCCTTGTAGGGACAAAAGCCCATGGATTTTTGTTATTGCAAAAGCTGTCATTTACATACAGAAAAATATGTTATATTGATTTTCAAAGGGGAATCAACTCTTCATGGTTGTCATAGAATTGTTGGCAATTTTGTTTCTAGAGTAACATTTTAAGTATTATTATTTTGTGTAATCATTGATGATTTTTTTCTCCTTAACATAAATTAAATTATCATAAATAATGTGTTGCTTTATTTAAATTATTAACTTCCTTGTTTGTGTAGTATATAATGAAATGATTAAATTGATTTCCTTAATCATGTGGACAAGTTAGGAATTTTGTTAGTCAATTAAATTATTAGTTAATTTATTTCGTAATGAGTGATGTGATTTTTAGAAAGTAAATAGTTTAAATTCTATTTTTTTATGAACTATAAGAAATAAATATTATAATTTTATCTTTGTGTGCGAATGTAAAATAAAAATAAATTTAAAATAAAAATTAAATTATTATTTATCTTTTGGGGAGAGCTAATATTCTCTAGGGGGCTCCCCCTCTCTCATTCCTCATCAAGCCCGACAATGATAGAATTCTCAAAGAAGAGGATCCCTTAGGAGAGATAGGTTCCTCTATTTTTTTTCTTATCAGATTTTATTATATTTTAAAATATTTGATATTAGAATTACTATAATTTATGTGATGTATGATAATGTTTTAATTTTAAAATTTTATGATTAATAAATAATGATCATTGAATTATGATGTTAGAATGATTCATTAATTCAATAATAGTTCTAATTCATTTAATTAGACATATTTATGTGAAGGAATTATGTGTAAATTTGTATGATTTAATTAGTTTTAAATTTGAAATCATAATCTAAATTAGTTAATTCATGAAAAATAATGGATTTAAGGTTAATTATTATTTTATAATATTTTAAAGTCTTTTTGAAAATATTAAAATATAATTTAGTAAGATGGGTCAAATTAGGGTTTGACCTTAGTTAACATGATTGACCAGACTAACCTATATGGCCAAATACGACCTAGCACATGTGATCAAGTATAATCCAACCCATATGGTTATACATAACTTAGCCCATGTGATCAGGTATAGTCCAACTCGTGTGGTTAGACATGACCTAGCTTATGTGGCCAAGTATAATGCAGCTCATATAGCCAGGTACGATGCAACCCATATGGCGAAGCACGACCCAACTCATGTGGCCAAGCACGATTCAGCTCATATGGCTAGGCATGTGATTAGGCACGATCTAGCCTGCAAACCAAGCGTGGCCTAATTCGATGGTAAGGCTAAGCCCAACTCGTGAGTGAGGCTCAGTTCAACTCGCAAAGCTAGGCTCGTCCAGATATGCAATTGTCATTAGACACATTGCCATCCCTTTATTCAGCCCATTGCACCTCAACCAAACTTGTTACATGGAACAAACATCTACAACGCACGTGATCCGTCCAAGACTCAGGTGAGTCGGTTTGATTTGGGTTTCACTATACGATATAGTCTAATTTCCTCTCCCTTTATTGGTTTGAGTTTGTTAGTTGACTAAATCAGATATGTTTGATTGGTTTAAGCCGGTTCAGGGCAATTCCAAACAAACTTGACTAATTCAAGCCTACTGGACGTAAATCAATCAAATCTAATTAGACCAGTCTAGGGTGATTTCAGATCATATCTATAACGATTTGATGTTAGTCTCATTAGGTCTTAATTGAATTAAGCTTGGTTTAAGTCAATTGGATTATTTCAATTAGGATTTTGCCTGATTGAGGACTCTTGAAAGATTGATGCTCATGTCTTTATGATTAAATGAACTTAAAAGTTTTATTTGAATATATCTTTTAGAAATGATTATTGGTTTTCTTCTTTTTTTTTTGAGTAAATTGATAATATTAATGTGATTGTTATCATGTTGTAAATATGGGTATACTGAGTACTCCATGTTGGAAGTGCAATCTGTGAAAGGAGCTGCGAGTCCATCAAAGTGCGGAGTCACCAATAGACATAGTTTAGTAGGCTATACATTAAGTATCGTCTATTATAATATTTTATCATACTATTTTTTGGATGCATGCATAAATGAATATAAATGAATGATCATGGTTAACTGTGTATCCTTGCCGAGGGCATGCAGGGTGATTCCCTTCAGGGATTAGCAGGTAATTAGACGTAATGGTTAGGCGATTCTTCTATTCGTTGTTGGGAGAAACGTGTCCTCATTTGGACGGGTGAGGGATATCTCTTCATCCACTATTGGGAGTGCGATATGGATTCTCTCCATTTGTTGGGAGGAATTCATCTCGTAAAATATGTCTTCTCCATTCGCTGTTAGGATAGTACACCATCGAGTATGATATACGTGTTTGTTATCTAACTGTTATGTATGTCATTGAGATGTGTATTATATGATTGATGCATGACTTTGTTTATAGCATAAGAATCATCATTGTTTTTCTGATATACAAGTTTTATAATGGATTGATATATTATCATTTTGTATTAAATTATTAATATTTATACATATTTTAAGAATATTGAAGATTATTTGTATGATTTTTTTTTAGATGTTTCTACCAGTATATTGGTTGCTATTATGTTTTTATCTTATTTTTATTTTCAGAGTAATCTATTGCTTTGTAATATATGTAAGACTTGGGTAGAGGAGACTTTTTAGTAATTTATGACCATAAAAAGGATATAATTTTTTTAATAAAAAAATATTTAGCAGGATAGATTTTGGATTCAAAGATAAGAAAAAAAAGAGTCTTGTATAACAATAGTTTATTTTTTTTATAAATATGGGATGTTACATTTTTGTGTGCAAACAAGAACTAGTTTATTATGTTCTTTATTCTTTATTATGATCCTGATGATTAAGAGTGACCATGACAATTCAATGTGAAAGTCCGAATTGCAAGTTGTAAGAGCCGTACTAACACTTGAAGTGATTGATTTGTTTTCTTTTTTTCATCAGGATGATGATCGATGCCTTTTTTGGCATCAGCTACTTCCTAGTTTCAAATGCCGGCTAGCAAGATATTGAGATGCATGGGGCTGATCAAGAATCTCAAAGCCTCCACACCGAGTTGGAAAGGTAGCTTGGTTGGTCACTGAAGTTTTGATAATTCCTGAAGATTTGGTTTTTGAGACAGCTACTGTTTTGTAATGTTTTCCATATGTGCTGAATCAGACAGGCAAATTATATCTTGTTACCGAACAAACTTCTCAGAAAACAGAAGCTTTTGTTTCAGTGTTGATTTCTTGAATTGTTGAGATGCCTATGGCCACAAAGATCCATGAACTGCATGAGACAAGTTATAAACTAGGAGAATGTAAATGAACCCCTTTCGTGCATTGGTTAGGAAGACGACCTTTATTATCAGTACTTGGATTAACTTGTTAGAGTCATTGATTATTTATTATATTTCACCTCACAGATTAATAGTAATTTGTGAGAGGAGATACTAGGAACAAAACGGCAAGAGAACATGGTCTGAGGGAGTAATAGATATAATAATATATTTTTTTATCTTTATAATAAAAATAATAAATTAGTCAATATCTGTTTTCGATTTTTCCGGTATCAAATTCAAGTTTTATTATTATGCTTTATTATGATATATGTATATATATATATATATATATATATATATATATATATATATATTGGAAATAAATAAATGGAGGAGGGATGAGGTTGAGCCGTACGGGGTGGTCCTTTTAGGGAGCAAGGACAAGTGAGCCAACTGGAACTGTGGTCGGTGGAACATGGCTTGGTCGGACCCATATATGATGATGTCGCCCATGGAATCGGACCAATCTATCCGTCAAATCCAAATCAGCTCAGGCGTTGCCATGTGGGGAGCGGGCAAGAGAACGTGGGCGCACGGGCGCGGCCGTACTGCATCTCCCACGCCGCGTCCTAAACGACAACCCTCTCTTTGCTCCGCCGCGGCGTGCAGCCAACCACTCCCATGTGCTCTCTCTCTCTCTCTCTATCTCTCGCTCAATCTCCATGCGTACTTCAAGCAATGGAATCGAAGGAGAAACTAAGCTCGGATCTTGATGTTTTCCTTACTGGTTCCTCTTGCTCTCGGTATTGCTATCAGCCTCTCTCTCTCTCTCTCTCTCGCTCTCTTCGATGTGTACTTCTGCAAGCAATAGAACCGAGGAAGAAACTAAGCTCGGATCTTGATGTCTTCCTTGCTGGCTGCTCTCACCCTTGGAAGCTATCGGTATCGTACTTTCTCTCTCTACACGCGCCATGACCGGCTACCAGACTGGATCACCCAGCCAGCCATCATCCAGCTATCGTGAACACCGCGGCGGAGATCGACGATAAATAAGATCCTGTCTCACCCATTGATTTAATGAAACAATATTTATCATAAAACTAAAGATGATTATTAAAGATTTTATATTCAAATTTGCTAGCCAACTTTAATCTCGTATCTAAGCTTATCACACGTCCTCGAATTGGACTGAAGCGGTTTGGCAAGCAGCTTTGATTAAGTATCTCCGATTTCTTTGATATTTAAATTAATAAAAAAAAATAAAATTAATTTAAAAAAAATATTGAGTCTTAAACTAGTCGGAGAAGATCCCAATTGAACTCTCAATTTAGGGGATTCATAAAGATAATTTCCTAATTTATTCTTTTCTATTTGAGTTTAACAAATATAATAATATATTTTATATATATTTATATATATGTATATGTATATATATATATATATATGTATATGTATATATATATGTATATGTATATATATGTATATGTATATATATATGTGTATGTATATATATATATGTATATGTATATATATATATGTATATGTATATATATATATGTATATATATATATATATATGTATATATATATATATATATATGTATATATATATATATATATATATATATATACATATATATATATATACATATATATATATATATATATATATATATATAATGACCATAGAAACTTTGATCATTGATCATTGAATAACTAAGAAAAATGCTTTCATTATATTTTGTATCAAACTTTCGTATGACATCTTTTTCATTCAAGATAAGATATTTACAATCGAAAACTTTAAAGTACGAAATATTGAGTGTTTTATCATTCCACGATTCATAAAGAGTTTTGGAAAATAATGGTCTTACAAGAATCCTATTTATGACATAACATGTTGTATTAATGGCTTTGGTCCAAAAATATTTGGGTAGACTATGTTCGTTTAATTAATAGTTACTTGTTTGTTTCGGTTGTTGCTTGCTCGTACGAGGAAAATATATCATCATTTTTTTTCTGATCACTTTTTATTTATTTATTTACTTCAAAGAGAAAGAAACATATGGGAATATATAGATTTTCTGATAATCAAACATGCTAGTATTCATGTAAATAAAATTAAGTATATCGTAGTAGGTATGACGTCATATGACGTCAAATACATGAGATTTATTGGATCAGTTGGTGGACTAATTGGAACCCTAAATTTGAAGTGGTTCTTTTGGCATTTACCACAATAGTTAGCCACTTTGTATGACTAGAAAACTATGCACCACATGCAGCTGTCTAAGAGATTAATGCAGACAAACAAAAAAAGCTATTTGGTCATTGAATACTTCATGCATGTCATTCTTGTGATTGGAAGAGACTTCACTCTTTCAACTTATCTGTGATATATTTCCAAACTTTGAGATCAATGCATGAGTAATATCTTCTGAAGAAAAGCAAACACATCATTTCAATTCTAAGGACAACAACACATTATCACATTTTGGAGGTTGCACATTATTAAAAGAGAAAAACAAATTAACAACATACCAAACAAAAGAAGAAAATGAGTATAATTTTATTCCTCTTTATCCCTTTAGTTGTAAAAGCATGAGAAATCTAAGTTGGCAAAGTTATTATTATTATTATTATTATTATAACCCACTAATCAACTTATATATATAACATTTATTTGAATATCCAAACCTTAAATTACTATATTGATGCTAAGTTTAATGCTAAGATGACTCATATTCTCATACAAATTATCTTATAATATCTCAGAAACCCTCTATTAAGGTTCACAAATTTGGTGGGTGGGAATTTGAACTGCTAGAAGCTGTTCTGATGCATGAACCAAAATTACTACCTACCCCCTCACCTTTCTAGACTCTCATTATTTCACAATAAATAAATACAAATACCATAAGATTGTTCCAAATATAAAAAACCTATATTTAAGACTCAACAAGAAAGAAAAGATGATTCATTATCCTTTATTTTGAAATATGCTAAAGTTCATCCAAAACAATTTAAGCTCTCAAAGAAATTATTTTATGAAATCTACAAGTCTATAATAAAATTTATAATTAGTTGGAGCTTATTTCTGAAAATGAGACAAAACTTAAGAACTGTGGCTTTCTCCCAAGAAATCTTCTAAAATTGACATGGATAAATAATATATGTAATTTAAAATTTATGTGAATGAAATAACTAAAAAGAGAGAATGATGGGATACAATAAAGGACCCTTCATTTGTCCTTCTCTGTCCTTTGGATGGCATCTCTCTCTCTCTCCCTCTCTCTCTGTATGGAGAAAAAATATGGACTATGTTGTGGTTTGAGTTGCAAAAATATGGACTATGGTGAATCTCCCTCAGCCAATCTCCCAAACACACCACCCCCTTTCTCCCTACCTCATTTAAGCTTTCTCTATATCTACAAGTTAGATTCCCTGCTCCCATTTCCTCCCCCCCACCCATCATCCTTCACCTACTCTGCCTGCAACTCCCACATCTCCTCATCCATCCTCCACCCAGCTGTCAGAGATCAGAGTTCTACAACTGGTGCCTGGGTGCAGCTCTCTCTCCCTCTTTTTCCCCTTACATGGTCCTTCCAGGAAGGAATCAGCAAACACAGGCTGTAGGAGGACAAACAGAATGATGGATGGTAAAGTCCAACACCCGGATTACCCTGACTTTGTTGAGGTTGATCCCACCGGAAGATATGGCAGGGTACTTGCACAAGACCAATCCTTCAATTTTTCCTCATCTTCCTCTTTGGTTTTTTGGCTAATGCTTTTGTGGAGTTCCTATGTTGGGCTGTGTGTTCATCTCTTTGTTTGGTTCTCTGCAGTACAATGACATCCTTGGCAAGGGGGCATCGAAGACAGTGTATGGTCACTTTCACCTGTTACTCATCTGCTCACATAATTAGATTTTGAAGCAGCACTCTGCTTCTCCTTGATTTATGGGCCTTTTTTTCTCATCAAAGAATTTTTCTTGCCAGTTATAGGGCTTTCGATGAGTATGAAGGGATTGAGGTTGCCTGGAACCAGGTGAAGCTGTATGATTTCCTGCAGAGCCCTGAGAACCTGGAGAGGCTGTACTGTGAGATCCACCTTCTCAAGACCTTGAAGCACAAGAATATTATGAAGTTCTATACCTCCTGGGTTGACACCTCTGAGGGTAACATCAATTTTGTCACTGAGCTGTTTACCTCTGGCACTCTCAGGCAGTAAGTGGATATGCTTCTTCTTCTTCTTCCTCCCTTTCATTTTAGTGAGATGGTGGATCTAATAAATCATGCATTTTTTGTGGACTAGAAATTTTATGCTAAATCATCATATAATGTGTGGATAGGTATAGGCAAAAGCATAGAAGGGTCAATATCAGGGCAGTGAAGCACTGGTGTAGGCAGATTCTTAGCGGCCTTCTCTACCTCCACAGCCATGATCCCCCTATCATCCACAGGGACCTCAAGTGCGACAACATCTTCATTAACGGGAATCAAGGCGAGGTCAAGATCGGTGATCTTGGCCTCGCTGCCATACTCCGGAAATCACATGCTATCCATTGTGTAGGTATGATCACCATAGGCGCCGATGATAAACTCTATAAGGATTTTCTATGATGTGTATCAATTTCATATGATTTTTATTTTTTATATCTCACAGGCACACCGGAATTTATGGCTCCGGAGGTTTACGAGGAGGAATACAATGAATTAGTAGACATATACTCATTTGGGATGTGTGTCTTGGAGATGGTCACTTTTGAATACCCGTACAGTGAATGCACCCACCCCGTGGCGATATACAAGAAAGTCATCTCTGTAAGGAACCTCAACTTTCGGAACTAGTTCTAGCACTTGTTATGCACTTTAGCTTGTCGTTATGATAATAATCTCAGTGAGGATAGCATTTATGTTGTCACTAGGGGACGAAACCCGAAGCATTGTATAGAGTGAGGGATCCTGAGGTTAGGCAATTTGTTGAAAAATGCCTTGCCACAGCATCCAAGAGGCTTTCTGCAAGGGAGCTGCTTGATGATCCCTTTTTACGAGTTGATGATCTTGGTTCGACTTATGATGATGGACACATTAGCACTATGGGTCATATTCTGAGGCAACCTTCCCTTGAACTTATTCAAAGTAACGGGTCCTTGTTTACCAATGAGTTCTCGAATAGTTTCCATAACGAAACAGAATTGATGAATGGTTGGGACTATGATGCCGCCAATGTGCAAGTGCACAGAAATGAACTATTCAATAGCTACAAAGATGAGCAACCTTCTAATGTGGACATTACTATTAAGGGTAAGAGAAGGGAAGATGGGAACATCTATTTGAGGCTAAGGATTTCAGACAAAGATGGTAATACCGATTTAAGAAATTGCTTTGTCATATTGATTCTTTCATGCGGTAAATAGGAAACTAACAACTTGCTTTCCTTTCATTTTGCAGACTGTGTACGAAATATATATTTTCTCTTTGACGTTGAAGCTGATACTGCATTGAGTGTCGCCACAGAGATGGTAACAGAATTAGATATAATTGATTATGATGTGACAAGAATAGCAGATATGATCGATGAAGAGGTGGCTTCTTTGGTACCAGAGTGGCAGCCAGGTCCAGGAATAGAAGAATTTTCAGGATTTCCTACAACTACCTTCTGCCAGAATTGTGCCCCCAATGTTTCATCATGTGTTTCACTTCTAGACTATCACTTGTTGAAAAATCCATGCCACGCTAACATGAAATCAGTTGACTGCTGCCACTTTGACTGTGCTGAAATGCATGGCCGATTTGAGGAGATAACATACCAAGTTGAGGAAACTGAACTTTGTGTGACTGAGGGAGCACCTATGCTATCGACAAGCCAATCAGATGGACCTGATGTTGGCTCTCTAGCATCAAGGTCTAATCACTCTGACGAAGAGTGTGAACAATTGGACCCGACTGCGAAGGATGAAAAGGTTATATACATGGATGACTACAAAAGAAGAGACTCGAGTCAATCTTCGGATCAATTATACTCAGGATCTCACCAGCAACAGTGTGCTGATTTACCAGAATTTAGTCACCAGTTTACAAAATCCAGTAAACTCGATCATTGTGAAAATGAGATCGGACAGGACCAGAGATGGCTCAAGGCAAGGTACCAAATGGAGCCACAAGAACAAAGCCATCAACAGTTAGGAGGATCGGAAAGAGAATTGTATCCATCCCTAGAGTCTGGCAATGGGGAAAGAAGCAAACAAAATGGATTTTCAGGTTCCTCACTTCTTAAACCTTTACATTTTCCAGATGAAAATTTGACGATGAAGTCCTTCCATTTGGGGAAACATAATTCATTCCATATCCCTCGAAGTGACACAGACAAGGCCACCATGATTAATATGGTTCCTGCTGATGTAACTTCAGGGTTTCGCTCGAGAAAATGCACCAATTTGGAATCACCAAGGGATAGAAATTGTGAGGTGAACTCCACAGGCTGCACTGAGCTTTTTTTCGCAGCAAAGAACTTTTATTCTGGAGCCGTCATGCCAAGTGCTCTCACCAGAACTAAGTCGCTCCCTGTTGATGCCGTGGATGCTTAGTATGTATCATTATTTTTTACATCCACACTGACAGATTGTATATTACTTAAGCTGAACTTTCAGCTGTTCGCCTGCAACTATTGTGCAGGATTGGTGAGCTGAAGTGAAATGTCCTGTTGTTGTGTATCCTTTCATGAGTCTATGTAACTTTATTTATGCGAGAGGACAATCAAAGATTGTAATCTTTAGGAAGGCATACTGCAATATACTAACTTATGTAACATCATAAGATTTGCCCAGGGGCATGAGAAACATTCAACTGAGTTTATTGTTTCTGTTCACTTTCATGGTTCTATCACAGCTATGCGGAGCTCAATGTTGACTCTTTTGCTGTTCTGTTCTACTCCAAATAGCTTAACTGGCCCTAATCTTCATACATATTATATCTCCGGCTATTGTTTAAGTCCATAATTCTTGCTGAAAGCTGATCACAGAACCATCTGAATCATCAAAGAAATCAGCCAATTACTGAAACTAGGATTTGAATGAATTCCCAGTACTTCCAGTGAAATCCATCCACTATTCTCTGTTGACTGCCAACATTGAATTGAACAATTCATTGACCTTCTACAGGAGATCGAAGCTGGCCTTCATTGACTGGCACAGGTCAGCCAATGAATGGCCGGTCAAGAGGTAGAAACTATTCAGATTTGCATCAGCCCCCTGTCATCCTTGCTGTCTCTCTCAGTATGTCCCAGTTATCATCACATGCTATCTCCTTTCCAACTCATGCAAGTTCCAGTTTAGCCAAGCAGCTCCTCATCTACAGCTGTTTAGGAACGAAGCTGTCGAAGGAAGTCTTAAACAATGTGATGCTGCACAGAGATAAGGAAATTGATGGAAAGCGATAGTTAAAAAGGTTCACAGTTGAATGAGATGAAAGTGACAAGAAGTTTCAGAAGTGGGCTTTGTGATATGGTGATAAGCATCAATTGATGCTGGGGTGGATAGCAGAGAAGAAAGGTAGGCTTCATGGAATCTCTGTCATAAATAGAGAGAGGAGGGAACAAAGAGCACTTCCTCTTGCCTGCTTGCATGCAATCATAACATGTATTCCATGAAGGCTGCTGCATCAAAAGCCAATCCATCTTGTTTGCTGATCACATGTCTTGATGTGCATGCTCATATACTATATTATCATCAAACACTATCTTATAGTCGTTCTGATCTCACCACCTCTTTAGAATCTAACTCATGAAAGTGCCAGCATTAGCTGAGTAAAGTCTTCAGCTTTTGTTAGTAGTACAGAACCGTACAAAGGGCATCTGCTTTCAATTAATGGAGCTCAAATCTTCACAGGCTTGTAGGGCTAATAGGTTTCAATCAAAGATGTTAATGACGATATGCTCGATTATGTACCGCTGGAAACGTATAACTCGATGATATCAATCGAATAGATTACTGAAACTGGTATCAGACTGATGCTTCAACTAAACAAGCTACATTAGATTAATCTTCTTCAGTTGCATCTCCTGTAGCAACAACAGATCTCTCATTAGAAAATTAGGAGTGCAAGCCTCTTGCAATTTACCTGGTGATGATTCAGTGTTGCACTCAAGATATGCTGAGATGTGCATGGCTTATATGCATTGTCCAAGTTCAGACAGGCAGGTCAATATCTTTTGTCAGTTTTGATAGAAAAATCAACATGAATTAGGTCATGTAAGTTTATGCACAGAGTTGATGGAAGGTTTAGGTCACATACATCACGGCAACTATGTTTTCTCTGTAGAGGAAGGAAAGATGAGATCATGAGCTTAAGAGTGGAAAGTTCAGCAATGAAAAAGCTGCTCTCACTTTGTGGTTTGGTTAGGTAGGGTGGTGTTAGCTTGTGCTTTTCTTCCTTCCAATTTATGGCTTGGCCAAGTGTTAGGCAATCTAGAAACGTACTGTTCATGTGTTCCCATCAAACTCTGGAAGAAAGAGACCGAACAGTGAGGTTGTCTGATCTAAGAAGAGAAGGCCTTAACTGTGATAGTGAGTTTGCCTAATTGCTTTGGCATTAACTAACCACAGTAGTTGCACATTGAAGTGCTGTAGGAACTATTCTAACATAGAAACCACAGAGTGTTTGCAGGTTCACAGCTCATAGGAAGAAGATGAAGATTCTGCATCCTTTCTTAGCCTTTAGGTCTAAAATTATAATCAAGATTAGTTAGAGCAAGAAGAATGCAGAAAATTTAGCAAGCTCAATCCTAATTATGGTCCATATCATTTGTCAAAAGGTGGCTGTTCATTGGATAATGACATCAATAATTTGGTCAAAGTTAAGCAGCAGGATTCAACATCAGTTTGAAGACTCCTCCACACACCAAACTTTACAAGATGAGGAAGGAAACACTTCAATTGGCATCGGTCACGCAAGCTTTCTTCTCCAACTTTATTTTTCCCAAAAGCTTCTTTTAACTCTGGATGCATGGATCATGTGCGCAATTGATGCAGCATAAACTAATCCTTCTGCAGGATTTGGTCACAGAATTTTCTTGATGCTCAGTGTCCAATCATCTACATGAATTATGCTAACCAAAGATCATATATTACCATGTGATAAGTTTCTGAATGTAATGCCAGAACAGAATCCAAATCAAATATTTTCAAAAAGAAAAAGATAATATGCTTAAGCATTCATATCATCTAGTTGAATGCAGATACCTTTGCAGAGTTTGGATAGTTGACACTTCAAGATACCGGGCGAAATGAATTCACAGTTTGCGACCACTTATTCGTTCGAGTGTCCATGACAGTGACACACAGTTTGCAACTCAGCATATCATTCTTCAGTAGGTGGAGGAAGGGAAAAACCTGCTACTTCCAGGCCATATATTCACTTGCACTGATGAATTCAATATTCAACAGAAGGTCTAAGAAAATTGGAACCTAATGAATCACTGTTCCAAATGAGTCAGAAGTTTATGAGCATCATATATATGTGCAGAAGATTTAGTTGTTTGCAAATTCCTTAGAAGTAGACCTGTGATGCTCTAAAAGTGTTTCTGCAACTCTTGAGGTTCTATGCTGCAAACAGAGCCTATGTAAGATTGGCTCAAACTTAGCATGTCCAACCCAACTCAATCATTGTGCTGGGTAGGGTTGCATCTTGAGGAACTTGGGCTGTCAATAAGATCTCTTTCTCATTGCCTCAAGGACTAGCAAATCTATTGCATAATATAATATGCCATATCATATAGTTTACTTCTTTTTTGTGTTTATAGTGCATGATGAAGGAAGTATTGTGAAGATAACATTCTTTTATCTCATCAGGATCCAGCTGAGAGTTGGCAAGCATAGTGTTGAGTCAATCATTCAGTGATGAGTAAGTGGATGCAGCTGGCTATTCCATCTAGCTAGTGTTGGTGCACTCCAGCCATTAGAATTTGGAGACACAACACAAGAACCATCAGTCTGATCTGGGAAGCTTGCAAGTTATATTCTTGTTGCAGTCATGCATGTTTTGCTACTTGGTTCATCATGCCACCAACACCTTGTGTGATATACACCTTGATTCATGTAGGTCTAATCCACATATCTAGGATGTGTTTTAGCTGCAGTTACCTCATCACCATCAATTTAATCCTGAAGGTGATGCTGCAAAGCAAGAAGGTATGCCAACAAATATACATCTCCATATTTACATTCATGATTGCTGCAGCACAGATTTTATCATCTTTGTTCTCTATCTGTATGAGTTCCACATGCATCTTAATTTTCATATTCTGAGTTAAACCCTGCATTGCTAACAACTCACCTTACTTTAACTGTAGGCAAAACCTAATAGAAGCTCATCCTAATCCACAATTGGTACAAAATCAAATGAATCAATATGAAGTCCATAAAGCTCATAAAACAATTTAAAACAAGCATGAAAACCTTAATATAATAAAAAAATTCAATGAAATTATGTGAATCCCATATATAACATTGAAGTTCAAAAAAAAAAACAAGTTTAGAAGTACCATGAATTAGGACAGCATATAATCAAACCACTAATCCAAATCCCTCTATTATGATGAGGATACTATTCAGACTGCTAAATGTAGCTCTGTTCAGATAATATAATAATGTGCCTAGGGATACTTGGTTCAGCAATATCATGGTTGACACTCACAAGGTTCCCACACTAGTAGTGCTGATGAATTCATCAATGACAAAAGTCTAATATGGTAGATAGAATGCACTATTAGAAGTAAAGAGGAAACAGAAAATGAATGGATGAAATGTGATAAGATCCTCCTACTCATCTCCTTGCAAAAAGGAGCTTTCCTAGCTTTCATACTACCATCCATGACAGAAAAAAGGGATGGAGCAATAAAGTATAGGTGGGGACTTGTGAGTGCCAGGTTTGATATGCTAAAAGAATCACCTTTTCCTTTCAATTATTTGTACCAAGTGAATCATATCTTGAAACAAATTGAAATGAGGAAAAAAAGCGTTGGAAGAGATCAAAGATGAGAATCTTTTTAGTGGCTCCATTGAAAGTAATAATGGTGGAGAGTGGCCCAACCTATGTTGCATGAAGCAGACACAACATTACCCTCCACAGTCCAAAGCAGTAGAGGTAACGACGACTACACCAACAATGCCACAATATAACCCACTCAACCTCTAAGCTTTCAACCATTTGCATGTGTTAATATTATCAGAACCAACTCTATCAACAGAGGAGAGTGAAACCCAAAGTTACCTTCAAGCTTGCAGCAATTATTTCCTCGTGCTCTGTTTTAGCCAAGAACAGCAGTCATGAGAAGGTTCCCTGTGTGGGAGATTACATTCCATGACATCACAGCTTTGGATCAAGTACAACATGCTGTCATTAATCTGCGTTGCAGCTCATGTTTTGAAGGCAATCATGTAGAAGGTAACATGGGACATCAATAATGGAGAAGCTCTTCCAGCATCCCATGGTCAAAGCGCACACGGCCATGGAAGTCTGCCGAGGAGCCATGTGTGAGAATTTATAGCGCAGGACACCACCAGCTTTGTCTGGTATCAATCACTCTGTGTGACTTGGCTTGACGATGAACATGTGCTGTTCAACTGCATCGTTCAGAGAACACGTTTGTGACACGGAGAATGAGAACATGGAGACATGATGTGGAGTAAAAGAATATGATCTGCTGCACGCACAAACATCTCATCGATCGAACGCCTTCTCCGCCTTTCTTCTTCCTTTAATTCTGGTGGCAGCGGGCATCAGAATTCGTGCGCGTCAGATCCCGCACAACCATGCAGTTCGGAAACAAGAGAACCGCCCATCACTGCAGCAGCGTCCACCTTGACCGGACGCGTGTTGCACTGACGGCAGGCATGGGGTCGATGTTGGGATACGAATACGAGGTGGCGTCGCAGTGAGACGGAGGAGAGGGGAAGCAGCCGTCGTTGGGAGAAGTAAAAAAGAGTTTGAAGGAAGGGGAAAAGGCGAGCGCAGAGAGAGAGAGAGAGAGAGAGCGGAACTCCAGTTACATCGCCCCCACCACTGGGAAGAAGAAGAAGAAGACGACAGTGAACAATATATTAGCGCATTCGACACTTGAGAGAGAGAGAGAGAGAGAGGAGAGAGAGAGAGACGCATGCGCCTCTTTTCTGGTCGTCAGCGCTGCTTCACTCGACTCCACTTCACTTACGGAGAGAGAAGGAATACAATTAGACACATAAGTCATCAGGAAGCAGAGGAGAGAGATGGAAGACAGACAATGGTAGAAAAGGAAGGAGTAGAAATGGCGGTGAGACTTTGAAAACAGTCAAATTAAGAGATCAGAGAGAGAGAGAGAGAGAGAGAGAGAGATGGCGGCGGACGTTAGCTCGAGGCGGTGGGTGGTGTGGCTGCTGCTGACCATGGCGCTCTGCTTATCGTGTGCCGAGGCCGGGAGAGGACAGGTGCCGGTGAAGCGGAGGCTGGAGGTGCAGCGCCACCTCAGGAGGCTCAACAAGCGGGCCGTCAGGAGCATCAAGGTCGCTCCTTTCTCCCTTCTTTCATGCGTTTCCTTCCTTTCCTTCCACATTAAGTTGCTTGAAGAACAATAATGCCCGAGAAGCTCGGTCTTGGCTGCACATCCAAGGAATTCTGTGTTTTTTTCTTGATTTAAATGGCAAATCCAACACCTTGGGAGAAATGCAGCATCAATTTCACTTCAAGAGTCCAGTTCTGTAACTAAATTTTCTTCAGATGCATTGTAAATCTCATCTCTTTTAGGTTTTCTTGTCATTCTTGCATGGTATGGCTTCTTCTTCCTCCTCTTCTTACAATGTCTTCATTCCCTCTTTAGTTGGCCACTGAACACTAGAATGGTTCATATTATGGTTATCACTGTTGTCAGGAAAACTAAAATTGATCGGAAATCATATGCAGAGCCCAGACGGAGATATCATAGACTGTGTGCACATCTCTCACCAGCCAGCCTTTGATCACCCTTCCCTCAAGAACCACACAATCCAGGTCTCTCTCTCTCTCTCTCTCTCTCGCTCCCCAATTTAGCCTCTCTCAGCTCATACTTATGAATTCAAGTTCATCAGATGAGGCCAGCTTTTCACCCAGAAGGCCTGCAGTTTGGTGAGAACAAGGTTGCCTCACAGAAGAGAACTCGTCCCCTGTCTCAGCTGTGGCATCAGCATGGGAGATGCCCTAAGAACACCATCCCCATCAGGAGGACAAGGAGGAAGGATGTGCTGAAGGCCAGCTCCATCAGGAAGTATGGGAGGAAGAAGCACAAGAGCATCCCAAATCCACTGTCTGTTGACCCTGACCTTCTCAGTGAGAGTGGCCATCAGGTACGGTGGGTGAAGAAGAGGGAGAAACACTAGTTCTTCTACTACTACCACCACTGCTGCTTCCTAGCTTTCACAACCCCTTTCTCATCTGCTCTCTTTTGGGTCTTTGTGAGTAGCATGCAATTGGTTATGTAGAGGGGGATACATACTATGGAGCCAAGGCCACCATTAATGTGTGGGAACCCAAGATTCAGCAGGCAAATGAATTCAGTCTCTCTCAGCTCTGGATCCTGGGGGGCTCCTTTGGGGAGGACCTCAACAGCATTGAAGCTGGTTGGCAGGTGTTCTTCTGTCGTACTTCCATTAAACATGCAGTAAATTTTGATTCTGTGCAACTCAAAAAACACATCCTCAGGCACTAATTTCTCTTGGTATGCTAAAAATCAGGTGAGTCCAGATCTGTATGGGGATAATAACACAAGATTGTTCACTTACTGGACTGTAAGTTGCCACTGTTCTTACTACCTCCTCATCCTACCTCGTAAGATTGTGCTTCTTATTACTGCTTTTGCAGTTAGATAGCTGCTAATATATGTTTCCTCTGTCAAACTTTAGAGTGATTCTTATCAAGCAACTGGCTGCTACAACTTGCTCTGCTCTGGGTTCATTCAGATCAGCAGTGAGATTGCAATGGGTGCCACAATCTACCCCATTTCTAGATATGGTGGTTCCCAATATGATATCAGTATACTTGTTTGGAAGGTGAAGACAAAACTCATGCAATTGATGCAGAAAGCAGCAGAGAATTGCTGCAGCCTTTTGTGCCTTTAGGTTCACTAGTCCTTTTAGTAATGGCAAGGGTTTTTATGATTTGAGCAGGATCCAAGGGAAGGGCATTGGTGGATGCAGTTTGGGGATGACTATGTGCTAGGTTACTGGCCTTCTTTCCTCTTCTCCTACCTTGCAGACAGTGCCTCCATGATAGAGTGGGGAGGAGAGGTCGTGAACTCGGAACCAGATGGTGAGCACACTTCCACTGCCATGGGCAGTGGCCACTTCCCTGGAGAAGGATTTGGCAAGGCCAGCTACTTCAGGAACATCCAGATAGTAGATGACTCCAACAAGCTGAGGACACCCACAGGGGTTGGCACCTTCACTGAGCAATCCAGCTGCTATGATGTGCAGATTGGCAATGGTGGTCAGTGGGGGCACTACTTCTACTATGGAGGTCCTGGTAGGAACTCCAATTGTCCATAGGAACTCCTCCCTGTTTTCCTCCTTCCTTAACTCATAGAAGGATGTTGTGCAAGTGCTTGATGCTTCTCTTGATCAGTGTTTTAGCTCCCTATGTTTCTTGTTCTTCTTTCCATGGAAGTGTGGAGAGAGAGAGAGAGAGAGGTGAGGTTTCTTGAGAGGAACAAGCTTATGGGCTTGTGGTAGTCTTCTTCTTGTCATCTGTTTCTTTTGTTGGATTTGTAATTTTCTCCTCTGAGTCCCTTGTTCAGTTCTAAGATGATAGTGAATGGACCTGTGTGTGCATTGATTGGTTAGAGGAGGACCTCAAGCACATTGGAATTTTGCTATTGGCAGCATGGAGATTGGGACCCCAATGCAAACAATTGTGAGATGATATGGTGGTGGATAGTTGTAAAGGAAGACACCATGGAATAAAGATCTTTGGAGCTTTAGAGAGATGCTGTGCATGTGAAGAAGCTGACACAGCTTCATACTGCAACACCACCTTTACTGCAGTCAATTGGAGTCACTCTAATGGCTTCCTTCATCTCCTCTGCTCCCCCACCACCAAACTCTTTTATCTTTTTGTTCCATAGCTAGCTTTGATGGAGAAAACTTGATTCAAACTTTGAACTAAAGTGAGAACAAAGAATTAATAACTCTCAAATCCAAAAGATTCTGTAGAAACGGAGAAGATGGTGGATCAGAAATCAATCATGGTGTGACCCAAGTGTGATAGAAAAAGTTGGCAGAGGATTCCTGTGTTCTTCATCAGCCATCAGCACTTGAATGATTGCATTGAAGAAGCTCTCCACAGAAGCTTGTCAGTGAAAGTGGCATGCGAAATGAATCCAATAAGTTCATGTTATTGCATGAATTGACAATATCTACTGACCTCTCATGTTTGCAGAGGTTCCATTGCTGTGAACTGTTGCCTTTTGGATCCTATGTTCTTTGTATACAGGAGAATAAGATGAATCAGAGCCAAGTAATTGATCAGAACAAAGACCTAAAAACATAAACATTGATCTTGATGTGTGAGCTTAAGAAACACAAACAGACAGTATATGCTCAAAGTGCATGCTTAATGATGGTGCCAATCATGCATCTCAAATTAGACAAGAAAAGCCAAGAATTTAGTATACAAGCAGCAACTAATCTACATGTATCCACATTCTTGATCTTTTAGAGAATTTATATTCTCGACCCAATTCAACTTCAAAGAACAAAAAGCTTCCACTAATGCCAAAGTAGTATTGCTGCTACAACATGCTTGCAATGGATTCTGGCATAGTAATTGGCCTAAAACAAATCCAGACTACTGTAACTCAGAAACAAAATGAATGTAGAACTCTGTGTCTGAATCTGCAGCTTGGCTTGAGTTCCATGAATCTGCTCCAAGCTGCTAAGTATTGGACAAAGGGAAGATGAGACAACTGCACCTGACTGTGTTATGATGCTGAAAAGATGGTGGAGGAAACAACACATGGAAGTATTTATAAAACCTTTTTGAAAGCCTTCCACAAAGCAAAGTAAACTATGCTTTAAGACTCTACTGTTGCCACACAATGCAATGATTAGCCCAAAAAGATACCACAATACAATGATTAGCCTCAAAAGATACTTTAGGAAAAAAAAAAAAAAAGGTAAAAGAGAAACAACTTCATTAAAACTTAATGCTGATGCCTTTATCCTGTCTTCACCAATTGTCAAATCTTCAAAAAGACTAATCTAGTTATTATTTGACCGGATGAGATAATTAATCTATTATCTTATTGAAACTGAATTAGTAACCTAAAATATTTGAGTAATACATTTATCAAATTTTAAATTAAGGTACTATAAATCGATAAATTAGTCGTTATTAGCATCCATGCATCTCTTTGGCATACTTCTGTGGAATAATTTTATCCGAAAAATCTTGCAAGTAACATAACACATTGTATACCCCATAATTTATATGTTTCCAATGGTTCTGTGTTAACCTCCATATGGTTTGACCATACATAAGTAAAAATGATGGGGTATTATTGAAGGAACACTCCATATGGGCACTTAAGTATTCTAATAATAACCTACATGAATACTAAGTATTCTAATAATAATAATAACCCACTTAAGTAAAAATGACCATACATAAGTCAAAAGTGAGTTCTCGACCCATCCCTCAAACGCCCGATTTAGTCCGGAGGTGAAGTGAGGTGTGATGCAAGTGGTAAAAGAGTGATTGACTTTATTTTTTAATTCTTGTGCATAGACATGTTTTTATATCAAATAAAAAATGGCATGATATTCTAAGAAATATTCTCTTTTGGAGTCTTACCTTTGTAAACAATAAAAAGAGAGGAGACAATCCGTAATTTTCGACTTATGTCAACGTGAGCAAACAAAAAAGGCAAGGCAATCCATCACATGTATGTCATGTGTCAGATGATAATTGGTTAATAATATTTTCTCTATCATTTGTTTGTTCGATGGTACACTTCAGGAATTCTCCTTGAGATGTTCAGAAATATAGCCATGGATCATCTCAACACATGTGTCACGTAAAAACGGATATTCAATATATAATTGGCTTACATGCCTCAAACTATCTAGGGAGGTCAAATCAAGTTTGACGAATCTATGCATCTTGGGCTCTCCGAGGAGGTCAAGTTAGGCTTGGTCGACATATACACATTAAGCTCTTCGAGGGGGTCTGGTCACTTGGCCAAACTATGCACCTCGGGTTCTCCGATAAGGTCAGGTCGAGCTTAGCCGACCTACGCACCTCAGGCCTCCTTGGGCTTTCTGAAGAGGTTGAGTTGGGCTTGGCTGACCTATGCACCTTAGGCTCACCTCGAGCTCTTTAAGGAGATCGGGTTGGGCATGGCCAACCTATACACCTCGAGACCTTAAGCACTTCGAGGAGGTTGGATCGAGCTTGGTTGACCTATACATGTTGGGCCCACCTCAAGTTCTCCGAGGAGGTCGATTCAAACTTGGCTAACCTACACATTTTAGTCTTACCTAAGGCTCTTTAAGGATGTTGGGTCAAGCTTGGTTGACCTACACATCTCGAACCCACCTCGAGCTCTTCGTGGAGGTCAGGTTGGACTTGGTTAACTTACGCACATCGGGTTCACCTTGGCTCCCTGATAATGTTAGGTTGGACTTGACCAACTTATATACCTCGAGTTCTCCGAGAAGGTCAAGTCGGTCTTAATTGACTTACGCACCTTAGGAGTTTGGCAAGGTGGAGATATCTCAAGATATGCCTTGTGCCATTAAGTGACACTCACCCTTGTGGGATGCATCAATATTGTTGATATGCTCACCCTTAAGGATTCCTTGTGTATGTGTGTGTATTTTTTTATGTTCCCCCGATAGGGTTACATCGGTGTTATTGAGATACTCACCCCCGAGGAAGGTGCATCGAGCATATTTGGATCCTCACTCCCATAGGGATGCATTGGTGTTATTGAGATGCTCATTTTTAAGGAGGACACATCGAATATCTTTAGATGTTCACCCCCGTAGGGGCACGTCTGTGCTATTAAGATGCTCACCCCCCAAGAGAGTGCATCTGATATATTCGAACACTCATGCATATAGGGGGAACATCAGTGTCGTTGAGATGCTTACTCCTAAAGCATACTTTGTTGAGATCAATATAATCAATACATATCTATTAGGTTTTATTAATTTTTTTAACAAATACAATGTTGGCGAGCCACTTCCATTAGATATAATCAATGCACCTAACTATTTATCTACCTCATCGTTGATAACTTGTTGGTATTTAGAAGTAAACTTCTAAGGTCTTTACTTTATTTGACTTACCTTGGGTGAGATATTTAGGCGATGGCTACTCATACTTTGGTCTATGACATAACTCATCATGCTTACTCAAGACCATTGCCTCAATAATGATGCATTGGTTGGCTCTTTGGAGTGTCTTAGATACTATTATCGATGATCTCTTTATCAGCGACCAGAAGAGTTGAGAGGGCCTAAAGGTCTATATGAGGAGCAATAGATAAGTGTCGGCTATGCCTCGGATTTTATTTATGAATTAGATGATGAAATATGAGAGCGTATGTTTCTCCCCTTACTGAAGTCCCAGGAGTGTTGTTGAATGTCGAGGGCATACATTCTCAATGAAATATTACTTGAACTCTTTTGTTAATTAGCCAAATGAGCTAATCGAGAGTGGCTTAAGTGGGCATATAACTCTCGTGCTAGGCCTCACGGTGCGATAGGGAAGGTGCGATACATCAAAGCGTCTATCATGCCACATAAGGACATCTGAGCATAGAAGGTTGTGATGTACTTGGTTAAGTCAGCATAACCATCAAATGCCTCCAAGGTTGGGAGTCGAAAGTTAGCAGGGATATGCTTTTCTTGGATCTTCTGAATGAATGGTAGCTAACCTGAATTGAGGTCTGTTAAGTCTTCTCCCTTGGATAGTTGAAACTCCTGAAGCATATCCTCTAAGCACTAGTCCATATGTTGCAATTACACATGAAGGGTGCTCTTCGTATAGTCTGCGGACTACACCTAATACTTGAGCAAGGCAAACCAAGAATGGTGAGGTTCACTAAACTCTATAGTCAGAGATTATAGTGCTCCCCTATCGGGGGCTCAATAGGCCTCGAGAATTCTTTGGGGGTTAATGTCATGTTAGGTCGGGAATCTCAATGAGTATCGATATTCTTGCATACTGCGATGGGGCTAGAGGCACTACTGATTTGACCAACTAAGGCAAGAGTAAGTCAATGATCTATATCATTCCCATCAATATTTACACTTATTGAGTGAGATTTAGAATGACCTTGATAAGGATGAGCATGTAGTTGGAGGTCATCATTGGAGGAGAGGCTTGATTGTTGAACAAACACTAGTCGCCATCAGAGTCTACACTAAGGTGAAAATATTATGATTTATAAATGTTGGTTTTTACCCTCGTGAGTAAAGGTATTGTGAGTCAGGATAGAGCCTCTTCGTTCGAACACTCGTTGAGTAGGTCGACGGATTAATGTTCTTGTGACATAACCTCCTTCTAGTGTCAAAATATTAGGAAAAATATTATTAATATTTACGTCAGTCTAATATGGTTCAACTACACATGCATAGGAATAATGAGGTGTTACTGATATGACACTAGAGGTCTTGCATAAGTCGGTATAGGTGCACTTAGGTGCTCTGACGATGATATGCATAAATACCAAAGTTAAAAGGTTTCCTAAGTTGATCACTTCGACGCCCAAATTAATCCTAAGGTTTCGTAAGAGATATGCTTTTTATACCCAGTAAATATAAAGTAAAATATTTGAAAGAATATTTCTTGAGTGGATAGCCCTAATAATCTTTTTAGCACTTTTGTCCGGTAAAAATGAGAGGAGGCTATGCGAGATCGCTTGCTTTGGACTTATGTCCACTCAAGCAGACCAAGGGGTAAGTCTTATCTCCCCTTTGTTAATTTAACTATTATGATAATTAATCGATAATATTCCTTCCATCATATACAAACATAAAAAGTGAAATCCCATGATGATCATCTATAGATGGGAGTAGCATACATCTGTTGGTACTGAGTTCTTTCTTGCACTAATCCACACTATTGAAGTCCCAGCCATTATAGACACCTAATGGTCTTTTTTTTCTGTGTGTAATCCTCAATGTGGCTGCATCCATGTGGAAATATAAGAACAAACCCCTTCTATCAGCCTTGAAAGTGTTCTTAGGACAAGATTACTAATTGTAATGGCACCAAAGAAGAAAATGATTTGAGGTGACTTTTTTTTGGGTCAATTTTGAATCAATCAAAAAGAAATATTTCATTTCACTCCACTTCTTTCTTACTATTAGAACCATCTTCTATTTCCAAATAACAGGCTAGAATATTCTAAAGAACCTTCAGCATCCATGGAGAAGATGAAGCAGTTCGCATGGCTGAGATTGTTGTTGCTTTTATAGGGGTATAAATAAAGTGCAGTAGATGACAGGCAAGAGAGAGAGAGAGAGAGAGAGAGAGAGAGAGAGAGAGAGAGAATATAAAAGAAAGAAAAATCACAGAGACAAATAAATTTCTACCATAAAGAAAATTAGGAAATAGCAATTTGAGCAAAGGTGATTATGATCATGCATCCCAATATAATTGCAGACATGCATCAACTCACATTGACTGTCTTCTTTCAGACTCCAATGGCAATCAGTGAGGAAGAAAGAGAAACAACAATTGGTCGTAAGCTGTGACAGAGTGTGGACAGCTACAGCATGGGCCATGCAGATGCCATTCCAGCTAGAGTTTGGCACCAAACCTGCAGACAACCCATCTTCCTCGATCAAAGGACAAAAGCCCTACCCACCATCCTTGTCGGGACACTTTGAGCTGACCAAACACGTGGTAAAGGAAGAAGACACCAGTGAATCCAGCCTGTTTCTGTCCAAGTCCAAGCTTCCCATTCTCCTTACAAAACCTCCCTTCGCCTCCTCCTCCTCCTCCTCCTCTCCCTCTCAGTTGCATCCTCTACGCATCTCCTCCTCCTCCTCTTCCTCCTTTGTTTGTCGTGCTACTAGCAATGGAGGCATCTCTCAGGTTCAAGCTGTTCGCCATGGCCATGATGGCCGTGCTGATAGCCTCTTCCATGGTGCAGCAGTCCGCCGCGGCCGAGGCGCCCGCCCCCAGCCCCACCTCAAGCGCCCCCGCCCCGTCGACCGCCGCCGCGGCCCTAGCCTCGGTGGCTGCCCTCGCCTTTGGCTATCTCTTCTGTTGAGCTACGTGCTCACCTTCTTTGCTGTAATCTATTTGTTGATTCTTCCCTTTCGATTTGATCGTTGTTGTTGTTGTTGTTGTGTGTGCGCGCATTGGTGGAAGGGGGAGAGCGCGGTGTTCGTATGACCGACCGTATGTGAGTGGTGGACGGCGTTGTATCATTTTCATGCTGCTTATCATAACGTGATTCATTCTTTCTATTGCAATTGCAGGAAACAGAAAAGAACTCTTCTTTGTATGCTTATCACAAATATGATTTTAACATCTGATTTGTTTCTATCAAAAGTTGGCACATGAATGACCATTGTTGCCAATCTAAACAAACTTTATAAGCTTCATGGAGATGCAAATATTAGTTCTATATGAACAGCAGCAGCAGCAGCAGCAGCCCTCGAACACATTGTATCTCTGTGCGCTCGACGGTGCATTCACTGCAACGAGAAAAAGTCCAAATTGTGGGAGCTGGAAAGTGTCCGCCTGTCTATGGCTTTGTCACATGGACTCTCAATTATGACATGATCCCACCAATGCTGCAGCTCGTGAGCATCTTTCTTGCTCCAATTATTGCATCCATATTCTAAGACAAATATTGGTGCAGTCGATGACCCCAATGACTCCATAACCAACACTACGAAATGGTGGCATTCATTGGTGCAGTCAAGAAATGGAGTCCAAGATGATTCCTAGACTGAAAAATATGGCCAGCTATGGATTCTGCAGTCTCTTATCTTTTTGGTTGGGGGCAGCTTTATACTGTGCTTCTACGAGAAAAAGATACGTAATTGAGATAAAAAAAAATATTGAAGTAAAGGTAAGAAATTACTAGAAAAAATAAAAAAATTATTTTGGTAAAGGCTAAAACGGAAGATGATTGTTTAAGATGATATAAACATATATAAAGAAATAGATTGTAATTAGGCAAGATTAATCAATTGGTATTAGTGGTGCGGAAAAAAAAAAAAAACTTCAATAAAAGTAATTAAAAAATATGTAGTTTGTTTTTTTGTACAAAGCTAATTGCAATGGTTGGTTTAGAGTGTATTCTTGTGCTGTTTCCTGACAATGACTCAGGGTAGGCAGGAAAATGATACTGCTGCCTTCTCTCCAAATAGATTTATTTTCAACAAACCCTAATTTCTCTCCGAAGAGACACTGCTCAAGATATCCCTCGAGTTGAAACTGATTTGCAGCATACTCTTTAAAGATGTCTCAAGAAGTCATGGAAGATGAGAAAGATCAGCTGAACCAAAAGCTAAGTTGACTATGGGAGATCGTATGGTTGAATAGAACTATTCATACATGAAAAAGAGTTTACACATGGAAAGATAAAGATGAACACCCATGGACTTTGCATTATGCTAAAAATGCAGCCACAGTATCCAATATACAAAATGATTTAGTACTCCAAATCTACACGTGATTTGCTTTCCATGTGCCTACAGCAAGAACAAAAAGAGAAATAACTAGTGTTGCTCCATGAAAGGTATGGTGGGTGTACATTGATCGATATAAGAGAAAACTACGAGTCCTTAAGGGCTAATCTTGAGGAAGATGACTCGTTCAGTCTCGTAAGGGAAGATGCCCAAACCCGGGCATTATTTGCCCCTTTTTGAAAGTTCCTTGTCTTGTTGGAGAGTTGAATATTGCTCCACATCCTTTTTATGTCAACTACCTGTAGTACTTTCTCCAATAGCAGGCTTGATTCATGAAGGATCCTTAAGTTCACAGGCCAGACATGTGAGACCCAGAAAGATTTGAAGCGAAGGTAGATCAAAGGAAAGAAGCACATAATTATCTTCAGACAGATGAAAAGTATGGCAAATGTTAAGTAAGATTCCTTGGTTATCAACTCCCATATGGACTCAACCTGAACTATGACGGTCCTCGCATTTCCTGAACTGGACTGATGAATTTCCAGATATGTTATTGGATCCAAACCTGTACAAGAAAAGCTGAAGATAAAGCGGAAAAGCTGAAGATAAAGCGTGCTACAGCTACATAATGAAGACACTAGGAAACAGTTACATGTATAATTAACATTTCATATTTCTTTGTCCACCTTTCAGATCCGGCACACGATCTAATATATGGTCTAGGTAAGTACTATGTTGCAGGAGGCAAGACTCAAAACCTAAACCCAATAAAAGGAGAAGTTTAAGTTGTTATCAGAAGGATTGGCTCTCTCTTTGGCATCAGAGGTTTCAGCAGAAACTGGATGATGGACATTGATGTCCACTACTCAAACAATGAGAATAGTTCTAGAATGTAGACAAAGCAATGTACCTGTACTTCTCTTGTAGAAATGGACCAGGGAAGTAAAATCCTTTGAGCCACGATACCGAAACCTTGTTGTCCCATTAAACAGCATTATAGCTGGAAAACTGTGAATGCCATTTCTCGAGAGGACACTGTCTCGCAAGTGAAAAAAATTAATAAATGAAAATAGCAAGGTCTGTAAAGGATGGATAAATATCTTTATGAAACACAAATGAACCTGCAGACTTGATACTGCATACCTTGGCATGACTGATGATTCTTCAATTAATAAATGTTTTATTTGAGGAAACATATAACTAAGAGCATCAAAGATAGGCTGAATGTCGGATGAGAATTGGCACCATGATGCATAGAAGAGGACAGAGTAATAAGCACTTTGATCATTAGAAAGCTCTCTTTCAAGCATCTCTCCACTCACCTTCAAAATGAATAGAACAAAATCAGATTTACCGGCACCCCGTAATTTACAACCACATGCAAGTCATTGTTACTGGAGATTAGATGCAGTTATACCTAGGTGAAATTTTCATAAAAAATACATTTATCTGACAAATTAACAATGATAGCCAACAACAAGACATTAGATCCCATCTAACTATGGTTGACTACATGGATTTGTTCTACGCCATTAAGCCCTAGTAAATATTTTTTTATTGTTTCTAATTAAGTTTTCTTAAGTCTATTTTTACCTCTCCTTGCACCACTAATCCTGATTGACTTTTCTTATTTAACCAATGCATCTATATTCGATAATCTTATTTGAACATGTACGCAGCACCTTACTTGGTTTTTCCTTGTTTACACTCAATTGAATCTATTTTCTAGTAACCCCATGTGTCCATCTAAAGTTCTCAACATCCTCATCTCAATCTCAATGATATTTATCTACCAAAATTCTGATATATGAAGTATACCTGGTCTAACAATTATCTAATATAGCAATTTTCTAAATGGTATACAATGATGAGATGATACTAAAAATATTCTCTCATCTTATTTGAACATGTATTTGTGAAATAGAGATTAAAAAGAAACAAAAATTAATTAAGAATATACATTAAAAAATGGAAAGAACAATAGAGCACAATAGAATATTGTGAGCAACACCTCTTCTTTTGGAAAATGTTTTATTAAATTCTTTCAGCTGCTATTACTGGCCTGCTTATCATATCAAGAAACAAGCCACTTTGTAGCTCAAATTCGCACTTTACAATCCTTGTTACTCCCTTCCTCAGTCTCTACTTCTTGAATCTATTACAATTATGCACCAGTTCTTTTTTTCTCAAAATAAGGAGATAAGACTACCGAAACCTTCTCAAACAAACCAAAGAAATGGCCTTCAAGGTTCAGTAACAAAACATAATTTAGAGCATCACATATCATAATTCTTCGTCTATTTTATGGTTCATGTACAATAAATTTCTTTAAAATGCAAAATAAAAAGATACAACAACGAGAAAATGAACAACCATAAGATTAAAAAGCAAGAGATACCACAAGGACATCCACCAAACAAAAGCAAAAAATAATAACCACCAATCACCGAATTTCCACACCATCACACACGGGAAGCCAAAAAAAGTCAATACTTCACAGATAATCCAAAACCCAACGAATCTCTTAACCCGACCCAGGCCCCCAAACGAACAGCAACGTACGACAAAAAAGCTCCCACCTTTAGATACTGATGAGGATGAGGATCATGATCATAGCAACCAGAGAGAAAAGCGGATGAGGAACTAGGCGATTGTATGGCAAAGAATCGTACCTCCTGAGGCGAAGACAGCTCAATCCAACGAGAGCACTGACATCCGAGGTCGTCGAGGAAGGCGATGCCCGAGCGAGGGCAGAGAGGCGGCACGACGGCCGCCAGGGATCGGGGGAAGGTGAGGGAAGCGACGGCGATGAGGAGGTGGAGCTCAAGGAGGCGTAGAGAGGATCCGGCCATGGAAATCGAGAGCGCGAATGGGCAGCGGAAGACGAAGAAGGGGGGAAATTGCCACCTCTTCGCTGTCGGCCTTCCCTTTTTCCGTCTTTTTATTTATTTGCCCTTCTTTCTATTTGGATTGCATACGGATTTCCGCTCCTCTTTGTTAAATACACATGTTATATCGGATTCGGATCAGATCCAATTCGGATCCAACTGAATCCGATAAGCTTCTTGGTCTAAAAATAAGGATCATTCTACCCTTTTTAGTTAAGCCCTTATCCATAAGATTACATCAAAGCCAAGTCAATTCAACCACCATTTACCTTTGCTTAGAAAGTAAATTAGCAATTGGAACTAATTTTGACAACTTGTCCAACCCAAATGATACCAATATACCAAACAATTAATTGATTTGCAATTCTTCAAGTAATTAAACAACAATGAAAAATAATATCAATCAGTATCCAATTAATTATATGCACCCTTATTGATTTCTACTCAGATTTTTTTGATCCCAAGATCTTACCATATCTTTACCGGCTAAGATTCTTGCTCAGATTAATAAATGTCAGACGATATCTACTGATCTGATTGGTTTTTAACTCTAAAACATTACAAATTCAAGTAAACACAGGAATACAAAATTGATAGTGTTTACTAAAGAAATCTAGTATTTACTTGCAGCTCTGTTTCACCCATGCAGGCAGCTTACTGATCAACTGCAACAGGTACATTGTGCACCTATTGGAGGTCAGTTATGTAGAAATGCAATCCATCTCACTTAAGATGGACTACTAATAATCAAATGCAAATAGAAACATCAACTTTTCGATATATTAAACTTTTCCATAATGACACAATGACCAGATTGTGTCATTAGTGTTGCAAGGAGCTTTCATTGATAGTCATATTAAACTTTGCAAGATTGGATTATAAAATTTATCGATAAAGTATATTTTGAGACCAGTATAACGTGCTAAAATGCATTGAAATTTACTTACCAGTACAAGAAAGAAGACAGCATCCATATATTCTCGTTTCAAACAAAGGACTGCTTTGGAGATGCTGATTGTTCTGTGCTTGTGCTGGCATGAACTTGCAATATGGCCAGAGAATGGGTCATTTGCCACCAGACTTCTGCTGCATTGCTACAGCAGAAAAGTTGAGCCACCTCAACCACCTCAACCTACTGATTGCACTTTCAGCTGCTTCATCTTATCCTTCTTTTCCTCTTTGTGATTGACAGACTGATTTTTTTTCATGGTTTTTTAGAGACATATCACAAGTGCTTACTTTCACTAAAGTAGCAATTGTTCACTTCCTTTCTTCAAACAATATAGAGTGGCATCCTAGCTGGTACCTTTAGCCTCCGAATACAAGACACGGTATAAGCTTCTCGGTCTGGCATTTGCTAAACTTGACCACCATGACATATTATATGGATGTATTAATGCCCTGCAAAAAAGAAAAAGAGATCAAAGTGAAATGCCAGGTGATCTGTCCAACTTCTGAGTTGATCGTTTATAAACTAAATCATTATGTAAAGATGGCAAGGACAACTATATGAATTAGCCATGTCAAAGAACAAAAAAGATTCAGCAAATGGTAAATGAATGGAAAAGCAGATACAACAGGGAGAGGGGACAGGAAAGATCAACATCCAGAGCTCAAAAGATGATTGATGCAGCTGTTAAAAATTGATAATTTTCAGATATCAAAAGTTGGAAGTCAGAGATATACATCTCATAGGTGTATGAGATAGGTATGAAATTGATTAAAAAATCTGACTTCAGAAATTTGCACAATCAAGCAACTGTAAGAGGATGTCAAAAGATCAAATAAACAAGAACTTCAAATTCATAGATATTTCAATGACACTTTAAAATTCTTTATACTATAAGGCAAATAAATAAAAAATATATCATGATTCAAAAGTCTATAACATAAATGAGAAATAGTTCTGAGAAGGATGCACCATGAGCTGAGCCACTGAAAGAGCAGCACGATTTAAAACAAATGAATGTTGCTCATTGAAATGGAGTGGCGGAAGATCACGGAGTTCCAGGTGACGGTGTCTGTGTGAGGCATTTCTTCGAACAGTCTGCGGGCTTCGCATACGCGGCCGAGGCAGCACAGATCCTGGATGCTGGTCGTGTAGTGAGTAGCACGAGGTGTTCACGGATCGAAGAAGAGAACGGGGCAAGGAAGAAGGATTATGGAATTCACTCCACCACCCGGAGACGACCATCATATAGATAGATATATGGAGCGGCTCCACGGAAGAGAAGCACAAGGTGTTCGACGCGGAAGAGGGTGTGGGGGCGAAACGATTGCGAGAAGTTTTGGCAGTGGCCGGTTGGTTTGACCAGGAGAGACAAGTCAAAGAGGATTAAATTAACCGGATTAGAAATAATTCAAGTGATTTATTAAGCTAAGTAATTTGGCCTTTCTCTAGTCATGGACCCTTTGGCGGGTCCATTTAAAGCGGTCGATCACCAAGCAGGTACGTGAGGAGGGTGACTGTCTCGAGTGTACGTTTATTAGGCTAATTCATCCGCTTCCTGCAGACTCGCGTAGGGCTCTACCTCCTGTGCCCTAGATCGCCGCTGCTTCGCCGGGGCGATCGCTGGCGTGACATCGACGGCTCATAGGGAGACAACTACGAGGTAACACTATCAGAATTCGCGGACTCCGATATTGGTTGAAAATTTTATCATAATGTGATAAGTTGAGATAATTGCCTATATGAACATTGGTCATCATATAACGACGTTGTAGGTCGAGAGGATATTGACTACCAGGAACTTGGTATTCATTATCTTTAAGCATGGTTCATCTCCAAAAGTGACATGTAACCTTGTGATTCCAAGAGGGGAGATCGAGTCACTCGTGAGCCCTGTTTATATTGATCATAACCCTTTTTATGTGCTCGCTAACTATTTTTTATGGTAACTACTAGAGCATTATCATGGTTTGGGTTGAGTCATTCAGACTTTTCTTCTTTGAAAGTTATTTGATAGTCACTTTTAATTCGGGGATGCTTGCCAATAATGGCTCAGACGCATTCTTTATGACTCGAGGTGCTATCTCATTTGGAGGTTAGGTTGCTGATAATAATATTTATTTGCCTTTTGATCGATCCCTAAGGTTGGAGTGACAGTTCTCAACATTTATGAGTTCTTTGATTTATTCCTTTAGGTCATGATAATCTTTCGTATCGTGGGTGTAATCACGATGGAAATAGTAATACTTGATTTTGTTCTTTTTTCCAAGTGGGGTTCTCATCAATCAAACATTTTCTCTATGTTAGATTTAATGATGTTAGTTTTGACATTGGTCAAGACAGATCGAATTGTTTGTCTCTCCTTTTTCACGGTGGTATAGGGTCAATAGTGGATTGTAATCGTTCTCATTTTAGTTTTTTGCGAGATTTTCCTTGCTTACTCAACAATCATAACCTTAACAATGATGTATGGTTGACAATTTGAAGTACTTCAAATACCATCACGACGGATCTTTCTACTAATGACTAAAGGTTTTGAGTTGTATTTGATTGCTTAAAAAAAAATAACCAAAGACATTATATATATATATATATAATTATTTAATCCTTAATTAAATAGAATTAGAAATTCTAATAAATAAAATAAATAATAACAATCCTTAATTTGTTATATCAAATGATTCCTAATATAATTAGAAAAAGGTTTAATTTTTTTACCATAATCAAAAAATAAATAAAAATTTTAAATTTTAAAATTATAAAAATTAAGAATATCTAAAATTAAGGAATTCTTTTAGAATTGGAAGGCAGTAGGTGTGCTTGAAACACAAACACATTATCTGCCTTTTTCTTTTGAATGTTAAATTGTATGATATCTTACTGTAGTGTAGGGATAAATTTGAAACAGATGACACCATTGAGAAAGAATAGTATCAAGTTTTAAGATATCTGATAACACTAACAAGTTATTAAATTCCAAGACTCACCAAATTTCAAGTCATTTCATAAGAAATATTCTATTTTCACATAATTCTCTCATCCTTTTCTTCCAAGCTACATGTTGATATATTATTTTTGTTAATATATATAGATAGGCATAACACCTAAATTTGCGAGTTATTATCCTTCCTAAATGCATATCGGTGGGATCCAAAATGGGAGACTTGTTTTACTGGGTTGAACTTTTGGATCCAAATCCGAAAACTTAAAGAGTTATGGAATACTTGATTGACATATAAGGAAGGATGCTACCGGATCGGATTTGGATTCGAGATAGGCATCCAAATCCAACATTTTGAGATGAATCCAAAATGAGGATTATAAGGCCCACACTAACATCCCTATTGATGCTTGACTCGATGATATATTCCACATACGATCAATGCTGACTTTGGTCTTTAGGAAATAATTATATATCATATCATTGGATATAATTATCAAGCTTCGGATTCGGATCTACTAATCTTTCGGGTTTAGAGTTCGGATCGGGTCATTGGGTTATGGTGATCCGCGCGTGTCGTAACTTCAGGCCGACGTACCATACGACTACCGGAGGTGCGACTCAAGGAGCGACCACGTTCACGACTATTTCTTCCCCCTCAGCGACTCAACTCCCCCAATCTTTGTCGACCACCGAACAAGCCCTAGATTCTCCTCCGCCTGATCATTTTCCCGACCAATTCCCGGCCATTAGGACGTGAGAGAGAGAGAGATCGAGGTGGTCGGCATGGGAGAGGATGAATCGGCCGCGCGCGGGGGCCACTTCGGTTCGGCGGCCAGGGGTAGCCGCGGCGTCCACTACCTCGCTAAGTGCGTCCTTCGCGGAAGCGCCATCCTCCACGCCGTCCAGGGACACATACGCTCGCCGTATTCCTCGGACATCGTGTTCGGGAAGGTACTCGCTTTGTGATTGTTATCGTGTTCACAGATTTGCTGTTCCATGCCTCCTTTGTTTCCTTGGAATTGTTTTATTTTTAATCTTTTATTTGTTTTCAATACTTGGTAAAGATCCTTATGAAAAAAGTAATCTTGTTGGTTCCAAACCAAAAGGTGTGCGTGATTCCTGTTACACTCTAGGCCTGCATGTCTTACCTCCCTACTGTCCAAAGATTTTAGTAGTAAACTTTACAATTACACTGATGGATGAAGTTTTTGTACATTTTTCCAATCTTGTTGGCCACATTCATGCAGCCACATCCAAACCAACGTAATTAGTGAATTTCATTTCATTTCAAAGCAATTACTTGTGTTTTTAGCCCGCTATAACTTTACAATTTAATCTGAATTGTGAATATTGCCTTCTTATTCCAATCTCTACTAGTAGCTCCTAGACCACAACCTTCCTTTTGAAAAGCAGCCTCATCACTATTGGTTTTTGGTGTGGTCTAACGTTGGTCGTTGCCTTTGTGCTGATCAGCCTGACTTGGTTCGAGTCCCATCCACGTGAGAAACTTTGATCTCGCCCAATGTCTTGGTCTCCTGAACTGGTGTCAATCGTGAGACGTCCTTCCTGCATGAAGATTGATGTTGGGAATGGGCTTCGCCTTCACCTTTTAATGAATGTCAGAAAGAGAGTCTGACGTCGTTAACCCTGTCTGCTGTCACCTTAGCTGCTTCTTCCTTGGCTTCTTGCGGGTTATGGAAAATATTATGCATGACAGAATATTCATCATCTATTTTCTGTTCTGCTGACATGGTGGGGTGGTAGTCAGTTGAGGTCTTATGTCGTTTTTCTGGACATGTGGCTGTAGCATGTTGAACTTCGGATCAAAACGAATATTCCCCATATCAGTTTTCAACCAGACCTCATTCTGTTTTGACCAATTCGATTTCCCTCCTTGCATCTTCAGAAATTTAAGTTGCATTCTGCCTTTAAATTATTAATCATCATAATCTTCCTTTGGCTGCCAGCCTTTATCATAAAGGGCAAGTTTATAATAAAGGATCCTTGAACCTTGACTTGGAGTCGACTTAACCAACTCAAATAATGACTCAATTATGCACAAGTTCCAAGTTCCAACTAAGTGCACTAATAAAAAGGCCTTAACATGTAATCTGAATAATATTTTCAAGGCAAGTGATGCTTGAGTAGTTCATTATTTAATTTGACTCGGACATGGCATGACCTTATACTCAAATAACCACTGGCTTCTTTTTGGGTCATCTGTTGGTTCTATCTGAAGTAAACTTTGTTCATGTTTTTTAGAGTAACCGGTAGCCTCTAGTAGCAGCAACATGCAAGTAAAGTATTTTTTCTAAAGGAAGTTGGGTATTTAAAAGTAGAAGAGACATTTTTTATTTGTGAAATTGAGATGGATTTGGAACCTGTTAAACTGAACTAGATAAATTATAAGTTTTGAATCTATTTTTTTTCAAAAAGAAATTATAATATATTACTATAAGTTCTGAATCTCGATATGGCCTGCTTATTGTTATTTTTCTTTAATGGCAATAACAGAATTATGTAAGGCATTTAATTTCAGACGACTATGGAGTTGAATGCAATGTATATAAATTATTTATTTAAACTCTTGATGCAATCTGCTTATGACCCAGATCATTCTTTACATAGATTGCATTAGATCTTTGGCAGTTGTAAAAAACTGGATAGAACTTAAATGTTAGATTATGGAGGAAATTCATGCTAAAAAAATATGGTCGTCAGCTTTTGGTCATCTATGAACTCTCAAGAGTTTATATTTTGGCAGCCTGTTAGATATAAATCTAAGCTAAAGTTCTTTTCGAGTATCCAAAATAACTGAAAGTCAATTTCTTGAATCTTATGTCTTATCAATAGTCAATTTCTTGAATCTTATTTGTTCACAATATTTTTTTGTTACTTGTCAATTTTCTGGGTTTGCTACAGTATTTGAGAACTAATGTCAAGGTTCAGTAGCTCATTTTTTAATGATGAAAATTATCATAAAGAATTGCTACCAATGAATGTGGATTTACTGCATCAGCTACAGTATTTGAGGACTAATGTCAAGGTTCATTAGCTTTTTATTTTTCTCTTCCAGTAAGTCAGTCTTTTGACAGTGGAAGTTATCCTAAAGCATTTCTAAGAATACCATGAATGTGAGAGTGTATTGGAATGTCATAAAGGACATGAAGATAGTGTATTTAAGTTGCATACTCAAAATGATCACTGGCATTGGTGGGTTTTGATCTGATTAGTGGTTCTGTTTTAAGAACCTCTCATTTTATGGATGTGTTAAATGTCATTCACTGTTCTCAGGAAACATCACTGGAGTTGGCATCTATCAATGAAGATGGCATTGTACAATCAATATTTGAACAAAGCCTTTTTGGTGCAATAAAGGACCTTGCCATCCTACCATGGAACAACAGATTCCAAGAACATGCACATCAGGTTTTTCTTCTTCCCTATTCTCCTTAATTCTTGCATATCATTGATTGCTTCATGACACTGCAGCTTCACTGAACGAATTTATTTTGTTTCGATCAGTCCTAGGAACAAAGATGCATTTGTGTTTTACAGTTATACTTATGCTTTGCAGGCACAGGGAAAAGACTTGTTAGTTGTTCTTTCCGATTCAGGAAAACTTTCATTTCTTACCTTTTGTTCTACCATGCACAGGTTGGTATAGTGCTATGTCCTTTTGAGGTGGTCGCTCATGCAATTTTATTGCTAGATATATCTTTACTCTTATATATGGTCTTCGTAGTTTGTTCCATGACTTTTGTTCATCAATTTTTATTTACTCAATTCACTTTGATTTTATTTAGGTTCTTTGCTGTGACACATATTGAATTATCCAAACCAGGGAATGTGGTACATCAATTAGGAAGAATGTTGGCTGTTGATCCTAGGTAAGTACTTTGTTCTCATTTGACATATTGTTCTTTGACATGCATATTGTCATGGACTTAGCTGGTTTTACTTAAGTTGTGCGGTAATCCTTGTGTGTTTATTCGCATGGGGTCAGTTTTCCCGAAATCTCTTATGGTCCCTTAATGAGCCACAAAAGAGAAGACGGGCTAGAGGAAATGTTTAACTCGGGATTTCACAAGCAAATATTTCAGCAAACACTTATTAGCAATACAAATTATAAATATAGACTATGTGAGTTTTGAACAGTCGCATGACAAAAGATCCAAAGTGGTTGTCGCGATAAAAAATCCTCACAAGTGCTCACATAACACTGTTGTAGAACAATGTGACTGTTTAGAGTTTACGAAGTCAATGCTTGTAATTTGCATTGTCTAATACGTGTTTGTTGAAATGTCTGCTTGTGGGATCCCGAGTTAAATGTTTCCTCTAACCCGTCTTCTCTTTTGCAGGTCTTTAAGGGACCATAAGAGGTTTTAGGGACCTGACCCTTTGCGGACGGACACGCAAGGGTGCTGAATGACTTATGCAAAATTAATTAAATTTGTGACATTATGAACCCTACATTATAGCTTCTTATTGTTGTTGTTCTTGTATTGCCGTGGAAAAAATTCTCGACATAGAGTTGGGCCATGTAATAGCGGTATATAAATGGATTGGGCTTGATTGAACTTAAATATATCTATGGTGTATTACTGTATGCTGTACTAGGTACAATTAATAAGTTACAGCCTCTCACTATACTTGGTCAAGGTTGCTAAGCTGAATATGAATTCATCATTTTTGTGCCAAGAATTTCAATGCAAATAAAACATGTATATGACAATATCTGAATATGAATTCATCATTTTTGTGCCAAGAATTTTAATGCAAATAAAACATGTGTACAACAATAACAACAACAAAACCATAAGTCCCAACTATTTGGGGGAATAAGACATGCATATAGTAACAAAATAAATGTAAACCCAACTGCCTGTTTAACCTACTAATGGTAAGCAGTCCTGTTGACCTTCCTCGTTTCTTCCTCCATGGAATGTGGATGGTGGACAATAGTCCATCGTGGGTGGAGAAGTTTGTTGAATGATGGTTGCTCATCCATGGGATTTTTTTTCACGAGAGAAGGTGTTATTGATTATAGTTAACACTATAAAGAGGGGGACTAAAAAATCCCATGATCCAAAGAGACCGGAGCCAGAAATCAAGGCCCTGGATTTCTTTTTGAACTTTTAAATCATGAGCTAGCTTTGTCCACCGTTATCTGAGGAGAGAAAAAAGACTAGTTTAAACCTTTTTTAGGGTTTCAACTGATATATTCATTAACCATGATGGAACTGGGTTAGGGACTGCTGCCTGTCTGGTGGTTTGCCCTGTACATAGTCCACGTTTTAAATGATCAGTTTTACTTCTGTTTATTTCAATGGTGGAATTTGACTTTACCTGTTTTGGTAATCAGCAAAAGATTTAGTTATATGCAACAAAGTTGTTGTACACTACAATAGTACAAGGAATACATTTCTCATGAATTAGCAATATTTTAGTCTCAATGTGGATTTGTTATGTAGCCATCAGCAACTAATAATGAATCTACCAGTGATATGGATGAATTACTAAATCTCCTTTCGTGTAGCTAGATTGATCACCATTATCATTTAACTGAATGACTCAGTTTGTTTTTTTTTTTTTTGTTTTACAGAGGCTGTTTTGTTGCTGTTAGTGCATATGAAGATCGATTTGCACTATTTGATGTGTCTATGATTTCTGATAGCAACATTGGTTATGAGGTCAGTTACTGCAAATTGATGAAAAATATTTTGTGAAGTAGACTGTAGACCAGTTTTTGTAGTCTTGTCCATCTAATATGGTATATACTTATTTCAGATTTTGAAGATCTTCCCATGTCATAATTTCAGAAAATTTCCTATCCATCGGAAAACAAAACAGAAGGAAGCAGTGGTCAGGATACATTGGGTACCAGCATCCGTGGTACAATTTGGAGCATGTGCTTCATTTCAGATGGTACTTATCAGATAGAAGGATATCATTCCATTTTGGCAATTGTAATGCACAGGTGTGATTCTGTTCTAATATGAATTCTTAGATGCAGCTTTTGATTAATAATATGTGATAAAACATTTCTTTATTGCCTTTTCATTCTCAGTGCAATGATTTTGCTTACAACTGACTGCAGAAGGTATTAATATTTACTGCAGGAAAGGCTCGTTCATAAATGAGTTGCTGTTATTTGGGTATAATCGCCATGCACATGCTATACAAGTTATATCCTGGTATTCTGAAACAGGGCCTTTAGCAATTAATATATCTGCCATTCCTCATTTTCCTGGCTTTGCAATTCTTTTTAGAATAGGAGAAATGCTTTTAATGGATCTCAGAGACCCACAGAATATCTGTTGTCTTCACAAGATAAATTTGAACATACCAAGTTTGGTTGAAGATCGAAGCTTTGTTGAAGAGTCATGTAGGGCATTAGATGATGACGAAGGCATGTTCAATGTAGCTGCTTGTGCTTTGTTGGAATTACGAGATTCTGGTCCAGATATGTTTAAGATTGATGATCCTATGAGCATTGATAGTGGAGGCGGGAAAGGATCTTCAAGTTCCAAGCTTGTATGCTCATGGACTTGGAGACCTGGTAATTCCATGGATCCTAAGTTAATATTTTGTTTGGACACTGGGGAACTATACATGGTTGAGATTTATTCTCACACTGAAGGAATAAACATTAATTTGTCGGAGTGTCTCTACAGGGGTTCGCCATGCAAAGCACTCTTATGGGTCAAGTGTGGATTAATTGCAGGCTTAGTGGAGATGGGAGATGGATTTGTCCTTAAGTTGGAACACGCTAAATTATTTTACAAAAGTTCTATTCAAAACATTGCTCCAATTTTGGATGTGTCTATTGCTGATTACCATGATGAGAAACAAGACCAAATGTTTGCTTGCTGTGGAATGAATCCGGAGGGTTCACTACGAATTATTCGAAGTGGTATAAGTGTAGAAAGGCTTTTAAGGACTGCCCCAATTTATCAAGGAGTAACTGGTACATGGACTCTGAGGATGAAACAAAGTGATCCTTATCACTCCTTTCTTGTGTTATCTTTTGTTGAAGAAACTAGGATTTTGTCCGTTGGTTTAAGCTTTAACGATGTAACTGATGCAGTTGGGTTTCAGTCTGATGTCTGCACTTTGGCCTGTGGTTTGTTTGCTGATGGGGTGCTTGTGCAGATTCACAGGAGTGGTATAAGGCTCTGTTTACCTACCACGTCTGCTCATCCAGGGGGTGTCCCTCTTTCTCTACCAATATGTGCTTCTTGGTCTCCTGGTAGTAGGACAATTAGTGTTGGTGCAGTTGGTCAAAATTTGGTAATTATAGCTACTTCTAATCCTTGCTTTTTATCTATTATTGGTGTGAGATCACTCTCAACTTATAATTTTGAAGTATATGAAATTCAACATGTGAGACTGCAGTATGAGGTTTCATGCATTTCTATACCATTGAAAAATACCAATAACAAACATATAGCTTCAGAAGCTAGACTAGCTAATAAGGATCATGAAGTTAGTCACTTTGATAATTTTGATATTAATATGGCTTTTGTCATTGGCACTCATAAACCATCAGTTGAAGTTCTCTCATTTGCAAATGAAGAAGCTTTTAGAGTGCTTGCTACAGGAACTATTGCAGTAAATAATGCTCTTGGTAGCCCTATCAGTGGATGTATTCCCGAAGATGTTAGGCTTGTATCAGTTGATCACCCTTATGTTCTTGCGGGCCTGAGAAATGGAATGCTACTTCGTTTTGAGTGGCCTGCAATACCTGAATTCCTCCAGTCAGATCTGAGCAGGCAAAGTTGTTTCCCTAGGTCTTGTTTTAGTGACTATGAAAGTTCCTCATCAATTGTGGCAAATTTGAATTCTTACAATAGTGTAACAGAACAGGCTAAAAACTGTATTCCCATATTCCTGCAATTGATTGCCATTCGACGCATTGGGATTACTCCTGCTGTTTTGGTACCCTTGAAAGATTCACTTGATGCTGACATAATTGTTCTTAGTGATAGGCCATGGGTATTACATGCAGCAAGACACAGCCTTGCATACACATCCATTTCATTCCAACCTGCGACTCATGTCACTCCCGTCTGTTCTGTCGACTGCCCTAAGGGAGTTCTGTTTGTTGCAGAAAACAGCCTACATCTGGTAAGCGCCCTGTATTCAAGCTTAACTTATACTTTAGGCTTTCCATTTTCATGTTCCTAGAGCAATTACTTATGCTTTCATGCAATTATGCACTAGATCCACTCATTTTGCAAAACAAGCTTTCAAGTTTGTGCCAATAACATGGCATATATATAGTGTGGTTCACATAGATCCTGTTGTTTCCATATGCAATATTTATTAGTGCTATGAAAGTAATTTTTCTTGTGTGAAGTTAACATGTAAAATATAAGCTAGTATCATTAAGTTGCCTTTATTGTTTAAAGTTTATTCATAATCGCTATAGTTAAGCACTAATAAATGTGAACCTTCATGTACCCTTTAGATTAAAAAGAAATTTTCATATGACAATTGTAAGACCAATTATGCTTTATAGTTCGGAACGTTGGATGGTTGGCAACAAAAAGTTAAATTGCTAGATGAGAATGTTGACATCGATGTTTGGGGTCACAAGAAAAAGTAGAAAAAGAATTTTTTTGCAATTATGAACAATCAAATTTAACTTTGTTGGAAGATAAGGAAATATCATTTAAGACCGAATGGGTTTGTCCAAAGGAAACCTATAGATTCTCGACATCATTGATTGATAGATGATACTGCCTGCTACTGTTTGGGCTTTATTATCAGATTTCTCCAATGCTGGAATCTGGCTTATTTAAAAATATTAAGACATACTGTGTTTTACCTGATTCTGATGCTTAACTGCCTTGTTGCTGCTGTACATTGACACGGATTGGTCATAGCAGACAGTTCTCCTAAGTGGGTTGCTGGATTGCCTAATATTACTTCTTATTCTACCTGGTGAACTGATTATTTGTGCATATTGTATGTTTTGTTTGTATTCATATGTATTATGAAGGAGAATTTGTTTTTGATATAGTTTTGTAACTGCCAAGATTATTGTGACCCAGCTATTGTTTTTTCTTGCCAGGATTTGTGTTTCTTTTTCAGTTAAGTTTTAATTCGTAAAAGACCATCATTGCAACAGAATGATAAAAAAAAAAATTAATATAGGAAGTCCTTGGAAGCTAGCAGTTGATTTATGCCTAATTTTTTATGCCTCAGATTTATTTTATTTTTTTATTTATGCGAAAACAGTAAATCTTGTATATTATTTACAAGCTGTTTTTCATTGTGGTATAAATAGGCTTACCTTACAAATGATTTCCTGGTCAGAACCTGCAATTTTTGGTTAATTTTTTTTTCTTGTTGGCGGTGTGATTATGTTTTTGTGATCATTTCTTTGTTGTGTAGGTTGAGATGGTACATTGCAAGAGACTTAATGTACAGAAGTTCTCTATTGATGGCACTCCGAGGAAAGTTTTATATCATAGTGAAAGTAAAACATTGCTGGTGTTGAGAACTGGATTAGGTGGTGGATCATGTTCATCAGACGTATGCCGAGTAGATCCTTTTAGTGGAACATTGCTTTCAAAGTTTCAATGTGAACCTGGGGAAACAGCAAAATGTATGCAAATAGTGAAGGTAGGAAAGGAGCAAGTCCTGGTTGTTGGAACCAGTCAGTCTGTTGGCAGGATTATAATGCCCAGTGGTGAAGCTGAGAGGTTTGCATATGAAACAATTTCTTTCTGTTTGCGTTATCCTTCTGTGTTCAAAGATGCTTGTCAATTGGTTCCATATCTCCAGAGTATGCATGTTTTTCTACCCTTGAAAGTACTCGGGCAATTCTTTTTGCTGGATTGTTTGCATGCATGCCTGTGCCTTCTATGCTTGCTTTGATCCCATGAGAATTACTAGTTCTTGCTTGGAGATGGATAAATTGATGATAACAATCAAAATGAGATATTGCCTGTTTTCTTCTGTACTCCGGCCCTGCTTGCAGTCTTTCTGCTTCATAGCATCATTGGTCATATGCTTCCGAGAATGTGTCTCTGTATCCAGTTTTTGTCATGGTCATCGTTTCCAATTTAGTGATATGTTCTGAGTCCTGATGTTGCAGATCATTCTAATGGATGTCTGCAATTTATGGTATTTTGCAAGGTGTTTAAAATGCATGACTGTGGTATGCTTGGGTGCTAGGACTGAAGCCAGGCAATGCCAAGAGTCAGCAAACATACCTTGGCATTATGATTTGCTCTTGCTAGTCGTCAACGCCCATGTCATGCATGGCATCCATGCATTCAGTTATAGGAAATGGTATACCCTATTTTTTCTTATATAGGGAGAGACTGCTGAAAGTTGGGTGCCTGGATATGGGGAAAAAACGGACCTGCTGATATGTGCTATCTGATGTTTCCTGCTTCTTTCATTGAGGTGTAAGGTGCAGGAAACTGCTGCAGAATGGCTGGTCAGTCAGACATGATTTCCACCAAGTCTGAACTCAGCAGCAGGTTTTGGGTGCTGCTGAAATGGTAGGAAAATGGATCCGGTTATGTGATGCATTTAGAGAACACACACTGCTACATGCTTTCCAGCAGTTAGGGAGGCAGAAGAGAAAAGGAGAAAGAGAGAAGAGCGAGATTGCCAGAAAACACAGATAGAGAAGGGCCTCTTGAATATTGTAGTTCTTTTATTCCCATATATATATATATATATATATATATATATATATATATATATATATATATATATATATATATATATATATATATTAAATACATTGACTTCTTGAAACCTCTATTTGTAACATAAGCTTCCTAGTATGTTTCTAATTAGGAACCATAACAAGAGAAAGAGCCACTAGATACTAATTAAATGCCCAAACTTAAAATCATCTAATGGTTCTGGATAATTTTTATTATTACAAAAGACAATTACAAAACATGCCTATAAAGATAGGTAAAGATAGAAAAAGTCGACTTGATTAACATAAAGTGAATCCTAAAGATGGTCTATTCTCAATATGATAAATTCTTTTGCGTGCAAACTCTACTTCATGTTGGATATATTCTCAGAAATTAGGTTTATGATGCTTACTTTATCTGATTTACTATTAATTCTTTTAAAAGAGTACCTTTATCTTTTTTACAATAAATCTTTTATTCATCATTTTAGTATGGCATAATGCTGTACTTCAGCATCACCTTTGAGCATTATATTTTTCACTTATGATTAGCTTTCCTTTTAAACAAATTCAAACATTTGATCTTATAACATGTTTTTTTTTTCCTTGGAATAAACAGTACAAAGGGACGCTTGATTGTGCTGAGCTTGGACTCCGCACAAAATTATTCAGAGGGAAGTCCATTGATTTACTGCTCTAATATGGATGTATCCTCCCAAGCTGGTTCCCCGTTCGGGGAAATTGTTGGGTATTCTGCTGAACAGTTGTCTAGCAGTAGTCATTGCAGCAGCCAAGGTGATCCTTGCAGTGATGGAATTCATCTTGACGAAATTGGGGCAGGGCAATTGCGATTAGTTTCTCAAGCCACATCATCTGGTGCTGTACTGGCAGTCTGTCCTTATCTAGATCAATATGTCTTGGCTTCTGCTGGTAATACTGTGAGTTATCATTCTTCAAAACTGTCTTTATTGGCTTTAAAACTGTTTTGTCATCTGGCATCTCCACTGATCTCCCACTCTCTCTCCTTTGTTTCTTTTTTTCCAAAAAATGTGGAAAAGCTGATAATCTTTCTTTAACAGCTTAATGTTTTTGGCTTTGCAAACGAGAATCCTCAACGTCTGAGAAAGTTTGCCGTAGGCAGAACACGCTTTACCATTACTTGTTTGAGGACACATCTCACTAGAATAGCTGTTGGTGATTGTCGTGATGGCATCCTTTTTTATTCTTATCATGAGGTATGCCTTGTCATCTGAGCTAAGATATGTTTTATGTGGTCCTTTAGATACACTTACAATGTTCATTCCTTTTAAATCTATCATTGTTATATATTTTTCTACTTTCAGGATGTTAGAAAATTGGAGCTTTTGTATTCTGATCCTGTTCAGAGGTTGGTTGCTGATTGTGCTCTGATGGATTGTGATACCGCTGTTGTGTCAGATCGTAGAGGCAACATTTCTGTACTGTCATGTCCCAGTTCTTTGGAAGGTATGTTATTCTCTTGTGATGATGTTGGCCAAGCACTTGTATAGTGGTTTCTCGTTTAGTATCTATAATTTTGGTTATTATGTTCTCAAAAGCAGTATAACATCTGCAAATGTGTATCAAAGAGTAGCAGTATGCCTTCCTGCTTGTGGTCAGTGCT